>NC_060278.1:74970405-75662107 GCF_021613505.1 Equus quagga
AAGGAAGGAAGGAAGGAAGGAAGGAAGGAAGGAAGGAAGGAAGGAAGAAAGGAAGAAAGAAAGAAAGAAAGAAAGAGAAAGAAAGAAGGAAAAAAGTACCACCGCCAAATAGTTGTGCCTGACTCTGGGTCAGACCATGATAAACAGACCTCATGACTGCAGGGCTTCTCTGTGCCTTTCATTCATGAGCCTTTCATTCATTCACTTGCCTCTTGACCCTCGGATCTATTCCCCATTCTTCCCCTGCTCTGTTTTGGACACAGGGCTGGCCTGTGCAGGGTAAGGATCACAGATCCACTTGCTCATTTTGTTTCTAATTAGGTTGGGACCATGGGAAGCACTGGCCTTGGGGGTTGGGGCAGGAGCAAGGAGGAAGCCTGAATATTTCTCCTCCTCTCTCTGCTTTGAGAGGTTTCTCGGACAGAGGTTACATCTTCTCTGTGACTGTAGCTCCTGCCAAGTGAGCTTTCCTCCTAGGATGCAGATTCCTACAAGCAACACTTGAGCTCTGCTAACACTCCCTCCTTGCTCTGTCCTCCAACCCTGGATGCAGTAGTGGTTTCCTGCATTGTTCATCTTTAGATTGCCTCACCTTCCCTTATTTTCACCTCTTCCAATAACTCTCGAGTACAGTTCCTGTATTAAATTCTATTAAACCACCTGGTGTAGGTTTGGTTTTCTTGAAAAACTGTAATGGATGCAATACACTTACTTGTTTTATGACTGTCCAAGAGGAGGAATGAACACGCCCAAGGCTTATTTTGCCATATTCATTTCATTTTGGGGACCATGTATTGACATCCTGCTGAAGAGTTGGTAAATCCTACAAGATATATTTGCCTATTTTCCCAATTTCTATCTCCTAAACCCAGAATATTTTGCATGAAATGAAGGACACCTTCTGGGACATTGCACAGCCTCTGAAGGCCAAAGATGACACAGCTAAGGCCATAATTAAACCTCCAAGAAGAAGGGGTGAGAATAGGCATTCCAGGGCTGAAGGCCAATTTCTAGACCCCAATGGCTCCCGCAAACAATCCTGTTCATCTACATGAGCCAATGACTTCGTTCGTCGAAAGTCAATTTGGAAAAGAGTTTTGTCAACTGACCCCTAGAATCAGGCCCTCCAGAGCTGGCTCAGCTCTCAATACTACTTAGAACATACACAGTATTTTCTATCTTCAAAGAACTATGCAGACATTAACCACTTATTCTGTTTTTGGCCCAATGCCGGGTTACACTATCAAGATTTGACAAACTCTCTGTACTCTCTGTAGTTGTGTAGGAATGAAGGTTTGTCTATTTCAATCAAAACTGAAGCCAAGCTGGGACCTTCGGCTGAAGGAAGCCTTGACTATTTAATATTTAATACAAACATCCTGTTCTCATAAACTGATCCTCTTTAACAGAAAAAAAAATTGTCATTAGAACACAGCTGAGCAAAAAGGGAAAAGGTTATAAACTTTGAAAAGAACAAAATAGTTAATGTTTGGGGCTTCTAAAGTGTTTTCAACAGACAGTTGTGCAGCTGTGGCAACTTGGGAGGGGGGCATTCGCTTCGTCTCCTTTCATCTGCCTATGGGTGCCTGTTATTAAAGGTTTACATTTTGTTTATGCTCTCCATGATGTGCAGATATTTTCTTTCCCTTTTGAGGCTCTTCCTTCTTGTTTCCCCTTTGAGACTCTTTTGCCTTTCAGGCATTGAGCTGATGAAGAGCAAAAGAGAAATTAGTCCTAGAAAATAAAGCTGTCTGCTTAAAACAAGATCAAGCACCACGTAGGAAGCTGCCATGTGAACCTCCCCACCCTGCCCTTTCTCTAGCATGATGGCTGACCCAATAGGACCACCCCTCTCCCTCTAAGCCTTCCTCTCTGCCTCTTTTACGAGTCATGCTGCAGAACTGGCCCTCTGGGATGGAAATCAAGGCAACTGGCTACCAATGCCAGAATTTCACTGTGGCAAAAATAGCTCCACTTTTCGTGAGACTTCTGAGCATTAGACAACTGGAGTATAGCCAAGACCCACCAAACACTATTTGCCATCTGATCTTTATTTAAAAGCCAACCACATGGCATTTGCACTTCTCCTAGACTGACAAGTTCAATCACAAACTGGCCTTGGTTTTCCCATCCTACTTGTCCATGGGACTTAGATAAGTAATTTTGGCATCAAATATGTTCATAAATATCCTACTGGGGAATGGAGCTATATGGTCATTTCTAAAATGTAAAGGGTCAACCCTAATAAAATTATGCCACAAAGATAGAAAAAATGAAGACAACTTGGTTTTCAAATAGTCTTAGCAATTAACAAGTCACTATTTCATGATGGGCACTTGGTGATCAAAGTTTCCACTGGATGCTCAAGCACTGTTAATGGCTGACGGTTAAGCAAAGAAAGACAGAGGTTTATAAGAATCCCAGAAAGATCCTCTCCCACAGATTCGCATGCCCAGGATTCCATTTAACGATGTATTGAAATCATATTCTCACTTAAAGGCTTGATTCTAGAGACTCCAATTTTCAGTGACTTCTTCTTATTTCTTACAACCCTTGTATTATGTATCCTCTATCTATCTATCTTTCTATATATATTTCATGCCATACTGACTTATAGTATTATATCACTACATTATTTATGGTTTTATTTGTGAATCTATGTTTTGTCTTTTTGTCTTAGCTTGGGAAAAGCAGCAGCACTTGAGAAAAGGATGTGGATTTAAGTGGCTTGTTTGGGAATTGGCCCTGGAACCAGGAGTGAGGGAACAGAGAGCACGAGATGGGAAAGAGGAAAAGCTAATACAAGGGTACATTATCAAGGTAGCTGCTATAAGTAACAAGGCTCAGTTCCACCACGCACACTAAGAAGCAGGCAAGTACCTCCTGGGATTGTCCAATTGCAAGCTAGAAGGCTGGAGCATTTACCCACTGGAGTTCATCCCCCACTGCTTGAACGTCACCCTCGGGGTACTGATTCCCCAACTCTTCTGAGTGGCACTTACAAGCCAAACCAGCTCAAGCTCCCATGGCTTGGCAGAAGGCCCTGGGGCAGAAGAGAGAAAGCCACACAGCACACCCTTGAAGTGAGATGCTGACAGCTGGAGTTGAGTCTTTAGTTCATGGAATTGTCTCCCACCATGTGGGCTGAAATCAGAGGCAGATCATGGGTCTATGACGCATGCCAGTGCCAGAGGCATTTGCTCTGTGTCTATCATGCCAACTTGGACTGCAGGTTCTTCATGCCATGTACCTAGCACAGCACCAGATATTTGGATGGAGCTGCAATAAATATTTCTGACAGAAACAAGTTCAGAATGAATCAATCATGTACCCCGCAATGTCTTTTCTCTTTTCCTATCTTTCTCATTCCTAATTTCACTTACCATCCTTCTGATTTTTTTAACAAAAAAGATAGTTGAGCTGTGGTGGAAAGAGCACAGAAACTTAAAATACAAAGGCCTGGGTTTGAGTCTTAGGTCTGTCTTAAACTAACTGGTGACATTGGATGGGTCAGAAACTTCTCCAAGCTTTGATTCCAAATCTACAAGATGCCAAAATGAGCATCCATCTGTGTGAAAAACACTTGGAAACCATGGGAATGTATGCACATGTAAGGGACATTCTTCCTCTTCATCCCCATGGACAGCTGCTTCCTGAATATCTGCTCTTTCAGTCAAAAAGTTCTGAGCTTTTCTAACTGCCAGGGCGACACAGAACATAAGAAAGTGCTACAGTCTGATCAGGGGCCCTGGCTTGCTGATGCACTCGGAGCCATTTCACATCTTCTGGTCAATATACATCTTCCTGGAAGAGTAGATCTCACCAATCCCCTTTGGTAAGAAAACAGTGTCATGCGAAGAACTCCAAATCAGCCACTTTTCTCAAAGCCCTTGCTTACTTCCCTAGCGAAGCCTTCTTTTTATGTCTATTCTATCAGTTACCTGCTGTCATGAGTAATGCTTATATAGAAAACCACCTCAAAATTTAGTGGCTAAAAACAATAATCACTATGAAAAAAGGACTGATGGATGAATAGAAGGATGGGTAGATGGATGGATAGGTGATAAAACAAATATAGTAGAATTCTAGGTGGTGGGTATATGGCTGTTCACTGAAAAAATCTTTTAATTCTTCCATATGTCTGAAAATTTTAATTAAACAAAAGTTGAAAGAAAAACCACACATTTATTGAGTTCACAAATATATATGTTCTTCTTACTCTGGACGGGCTAGGCTGATTTAGACTGGGCTTCCTCATGCATCTACCCTATGACACGGTGGATCCACTGGGGACTATGTGGTCTATGATGGTCTTCCCTCAGATGGCTCTCCTCCATGTTTCATCCTCCAGCAGGCTAGCAAGGGGTTGTTCACATGATGTTCACAGGAATCCAGAGAACTAGTGGAAGTGTGCAAGGCTTCCTATGTCCTTAGCTTGGAAATGTCACATTATCACTTTCACTGCAGACTACTGGCCAAAACGAACTCATAAAGCCAGCCCAGACTCAAGAGGTGAGAAAACAGATAGGAATGGTAAAGAATTGGGCCATTCTTGCAACCTACCACATTCACCTTGCTGGTTGCTAATCATTGTTACCACAAAGCAACTGGGCCTCTACTGTCAGACTGGCGTGCTCACTTGATTTTGGTCACTCACCAGCATAGGACTTTCAGAGTCTAGATGTCCTCAGACCCCGGAAGAGAGGGAAGATCTGTATTTTGGTCAGGTGAGGTTACAGGCCAGGGAAAGTTAGTAATTACCCACCTGAAGCAGTAATCAGGAAGCGAAGGTACTACTCTTCATATCTAGGTTTGGGGTCCTGCTACTCCCAGCCATCTCTGTCATTCAGTCCCACAGCTTGCCCTAAACCTATGGGTCTTCCTATGCAACCTCTTTCCTGGTGATTCTTGAAGAACATGCCACTTCTTTGCTCCCCTTCACTTACTGCTTGAGTCCATCCATTGTGAACTCAGATGAGGTCACTGACCCAGCTTTTCCAGAGCGAGAGACTTGCCTTTGCTCAGCAGAGATTTTGGGGTTCATCAAGCCAGCCTTCTGCTGTCTCCTGGTCCTCTTCATATTCAGAGGAAGTAAGCTTACATGAGCAGTGCTGGCTTGGGTCAGAGAATCAGCTATCTCTGTGTCCTGGCTGAGTCCTACGAACATGCCTGGGTTGAAAACTCCAACATCATTGGTATCATAGTAACAGACCACTGGCTCAGACAGCTAACAGAGGCGACGGCAAACACAACACTCTAAAAGCTGGGAAATCAGTAAGCATTGCCCTCTTCGAAGCCGAGCCCTGTAGAGGGTCTTTCAACAACCTTATGTTACCAGTCTCAGTAAAGAGAAGCAGACAGTGAGAATTACTTCCTGATAAGGACCGTTGAGTTATTAGTAAGCAAGCAGTAGAATCAGGCCTTTCTTGTTAGCCACTTGCCAAACTCAAAGACTGTGAAATTTATTGGTTTTTAATTAGCCTTTTCATTACATCATTAGTACCTTCCCCACTACTGCAAAGCAGAAAGAGCCGAAAGGCATAATTCTATGGTGTTTACTGATCACGTTACTTGATTAAAGATGGCAACTAGAACTGCCCGGCATTCTCAAGAGCTGAGGAAAGGATGAGTTAGAATGAGGAGTTAGGAGGGGTGAGGGATTGGACCTCAGGGAAAAGCCAACACTTTAGCTCACCCTGAATGAAATCACACACTCCTTGCCCCCTTCCATTTGGAATAAAAGATATCAGCATGGCCTGTAATGGGACCTCCTTAGTTTATTAAAAACAAATAAATAAATAAGAGAAAGAGAAAACAGGGAACTGAAATATTTGCAACGATGACTCATTTTATATCAAATCATAGGTCAGATGATGCCAGAGATGTAAGCCACATCCGCCCTAAGTACAAATCAGACACCTCTGTCTCCCGGACCTCCACTTAGACGCAAAGAGCAGACACTCTTCTTGAGCCCAACAAGAGTGACTACCTTCCCCACACCTCCATTTCTCCATCTGTAAACGGAGGCAGTAAAATTAGGTCCTTCCTGGGGCTGGCCCAGTGGCTCAGAGGTTAAGTTCGCATGTTCCACTTCGGCGGCCTGGGGTTTGCCGGTTCAGAACCCGGGTGCTGACATGGCACCGCTTGGCAAGCCATGCTGTGGTAGGCATCCCACATATAAAGCAGATGAAGATGGGCACGGATGTTAGCTCAGGGCCAGTCTTCCTCAGCAAAAAGAGGAGGATTGGCAGTAGATGTTAGCTCAGGGCTAATCCTCCTCCTCAAAAAAAAAAAAAACTACGTCCTTCCTCAGGTGTCTTCCACCATTAACATTCCCGGACCCCGAAGCCAACATCTAATCCTTGCCATCTCCATGCCAGTCACTCTTACGTGCTGAATGCTGAGTCCTGAAAATAATCTTGGAAGCTGGACATCGTTGTAAACTCTGTTTTACTAAGGAGCCAACTGAGACTGAGACTTCCAATGGTTCCAAGTCTTGCTGGATTCCCTGCTACTCGCAGCTGGAGCAAGAAAGAGCAGCAGGGGCATCCATGGGCAGCTCATCAGAGAGGCAGAGTCTCAGGCCCCTCCCATACCTACTGGGTCTGAATCTGCATTTTAACAAAAGCCCCAAGGGATTCGTACCCGTGTTACAGTTTAAGAAGTGGTGCCTTAGGTCACAAAGCCATGAAAAGTTAAAGCCAGAAGGCAAATCAAACCCTCTGATATTACATCCTGTACTTTTTCCACCATACCACACCCACGATTCCTCCTTCCAGAAGAAACTGGCCCCTGGTTAGCTCTTATCAGCTACGGTAAGGACGCCAAGCGAATCTCCAAATCTCCGGATGCCCTCCATAATCTCTCTCTGAGGTGCTCTTTAACCCATTACGCACCGCTACAGTCATTCCCTGGATGGCTGGCCTCTGCCCCCACCCCCATGTAATTAATCTTGAATCCAAAATTGCAACATTGCCAATAGCTTTGGAAATGATAGATGAACCAACTTTTCAAGCAACTTTAGGGAAAAGACTCAAGGATAAAACCTAAAAGAAAAGCAAAGAGCAATTTTTTTGGTCTATGAAGAGATTTAAAAAAAACTTATGTTGATGATGAGGTGGCAAAGGGCCACCACAGGCACCAGGAAGGACTTTCTTTAAAGAGAATTGGCCTTGGTTTCTCTCTTGATGCTTTGGCTTAGAAGACATCAGAGGGGACCTCCACTTAGCTGTGAACAGTGACGATCTGGAGACCCGCAGGCAAACCCAGTGCCCATTAGCTGAGTTGTAAACATGGTGCTCTCCTGATCTGTTTTCCGAGATGAACTGTATATAAAGCATGTGTGTGGCGGGAGATGATAGCTCGCTTGAGGCTTTCAGCAATCGATGTTTACAGACTATAATGGAAACCACAAGTTTCTTCTTTAACTCAAATCGGTATACATTCCTTCAACCCATGGGCAAATTGGCGCAGGGGGGGGGGCTGGGAGGGGTTCACAATGAATCATCATTTCACATTTTTTAACAGCTTAATGAGCATCTAGAAATCTCGTATTAGCCAGCAAAAATACAGAGTCTTTTTTTCCCCCACCAAATTCAGCAATGACCCTATTTGGACGGGGAGTCCTTGAGCATCTACTTGAAGTGATCCCTTTCATGTAAGGTGAGTGACTAATGTCTCCACCACAGAGTCACAAACAAAAACATATGAAAGGCTCCACAACTAACTTCAAGTCAATAACCTTCCCTCCTTTTGCCCCAAGTATGGGAGGGGAAAAAAGTTATTTCTCCTAGGTTCCATTAATCCTCTGGAAAGCCCAGCCCAGGGCACTTGGAAGCAAAGACAGAATTCTCAGATCTGCAAAGCAGTTCTCTCAGCCAAGACTCATGGTGCTAACAGACAGATGGTAAATAGAGCTGGGGTTCTAAAGCCACAGCTGTGTGCCTCTGGATCTCTCAGATCTACGTGTGTGATCATTAACATTTTTCAGATTATCTAAAATAGCAGTCTCTCTGTGATCTTGGCAACTTCGGTATCCCTGATCCTCTTTTATATTTTACTTTTAGGGGCCACATGCATAATCTGGGTAAGTAATGGGGAAAACTACAGAATTTCCCAGAGCTACTTGATAACTTGAATGTATGTATGTTTGTGCATAGGTATTTTAATTCTATATTAAATGTCTTTAGTATTTCAATATCTCTCTGATAATTGAGAGGGAGAGACTGAGTTTTTTCTGAAGTTTTGTCCTGAGTCTCAAATAAGTTATCTTTTGCCTTTTCGCTCTTCTTTCTCCAAGCCTCTTTAATACTATAGGTCATATGCTGGCTCCCAAGCCATCTACAAGATCCGAAGGATCCCATTTGTCCTTTAGACCAAAGTTGGCGTCTTTTCGATCATCTGTGCCAATTCTGCCAATCCTCCTAAAGGAAGGAGATTTCAAGAGTCACCTAGTTTCATGAGAGAAATTCTGTGAGATTCTCTTCCTGAATTTACAAAAAATAAAATACAAGTGTACCATTTCTGAAATGATGCCAGAGTACATGACCTTGCAATCTCATGGACATTTTTTCACGTCCCTATGGATTAACTTTAAAACTACCTGCTGTTTCAGAGCAAACATTCATTTCAAAATTGAATTGTAACTCCTGTAGAGTTTGTGGCAATTGAGCAAAATATTTCTGTTATATAGTTCAGTGTGCATTAAATTGAGGTCCAGCTCAAAAGAATCTGGACTTCTTATGACAGATGCTGATAAAATAAAGGATTAAAGAAGTAAATACATTTTTAAGTCCTTTCTAAATTATGTCTCCTTTTATTAGGTAAATTCCTCTAAATAAAGCTAATTCACCTTTGAAAAAGGTCATCTCTGTATATTTATCATTCAATCTTGTCAGAATACATTACTATGTAGTATGGCCTTCTGAGGACTCCCTCAGGGCCATTTCATGACTTTTAGCTCAGTTTTCAGTCTTCTTCTTTTCTTCCTCTTGAGCAAAAGGAAAAGAAGAAGCAAGTCATGAACCCTGTGCATTGTGGGCTCCCAAAAGGAGGTTGCAAATATACACAAGTTAATGTATGGACAAAGCAATCTCCATACATGTCTTTTCACTCATTCATTCATTTGTTCTTTCAGTAGAGATTTGTTGAGAATCTAGTATGTATGCTAAGCAAGGTGCTGGGGGACTGTGGCGTACAAAATTGACAGAGTCCATGCATTCATGTAGCTTCCATTTTAACAAAGTTTTGAAGTGTGGACAAAGATGATTAGCTAACTAATGAAAAAGACAATAAACAAATTAATTAGTAAGAAAAATATCAAATGACGTTAAGTGCTTTGTAGAAAACTAAAGATATGTGAACTTTATTTGGATTCTGATTGGAAAACTAATTGTAAAACACATTTTTTAATCAATAGAGGAAAACTAAACACAGCAATGAATTCGATGATGTTAAAGAATTAATGTTAATTTTGTTGAGTGATAGTGGTTTTGTGTTGATGTTCAAAAAGAAAGATAAGTCCTTATCTATTAGAGCCACACACGGAAGTGCTTACAAGTGAATTTGCTAGGTTTTGCTTAAAAACTTTCTTAAAAAAAAGGAGTGAGGATAGAGGAAACAAGAATGGCAGAAAGACACTGGTTGTTAGAGATGGGTGAGGGGCACAAAGGATTTACTGTACTGTTTTCTCTACATTGATATGTTTGAAAACATCCTTAAAGTTAATAATAATAATGATGATGATGATGATGATGATGCTAAATTGAATGGATGTGCAGAGTTCACATTTCCTGAGAACTTGTGATATGAAAGCTGCTCTACATACATCATGGTTGTGGCCACTCCATAGGAACAGGTCGAACTCCCACCCAAAATTTGGCTCAGGTGTCTAGAATGATGATGCTAGACACACACCAAGAGGGTATAAAAAGATGTATTACTTCATCGTGAGACTTTTCAGCGAGAGCAGGGCAGGCCCCCCCCAACCTGGTCTGAAACGCATGGTGTTTTTATTGCGTTGGAGGTGGGGCAGGGTAAGGGTTCCTGTGTGCAGACAGGGGCTTGTGTGGCTTCAATTTCCTACCAGCTCCAAAAGGAGGAGCACCAGGCTTTCTTCTCAGTGTTCTCAGATGTGGGGCACAAGGGAAAGAGAGAGGAGTGAGGCTTAAACGTTGCCAGCAATCAAACATCAAAAATTGAGGTCGGACAAATCCTCTCATTCAATCCATACTATGACCCTCTAAGGCAGGGTGGTAGTGCACAGAGGAGGACATCAAGGTTTAGCAGAGTTAAGGGACTTGCCAAGATCATCAAGATAACAACATCAGAACTAGAGCCTACAGTCTTAAGCACGCACTGTGCTTCACTACATCATTTCACACGGGGCACGAGGTACATCCACATGCACGGATCGTATTTGAACCACACTCCTACCCAGAAAAGTCAGCAGAGCTTATTATGCTGATATCTAATGAAGAAACTTAAGGCCCATGCCAGGTGGACAACAGAATCAATAAAGATGGCAGATGTAAGAAGCACACAGCCTTCTCTGTTGACAAATTGCTTTTCCTCTGAATGAGTTAGGATGGTTTTGGTTGCAAGTAGCAAAATGGCTTAAACAATAAGGAAGCACATTGTAACCCAGAAGAGGAAGCGCAGATGTAGGACAGGATCCAGAGTGAGTGGATTCACCCGTTCAGCAAGGCCCTCAAGGGTCCACGTTCTCTTCATGTTTCCACTGTGCCCCCTCAGTGCTGGTTTCCTTCCCAGGCTGGAATGGGCACAGATGTCACATACACACATGGTGACATCAACAGGGAAAAGAAAAATTCCATGAGAGGAAAAAAGTTTTCCCAGAAGCCCTTCTTCAGATTTTCCTTCGTGTTTTTTGGCCAATGGGCTAAGTCACATGCCCACTCCTGAACAACTCACCGAAGACCTTAAGGCAATGCTAAGCTGCAGCAGACATTTGACCTCAGGCTGAGAAGAGAGTAGAACACATTGGAAGTCCACACACACCCAAGAGGGCAGGCTCTACAGTGCCCCAGTAGATTGTGCTACACAAGACTGAGAGCCCAGTGATGCTAGACCTTCAGTTTTATCATGACAAGCCAGAAATCAAGATTCTTTCACATCCAGATTTGTAAATGCTGGAAACAAATTTAATTTTTAAAAACACGTTGCAGGCCAACACTCTATAGCTCAAACAAAACGGGTGTGTTGATTTAAAGTGGTCTTTGGCTTGCCAGTGTGCAACCTCTAAGCAAAAGAATCACAGGGATTCTGATCTAGAAGGGCTGATGTGACAGCTGAGGATTTGTATTTCTAACAAGCTCTCAAGTGATACCGATGCTGATGCTGATGTTGCCAGTCCGTGGACCACACTTGGAATAGCACCGCTATGTACTCCTACTCCATGTTGCTTTTCTCCACCCTATGCAGTGACTATATAAAGTCCAATATTTCATAGTCCTGGCTGGAGCAGCCTCCATTTCCCACCTTTCTTTCACTGAGCATCCTACCTGCCTATTGACACCTCTCCTTCCCTCTTCTAGCCCTCAGCATATTTTAGGAAACAAAATAGATTCTCAAGTTGGCCACTGATGCCCTTTTCCTACCCCTCTCTCCAATGAAATGAAATAAAATGAAATGAAACACACCATGATATAGAAAGGCAGGAAGCACTTCAAACAATCTGGCTCATTATTTCCCTCCACAAACTAGGGAAAGGCACAAATAAATAAACACAATATTGCTGAGGGGAAGCCAACGCAGGCTGGGCCTGGTTTTCGCCAAGCAGTGACCTCCTCCAGTGAATTAAATGCCCAGAGCCTCACAGCCTCATCTGGTCCTGATTTTCAATAGGCAGTAAACTGATACGTTTTTTTTTTTCACTTTCATTATAGCTTGTTTTCATCTAGTTTATATTTCCAAATGTACTGGTTTTCAAGCCTGAACTGTCATATTAAAAAAAAAAAATACAACTTCAAAAAATGTAGGCTAGCCGACCCAATGGCACCAGGGAGGGGGCCCAGCCCTTGGCTTGTGGGAACTCCTTGGAGATTTTCTTTTCCCTGAGTTAATCTCATTGGGACTCATCAAGTTGGTGGGCGGGTAGAAAATGGGCATGAACGGGCCCGAACTGCCTTTCCTACCCCTGTGTGGAGTGACGTGCTGAGCAGAGAGAAAAGAGAATGGAGGACCCTCTTGAGGTTCAGACACTGCACACTCCGACCCGTTTGAGCTCCAGGACAGAGGAGTTTTGAGGGAGTGAAAGGCAAGGGTAGTCAGTCTTACAGCAGAAATTTGTAGACTTGCCAGATGATGGAGAAAAGGGCTAACTCTCCCAACCAGTAAGAATAGTGGGGGCCCATGTTTTGTGCACAAAAAGGAGCAGCCAAAAGCCTTCCCTCTGACTAAGTCTCAGAAGGATTAGTCAGCAGATGGAACGAACACAATTGGGAATGAGCTACGGACATTCCCAGCACCCACCCTGAGGTGCATGGACAACACACCCTTCTGAACGATGAAAACCATCCAGGGGGACCCTCACAGATGCCTGCCAAGCCTCCAGCTGCACCATCATCAGAGGATCTGAGCTCATTTTCTTGGGCAGGTGCCTCCCTCCTCTGAGCTCTCTGCAGCTGGTCTAGGCAGTGTTTCCTCCCCACTGCAGGGGGTATGACTTTGGCCATGGGGGGAGTACGGTAAACAGACTTGCAAGCTCTCCGGAGTAGAACTCAAGATCTCATGGTTAGTACTTCAAGAGGCTCAGGCCACCCTCAAGTCTGGACGAAGATGTGGTGGTGAATTGGGATTCACCACAAGGCAGAGTCCATTTTCTGTAGCTCCTACGCACAGTTCAAAGACGGGCTTTTTTCATTACAGAAATGATTCAGAATATAAATCCAAACATGCTTTTCCTCCAAGTTTAACTTTTTACGTAGCAGTATAAAAAAAATAAATATTTGAAGTGTTGGCCGTCACGGTCTTTCTCTGAAGTCTCTTTCCTCCTGGCTGATTCCAAGCTTCATTCTTTCTTCTCCCCATCTCTTCTGCCAAGGTTCTTGTCATCCCTGGGTGGCAGCCCTCTCCCTTCAGAGGAGGCTTTAAATCTTTGCTCTCTGGTCTCTCGAAGCTTCTGTTTCTATCTGGTGTCAAGTTCAGGAAGTCAAAACATTTTCCCCAATTCCCATCTTTTAGTAAATGCCTTTTGGTAGTCTGACCATTCTCTCTTGTTCTATTTTATCCATTTTCACACACACACACACACCTCCCCTCACCTTTATTTCTTTCTCTCTCTCTATCCCTTCTTCTCTCCTTCCCTTTCTCTCTTCGCCTTTAGAAACCCAGGGCAGTCAGTATATACCACGCAGGCAGTCAGTATATACCATCTATATATTATGTTGAAGAAATTTGTCTCTCTATAAACTGAGAAAAAAAATTTTAAAAGAATACCAGACCTCAAGTTTATGAGTTCTTCATAATCAGTTGTAAAACTCATTACGTTTTCAGGCTTTGCTGGATATTGTGTTTTAGAGAAATTATCTCACTCATTCCTCAAATAATTCTGTGAGTGAGGAACTGCATCATGCCCATTTGGGAATTCAGAGAGGTTAAGCAATTAGGCTGAGGGTACACAGAGAGTAGATGATGCAACCAGGGTTTCAATGCCGGCGGCCAGACTCCAGGGCCCCTGCTTTAAACACGTTATGTTAACTCCTCCTCCCTCTAAGAGGTTCAGGAAAGGATCTGATAGACTTTCCTCCAGAGCTGAGGATAAGATACCTAAGCCTACAGTTTGGCTCAGGTACTTGGGATCTGAGAAACGTCCAGAGTTCTGCCGCACAGGGGTACCCTATGCTATTAGGAATCAAGACACCCCATCTCGTCACACAGCTGTCATTCTCAGTCTTGGCTGCATTCAGAATCCTGATGCCCAGGCCACACCCCAGAGTCTGTTGCATTAGAATACCCAGGTTGGGAGGTGGAGTGGAAGCCAGGCATCAATATTTTTTAAATCTTCCCTGGTGATTCCAATATACTGCCAAGACTGAGAAACACTAAAATAGTCCAATATCAGGCAGCATCAAGCAAATTAGGAGGGCTCCTCTTTTATGAGAGACAGGGCTAGCCCACCATCTCTGAAGTCATGGTATTAAGTGATCAAATTCATGCTTTTCCTCTCTATCAAGTCAGCTAGGGAGAAACCTGCCTAACAGCATCCGAAAGGCAGCTGGCTGTAAAGAAAAGTGTTTTGAACTTGGAACCGATGACCTGGGTTTAGGTTCTATCATTCTGTTGTGTTCTAACTATGTGACTCTTTTTTTAATCGTGGTAAAATATATATAACAAAATCTACTATCTTAACCATTTTAGGTGTACAGTTCAGTGGCATTAATTACATTGACATTGTGATGTGACCATCAGCACCATCCATCTCCAGAACTCTATTCATCGTGCAAAACTAAAACTCTACACCCTGTAAATAACAACTCCCTGTTTCTCCCTCCCTCCAGCCCCTTGAAACCCACCATTCTACTTTCTGTCTCAAGTAGTGTCAATCTTTTAGAATTTATCCTTCCGGTGGGTGTGTAGCGTGATACCTCATTGCGTGTTTAATTTGCATTTCCCTCATGACTAACAATGTTGAACATCTTTTCACAGACTTCGTGTTAGCTTGGGCTGCCGTAACAAAACCATAGCCTGAGTGGCTTAAACAACAAGAGAATTTATTTTCTCACAGTTCTGGGAGCTAGAACTCTGAGATTATGGTTCCAGCATGGTTGGGCACTCTTCCTGGCTTACAGCCAGCCATTTTTTTGCTGTGTACTCACAGCAGGGGTTGAGGGGTTGGGGGTGGGATGGGACAAGAGACACAGAGAGAGAGAGAGAAAGAGAGAGACAAAGCTCTCTAATGTCTCTTCTTACAAGGGCACTAATCTTATCAGACTAGGGCCCTGCAGTTACACCCTCTCTCATGATATTACCTCCCAAAAGCCCCATTTCCAAATGCCATCACATTGGGCATTAGACATCACATTGGGCAAAATTCAACATGAATTTTGAAGGGGCACAAATATTCAGTCTATAACATTGGCCATTTGTATAAGTTCTATTTTGAAATACCTATTCAAGTCTTTTGCCTATTTTCGTATTGGGTCATCTGTCTTCTTATTGTTGAATTGTAAGAACTATTTATATATTTTACATAAAAGTCCTTCATGAATCCCCCCAGTACATAGTTGTATATTTTAGTTGTGGGTCCTTCTAGTTGTGGCATGTGGGATGCCACCTCAGCATGGCTTGATGAGCAGTGCCACATCCAGGTCCAGGATCTGAACCCATGAATCCCTGGGCCACCAAAGCAGAGCTCATGAACTTAACCACTCGGCCACGGGGCTGGCCCCTTTTTTTCCTTTTAAAATTAGTTCTTTTGAGTCATATCTAAGAAGGGTTTGCCTATCCCAAGGTAGTGAAGATTTTGCCCCACGTCTTCTAAAGTTTTATATTTTTAGCTTCTATTTTTAATTTTCTATTTTCAGCTTTTATGTTTAGATCTAGAACTCAATTTGAGTTAATTTTTACATACAGGTTTCCTCCACTATCCAAAAGTTCACTTTATACCACTTTGCTTTTACAAAAGACCTACATTAGTGCCTGTTTTCGCTAATCAAAAGAAATCCAAAGAGGATTTTTGTTTTTATGATAAAAGGCAAAAATAGTGTTCAGCATTTGTTTTGCAGCGAGCCATTATTAAGGCTAAGCAGTCAAGCATACTGTCATATTTCAAGCCTTCCACATCAGCCACAGCAGGTGAGGAACCTCAAACTTCGACATGGAGGCAGACAGACAGAGAAGAAAGTATAGATATTAGCGACCCGCCTGTCCTGATAGAGTCGGATAACGATGAGATGTTAATAGATGACCCTCTTCCTCTCTGTCATACACCCCCGTCTCCTGTACCTCCCAGCACCCCGACCTCCGACGACTCAGCCCAACACATCACCACCACCACTGCCACTTGCCAGTCTTCCAGTGCACTCACCGTCCTCCCAATTCTGGTAAGTGAAATTACTGTACATACAATTACTTCTACTTTATACAGGCTGTGTATTTATCATATCGTTGCTGCTTTCACTAGATGTTAGTGTTATTTTAGGTTTTATGTGTTATTTGGTTTGATTTGGTAGGTGATTTTTTTCTGTCTGGGAACATTCAAAATTTTCCCCATTCAAATTAATGGTAATTGCTGCTTCACTTTATGCCATTTTGGCTTATGTAAGTTTCATAGGAACGCTCTACTTTCAGATAGTGGAGGATATGATGTCATGAGATAAGGGCCACATTTGACACAGGGTGAGCACTCAATAAATGATAAATTCTATAATTATTCCTTTTATTAGCAATTAAGGATATTAAATGCCACAGTTACCCATTTACGGCAAAAGACTAGGGAGATTTACACTAAGAAAAAAAACACAGAATGGGGCACTTATCAAAACTACAAGCTTTTTGTTTGTAAGAAGCCTGCCTTAACTGGCAGAGTTGTTGGCTGTAGCTGACGCTCCCAGGTTCCCACCGAAATCCACTTGGCCTATCCCCAAGGGAGCCTGCAAAGAGCTCCACTATAAATGGACCTGGTTCTCCTTGTCTCTCTCTGCCCAAGGCCATTCTCTGGCTCTGGCTCTACCAACATAAGGCAGACTGGAAAGTCTCAGTTGGATGGTAACAACTTAGGAGCAACCCCCAACACAAGAGGGACCAGAGTTGGTGAATACATCTCCAAGCTGCCTCATCCTCCACGGGACAATTTTCAGTTGTGTTTTACACAGTGATCCAGAGGGTCCCCAGCAGGACTGAGCCCTGTGGAGGTATTCTGTCCCTTCACAACCTTCATTGGCTTTCTTCCCTTCCCTCTCTCACTTTCCCCACTCCTTCCGTGTGCTCCCTAGGATTCACTCTCAAACAATCTACTTACACCAAAAGTCTCATCAGAGGGTCTGCCTTTGAGGGAACCTAAACTAAAACCGGGGCTGGCCTCAGAAGTGCAGTGTTTTGGACACACATGAGTGCTTCCAGGGAAAGGTTCCCCTCTCTGGAGAAAGGAATAAGAAAAGCAATTTATTCTAAATCAAGAGCCCAGTTAGAAATAAAGAAGAGAGGGGCCGGCCAGGTGGTGCAGCGGTTAAGTTCACACGTTCTGCTTCTCGGTGGCCCAGGGGTTTGCCAGTTCGGATCCTGGGTGCAGACATGGCACCGCTTGGCAAAAGCCATGCTGTGGTAGGCGTCCCACATATAAAGTAGAGGAAGATGGGCATGGATGTTAGCTCAGGGCCAGTCTTCCTCAGCAAAAAAGAGGAGGATTGGCAGCAGATGTTAGCTCAGGGCTAATCTTCCTCAAAAAAAAAAAAAACGAAAGAAAGAAAGAAGGGAGAGAGTCACTCAAGGTAGGTTTTGTTCCCAAACCCTCCACGGTATCACACTCCTAGGGTTCAAAAGTCTTTATTCTGGAAACTTCCTAGCCGAGTATTTCAAGGCCCTTGGCAAAAACACCTTGCTTAAGGTAGCAGTTTCATGAAATAGTGGAGTAATGTCTGGGTCGTGCCTGCCTTTTCTATGAGAAACAAGCCACGAGCTATAAGCCAGAGCAAGAGGACATCATCCCAAACACAACAGTTTTGCAACACAGACAGTTTTCTTTGAAAGGGCTCTACGAACAGATTTCTCTCACTTGGGAACTTCAATAGAAGATAATTACTCTTTTCTGCCTCATAATATATATTAAAAATGTTCAAATGTGGCTTTCCAGGGATATCTGCCAAATATTTTCAGGCACCAGATCCAGCTTTACTTAATTTTATATAGCCTGCTCAGTCTATTATAAAATACCCTTTCATGCAGTATGAATTTGCTAAAGAGGCTAAAATATATTCCTTTATATTAAAAACCTAATTTAAAAAGCCTTCAAAGTTGGAGACTTTTGCCCTTGGACCTATTGCATGAGGAGGTAGCCACTGAAAGAAATTGAAGCCCTCCTGAAATGCACACTTCTCTAGGATTTCACTACCACCACGAAACAAAATAAAACAAGACCATCATCTTCCAGGAAAGGCAATGTACATGACAATAAGGCTGTTTTCACGTAAACAGTATACTTTATTACCACCAGGGCATACCATATCTCAATCACTATGTTTCATGGCCCTTTCTGTTTTTATGAGCTCATGCCAACAACTAGTAATGAGCACAAAAGCCTGTGCGAAACACTGCATTTGTTGGAGTGTTTGTGTTGGCCTCCTTAAAATCGGCTGATTTCCAAATCACATTCTCCACCCCACCTTAGTTATATTTATACTGTTGTGCAGAACAAACTTGGATCCGTATTTAAATATGAAATGCTTTGTGGCCATTCGTGCAAATCTCTTTATCGGGGTCTCACACATTAACGCCCTTCACAATTGACCCACTGGCTGATTGTTTAACATAACGTTTCCACGGGGCTGCTTTCACGCACTCGCAGCCCTGTTTTTACTTTTCTTAGCTTTCCTGGACAATCAAAAGGAAGTGGAACAGAGCCGGCTTGCTGAAAGCTGGAGCTGCCCCAGTGTCTCCTCCTACCTTCTGTCTGGCGTTTTGTTTTTCTGCTTCTTTTCTTTTCCGTCATTTTTGGTGGTAGAGAAGACAGAGCCAGACCATGCAGCTAAAATCTCTCCATCCTCTGTCTGCTGCTTCTCCCTCCTGGCTCAGAGTCAAGGTGAAGACTCTTTGTGACCAGGCTCCTGAAGCCAAACTGGGCTACCTCCGTTTCGGCAGAATTGTGTTCTCTGTTGATTCACAAAACCAGTGCAAAGGGGTCTTGGGGGACGAGGGGGGCTAGTGTTGGGGGGACTATAATACCCCTCTTTCTTAAAGTAACGGTAACATCCAACTTAGGAAATCTGAATTTCCTCATTCCTCTTTAACATGGGGGTTGCTTTAATTTAGAGGGTTCCACACTACTTTCTTTCCCTCTCTTGCCATGGTTTCCTTTAGCGAGAAGGGTTGCAACCTGCCCAAACTGAATCAGAACTACTGAAGGTGCCCAAGGCACTTTCTTTGAAAGAACGTTCCCACGAGATGCTCTGGCTAGTGACTTAGGCTCTAAGCTCAGTTTTCTCTTCTGTAAGCTAGAGATTGATTTCTATTTATTGAGTGCTTACTGTAACTACTAGACACACCAGGTACACACATAACAGACAGTAACAGCGTCTGTCTCACAGGATGCTTGTGAAGACTTAACAGACTGTCACAAGTGAAGCACGGAGCACAGGGTCAGACAAGTAGTGACCGTTCAGAAACGTCAATCATTATCGTCATCACAAATCATGAATCATGGTGAGATTTAAGAGGTCTAGGGACTAACAATGAATGTCTCTACCATGGTTAATATAATGCTCTAGAGCTGAAAGTAAGTTAATTAAGGGACAACAGCTACAAACTTCCATGAAAATGCCTTATCCAGAGTGAACATTTCATCTTTACAAAGAGCAACTATACAATTTTTTTTTTTTTTGAGGAAGATTAGCCCTGAGTGTACATCTGCTGCCAATTCTCCTCTTTTTTGCTGAGGAAGACTGGCCCTGAGCTAACATCTGTGCCCATCTTCTTCTGCTTTATATGTGGGACGCCTGTCACAGCACGGCATAGGTCTGCACCCGGGATCCGGACTGGTGAACCCAAGGCCACCAAAGCGGAACGTGCAAACTTAACCACTGCACCACCGGGCTGGCCCCAGGGGTGAACATATAATTTTTGGTCCAATCTGGGACAATTCTGAGAATGAGAAAAGGTGTTAAAAATAAACAAAATGAAATAATGTTTTGAATTTTAAAAAATTAGCCAACATATTGATTTTAATTTATCAGTAGAACTATAAAGTAGTTCTATTCAAAACTATTTTTGAAAAATAATATTCTAAAATATTAACATAAAATGTAGCCATATATATCTTTTAAATTTTAAACAATATTTATTGTCTGAACATTAAAAAAGAACACAAGGGGGCCAGCCCTGTGGTGGAGGGGTTAAGTCCAGACTGCTCTGCTTTGGCAGCATGTGTCCATGGGTTCGGATCCCAGGCGCAGAGCTACACCTCTGTCAAGCCATGCTGTGGTGGTGACCCATGTACAAAACATAGGAAGATTGGCACAGATGTTAGCCCAGGGCTAAGCTTCCTCAAGCAAAGAAAAAGAAAAAGAGCAAGATTGGCAACAGATGTTAGCGCAGAGCAAATCTTCCTCACCAACAACACACACACAAGCAAAACGATTTTCCTTTGTATTTATTTTTATACGTTAATCAGTCTCTTATACCATAATGTTTTTCAACATTATCTCATAATTTTTCTTATTTTCATAAAAATGCCTGAGCTCTTTTTCAGAATTGCATGATTAAAGTATGTGAAACTTTTTATTCTTTTAAAGAGAAAATTTCTTTACATTTACTGTGTTACTTGCCAAGCTCACAGTAAATTCTACTAAATGAAGGCTATCTCAGTCTTCTCAGTCTGCTATACCAAAATATGACAGACTGGATGGCTTAAACTGTAGAAATTTATTTTTCACAGTTCTGGAGGCTGGGAAGTCCAAATCAAGGTGCTGGCCAATTCAGTTTCTGCTGGAGGTTCCCCTCCTGGCTTATAGGTGGGCTCCTACTTGCTGTGTCCTCACATAGCAGGAGGAGGGAGAGGATGGAAGAGCGAGGATGAAGGAAGCGGGGAGAGAGAGAAAGCAAGAGAGAGCTCCTGTGTGTCTCTTTTTATAAGGATACTAACCCTGTTGGATTAGGGCCCCACCCTTATGATCTCATTTAACCTTAAATACCTGCTTATAGACCGTATCTCCAAATGCAGTCACACTGGGGGACAGATATTCAACAGATAAACTGGGGCGGCAGGTGGGAGGGTTACACAGTGCAGTCGATAGCAAAGGCCATTATCAAGGCTACCTTTTTATTGAAATATTTCAGCCCAAATATTTTCACAGGTACAGACTTTTGTCTCTCTTCAGAGAACTCAGGCAAATATTTTTACAAGCAAAATTTTTCAAAAAAACTTCATTTTATTGATAATATTTTTGAATATTTTGCCAAACTTTGATGATACAGAATCCTGGACCTTCTCAATTTCATTTTCTTCCAGTATGTAGAATACAGCTCTATCTGGTTAAAAATAGGAGCTCTATCAATAGATAAAACTTCGCACAAGAGTTTTTCGATACCATAATTCTATTTTCAAATGGAAATCTCACACACCATTCCAGCCCTCATTGTTTAACATGTTTAATTTGTAAAAATGAACTCAAATATCTTCCTATCTGTAAACTTTTTTGTCAATAGTCTCAGGTCTTTAAGAGCTTCAACTGCTGAAATTTTCTTGACACTCCATTCACTGAACAATTTTATTCAATGATTTCCAGGTGGTTTTGAAGAAGATGCAACCAAATCGGGAAAACTCATTTACAAAAAATAGTTCACCTTCACCAGCATGAACTTCCAGAATCTTAAATTCCATGAGCCAGGTGACAAAAAGACCAGTCAAATCATTAATAGAGCCACTTTCAGTGATCTTCTATTCAAAGCGTGCCTTGGAAGCATTGTGCAGGCTGCCCCAGGGCCATGGCACAACTGGCTGCTACACTGAGTGTCTGTCAGGAACAGAGCCTTCGTTCCTCTCCCACCACCACCTCCAGAGGAAGTTAGCTGACTGCAGCCACTCCCGCCTGGATGCATTGTGCATGCTGTTCTAGAAAGGGAGATGTTGATTTTGATGCATCTGGAAAAAGTTAGGAAAGAAAAATTGGTCATCTCTACTCCTTTTCAGATTTGACCACTTGTTGAAATGAGAACCCTATCTACTCCGCACCCACCTCACACACTGCGAGGCAAGGGCATGGGAGGAGTGGAAGGACAACGTGGAGGGCTTCCAGGCCTCTCGCAGATCATTTTAATCTAGATACAGATAATAGTTCTTCACTTAAAGGAAAATGGCAAGGACAAAAGCTAACCCATGTGGATGACAGAACAACAGATGTCAACCGAGAATGCCCAAGCAAACCAGTGCATCCCGCACAGCCACTCACCCGACCTTTGTGCCTCTTCACAATGATAAATCCTTGGAGCCTCCCCGTGGAGATAAGTAATGTATCCATCTTTCAGGTCCTCCGAATGGGATCTGCTTAGCAAAAAGAATCCACCGTGTCCTAATGAAACTTCGTTGCTCTAGCCTCAGAAGGGGCTTTGCTGACCATTCACTGCCCTCTTCCTGAGCTCGTTGTCCCCCAGATTCTAAGAGGAGAGGAGAGGAGGAGGCACAAACAGGCTGAAAGCCATCAGAGCCTTCCGTCTGGAAAAACGAGGAAGAGAGGGGCATTGAGTGCACTTTTAACCCTCATGAAGCCTGACGGTGTAGGGTAACCACGAGGGCAGTCACATCATTTCAATCCTTGTCTATATTCCACTTGCAGTTTGGGAGTCTACAGTGGACAAAACCGCCAAAACCTGCTCTCACGATTGTAGTTTAAAAATCTAGGAGGTACTTTCCCTGCACACAGTCCCAAAAGCTTAGAACAGCTAGTTTTAGGACAAATTAATGACATCCAACTTTACATTCCACACAGCAAATCCTGGTGTTACTTACTTCAAGAGCTAGTTTCGACTGAAGAGAGAAACCGTTTCAAGAAAAAGAGGTGAAGCAAGCAAGCAGTTTTGTGGTAGTTTACATCCACAATTCTGCCCCTAAAATCTCTCTTCCCGCAGCTTTCAGAGCTAGATCACACTCTGCATTTAATTAGGATATTCCTTATTTTTAAAGCTGTCACCAGGAAACTAGGAGATTTCACCAAGTCACTCATTTACCTATTCATTCACTCAAATATCCCTTCAATGCACATTTGTCAAACACTTTTGGAGACAAATGGCAGCTTAGGCTTTGTAAAGCCACAATATTTTCCAGAAGAGAACACTGCTGCAGTTGTGGGATGTTCCTTAGATATAGTCGAGGGGATATTCACACTATCTAACAATGGTAGAGCATGGGCACCAGCCAATCAGAATGATACCCCCCTATAGACTGAATATTCGTGTCCCCCAAACTAATCTCCAATGTGATGATGTTCGGACATGAGGCCTCTGGCAGGTGATTAGGTCATGAGAATGGAGCTATCATGAATGGGATTAGTGCCCTAATAAGAAGAGGCCCCAGAGAGCTTCCTCATCCCTTTCACCATGTTGTAACACAGCAAGAATACAGCTGTCTAGGAACGAGGAAGCGGGTCCTCACCAGACGCTGAATCTGCAGGCTCCTTGATCTTGGACTTCCCATCCTCCAGAATTGTGAGAAATAAATATTCACTGTTCAAGCTACCCAGTCTATGGTATTTTTGGTATAGCAGCCAGAATGGACTAAGACACACCCCCACCACTCAACCAATAAGAAAGGAGGAAGCCGAGAATATGCTGTGGCCACCCCAATACTTACCAGCTGAAAACAGCCCTGTAGCAGCCTAAGTTTCTGACAGTGGTGAAGAGAGATCTTCCTAATGATCATATGTTTCTAAATGCTGTGGTAAAAGCAAGAGTAGGTCAAGCTGTAAAGTTAAAAGTTCTCCTGTATTACTTTCTGAAGAACTAAAAGGAAAACCTGAAATGTGTGTATCTACGTTTCATTCCACTGTGTCAATTCAAGCTGAAAACTGGAGAAGGTACTGGGTGCCTACTACAGACAGACATGGTACCCGTGCCTTACTTTTATAAACTCTAATTCTCACAACAGCCTTGTAAGTATTACTAAATCCACTTTGTAGATGAGAAAATGGTCTCTGAGAGGGTCTGTGTTTTGCTGAGGTCACACATTAGCTCATGGTGATGGGTTTCAAAACCAGGTCTGTCAAACACAGGTTATCTCCCCTTCTTTTTAATTTTTGGGGGAGAACTAACTTCTCCCACATTGTGTTTACTCTTAGGAAGAGTATGAAATTGATCAGCTCTCTCCTACCCAAGGAATAGATATATGATCCAAGTGAGGTTTGGTGAATTGCAAAAATGGTCACAATACTTCTCCACCACTGCACCCATATCCATATACTGCTTTGCAAGATGAATTTTGCAGCTCCTCTCATGAGGAAGTGAAGTCTATTTCCCTACATCTTGAATCCAGGCTGGCCTTGTAATTTGCTTTGGCCGAAAGAATGTGGCAGAAGTGACGTGAAAGTTCTGAGCATGGGACTCAAGAGACCTTGCATAGTTCCACTCTTAGATCCCTGCTCAACTGACATATGAACAAATTCTTGCTGGCTTGCTGGAGGAGGAGAGACCATGTGTTGTAGAAACAAGCCATCCCATTTGGGCTGTCCTAGATAGACCAGCCCCCAATCAATATGGCAGCTAATGGAAGATGCGTGAATGACCCTGGCTAAGATCAGCTGGGCCTGGTCCAGAACTGCAGAAAAGTTCAGCTGAGCCCAGCCCAAACTCTCAACCTGCAAAATCATGAGCTACACAGTGTATTTTAAGCCACAAAGTTTTGGAGTAGTTTGTTACACGAGAAAAGCTAACCAATGCTCAATGACGGAAAAGACCTATGATAATCCCAGAGAGGCCCATGACAAGATTTTTAACTACTTCTTGCTGCCTAGATCACTAGGTCATCCCTGATTCTTCCCCTCTTCACTTGATTCTGAGCCTGACTCCCTAACATCATCTTTGATACTCTGAGCCACCTGCATCTTATGACAAGTTCCTTTTGCTTAAGTTTGTCAGAATTTCTGTCAATCCAAAACAACATAACTTATCTTAAAGACTTTGGTCCCAGCTCTTTATTTTACTGCTGGGAAACTGAGACCAACAAGGAAGGTTAGTTATCTGCTCAGAATCATCCATCCGCTATCAGGCAAATACCAGGACCAAAATCTAGACAACCTGATGTAGATAATAGGACCATTATCATCATATAAAGCCATCACCCTAGTCATGGCATAAACCAATCCGGTATCAGGAAAGCCAGGCTAGCTTCTGTAAAAAGCAATCTCTCAATCTCAGTGGCTTAACACAATAACGTTTTCATTTTCTTGCCTCTCCCTGGCCAGTAATGGATTTTTCTGATGAAGTAGTCTTCCATGTGCTAATTCAGGGACCCAGCTCCTTCTATATAGTAGCTCTACCTTCCTCTAGGTCCTAGGGGTCATCCCCATTCAGTCAGCTCCTGGGAAAAAGGAAAAGAGATGGTTGATGAGAGGGTTTTATGAGCCAGGCCTGGAAGTAGCACCTATCATTTTACTCACATTCCATTGGATAGAGCTCAGGCACATGACCACATCAAGCTGTAAGGGAAATACAGTGCAGCTGTGTCCCAAGGATGAAGTGAGAGCACAGATACGGGCAAATCTTTGCCACAGACTCTTAGCTGATTTTATATAGAAATCACATCATTGAGATGAAGTCCTTTCTGCTCCTTAGTAAATCACTCCATTCCAAAAAGTGACCAATAGAAGAACACATCCACTTTTTATGTATTGTTGAATAAAAGATAATAAAAGATGTTGCTCATGCAATAGCGTATCCAGAATCTGAAATTCTTACATTTGCTGCAGCTTGTTAAAGAAAAAGCTCTGCTTAGAGACAGGAAACCTGGTTCAGAATACACCATCATCCCGCCACAATATTCTGTACTATTTCCTTCCACAAAATAAGCCTTGGGTTAGGGGGCAAGGATTCTGCAAGGAGTCATCTGCTTTCTTTTGTCAGATGAACACCAAGTTTAGCAGCTTACCAACCACTAGATTACTCTCAAGATTTTGGCACCACATTAGATCACTCAGCTACATTGAGGAAAAAAATCATTTCTCTGCTTCCCCCCCCCCCCCCACCCCGCCTCTACTGGACTTCTTTCCCCCTTCTAATTTCATAAGAAAGTCCTCAGGAAAAAGAGACTTATAAAAGTATCAAATTAATAGATGCGTTGAGCCTACATTTTTCTTTTCCCATGATGCATTCTAAATACCAAAAAAAGACTAGACAGAAAGTGAGACCCATCCATCCACATTCCAAGACACGCTCCAGTTATCCAACCATTGCAGAGCATTGCCAGGATGCAGAGACCATAATTTGGACTAGAATCCAGCAATTTCCAACATATTCCAGTTACTTACTTGATACTGAAGACTCTGACCAGCCATTAAGTAGCTAATGGACTTTGTCAGGGAACCTGCTCGGGGGTCACCGTGGCATCTTATTTGCTGTAAGTTGCAGTACTTTGAACCACAAAGCACTCCTCTGAACAGCTGAGATTACAAAACAAAGCCTGGAATGCATATACTCTCATTCCCTGTTTTCACATTGCTCTGTTTCCAAAACGTTTGGCTACTTTTTCTTCCTCTCCCCACCCCCAGCTCTTTCTTAAGGATGGAGAAGAAATCTAATTCTCATAAAATGATTGGTTTTCAAAGTATGTGAAGCATTTAGAGATTTATTAGAAACAGTTTCGGTTCCTCATTAATCTAAAGCAAATTATTATTGATTTACAACAGACGGCTCATCTGATATCCTTCAGGCAGTCATAAAAAAAATAGTCTGAGTATTAAAAATGGTTGATGTCTTCTGGCAATAGCAGCGAAACTCAGTCAATGACAGCCCCTTCCAACTGGATGAAAAAGAGCCCATTCTCACTGTGTGTTCTGCTCACTTTTGTGTAAGCATTCCAAATAACCTGTGCTCGTATGCCTTTATTTTCATATTGGATTCATTTATCAGAGAGCTCTAGATACCCCATTCACACTAGAGTGATTTTCCAAGTGGGAAAGAACACCTACTAACACTACCATGTCCTTAATATGGACATGGTCTTGTTATAGTGAGTTTTTTACTATAATTTGTAAGGGGTTTTACTCCTTTTAAGCAACCCCGGCGATAACAGGTTAAAGCCTGCCTTGCACTTATTGTCTAGGAGCATCAAGTCTTTAGTCCAATTGCCAAGTTCAGGTCTTGGCTCTGTCACTTGAGCAATTTGCCTATCCTTAATAAACCTCAATTTTCTCCTCTGCAAAATAGGGATGTCAAGAGTGTCTACATCAAGGGTGAGATGTAGATGAAGCTTCTAATTTTATCATAGAAACAGGTACATAGAAATTTCTCAATTAATAGCACTATTGGCATAGGACCAAGACTATTAATAGGCAAATATTAACAGCTTTGCCCAGTCCCTGCCTGCTAAGTAGCACTACGCTTTGCCAGCTTAGTTGCTTCCTCTCCCCCGGTCCTCCCAGAAGGGTCCAGCCTCGCCAGACTAGAGCAAAGGTGAAAAAAAGCACACAGACAAGACAGGTTCAGGAGTTTTAAATAAGAGGCCTTGAGGAGAAAGACACAGGTATGGTATGTGAGGAAATTTGTTGAAAGGTAAAAGGAGATTTGAAGTTACATTCTTATGTTTGTCATGGTATTCAAGAAATGCAAGTAGAGAACTTCATTGTTTCTAAATTTATTTTTGGATGTTGGACTCTGTGTGTTTATTTTCCTGATTAAACTGGACCGGTTGGATTACGGGATTATGCATAATTACTACTACTTCTACCATTACTATTCTTACTAGGGTTATTATACATTCTGGTTTAAACTAACTACCTTGCCCTTAATCATTAAGAGCACATGCTTTCACTTTCAAAACCATCCCAGCTTATACAATAAAATTTATGGTCACCCTCCTAATATTGCTGCTACCACTACCATTGTATTTTAGATCTACAATTGAAAGATCAGTGCAAATTTTAAAAATTTACATCATTCTACCTACACTTGGAAAAAATTTTTTCACAGATTTTATTAGCAAACAAATCAATTCCTCAGATAATTAAAACACCTCAGGACTCACTTGTCTCATAAATGCCAACTTCTGGGTGAAAGTGAGATTTCAGATACCATCCGAACCTAACTTATCCAATGAACTCATTCATACACCCAAATGAAATCGCCAAGCATTCTTTTCACTTAAATGTCTTTTTCTCTTTAGACCCTAAGAAGGCAAAGGACAGGTCCCAAAGTTAGGCTACATCGGGTTTCTTATGTAAACAATTTGCCCATAAGCACATGGAAATCCATTTTAATACAACAAAGCATTTTACACGTTCAGATCTTCCAACACAACAAGCATCTTAGCGGGGGGGGCAGACATCTTCCCGAAGCTTAATTACTGTCAACTTCATATTACTCACTTTGGTGCCTTGTTCTTTAAGTATTCATCAAGAGTTATAATAGGCATAAACTAGTCGGCAAGTCCACTAGGGAAAAAAGCAAAAACAATGTCCTAAGTCACAAATAGCATGTTTATGAACTTATGGCCTTTGTGTTAGTTTTTTGTTCCTACAAAGACAAGGTTTGAAAGAATTCAAGTGGAAGTGTTTATATTTTGTATTGATCACCTTGGGTTACCAGTTCAAGGTTGTTTATTGTCAGGCCCTAGAATTTAAGCATCTTCCTAAAAAGTACATGAAGCACATGAAGACGACATTATAGGATTTGATTTTAAAGGTAAAAAAATGAAAGAGAATCCGCTATGAAGCTCTGAAGGAAATTACAATGAAATATTCATTGTTCTTTACTTGGAAATTGTTACAAAAACTTTTTTCGAAAATATTCCTTACAAAGGAAATGGTGTAGGATGTACTATGGATGTGTTTTCAAGCCAAATGGACACATTTCCATCTTGAGGGAGGAGGAAAGTGGGGATAAATATAAAAGCAAAAAAACCGTAAGCTTTTGCTAAATGAGTTACCCCAAGTTTCAGCTCCCTGGCATAAAATTTGCACAGCTCTTTCTACTTTTCAAGATCCCTTCCATCTTCCTTGGATATCTGAACTAAATTTCTTTCTTTCTCCATCTCTGTCTGGCTAGTTTTCCAAAATGTTCCCTTGGCTTCGGTCCTCTAGCACCACTCAATAAAATGTGTTCAGTACCTTGGGAGTATCTGTGGTCATGTAATTCCATAATCATATTCCTAGCTGATATGTCACAATTCATTTAAGTTGGACTTCGTGCTCAGCATGAGCTCACAAAGATGGCCATGACAGTGGTCAACGATGACTTCATCGTCTAAGGATGAACTCACCAGCTTTTCAATGTCTGCAGAGGGGAGGCCCCTTTCAATGACAAACAGAACCTCAAGGTCAAAAGAAATCCTAAGAAATCAAGTATCTCTAAAATTTGAAAATAACTTACTTCATGGATCAGTATGGAGCAAGAGACTGAAAATGCTTCTTTGGCTGATACTGTCGTGGAAAAACGAGAATTGGAGCATCACTTTCCTAGTTAGGATGAAATCCCCAGGGCAACGCACCAAAGTGAAAGCAATGTGTGCAAAACCGTGTGTGGGTGACTGACAAAAAGTTCCAAGTTTTGATCTGTACATGCTCTATTAAATATGATTGAATCTATTAAATACACAAATCTATCTGCGTATATGTTTCTAATTCTATGGCTACTTTTATCTACTTAAACTATGCCCAACTCCTCTTCTTTTATGTCACATCTAGGAAAGTTTTGTTAATTGATTTTGTTCTCAGATGCTATCATTTTACTGTCTACTATGCACAATCTCTTTTTATTTTTAGACTTGTCATGACAACATTTGGAGGATGATTCTATTTTGCTAAGCTTCATTTTTCATCGCAAAGATTTTCTCTCTGTAATTTGTCTTCCAAAAACTTCCAAGATCATTCTTGAGCCACGGTCATAAACTCACATCATTTACCTGACGACCTCTGATATTATTGCATTTCCTTCAGTTTGTTAAGGAGGGCAACTGGATCATCCTTGTGAAATCTGGGAAAACACTGCAGAATCAAACTTTTAAGGAATTTATTCTGTAAAAGTATCTCATAGCCTTTAGACTACCTGTCAAACGGGAAAAAAAAAACTGCACATTTGGTTCAGTTCCCTTTTCTGCTTCCTGAAAACCTATCTAGCAAGAAAAATATTGAAGAAGGAAGAGGAAAAAGATTGGTAATAGAAAGACAGCATCCAAGAGAAAAAGCACAAAGGTGATGTGGGAACATAGCTGCCTCGGATGGGAATTAGCATAAAATTCTCGGTACACAGAAAACTCATCTTTGGGCTAGGCGGAGGAAAACAAAGTTTCAATAAGAAAAAATTATTGTCAAAAGAAAAAAAATGCAGTACCTCAAGGAGTAGGGCACTAGGAAATTTGCTTGAGGGTGGAACCACAACTGGCAGATGGACAAAGTTAGGTGGAGCCCGCAAATAAAGTGAAGCCTTTATGAGCAGGCTTGCTGATATGTGGATCTCATTGTTGTGTAATACCCAAGGAATTTCTCCCATGACCCACGCCCTTCTTAACAATCAACCTGGTACCAGGTTAAGATGCAGGTCTTTTCAGGTCCTTTGGACTTACAAGCGTGTCCATGGTAGAAATAGCTGTGTTGGAAGCTTAACCAGTAACCCCTGGCTCCTGATACCTTCCCTCTGGTAGAAATTAAAACAATAAATATTCGAAAGAATATTTTCAGTAAGCATTTTGACAGAGAAACTAGGCCCTGGACCGTGAAACTTTGCTGAGGTTCCCAAAAGGTCAGATGTAAAACCAACACTCTGTCCTCAGTGAACTTTTTCTAAGTGATGCCTCTTCTGGAGGTAGAAGGAGAATTCTGAGACCAAATTGGGAGACTCCAAATAGCTGAAGTGACTGAAAGTAAACATATGTTGGTAACTCATCACCTTTTATGAAATCAGGAGCTCTTGTATTTATCATTTAATACTTTCTGTAATAACCTGTGCAGCTGCTCTGTGATTTAAACTATGTCATTCATGCAGAATCCAAGGGCAACCTTTACAAAAATCCCAATCATTTGCAGAACCAGAGAAATGATTCCATTCAATTAATCTCTGTAATAAAAACAAATTTAGAAGCAAAAAGAAGTAAATCTGAATATCGCTGGGATCTACCAAGGCTGGTCTCAGGTTGAGCTAAAATATAAGCACATGTGCTGTGTTAAGATTGTCCGAATTTTTTTTAAGTTCAAGGAGAATACTGTGAGGTTAGAGAGAGCTTCGTTCTTCTCCTTGCATCCCAAGGCACCAGGAGGGTGAGGTTTCATGGATTATGAAAGCCGAAATCAAAGACCTTGACTTTCCCAAGAAAATTCCAAAATGCACATAGTGATGGATGTTTGTTCAGCAAAGAATAAGCAACAGAATTTCAGACAGGCCCTTAGGACTTCAGAGGAAATAGGCAGGCCTGGTCCATGGCAGGGCAGCGAGGTACCATGGAGCTTATCTGCGTTTTCTTCCCATCCTTTCTTTCAGCTTCCATTCCTAGAAAGGAACTGGCACTCACTGACTCCATTCAAAGATCTTAGGCAAGAATGGCTCATTGCCCTTGAGCTACACAGAAATGTGTCTGTGGGTATCTTAGGTTAGTTCCCAGGAAGCAGAACTTCAGATGGTGGTTCTTGTGTGAGTGATATATGGAGCAAGGGCTTGCAGGCGAAACTTGTGAGGAAGCAAAGGGAAGCAAGATGGGGCAGGGGAACAAGTGAGTCAAAGATGTGCTTTCAGAAGTCCAGCCTCAGCCTGATCCTTCAGGGAACTCAAGAGAATGAATGGCGCCATGTAGTTGGCCCAGCTTGTTGGACGGGGAGCCAATACTTGCAGTAGCCCACCAGCCCAGTGAAGGGGATATGGTTGGGCCATCTATAGCATCTGCTACAGTAGGTATGTATAGCCATTGTGTAAACATGGAACATCTTCCAAGACAATTAATTCTGCTCAATATTTGAGGGTCAATGGTTTGATCCTTTTTCTTTTCCTGTTGGCAAAAAATATAAAACTTTTCCTCTATGTTAGGGCAAAGTGATTTTTAAGATAAAACGATGTTTCCAGGAGCCGGCCCCATGGACGCGTGGTTAAGTTCGCGCTCTCCCCTACAGCGGCCCAGGGTTTCGCTGGTTCAGATCCTGGGCGTGGACATGGTGCCGCTCTTCGGGCCACATTGAGGTGGCATCCCACGTGCCACAACCAGAGGGACCCACAACTAAACTATACAGCTATGTACTGGGGGGATCTGGGGAGGGGAAAAAAAGAAACAACCGATGTCTCCAGCATCAAACTAATCATGTTGTATCTTTCATCAAAATTTTCCAAAGTCTCTTCTCCTGGAAATATTTGGTGTCTGCCCAGCAACTCTTTGGGGAGATGTCCATGGGACTAGGGTGATTCCCACTCCCCAGTTCCAGGGATGACCATATGACTTGTCAAATCAAAGTTGACATCCTCTTGTCTCCAGTGACTGGTTCAGACAAAGGAAAATGACCCAAGTAGAGCCATTGAGAATTCTCCCTGCCACTTTTAATGGAAATATTATGAAAACATTACCCTCGTTTTGCAAGGATTGCTAGATGTAAGCCTAGACTTTTGGGTGCCATATTTGCCTAAGAATAAAGCTGACCCACAAGAACTGGAGTTGAGAAACAACTGATATAGCTGCACGTGAAGTCACACACAACCCTGGGCTTCCCAGTTGCCTGTAAATTACCTTGCAGTTCCTTTTAGCTGAGGTAATACTGATCACTAGAGTTACTCATCAGCTGCAGGATAAAATCTAAGCTCTTTTATAGGAAAAACATGGCCCTCTACAAAATCCACAAAAATCTTTCACCTATCAATCCCCCACCCATCCCAATTCACGTCCTAAAAATACTGAACAGCTCACCATTCTCCAGCCCCACAATGGTTTCACTTTATGCCACCAGAACATTGAAAATTCTGTCCCCTTGCCTGGAATGCCTGTCCCCTGGTTTATCTGCCCTTTAGACTTCTGTTGGATTACTCACTCCTCCACTCAATCTTTTCTGATGGTCTCAGCCTCCTCCAAGCCACTTTTTCTCCATGTTCTGCCCTTGATGTGTTTTGTGTCATTGACTAGCTGTCCTGACTATCTCCTTGTCAGACTCTAAGGATCTTCCAAGAAGGACATGCTTTTTCCTTTTGTATCCTCAATCTGAAGCAAAATAGCAGTACTAAGCAGGAGGTCAATAAGTGTTTGAGAAAGAAAGGAAGAAAAAGACAGAAAGGGAAGGAAAGAACAAAGATTCCAGAAAATTCCAAAATATTATTGGGCTCCAAGAAAAGCCTCTTCACTTGTGGAACTTCATGTGCTTACACTGAGCAATAAGAGAGACATTTTGAGGTAGGGTTTCTCTTCATTCCTCACACATCACATTCTTTAAAGACTTGTCTTATCTGCTTATGAATTAGACTATACCTTTCTAACAAAATTCTTTTATATTACTTTGATTTCTGCCACATAAAAATGCCTCTAAGGCAGGCACTTAAAACTCGATATCTCTCTTCCAAAAGCTCAGAATATATTGCATTCCACTGAAGTTAACAAAATCGCCTGTCGTAAAGGACCCAGTCATGAACTGCTTAGCTTGGCACTCAAGTTCCTTTGCAGTCTGGTCTGTCAGTTAAAATATCCACTCTTTAGTTTTTTAATCTATGAAATGAGAATAACATAAATTCCCAGATAACGTTAAGAAGAATTAAATGAGATGGTAACATATAAGTAAGGACTTGAAAAATGTTAACATATCCTCCTCTTTACTACTAGCCCCCTACCCATTGTACTCAAAAAGTTGTGCATCTATTCCTGCCTCATTCCCCCTGTTCCTCCCACCTGGAATGTCTGTCCCAGTTTTTCCTCTCCTTGTCATCCCTCCATCTCTCTAAACCAACCTTAAGACTCACCTCCTTGGGCCAGCCCCGTGGCTCAGCGTTTAAGTGCGCATGTTGTGCTTTGACGGCCCGGGGTTCGCTGGTTCAGATCCTGGGTGCGGACATGGCACCACTTGGCAAGCCATGCTGTGGCAGGCATCCCACACATAAAGTAGAGGAAGATGGGCACAGATGTTAGCTCAGGGCTAGTCTTCCTCAGCAAAAAGAGGAGGATTGGCAGCAGATGTCAGCTCAGGGCTAATCGTCCTCAAAAAAAAAAAAAAGAAAAAGAATGAGATTAAAATCTTAAAAAAAAAAAGGCTCACCTCCTTAAAGTAACTTCATGACAATCAACATGGTTTGAAATCTCCTTTTTAATTCCTGGAGACCTGAAAAATAGAAGGGCTTTTAGCTTTGAGTGCTCTATCAACTGCAAATAAGTAGAATCTTCTTATTGGTAAATTGGAGATTAAATGATTGTTTCATATCTAAAGGTGGTTACGATGTTTTCTTGGGTTCTATTTGCTAGTGTTCTATAAGATTTTCTCCCTTGATGTCTAATTCACTATTATAGATCCTCTTGTATTCAAAAGCCAAGCCACCAAAGAATTTGAGAAACTAAATTGTCCCCCCATTGACTCTAGTGAATTATAATGGCTTCCCAAAGGCTTATAAAGGCCTTGGGAAAGGTCAGAGAACTTAGTTTGCTCAAATCACCCCAGTGTATTCTAACTCTTTAACCTGGGAAATAGAAATGTGGTAATATGATGAGTCTTGGTTAACCAAATAGTTAACAATTGACTACAATGCCCCCATTCCTCAGCCATCCTTAAGTGGGATTTTCCTGTGAATCCGCATGGAGTTTTCCCCTGGTTTAGTGAGAAAGTCATGATGTTCAAGTCATTGTGTGACAAATCCCTTCTGTTCACACCGAGAACCGTTAATTATCTGCCAGGTTTCTGTAATTCTTCTCCACACTCCTGGGAAAGGGGAATTTCAAAGTGACAAGTGACTGTGAGGTGTGTCCCACACTAACCCTGGGAGAAAGGGGCCCCTCTTCACTCATGTCGCTTCCTCTCGCCCTTGGGGTAACAGGAGTGTCAGGGAGCTGTGGAGGAGATATCCCAGGCCTGGAAAGTTCAAGTCAAGGCCCACTGGAAGGAATTTACTGAAACCTTCCAACCCCTTCTTGCTGCTGCTGATTTTTTTTTTTTTTTTTTTTTTTTTACCCTGGAAATCACTGTATAGCAAATAGGACATCCATATGGAAATCCTTTGTGTAATCCAGTGTCTAAATGAGTTGCTTTAGGGGAAGTACAGAATTTGGCTTATAAAAGTAAACTCGTTAGCCCTTCCAACTCTGATCTTTGCTACCTCTCCCACTGATTCTAAGGCAATACTCATTCAGCTGGCTTGTCTTCTGAATTCCAAATAGCTGCTTTGCCCCCAAATACTACCAAATGGAAATTGGTAGCAAATATTTAAGAATTATGCCATTCCTGGACTCATATTCTAAGTAGCAGATGATGAGAAGGGTCTTGCTGATCACTTGCCTTGTCTATTTATTGAGCACTCATTACCTATCAGTTATTTTGGAAGAATTCTATATACATTTCTTCCTTTAATCCTTCTCCCAAAAGATTATTTCTCATGAAAGGCTAAATGATCTTTGAAAAACACAATTCTCCTTCTAATACCTTTCACAGGCTCCAGTTTCTATCCATACATTAAAAATATTAATAAGAAGAATAATATAGCTAACAGTGAGTACTAACCTACTACGTATACCCGACACTATGCTACAAGATTGATGTATATTAACTAATTTCATCCTATTGAAACTCTATGAGTTGAATACTGCAATTATTGAATTCCCATTTTACTGTTGAGGAAGGTTCAGAGAAGCTTAGCAAGTTGCCTAAGGATACACAGTCCAAATAACAGCAAGTCACTTACTTGAATCCATAAAAATCCGGAGAGTCCAGAGTCCTCATTCTTAACCACTAGGCTTCGTGGTGAGCCTCTGAGGATAAAAGCCTACAAGAGTGACTAAGAAGTTTATCATCCTTTTGGGATGATAAACACTGTTGAGACACTTTTGAGAATGAAAGGGGATGCTACAAGTGATTCTACCAGGTCTCACGTGTAAACTGGAAATCCCCCAAGCAAACCAAGACTTATGGTTACCCTATCTAGAAGGCCCTACTGGTCTGGCTGCTGCCTGACTTACCAGCCCCATCACATATAGTACCCCATTCATTCTCTGGACCCACATTCTACTGCCCTTGTTTCTGCCCTTCATCATGCCCTGCTGTCTCTGGATACGTTATTCCTTCTGCACAAAATACTCTCCCCCATCTACTCCGCTGTCTGTCCTCTTCTGTTTAGTATATTCATCCTTCAGCCCTCAGCTCACAGCAGTCTGCCTGTAGTAAGTTAGGAAACCTTTCATATGCTCCATGGGATGGCATCATTGTGATTTTGGTTAATATCAGTCTCCCCCACTTCCCCCTATTCTCCATATGGGCAGAGACTGGGTCTGTTCCCTGTTTCCCCTAGTTAGCCTATAACTGGCATAGGTTATATGCTTAGCATATATTTATCAAAGAAAAGGAGGGAGGGACAGAGGAAGAAACATAAATGACAAGATGCTGGCTTTTGTCCAGATTGCACAGATATAAATTTATTCATTAATTCATTCAACAGATTTATATTAAGTGCCTCCTCTGTTCCAGGTATCATTCTAGGTGTTGAGAATATAGCTGGGATAAGATGGGTCAAGCGTCCATTCTGGATAATAATCAATAAACCCATAAACAATTAAGCAAGACAGTTTCAGATGGATCTGAAAGCAAACCAAAATCAATAAAACAGGGTGTTGGGTAGAAAGTGACTTAGAGGTGGATTTAAATTTGGTAGCCAAGGGTTCATCACAAAATGACATTTGTGATGAGTCCTAAATGATAAGAAGCTCTGCAGAAGAATGCTCCAGGCGGAGGGAGACCTGGTATTGGCTGTCTAGGATAGAAAGAGCAGTGTGGTTGGAGGAGAGAATGACCAGGAAAGAATGTCTGTGAGGGGGCCTCAGAAGATGCAGAGGAGACTTCTTATCAGACTCCTAAGCAATGGCAAGGAATTCAGATTTTATTTCATGTGCCAGGGGAAGCACTGAGTCCTAAAGAATAGAATAAATTAATTTGATTAACTTTATTTTTTGAAACCCACTCTGGTGGCTGAATTAAAAATAGACTGGAAAAGGGCAGAAGATGGGAAAGAATTGCAATAATGCTGGCAAGACACGGGCAGTGAATGAAGAGATGTTATAGAACCTGCGGTCTAGTGGTGCTTCTCAAACTTTGCCATGCACATGAATCACTGGGGAGCTGGCTAAAGAGCAGATTTTAATTCTACAGGTCTGGGGTGGGGCCTGAGATTCTAAATTTCTAACAAACTTTCAGGTGATGTTAATGTTACTGATCCAAAGACCATGGCTGAGAAGCAAGATTCTATAGAACACGTTGATAGATTGCATTTGGAAGGTGTGACAAGAGAAGAATCAAGGGTTATTTTTGGCTTTTTTTTCTCTGAGAAATTACAAAGATAGTAGTGGCATTTGTTGAGATGGAGAGGTTTTATCACCATCCCTGCTTTCTAAGTTAACTTACTGCTGTCTAGTGGGGTTGGAAAACTTTTTAGGAGGATTGAATAGCAACCCACTTGGGCAAAGTAGCCAACCTTGTGATTATGATAGCGTAGAGGCATGTCTCTCACCTCCTAGAAAGCTGACACATGAGCTAGGATGAATCCAAGCTTGTAGCAGTAAAATCACCATTTTCTGATGAGTATGCATGCATTGCCAAGAACTTGGTTAAAAAGGGTGGTTTATGAATCATCTTTTTTTCCCAGAGACATCAGGTGCCCTTAAAAGATGGTAAAAAATTGGGTCATAGCACAGCTGAAGCAAATGGGACAAAGGAAATGATTCTTAGACTTTTGCACATACTCTCCAACAGTCATTCACTTGTTCCTAACAAGCCCACAATCTTTATATTCCTGGCAGAGCTTGTTTAACTCCATAGTCAACAGTTCTCCATCTTTAGACTTTATCATGCTTTCCAGAAAATGAAGCCCGGCCATTGAATTGCTGAGCAACTCCTAAGTGTGCTCACAAACGAAGCCTTTTTATATTTATGAATCTGAAAGCTGTTCTAGAATTCTCTGCCCTTACTCAAAGATGTACAAAGCCAATTGAAAATTATCTGGCTCCAGATGTGCATCAGAAACTGAATACAACTTTATAGGTCGTGGGACTTCACTGGTTGCTCCGAGAAATGGAAAAACATGGCAGGTCCAAGACTCCCTAGACTATTCAGGGTCTTCTTATGTCCCTTCTCCTTTGCATCTCCTGTCTCTCAGGGGCTGGTCAAGTGGATTTTGTTGCACAGCTCACAACTGGAGTTGTATTTTGCCTGAGTTTAAGGCCTCCTCAAAGCAGTGTTTTCAATAGGCCCAGAGTTTTTCTGATTTGGAGGGGCACTTTGAGATGGAAAATATGATTTTCTGGCTTGAAGAAAAATTTTAAAAGACTCGTAAAAATTCCCAGAAGGCTCTTCAGACATCAAGTAGCTTTTACCAAAGAACATTGTGCAAATAAATCAGAAACATATGGATTAAGTTCCCCCTAAATTAAACACGGGTTTCACACGTGAAGTGGTGGGAGCAGGGTTTGGTGTGGAGAAGAATATGACAAAAAAAGATTTTGAGTCTTTGTTAAGCCAAAACAATTTGAAAAATCCATTTCTAGAACAAATAAAAATGATTACTTATATTTCAGTTCATTTGATTTGAAATGTTAAGTTGTTCTAGTGCAAAGAGCTGTCCCTTGACCCTGGTCTTCAATAATGACCTGATAGATCACACAGCAAATATTGTTTTCCTGGGCCCCTTTTATACAATTTCATTGGATTCTGTTCACCAGCTTTGATGGAATCCGATGGTCTATAAGTATTATTTCTCCTGAGGAGTAAAGCATTGTCCATGATCATGATCTAATGTCATTTTCTAAACATGGTACCTTTTTCAGTGGACTCTGAGAAGATTAAGGAAAATGCATCATTATTTGGCAAGTGGGAAATCTGCCCTTAAGACTTGTGGTCTCAGCATGGAGCAGAATGATGAGCAAAAAAGAAATGATGGTCTCTGCTTACTTCCTGGTTCATTTCAATAGTGATTACAGTAAAAACAAATCCAAAAGAAGTGACCTTGATAACTTTCCCTGAGCTTAACCAAGGTCAAGTCCAACTTACATTCTTTTCTAAAAATGCTACTTTGTCACACTGCCAAGGACAAAGGAAAGTTGAGTCCAACTATATATCTTTTAAAATCTTGGGAATGTTTTAACAAGGAGAGAAAATTTGCTCATAATTACCATATGAGATGTCCGAATTCAACGCCTGCTACGCTCCTGGAATTTGAAAACAGGGAGCTGTCCTTTCATCCTAAGTTTTGTTCTTACTTATTCCATGCATCTGCTTAGCAAATCCTTCTTCTAATAGACAATGTTAAGGCTAATCTAAGTCAAAGTCTGACAAATTGCTATTTCTACCGTCTTAAAGTAAGGCAAGGAATTCATTTCTACAATTGGAATACAAAATCATCAAACTCCTTACGATGCTGGCTTCGCCCAACCATTCTGCCCACCTCTCCACCTTTTCCTTACAACTCTCCCAAGTCCTCCACAGGCCTGCTGGCCTTCATTCGATTTTTAAAACACGTTGAGCTTCTGGCTTTCTTAGGGCCTTGACAATGACCGTTCCCTCTGCCTAGACGTTGGGCCCTCACATCCTCGCACCGCTTGTTCTTTCTCATCCTTCTGGTCTCTGCTCAAGTGCCCACTCCTTGCCCCACTCATTCCACAATCTGTTTGTTTTCTCTCTTAGAAAATTATCACTTTCAGGTTATCTTGTTGCTACATTTATCTCCTCACTTGTTTCTTTCTCCCCTACAAGCCATAGGCTTCACGAAAGTAAGGACCAATCTATCTGGCTTGTTCACTGTTCTATCCTCAGCTTCTAAGACTTGCACAGAGTAGACACCCAATAAACGTTTGTTAAATGGATGAATGAATGATTGAATGAGTGAAGCATGTAACAATTGCTATTAGCGCCCTATCCAGATCTCTTCACCAGCTCTCTTCATCCCCGGCTGCTATGGTCCATGGTGCTAAGGGCTCATGCCTGCACCATTCTCTGGAGGATTACCCTTGCACACCAGGAGGACCTCATCTGTGGGGAGTTTGCAATCTTCCTGAGGCACCCCCTAGACAATGGCTGACTGGTGCATAAAGGACAAAAGCCTAGCTCTTGGGTAAAACAAACTCATGGTGGAGCCATTCAAACTCCAGAGCTCCTCACAGATCAGACAAGCTAGACTCTACCGGAAATCTTTTCTTTACTATGCTTCTTCCCACTTCCTGTTCTGCTTTTCTCATTCCCTTTCTCCTTCAATAAATAACTTTGCCACAAATCTCTGTCTCAGTTTCAGCTTCTAGGGATCCCAATCCAAGACAAGTTATAAATAAAAGTTCGTGAAGTCAGCATCCAAACCACTGATAGTGGTAGGTAGTGTCCAGTTAATGTTCAATCTGTGTTTATAACCAATTGCCACCACGTGCTCTGAATGCCACTGAGGAGAGAGAAAGTGTGGTTTTTACAAGAGTGGTCCAGGAGTCCTGCAGTTATTGACAAGGACCCATGTATTCATTTGCACATCAGCCTTTGTCTGTAGACTATATTAATGACGTGCCTCATACATCAAGAATAGCAAATGCATATGGGGATTATGATACCAAAATTCACTTCTTATAAATGTTCAAATTAACGTAAGTCTTGGTCTTTTTTTATTTTATCAATTCCAATACTCTTGCATATGTAAGACATTTTTAATGTTAAAGAGGGTTTCTCGTACTCTAAAAAGGTGGTTTATTAATCTAACAAATAAATTCCCAAAGTGAAACAAAGGGAAAATACTGTGTCTAAGAATCAACCTACAGAGCCAGGGTCAACTTCCAAGAAGAAGTTGCCTTCTCTGCCTCAGAATCTCTTTCCCTGTCCACTTTCTTGAATATTTTCACCTATTTTCCTTATTAGCTAAAATTGCATAAGTTGGAAATTCTATTGAGCTAATGAGCACCTTGTTAAAAAATGCTAATATTTCGGGGAAGGTTAGAGGCTCTGCAACCATCTACACTTTAGTAAGAAACTGCCAAGCAATTTATTCAATATTTATTGAAAATTTTGTATGAGGCACGAAGCTTATCTAGCCAGGGATATAAAGTTCCATAAAGGACAGGTCTTCTCCCTAAAGAAAAAAAAGGAAACCTTTCTTCTTATCATCTTGCAGTGAGGGAAAAACTTTAGTGTTGAAGAAATTTAATGAGACTGAAAACAAGCTAGTTGGAGGCATGAAACAGAGGGATGGGAAAGTTAGAACCCTATAACAGCATGAGCAGGTAAAAAAGAGAGATTCAAAGAAGTGAAGATGACAAAAGAAAACTGGTGTCATCAGAAATGTTACCTGAGTCAACATACAGGAAAGGGCAAAAACCCCTCTCCTCCCTCTCCCCACCGTTCCACGTAGCTCTTTGACTTTCAATTCAGGTTAATACTATTGCTGAGCTCCCTTATGCGTTAAACAAATGCTACAGACCTGCAACAGGACTCCAATTACTCACTTTAGCTACCTTTTTTCTTTTCTTTCTTTTATTTTTTTTTTTTTGAAGAGTAATCCCGAGCCAACTATTGCCAACCCTCCTCTTTTCTGCTGAGGAAGACTGGCCCTGAGCTAACATCCATGCCCATCTTCCACTGCTTTATATGTGGGATGCCTACCACACAGCATGGTTTGCCAAGCGGTGCCAAGTCCACATCCGGGACCCAAACCGTCGAATCGGAACGTGCGCACTTAACTGCTGTGCCACCGGGCTGGCCCCCAATCACTCTAGCTACCTTTGCAGAAGGTAATGGTGTTTTTCAGATCTACTTATTAACATGTATTTTAACACGCAATTCAATCTATAGAGCATTAGATTTTTGTCCAGTGGCTTGCGGTGATACTATTCACTAAAGATGAGCTATGATTTGGGAAATAGGCCAGTATTTCCCCCTGTGAAGTCACCTTTGTATTGGCTAATAAACACTCCCCTGTTCAACACAGGAAGCCTTTGTTACCACGCATAGCTCATTGGTTTTAGATCCTATCGGGAGGTTTGAGGGGAGCCTTAGAGATGCATCCTGAAAGGCACACATCGATTATCTATTATGCACCAAGTGCAGTGCAATACACTGAGGACATGAAGACATATTCGTTAAACACTACACTTCCAGGAAATCAAACTTTGGGAGCCCAAATAAGTAAAGATTAATTCTGCCTGGTGGAGTTATTAGGAAGACTCATTAAGTCTCAGGAAGGAGCTGATTCTGTCTGTCTGGTCCTTAAAAGAAAAGTAGTTGGAAAAGAAGGCAAAGATACCCGGGGTAGCCAGAAGAGCCCATACAAAGATACTGAACTAGGAAAGTGTGTGGCTTAATGGTGAGTAATGAAGAGAAGAATAAAAAGTAATGCCTGCTCACCCCTGCGTGTGTTTAGGGCCACTGGTCATTTGAGTATGCTCTTTTGTGAAGTGCCTATTCAAGTCTTCTGCCTATTTCACTATTGGGTCATTTGCCTTTTCCTTATTGATGTGTAGGAGCTCTTTATATACTCAAGATACATGTCCTTTATCCAGACACATATATACTGCCAATATCCTCTAGTCTATGGATTTCTTTTCCTCTCTCAATGGTATCTTTTGAATTTGGGGGTATTGTTTAGTAAAACTTTTCATGAACACACTGTTCATTATTCTCAAAAGTTGTAAGCAACTCAAATGCCCATCATAGTAGAATGGGTAAATAAATATCCCTCCAGTGGAATATTATACAGTGATAAACATGAATCAACTGCAACCACATGTATAATATGGATGAAACAAACATAATGTTAACTGACAATGTAAAATACATACTCTATGATTCCATCTATGTAAAGTTCCAAAAAGACAAAACTAATCTATGGGGTTAGAAGTCAGGACAATGGTTACCCCTGGTGGGAGAGTGACTGAGAAGGATCTTGAGGAGTTTTGGGGGTGCTGGTTATATTCTGATTCATGATCTAGTTGCCAATTTCACGGGCATGCAAATTCTATAAGAATTCATCAAGCAGCACACATTTTTCTACACTTCTGTTATACTTCCATAAAAATATCTACATTTAAAAATGTAAGAAGAGACCACCTGAGGGAGAACAGTGGCAAAAAATATTAGGCTGGAAGAAACAAAAGATCTAGAATTTGAAGATCCCTGCTAAGAAGATTGGGGAGTTTTAATAAGTTTTTAAGGTCTGGGCTTTGGAAAGACTAACTTGCCGTATGGAGGACTGAGGCGAGTGTGGATGCGATGGGAGGCAAGGAGACCCATTGAGCTCTCTAACAGTCCTAGTGAGATGAGGAGGCCTGATGGGAAGAAAAGGCAGTGGCAATGGATAGAGATGACCTCGGGTTTTCCCACTGAATGTTTTTTTAAAATCCACTCACCAGCATTGTAAGACCAGAAGCACCTGCCCAAAGTGTGGGGGGCAAAGGCCCATGAGTCTTTGACAGATGTTGAGTTTTCAAACAATAAGAGACCTTAATAAACAAACCTCTCTCCTGGATTTATTAAGTCCAAGCATTTTTGTCTGGCTCTTGTCTTTGATTGTGAGACATGAGTGCTGATACAAATCCACATATGGATTAGTGGAAAGTTATGGAACTGACACAATATTGTTTGGACAAATTTCTCCTTTCCTCCTTTCCCCCACCCTCTCCTGCACACTATTCAAGTCCTCGTGCTGGGTGGTTTCAACTTGTCTCCTAACTCCCTCCTCTGTCTGCATGCTTGTTAGGAGAAAGAGTGATTTCTTTTCTTGGAAATGAGGAGCTCCGGAAGGCAGCACAGTACAAGACAGAGCACAGTGAGGGCCTCCAGGCTCAGACAGTGCTGTGGAATCTTCCATAGGCACAGGGTCAGGACCGCATTGGTATGATCTCTGAGAGGCAACAGGGTAGGGTATGAACACTTTGCCGTCATTAGTGTCCCCTCCATTATGTTCACCAGCAAATGTTGACTAGGCATGTCTGGCTGAGCCACCCACTCAATTGCATGCTTCATGGGAAAGGGCAAAAAGGAAGCGTGAAATCTGTTCCCACAGCTTGAAGTGAAATCATGATCAAAAGACCTAGTGGGCACCCCACTCCATCCTGTCTCAGGCCCTGTGAGAAGAGACTCTGCACACCCAAGATTCCCTAAGGAAAAAAGAGGCAGTACGGAGAAACTTAATCACAGCTTCTCCAAGAGCAGACCATAAACTGAGAGGAAATGAAGGTTTTCTGGCTAAACAATGGGATTTGGTTTCCTTGTCTTTCCTTTATGCATGTTCTCTTCTCAAGAACTCAAATCGCTCTTTGGAGCTGATATCCTCACACTCTTTTCTAGATTTTAGATGACATGGTCTCTGTTTGTACATTTCTTGAATTCTCTTCTATGTTTTGTGTCTTGCCACCTTGTGAAAAGGATGCAGGTGTGGTCCAAAACCAACTCCAAATTTCACTTCCCTGAGTTTGCTGTACGGCCCTTTCCTCAAAAGCTGTATCAGAATAAAAATCACTCTGCCAGGAAAAAAAAAACCAGCAACCTCAGCCCAACGTGGGGCTTTTCCACCTGTCTTTTCTGCAAGAGCACAATTTATGCAAAGCATTGCTCAGCCTCAAGGGACTCCCATACCTGCTGGACAAAAATACTATTGCTTTTCACATGAGGAAATATGGCCTCCCCTACTGACCTGGGATGATTCCCGAGTGTAACTCAGGTGACATGCAGCCACTTCCAAGTAATAGTTCCAATATAACAGTGGTTTAGAATCCTTAAGAAGGAGCTTCTCTCAGGCCAGGTTAAGCCTGCAAAGTCCCCAGGACTGAGCAGCTGCCAATTCACTCATGAAATGATATAACTCCCTTATGTCCTAGCCAAAGAATCCTAAGGGCCACCATTCATTTACAGTTACCCACTTAATCACTTCTGAGAGGCAAGCTTTGAGTGGCCTTATATCTTACCTACCACCAGTGAGGTCAACCAGGCCTCTCTCCCCATGAGATATACTAAAACAGAACTGTGTTTCACTGAGATGAATTCTTCATTCCAGAAAATGTGGAGAACAATGTTTTCAGCCAGATCATGAGCTAGTCATCTAACCTTGGAATAGTATTGGTATTACCAGTCTTGGGACGAAAATGGCACCAGAAGTTTTCCCGTCTTTTCCTCTCTCCTGTTGTGCAGTTATTTTGAGGCCTTGCTTACATTACCCTCTGAGCTGGTAGAAGTCATAGCTAGAAGTGTTTCTCAGACACTTCCACCGAAGTCGTCCTTTCAGCATAAGAGAATATTGTACTACACCAGAGACCTGGGGGGTAAACACATAGGCAACCATCACTGCAACTTTTTCTTTCAAATCTTGTGTTTATCCTTAAAGCTCGCATACTACTTATATACTGCTCTAAATTATCTGTGCCCCATTCCAATGAAAAAACTAGTACTACAAATTACGTAACAACACTTTCAGTTAATGCTCTAGGAACCTGCACCAGGTCCTGTTCTGCACCAGTTTCTTACATGGCTTTGAGAAGCAAATGACAAATTTCATAAGATCCTTTGAAAGAGGGACATAATAACTCATTCTAGTAAATGTTAGTTTTTGAATTGAATTTACAGAGACATGCTTATAAGATGTCACATATAGATTGGAGTAAAAGAGTCAGAAAGACAGACAGAGACAGAAACAGAGAAAATGAATGAAAGAAAAATGGGAGATTATCTACTGCATACTTCTTTGGGAGAAAGAAAAAGATAATTGTTGGAAGATTCTGTATTTCTTTCCTCTATTGAAACATCAGGATGGAACAGGACTTTGACTTGAAGTGGGTGACCGGTTCTGCAGAACCTGTAAGCACAAACCTAAATCTGCAGGTAATTTTCTCTCTCTCTCTCCTTCTGGGAAATCACAGTGATCCTGTCCTGGAAAACCTGCTCTATGCTCCAGCCCAGCCAGCACTTCATAAGCAGGCAACTTCATACTCACCATCTTAATTCATCCTCAAAGGTCTTTGAACAATCTTCTCCCGTAAGCATGGAACGGTCATGACACAAAAGTAGATTTCCACATAGTCAAAAGAAGTCAGCATGGAAGCTAGGATGGAAGTCTTTGGGTCTTGGAAGACTCTAGGTCTAGCTGGTATTAACCACTGTCATAGTAATATGGTTCATCAAAATTTATGTGTAGGTTCCTGTGGGTCATCAAAACCCAGGTGTAGACCTCAGTAACACATAGCCCATTATTGCTGGTCCGCATATGCCATTACCTGAGGTCCTGTTGTTATCTCAATTTTTATTCAGCCCCTCCAGCCTCTTCTTCCAAACAAAGACTTGGACAGAATCAAAATTACACCTACTTGTGATGTTTGCCCTGCCAGAAAGTCCAACTGTAATGTCTCAAGATCTCTGTAATTGCTCATGGTTCAGTTCCTCCTTCCTTCCTATCTCAAGTCCGGGTCCAGAAGCAGAGCCCAAGATGGAGAGTTCACATGGAAACAATTTATTGAGAAAGGAGAAAGAAGTGAGGGAAGCAGGACAGGGAAAGGGAAGCAGAGTTAGGGTGTGATCTCAGCTGGAGTCTAGCCTCAGTCTGATCCCACAGGGAGCTCTGGAGAATGGATTGCACCACGGAGTTGACCCCCTCCCTTTTGGAGGCAAAGGGTCCTTTTGTGCCCCTGCAACAGTCAGTCATTGGCTGTGGGCCACACCCAGGGGCAGAAGAGTTGCTTAACTTCCCAGGCAATTCCATGCTAGGCAACTCCCATTTGGCCAAGGGCAATTCTCCAGAGAAAGAGGCAGCTGTAAGCCATTAACAGCCAATGCTCATAGCACGTGGTATATGGGAACACCAGCCTGGCAAAGGGGATCTGGGTGGGTCAGCAATAGCATCTCTATACTTACCACCCTAATTTGTCTCAAAAGATATTCCTTTGGACAATATTTGGATGCCTAAGGCTTGCTTTAAAACAATTCCGGTGGAGCAGAATATAATAATATACTAATCCATAGTATTTACTAAAAGCCCACTGGGTGCCGGGCACTTTTCTAAACGTATCATGTTTACACAATAATCCTGTGAAGTGGGCACTATTATTAGCCACATATTACATGAGAAAATAGAAGGAAAGAGTAATTAAACCAAGCTAGTAAGTGGCAGAACCAGAGTTAGCACCTCATCCTCTTAATCCTGCATTAAACTGCCTCTTGCTTGTTGCCAAAGGGTAGCAGAAAAAGAGAAAAAAATAAACTCAGAGCTAAAGTGGTAAGTTTCATTTACATAAGACACCATGCCCAACTAGGTGAGAGGAACGCCTTTTGAATGGTGGATGTAAGAGCTTGAGGACAGTTAATACTCTTTTGTGTATGTATGAATTTCAAAAACATGTGACAGTTTTATCTACTGGGTTGATGTTCACCATTTGAACTTTCGTCATTTAAATCCCATGAAAGTGCAGTTACATAAGACATGACTCTACGCCAAATGAAATAATAGCCAACATTTGCTAAGTACTTTCTGTGTGCCAGGCACTGTTTGAAGCAGTTTACACGGATTAGCTCATGTAATTCTCAGAACCATGCCATGAGGCAGCCACATTTTCAGACAAGGAAACTGAGGCACAGAGAGAAAAACTGATATTCCCAAAGGCACAAAGCTAGAAGGCATCAGGGCCAGATTTCAGAGTGAGTAATCTGGCTGTGGATCTTATGTTTCCAACTTCACTGTGTTGCTGCCAGAAGAATCAGGGATGTTCAGAGCTAGGAGTCATGTTAGAGAGTCCAACTTTCTCAATTTAGAGATAAGAAAACCAAGGCCCAGATAAAGCTCGTGACTTACACAAAGTCACACAGACCCAGAACTCTTAATTTTCCTGTGTTTTCCATATTTTTGACAAGTTTTGCCTAAAAAATATATATGTATAAACCAGAAACAGCATTATTTACTTGATAGTAATTTAGGGGCGTTTTTCAAATGTTTGAAGTCTCTCTTTTTTTTTTTTAAGGAAGGTTAGCCCTGAGCTAACATCCACTGCCAATCCTCTTTTTACTGAGCAAGACTGACCCTGAGCTAACATCTGTGCCCATCTTCCACTACTTTATATGTGGAACGCCTACCACAGCGTGGCTTGATAAGCAGTGGGTAGGTCCCTGCCTGGGATCCCAGCTGGCAAACCTCCAGCTCCCAAAGCAGAGCTCGTGAACTTAATCACTACACCACTGGGCTGGACCTGAAGCTTCCTTTTTTTTTCCTCTTCTCCCATGAAGACTTGCTGTTTAGGAAGGCAAGAAAGAAATATCAGTGCCTGTTTAGCCTAGGAAGAAACTACTCCGTATATCTACAGACTGTTATGAAATATGGTCACTCACATACACCATGTAATGTGACTTCAAAGTTCCTGTTTTATCTTCTGGCTGGAACCTGCAAACTCCAATCTAGGAGAACATCTCTTTAGAGAAAGTGAAAGAAGACAAAAACTGATATTAATTAAATATCTACTCAACCTATTGCTAATACCTCTTTACGTTATGTAAATTATCCATCAAAATAATCTTTAGAATCAGAATATGTATCAGTTAGTATTTGCTGCATAACAAACCAACCCAAATTTAGTAGCTTAAAACACAATCATTTATTACTGCTGTTAAGTATCTGGGTCAGCTCCATGGTTCTGTGATCTAAACCAGGCTTAACTGATTTCAGCTGAGTTCATTTATATTCCTGTGAACAGCTGCTGTACTGGCTTGGGGCTAGCTGGTCTAAGATGCCCTAGCTAGGATGGCTCATTTCTGTTCCACATCTTACAAAAGGATAGTCTGGGGGTAAGCAGAAGCAGACAAGGCTTCTGAGGCCTAGGCTCAGAAATGGGCACACCATGCCTTCTACTCCATTCTACTGGCCAAAGCAAGTCACAAGGCTGGCCCAGATTCGAGGGTGGTAGAGGAAATAGATTTGATCTCTTGATGGGATGAGCTGCAAGATCACGTTGTCAACGGCGTATATATAAAAATCACACAAGGGGCCGGCCCGGTGGTGTAGTGGTTAAGTTTGCATTCTCCACTTCCACGGCCCGGGGTTCGCAGGTTCGGATTCCTGCTGCAGACTTATGCAGCGCTCGACAAGCCATGCTATGGGGACGTCCCACATATAAAATAGAGGAAGATTGGCATGGATGTTAGCTCAGGGCCAATCTTCCTCACAAAAAAAAGAGGATACAAAGCTGGAGACATTTTTTACAATCAATCTTCCACAAATATCCTAGAATATTCCAGATCATTTAAGTTGTATGTTTTTTCCTAAAAGTATATCTCCCTCATGTATCTAGCCTACTTGTGAATATATTTGAGTTCCCTTTGTTTCACTTACAGGAATATTCAGGAAAAGTGCCACTGGATTTTAAGATGTCATATAGATTTCCATTAACCCAGGAAACACAGAGGCCATCTAAACCCAGCAAAAGTCTTCAGACTCTCATACTAAAGAACAGTAGGATAGAGCTAAATCTATCTCCCCTTTCCCTACACGCTCTGTCTCTTACTGGTTGAAAGAAGAAACAACTAGACAGGAAGCTTTCTGCTCCTGCCAGCTCGGTTTGGTAAGAGACCAACCCAACAACTGAGGATCCTTCCCAAGGAAAGCCCTGTGGCCTCAACCAAAATGCAAGCACATCTTTCCCTGGCATTTTGTTTTGCAAATAGAAAAGAAAGACACATCGGAGGAAAAGAAGAAAAACCCTCTAACTCAGGGATCACAGTTTTTATTCCATATGTCAACTCCAATCAGTTAGTGGAAACTGCCAGGAGTGCTATGTTGAAAGGACTATTAGGCCTCAGGCAGTTCTAATAAAATCAGTGAATTACAAACGGCTGATGAGATAGATCTTGATGAAGTGGTGGCTTTATCCTAATTCACACAGAGAGGAAATATGGTCGAGCAGTAACTGATTCCCACCGTTAGGTTAAACTCACGGAGTAAACTGACCCTCATCTCCTGGGCCTCTCTCCCAATACTTCTTTCTCTCAACTGCTAGCTGGGCTGTTGTTTTGGGGTTTTTTTAAAGATTTTTTTTTATTTTTCTCCCTAAAGCCCCCCAGTACATAGTTGTATATTCTTCGTTGTGGGTCCTTCTAGTTGTGGCATGTGGGACACTGCCTCAGCGTGGTTTGATGAGCAGTGCCATGTCCACGCCCAGGATTCGAACCAACGAAACACTGGGCTGCCTGCAGCGGAGCGCGCGAACTTAACCACTCGGCCATGGGGCCAGCCCCTAGCTGGGCTGTTCTTGAGAAAGGCAAGGATAACAGGGTTTTGATCAGCTATTGAGCTTTATCTTGGCTAATCCAAAGATAAATACATGGGCTCACAACAAATCCAAAGCCAGGATTGACATCTCTGCCATAGTCTCAAAAGCGACGTAATATATCCATCTCAGGGATTGTGGTGAGAATTAAGTGGGCTAATATGTCAAGTACCTAAGTGAATGAGTGGCACATAGTCAAGGTCCCTAAATGTAGCTATTATTAACAATAGCAAAAATTTATTCCATTTCTGTTATGTGCTGGGAACTGTATTCCATGCTCTGTGTAAACAAGAGAGAAAAGAACCGAAATATAAAGACCTGTTCTTTACCTTTGGGAAATACAGAGTCTATTTGGGAGATATGAATACACATGAAATAAATAAAAACTGTGGAGAGAAGTATATCAAATGCTCACACAGACTCTGAGAATACTGGGAGCCTAGGATCATTGCTTCTACTCCTTGCCAGAACAATATATTAGTTTCTTAAGCACGTTGACAGTTCCATTTTCTTAAGACACTTATTGGAGGTGATTTAACCATTCAAACTTGTATCATCTGATTTTTCAACATTTGCATTTGTACTTTGAGTGCCACTAAACCATTTTATATGACAGATATAAAGGATAGTTCATTGTTAGCTAAAGAGAATGAGGCCACTACCTATCACGCTGGTGCCCCATCTTTTGCTTTCCATATCATCATCCACCCATCATCTGGGATATCGCAGGCCCTCAGTGAGGTAGAATAAAAGCGACAACAGGCCAAGGCCTGACATTTTTCCAACTTTTCCCCTAGATGCCAATGCTTCTGAATAAGCATCCTTTCTTTCCATTACTGAGATGTCATTACGCAGGCAAAGCATGTTCTCAGTTGCCTGCAGTAGGCTAAAGGCAAGAATGCATTGTTCAAAGATAACTCACGTCTTATTAAATGTCAGAACTGAACTCACGTGATTCAGTCACTGCCTCACCCAGTTGCAGGCTGGAAAATTCATCTGGGCTAGCACCTCTGTGAACAGTGGAGAGGGAGGGTGATCACCCAGCCCTTCCCAGAAAACAATGACCACACCATGGAGATGAAGGCCTTTGTCAGGTCATAAAGCAGCAGTGATTGCAATTAATTGCTGATAAAATATGAAAGAGTCTCCTGTTGCTGGAGGTCAGGTGCTAGAACAAAGTACAACTCTTTCTGAGAAGCTCGGGAAAGGCATGCCTCTGAACCGTGCTTGTGAGAAAATAGATTGGTCGATCCATGTTGTGGGCAATAATAATATGAAGAAACAATAGTATAGAGCCATAGACAATTGAGAGAAAACCAAAAAGGTGGACTACCCTCCCCAGGTTGATATGCAACTTCCCTGGTTAGCATAGCTCCTCCAACAGATGGCTGCTTTTGGCTGATTTCCCCAACTAGATTGTTGATGGTGAGAGAGCAAACCCCACAGTTGTTTATTTGTCATAAGAGTTGAAAAACAAGACAAGAGGAGAAAATCTGCCTGAAGTTAACACGAGTAAACATTCAAAAATCTTTGAGATATAGGTTTTTGGAATAAAGCCTAGGTGTTCTTCATTCTAAAATGATATTTACATCTTGTTAATCCAAATATTCGAAGAGAAAGGAGGTGGTAGTAAATGCGTTTCTAGAAAAGGTTTTCCAGGTGTCTTTGAAGTCTAACAGATATATTCCCCAACAGCTCACCCCCAGGCTCAGGAAGTGTGTGTTTGTGTACTGAGAGTTGGCAGTCATAAAGGGACATGAGTTTTCTTCAGTACATTGATCTTGTCAGTGGTTAAGGATGTGCTAAAAAATATGCAGGGAATCAATATAGACTAAGAAAATAACAATTTAAAATAAAGTTTAAAACTCAGATCATACTAGATATAACTTAATAGTCCTAAATGACTTAGACACTGGTTTCCAAAAGTTGGTCATGAACTGAATAAATCAAAATAATAATCAGGGCATCTTATTAAAATACTGCTTCCCAGACCTCAGTCTGTATTAACCAAATGAGAGCTCTTGGAGAGAGGGCTAGACATCCAAAGTTTTATAAGTTTCCCCAAGTGATTCTGACACAAAACTTCTCATGTGGGTGATAACTTTAGGTCTTTCAGAAGCTGAGTTAAAAGTTATGTCCTCTGTAGGAAAAAGAGCTAGACAGTGAGTGAGGGCAACTGGGCCAAGGTCATGGTCAAGGGGGATACTAGACCTCTGCCTTTGAGAAGCTCTAGACCCTACACCCTTGGTTGTACACCCTCCCCAATGTAGGAGGTAAAACAGCAGCATCGCATCTCCTGGGAGCTTGTTAGAAATGCAGAATCTCAGGTCCACCCCTCGCCTGCTGAATCAGGAACTGCGTTTTAACAAGATCTCCATGTAATTCCTGTGAACCTTAAAGTTTGAGAACTCTCTAGACCAAGTTGTTCAGCCTTCTCTGGGTTTCATTTGGAAATTGATGGACTTGACCCAGATGCTTCTATATCCTTCTCCAGCCCCTCTGTTGCATGATAACCATCAGAGTGAAGATGCAAAGGGGGACTATAATAGAAAGTTCTAGATAGGATGCCAGAAAAAAGAGAATTTGAGACTAAATAGATAGATAGACACACACTTTTATAGAAAACATTTGTCTAAGAAAAATCCAAATCCCATGATATACACACCCTTCTCTCAGACCATGAGAACCTGGTCACGCAGGAGCGGTCCCTTGCTAGGGATGGGACACTGAGGACGTGAGAAAGGTTGTGGACAACCCAAAGTTCCAGGGCAAGTCCAGAGGAGAGGAAGGACTAGAATCCAGGTGTCTCCACTCCCTATCCTGGACCACCCTGTCTTGTTGTCTCAGCTGCATCAGGAAAACTCAAGAAAACAAGAGCAGGACGTAATAACAAAGACAGCAGGTGTTTATAAGGGGTGCTATATGGACATGGCTCCTCAACTCCATCCTGGAGCCACTTCAGTCCTTGGATTATTATTTCAACATTATTAAAATTCAGATGATTGAAATTTTACGTTAGGGCCCCTGTATTCTGACAATCATCCTTCTCTTCCCCCATGTCCAGCCCTGTACACTTTCCCTTTGGGGAGCCAGTGTCAAATGAATATACTCTTCTAGTTCCCAAGAGTCAGATTGCATGAATCCTGATTGGCACCCTTGCTTTCCAGATTCCAGACCTTAGTTTTCTGTCATTTACCCTTTCATGAACTTTGTAGGTAAGTTATGTGTATTTTTTTTTATAAGACTCTCATGTCAGGAACTCAGATATTTACACAGAGCTGACATTAATAACTTTCAAACATTACGTAAATATACAACATAAAAGGTGAAATTCTGTTTTTTCACAGGCCCCTAGAAACAACCACTGCCAACAGCATGGCATATGTCCTTCATAGTTTTTCATTTTTTCATGCATAAACTTTTAAAAACAGGATCATATTACACATATTATTTTGCAACTTGCTTTCTTCACTTTATATCTCATGTCAGCTTTTCAAGTCAACGTATAATTGTCTCCCTTCTTCATCGTAACATCTGCCTAGTATTTCAACACTTTCCCAACCATGGACCTGTCAGTGGACACTCAGATTATTTCTTATTTCTCTCTAGTACAAATTATGCTGCACATCTGAATACGTAACCCCAGGAGTTACACATGAAATAGCAAGGTCTTCAGTTCATTTTGTTTGCTGCTTGCTGGATTTTCTCCTATCGCATCTTTGGTCTTCAATTGTGATAATGGTGGTAGTAGAAGAGTGGATTTATTGAAGGGTTCAAAGATTATGGAATTATGATTCCCACTGTCTGAGAACTCTGCGTGTGCTCTGAGGTGAGCCCACCTTTGCTATGGGGGCCCCTTGTCCACATCACATGCCATTGACCCCACACTGCCTCACCACTCAAACCATGAGGAGCCAGATGCTTCATTCTACACAGTTCTGGGGGCTGGCACTGGGACAGTCAGCAATACCGACACAGTCACTGCTCTGAAAGGGTCTATAGTCTAGGGAGGATATTAGAGAAGAAAACAGAGGAACAAGAATTTCAGATGGAGATATATGGCATGAAGAAAATGTTACCAGATAATGAGATAGAGAATAACTGGATAGGGTAAGGGAAGGTAATTTTTCAAAACGTTTTTATTGGGTAACCCAATCATATGGTTAAAAATTCTAAAAGTATTGAAAATAAGTATAAAAGCTCATGAAAATTGACTTCCCACCCTTGGGCCCTAATCACTCAGTTACCCTCCCTTCTGACAACCAATGGCTCTTATGGAATCTTTAGAGATAATTTTTATATATGTAAGAAAATGTGTGAAGACATATACAAATATATGTATATATGTACATGTATTTTCCCCCATTTTTACACAAGTGGTAGTATCCATCTTTTTATCTGCTATTCTATCTTGCTTCTTACACTTAACATATTTTAGAGATTATTTCATTTTGGCATATATATTCTTTTTTTCTAATTGCATAGTATTTCACTGTGTGGATGTACTATTATTATATAGCCAGTCCTTCATTGATAGCTATTTAGTTCATTTCCAATGTTTTGCCCAATAATACTGTAATGACTATCCTGGACTTACATCATTTTACATTTACGCAAGTGTGTCTATAGGATAAGTTCCTAGTCATCGAATCACTAGGTCAGAGGGGACTTATAACTTTGATAGATACTTCCAAGTTGTAGCACAGGGGTCAGCAAATTTTTTTCCATAGAAGGAGCAAAAGTAAATATATTCAGTTCTACGGTCTATACAATCTCTATTGCAACTACTCAAATCTGCCACTTTAGCACAAAAACAACCATAGACATATAGAAAGGAATCAGCATGGCTTTTTCCAACAAGACGTTGGTTAAAGACATAAAATTTGAATTTTATTTGATTTTCACATGCCACAAAATATTATTCTTTTGATTTTTTTCCAACTGTTTAACAATGTAAAAACTGTTCTTAGCAGTTCAAAAACAGGCATCAGGCTGGATTTGACTCAGACCGTAGTGTGCCGACCTTTGGCACTTACATTCCCACCATCTATACGTGGAAGTCCACGTGTGCCCACATCATTGGCAGCACCAGGCAGTACCAAAATTTTGAATGTGGCCAATTTGCCAGATGAAGTTGCATCTCAGTTTAGCTTCACTTCTTTGCATCTCTCTTTTTATATGTAAAGTAAATCATCTTTTCTTATGAATTTCTGTTTGTGTAGACTGCCTGTTCTAGTCTTTGTTCATTATTTGTTTGATGTTAGTCTTTTTCTTGTAGGTTTGTGTGCCTTCTTTATAGAGTAGAGAAATTAACACTTTGACAAATTGCAATATTTTGCCCAGTTTGTTGTGTATCTTTTGGCTTTGATGTTAGTGATTTTTACCAGATATGAATACTTTATTTTTAATCAATCATTCATTTTATGTCTTATGGGTTTTCTGTCATCGTTAGAAAGACTTTTTCCCCTCTATAATTATAATTTTTGCATTTCTTTGTATTTTTATGGGTTTTTTAAATATTTTACTCATTTGGAACTTATCATACCATAAGGGATGAGGTGCTATTCAGTTGTGCTAACCTAATTCATTGAATACTCTTTCTTCACTAATTTTAGATGCAAACTTCATCTTACATTAAATTCCCACATACATTTGGGTTTATTTCTGGACTTTCTATTCTGTTCCAATGGTGTCTGCTTATTCATACACAAGTACCATGCTGTCCTAATTAATGAGGTTTTAGAAGATTTAATAATGGGTGGTCACCCCTCATTACCTCTTTCAGAAAGTTATTAATTATTATTCGTCATTTATCTTTCTACATAAACTTTAGAATCATTCTGCCTACTTTTAAAAAGTAATCTTTTTGTTATTATTGGAATCACATAAAATTTATAGATTAATTAAAGGAGAATTGACATCCTTATCATGTTTTCTTCCTATCTATGAATGTCTTTCCATTTTTTAATTCACCTTTTATGTCTTTCAGGTCATTCGTATCTACTCCCATAATTGTTCAAGCATGTCAAAATATTTTTTCTTAAAAAACCTATGAACTTACCTGTAGTAAAAGTACCAGTTTGATTACAAGGGGGGAGTTAAAATTATCCAGGGAGGAAAGCTAGTCTCAGACACCCAGACATGAACCCTCATCAGAGAGAGATGCTATAAAGAATCTAACTCACACTAACGCTTGTAATGCAGAGAGATTTTTCCCCATCATTTACTGAAAAAGAATTGGCACTGATAACATTTGACATAAAAGAATTTCCTAGTGGTAAGAAGATGGATGGATGGATTGCTGGATGGATGGACAGACAAATGCCAGATTACCGAGGGAGTTTGAATCTCTCTGTATGTCTTCCGTCTATTCACCATATGGAATACAGCTTTAATTCAACTCAACAAATATTGATGGAAAGTCAAGACCATCAAAATGGTCTTTTAAGATTTCCTCCAATTCCAGGATTCCACAAAGGCATATGGAAAAACAAAATGTTGTTTGGTTTTCCTTTCTTATTTCTCTTCTTCTCTTTATTAACTGAACAAAACCCAAAGCAAATTTTAAAAATTAAAATTTAGTAAGGAAGAAAGAATGTTGTTCTTAAATGCTTTCTCTACTGTGGTTTGCCTTTAATTGATCTCTCTCCCACTGGATCATAACCCAGCTGGCATAAAATCTTGCTGCAGATAGACAGAAGAAATAAATTACTAAACCTCTGATTGAATTTATATTTTCTAGCTAGCCTGTGGAAATGCTATGTGTCATGGAGGGCAGGCGAAAAGAGGTGTTGGGGGTAGGGGGGTTTGCATATGTTGGGTGGATATTTTATTTGCTGAATTTTAATGAGGCCATCTTGGTTTCCCTCTGAAAACAGAAATGTGAGCTCAGTTCACTGACACATATTCTCCCTGAAAACCCAGGGCCCAACCCAGAATCATTCCTCTGGTTCCTTCAAATTTGAGCCACTATCATATTTATTAATCTCCTTCACAGCTGTGTTGGAAAATCCTTGGACTAGAAGCAAACTAGCCCAGGCTGAGTTCTATTGTAACTAAAACGCTTCCTCATGCTTCCATTCATATCTCAAACTGTACAATTTTCCTTCCAAAGTCTGCTCTGCATGAGACCAGACCATAGTAACACATGGAAAGAAACAGGAAGAGGTAAACATTGGCTAGCCAAGGACTTTTTTAATGTCCTAGGGTGATTTGTCTTTCATTAGAAGATCTGAAGCACAGTGCAATGGACTGAATGTTTGTGGCCTCCCAAAATCCGTATGTTGAAACCCTAATCCCAGTGTGATGATATTTGAAGGTGGAGCTTTTGGGAGGTAATTAGGTCATGGGGGTGGAGCCCTCATTAACAGGATTAGTGCCCTATAAAAGGGACTGCAGAGAGTTCGTTCATCCACGGGAGGATGTAATGAGAAGTCAGCAATCTGCAGCCAGGAAGAGGGCCTCCCCAGAACCTGACCATGATGGCACCTTGAGCTCAGACTTCCAGCCTCCATAATGATAAGAAATAAGTTTCTGTTGTTTATAGGCCACTCTACACAGTTTATGGTAATTTCTTATAGGGGCCTGAGCTGACTAAGACACGGGGGTCTTAACTTCCAGTCTTGGTTAGGACCAAGATTGCTTACTGCAAACACCTGCAACTTCTGCTTGTGGACTTTTTTTGTGGAACAAGAGTGTTAGGGAGCTAATGCCCTCAAAAGCAGTCCTTAACTAATGATCGAAGGGAACTGGTGGATAAATACCCCCAACGCCCTCACCCCGGGACCAGTCTGAGGCCTACTCTACACTGAGTTCCCTTGTTCCTAGTGGAATTAAGCTCCAGCTGCCCACATTAGCACATACCTTGATAAAACACCCTTTATTCCCTTCCTTTACCTCCCTGTCTCACTTTTCTAACCCCTAACTAGAGTTTCCCAGGATCATCTCCCAAATAAACTGCTCGCTCTGGACCCCTTGTATCAGGGTCTGCCTCTGGGGAAACTCAAAGTAAGACAGATCATGTTCCCCAGTACAGCGCTATGTTCACAAATTACTCCTTTAAAAAATAATGACAGTAAGCAAATGGATGAAACAGAATGAACTCACGTAGATTTGTAACAGAGCTGAGAGGAAGGTGAATGCATGATTTGGGAACAGAGAAGTCCCATCTCCCCACTCTGGCACGCTTTTCTTTCCTCTCATTGCTCACTCTTCATTTGCCCAAACCCTCCTATCTAGCAGGATGCTCTAAGCGTCTCAGACATATATGTGCCTTGTCACCTCGGTGCTTTTGTGCATGCCATGCTCCTAACCCAGAATGATTTCTCCACTCCTATTCGATGTGTTTAGATCCTACCAGTCCTTCAAGACCTGTCTCAAGCTTTGCCCCTTCCACGATACCTCTTGTGTCACAACTAAGAGAATCACAGCACTTGTAGCCTGTAATTTGCAACTCACTACTTAATCCTATGCTTTTGTGTAGGCTCTAACTGTTGCACAGGCAGTCGTCTTGTCTCTCTAATTAAATTGGACTTTTCTTGGGAAGAATAATGTCTTGTACCTCTCTAGTCCTCCCAGGGCCTAAGATAGTGTGGCACACACAATTACTTGTCAATGTATGATTTATGCGTTCAAATAATAAAACACAACGTGTGTATCACCAATAATAATGAATCATCTTTAATGGAATTCAGAAAGGTCTCTTTCCTCTCATGCAAATGGCACGGGAGACAGAGTTATCTGGAGCCTTCTTCTTGGTGATCTTTTCCAGGGATGTGAAAAAAGACAACAGGCCACAGCAACACCTTGGTTTATACACACAACTTCCCCTGGCTGGTTTAAGACATAATAAAAGATAATGCTTCTTGCTCATAAACAAAAAGTACTTAAATGTAATTTTGACAACATGTGTCCCAGGGGTGATTGAAGTCTTTTTCTCTCTGTTGTGATTGTTGCTGTTATAAATAGACAATCATAAAAGAAATCAAAAGGGGAAACCTTTTAAAGGCTTACTCCAGGGCCTGTTACCCTCCCCACTTTATTTTTCTTAGCCCTAATGCCCAAGGAAAACAAACACTTATCAACGTGCTAATGGTGTTTATTCCCCCATCTGCCTTGGAAGAGCGGCAGTGTGCCAAGCCCAGAGACAATTCACGAAAACACCAAGTGAACCGAGGTCAGCTCCATTGTTGACTGTGCCCACGACTTACACATTGAGGGCCAAGGAAAGGTTTAGGATCCTGAATTTTTTTCTCCACCTCTGCGCCTTTGCAACACTTAGGCAGTTTTTCCCGGACCCAGTGAAGCTCAGATCCCCTCCAATTTGCCTGTGAAGTCATGACCGCCTTTATGCCTCTCTACAAACAGCCTAGTGGAAGACTGTCAAGAAAAAGCAGAATGACTCTTTGCTTCTGCTTTGTTCAGAGTTTTGATTCCTGACTGCTCATGCTGGAGATACCCTCCATGGAACTTTCAGCCATGAGGCTGGAGCCATACCTGTCCCCACACCTTTTCCATGCCATTTTCCGCCATGCTGCACCCAGTAGCTGCTCAGGAGCTGCAAAGAACTGGACTTGCATTCCACCACAAGGGTTTCATCTTCCAGCAAATCATCCCTTACTAAAGCAAAGTTTAACCATCCTGTTCAGGTGGGAGGTCGCTGAAAGATCCCAAGAGAAGAAACGAGCATTTCCTGCTGTTTTTCTGTCTCTTTTCCAAGCAGCAAAGCATACAGAGGAAGAAGCTCTACTTTCTTCCCTCCTTTCTCCAAGTCTTAGCACTTTTGGCACCTGCACTGGAACACACGCCCAAAGCAATCTTCTCTGCAGCAAGATTATCCTTCAGCATTGACGCAGTTCTTAGGGGCACCTCAATGTATCTGCTGCCCCAGTGTCTCTCACGATCCGCTGCAATGAAACCTCCCTAATCTTGACACTGGACGTCTTCATGATCATTCTAAAAAACAAACAGCAATTAGGAAATGGAAGCTAATTTCCTTTCAGACTGAGTTCAACCCATTTACAAGTGGCTTTCGGTGATTGGAGTGAACATGGAGCCAACCTCTACTTTTGCTAAAAATCCTCTCAACACATAGGAGTTGTAAAAGGATAAGGTGAGAAAGGTTTTAGTTACAATCATCCCTCTTGTTTATAAAGAATTATCTTTTTTTTTTTTTGAGCAACCCTCATGTCCATTATTTTATTTGATTCTCGGAGGAATAGGCAGGATGGCTTCATAGTTAGCGTGCTAGTTGCAGGCCCCTCAGCTTGAATTCCGGCTGGAAATTCAAACTGGCTTCATGACACTGAACAAATCTCCTGCTCCTCCCCATGCCTCTACTTTGTCATCAGCAAAGTATGAATGGTCATCATATACACAGCTTGGAGTTAATTTTTTTGATGTCTTGTACATAGTGACTGCTAAATAAGTTATCATTAATTATCCCAGTATTAGAGCTGAGGAAATAAAGGCTCAGTAGATTCCATGCCTGGCCTAAGCAATTCCTTAAGTGAAAAGGTCAGATACTGTCTTTGTTTGGGTGCCCTGAGAAGCAGACCGTGAGACAAATATTTGTGTGCGAGTAGCTTATATGGGAGGTGAAGAACCAGTAGAATCATGGAAGGAAAGGAAGCCATTAGGATGTGTTCATGAGGTTACCACTGTGAGCAACTGGGCACAATCCCACTTAGGACCCTGTAAGTGACGGTGCAGAACACACCACACACCTCAGAATTGTCCCTCTGAGGGAGAAGGCAGTTGGGGAATTTACCCACAAACTCTATCCCTCATTGTTGAGGGCTGACCCCGCAGCGAAGACTTCCAGCCTGTCCCATGCAAAGGAGAAGCAGCCTTACAGGAGCAGATGTATTTGGACTTAAGGTTTTAGGAAGCCATCAGCATGCACTAGAGCCATCTGCAAGTGACTTTCTGGTGTGGCCAAAGGATATGAGCAGAGCAATGGCATCAGTGACTACAGGGATACAATGCAAGTCTTAGAGTTCTTTGACCATCTTGGGCTTTCAGACAGAACCAAAGCCAAATGAGCCCAGCCAAGGAAAACATACCCTGAATTACCTTCTCAAGAAGCATACTGTGTGATCTTTCCTGGTAACTCATTCAAAGCCTATCAAACTTTATGACATCCCCACATACCATTGAAATTCCTTTCAGTGAGCTCTTCTCTTCTACATTGGTTTCCAACAGGGAGAAAGAAAGAGTAAAGTTGACAATATATTTTAATTGGTCAAATAAAAAGCATAAGAAAAAGCACCATGACATTGCTTTAGACGCCGCTAGGTCTGTGGAAAAGAAAACGTTCTCTGAGCTGAGATGCTCTACTCTGAAAACGTGATAACCTATTCAAAAATGTCTATTTTCAAATGCGTTGACCCCTCTGCACAGGAGTAACTCCACACATGCTTCCTGGGTCACATTTTTGGAAAAAGTAAAGTTTGAAGCAACTATTGTCAAGTTGACAAGCTTACACTTGAAAGACACAATGCACACCTGAGCCCCTGAAGGCAGGAATCAAACCAAGTTCCCTCACTTTCGTCAGATACCTGCCCTTCACTCCCCTTCACTCCTCTAGGCAGGGCTTTCGTTTCATCTTATTATCCTTCTTTCCAAAGAAAAAAAATCCAAAATCAAGTTATAAAAGCAAGAATTTTCATCCACCATGTATTTCTAAATAAAGAAGGAATAGCAAAGCAAAACAACGAAACTTATCACAACCACTTTCTTTGATTTCTAGCCAAACCCACTAAACATGGACAAGACACAGTTAGTGATGAGGAGATGGTAGAATCTGGCTTTATTTAGAAGGTTGGTTAAGCCCATTTGGAAATAGGCATCTTTGCCTCTTTATATACGGAGGGCTTATTTTCTCTATATTTGGGCAGAGCCCCTGGAGTCCCTGAAAACCACCACCTCTGAGGATGAACTGTGATGTATACCAGAGAAAGTCTTAGTTGAGGTAACTGAGACCAGAGATCCACAATGAAACTGCACTGTATTATTTCATTTTTCAAACTTACACATGCTCCTACACCCCTTTCATTGGGTGATTTATGTTCCGTTGATTTTGCTACAGGCCTGGAATGTTTACACAAAGCCTTAATAGACATTTACTTTGGAAGTTACATTGTGAGATAGAATCAAGAAATTGGCCCATTGCCGGAGTCAGAATGGGAGGCCACCTGGAAGTTAATGATCATTTTGTGAAGACCAGAGGCATGTAACAGAAGGTTCCAGAAAAGTGGAGACTTCATGTAATAACCACATTGCACTCAGACATAGAGCATTGGAATGACTGAGGAGAAAGCCATGTGTAAATAGAGACATCCACAGATAGAAATGTCCAGGATTACAATTACTCAATAACTTAAGATTTTAATATCACATTTTGTACTCTGTCTGACAGTTTATATAGGCTTCTATATCACATCTAAATTAAGGCTCTCCGAAAAGATGCCTGTAATCCCAAATGCCAGATAATCTGCTTTAAATATTTGATTCATGCTGAATTCACCTTTGAGGCAAATACAAAAAATTATGATCCTTACTTTACAGATGTGGGAACTGAGACTCAGAAAGGGTCAGCAACACACATGTTCAAAATTATATGATGTGTAACTGGTAAAAACCACCGTCCCTTTAGCAACCTCAACACATCTCCACAGCTATTTTTTGTTTGTCTTTTTTTGAGGAAGATTGACCCTGAACTAACGTCTGTGCCCATCGTCCTCTACTTTATATGTGGGATGCTGCCACAGCATGGCTCATAAATGGTGCATATGTCTGCGCCTGGGATCCAAACCTGTGGACCCCAGGCTGCCGAAGCGGAGTGCGCAAACTTAACCACTATGCCACAGGGCCGGCCCCTCCACAGCTGTTTTGATTAAGCTATTAGTTTTTCTATGACTCAAGAAAACTCACAAATACTTATCAAACAGCATTGACCTCACTGAGCTGAGCATAGTGGAGGATAAAAAAAATGTAATCTCTTTGAAATTATAACCTCATTTGAGAGAAAAGTACGTTTCTTTAAACTGCTTGTTTTTACAGGGAGTGAGTAACTCTCTCTGAGGAACTCTCTGTAAGAAACAGGATACGAACAAATCAACAAGTCAACCTATGGTACCTTCTTCCATATGGCATGGTGTGAGGGGGGGTTACTGCTTTAAAGAAGGTTCTTAGAGGAATATTCCATCATAAAATACTTGCTAGACACCTGGAGGAAGGAAAGGAGCAAGCTATGCAGGTATCTGGGGGAGTTCCATCCCTGGGAGAGGAAACAGCAAGGGCAGAGTTCCCAAGGTGGAAATGTGCTTGGCTTGTTCATAGAATTCCAAGGAAACCAACGTGGTTGGAGCAGAGTGTGCAAGGTGATAGATCAGGGAGAGAAGGCATAAAGGAGAGGGAACACGTAGGACAGTATAAGCCATAGTAAGGAATTTGACATTGACTATGAGTAAGATGAGATGAGATGCCTGGGAGGATACTGAGCAGATGAGTGTCATTGTCTGGATTATGCTTTTAAAATGATCATTCTGCCTTCCTTGTTAATAATAGACTATAGAGGGACAAAGGGCTGAAGTAGGGATATCAGGCTTGGGAGATGGCAATGGATGTAATGAGAAATGGTTAGAGCCAAGACATACTTTGAAGTAGCTTCCATAAGATTGTCTGGTGAATTGGATGTGAGGTTGGAGAAAAAAAAGAGGAGTTGATGATTGCTCCAAGTTTTTCTACTTTGAGTACCTGGAAGGATGGAGGTACTACAACTGAGATGGGAAAGACCAAGGGTAAAACAGATTGTGAGGGCTAGATAATAAAGTTGGTTTCTGTCCTATAAAGTTTGAGATACCCATTAAATATCCAAGTAGGGATGTTGAAAAGACATTTGAATATATCAATTTGGAGTTTAAGTGAAAGATCTGGACTGGAATTATAAATTTGAACATCATAAAAAATATAGATGGTATTTAAAACCATAAGACTGAATGAGATAACCCAGAAAGTGAGTCTAGATGGGGAAAAGGGCCAAGATCTGCACTGGTAGAGTGGGAGAGCCCAACATTTAGAAATTGAGGAAGTCAGGAGGAAACAGCAGAGGACATCAAGAAAGATATGTCAGTGAAGTAGGAAGAGTCATATCCTAGATGCCAAACAAACAAACAAAATATTTTGAAAAAGAGGGCATCAAGATAAATGACAGCATATGTACACACACACACACACACACACACACACAAAAGACATGCAAGAAAGTTCATAGCAGCTTTATTCATATACCCCAAAATGGGAACAACCCAAATGCCCACCAGCAGGAGAATGGATAAACAAATCATGCTATAGTCAAACAAGGTAATGCTACTCAGCAATGCAGAAGAAGGGACTATTACTACCCACAACAACATGGGTGAATCTCCAGACATAATGATGAACAGAATAAACCAGACACAAAAGAGGACATCCTCTCTGATTCCATGTATATGAAGTTCAAGGAAAGGCAAAACTTCTCCATAGGGATAGAGGTCAGAACAGTGGCTCCCTCTGGTTTAAGAGGGTTAGGTATTGACTAGGAAAGGAGTCCAATCAAACTTTCTAGAGAATAGAAATGTTCCCTATCCTGATGCAGGTGGTGGTTACACCGATATATACATACATAGAAATTCATCAAGCTATAGCCTTCAAATTGGTGTATTTTACAGTATCCAAATTATGCCTCAATAATAATACAAGGGGTGGGGGGAAAAGGGCACAATAATGGTATAGAATAGAAGAACAAGAATGGAATCAATGGTCTTTGCCCTTGAAGAGCTTATTTAGCAAAACAAAAATAGAAAAGCATAGATTTCCTTTTGAGAACATGAGAACTGCATAGTTATGTGTTTTACACTCTTTTCTACAGAACCTCCTCTTTATCCACTCCCATCATGCCAACTTCAGCCAATGGTGGCCACCTCTGCTTGGCAACTGGACTCTACATACCTTACTAGAAATAGGAGAAAATGTTGAACAAGTTGCCTTGGTAACCAGAGCTTTGATATGACTGGCCCTTTGGCTCGGTCCTCCTCCATGTCTTGCCTTCCTGGTTCCCACCACTCCCCCAGATGCTGTTTGCCTGAACCTTCCACCATCTCTCTGTTAAACCTCCAGGGATTAGACTGTCCCACCCACCAAATCTTTCTTTTTTGGACTCTGACCTACTTCTTACTCTGAACTTGCATAATTGTTTGCATCAAATTTTTAGCAGGCTTCAGGGTTTCTAACTCATGACCTTGCTTGAATCTCTAATCCCTGCCACTTCACTGTCCTCTGATAGGACATCCCTGATAGATTTCCCTTGGCAGCTACTAAAATGCCTTAATACCTGGAGAATTCTTCCCTCACCCCAAACCTTTTAAGTTAGATGAGATTTATCAGGCTGTTAATCATTGAAAGCAAAACTTCATAATCAGGGTTTAGAATACCCTCCATCAGAAAACAGAGAAGGGAGAGGGGTTTCTACCATGAATAAGATCACAAATTGGACACATACTTACTTCCAGGTGGAAGCTCGTGCCCAATGGCAAAATGGGCTCCGGCTGGCAAGACTGTTCTAACTTGAACAGCTTGCTTAGGCTGCCAACTTTTTGTTTTCAAAGAACCAAGAAGATGATACCTCATAGGCAATTCTCTAAGAAGTCACTTTTGGGAAGAATTAAATTACTTAGGAGGCAACATGTGATCCCTTACCAGGACATAGCTCCCAGGTTGACCCATGCCCAGCTCTGTACACCACACCATCCTATTCCCAGCTCCCTGTCCAGGCTCCTGGGATGGTCACAGGGCAGCAGATCATAACAGTGGTGTGTTTGGCTGATTTCACTTTTCCACAAAGAGGTGGAGTTAAAGGAGAATGTGGCTTGGGGTTTAGACCAAATATCCGAAACCAAAGCTCAGTAGTGAGAGGCAAGGGGTGGGAAAAGCTGGTGAGGTTTCTGCAACTTGTGTTACTGGCCTTGGCTGATTCCCAGGACCAGCACCATGAACATGTGATTCATGCAGTCATGCAACACCTCATGCTTAGAAGGACCCCGCATTTGGTTTAATGTTTTGCTGTTGCCATCTTGAAATTGCTAATAATTTTTCCCGCATTCTCATTCCACACTGGCACCTGTGAATTCAGCCCTGAGAGTTTTAGTTCAGTTATCAGCAGACTAAACATCACTGGTTATTTTTAAATACTCTACCTTGAGCCTTCTCTGCAGTAGATTCAAGTTGATAACCTGAGAGGCAAAGATCCATATTCAAATATCTATGGAAATCACGGCTTTCGATGTGTAACTGGAGGAAGATAGGTCAGTTGGATTTCCAGACTGAGACATTCTCCACCAAAACTGGAAAAAAATAAGGAAGTCTCTACAAATTGAAGGTCAAGATCTCTACAAATTGAAGGTCAAGATCATAGCTAAAAATGTATTTAAAAGTAAAACTTCAAATAAAACTTTCACCCCTGGCTTGGAGACGGCATTAAACATATACTTATTGCTATGAAAATATTTCATCTGTCATAGTGCCGATGGCTGAAAAATACATGCAGCCTGAAAAATCCCCAATCCGTTGTTGATAGAGGTAAGATTGAGAACGTGGCTGAACTGCATTACAAACCAACTTCTGGCAGTGCTACAATGAAGCAGAGAGAGGAATCTGGGTAATCCCCTGAATGATAATTACTTCTCCCCCTTCCCTCCCCAAAACTAAAGGATGTGTTTCCAGAGAGGCCCATCTGATCCCTTACTATTTCTCCAAATTTCTCTGTGTTCTCAGATCAAGCCCTTCTGAACACTCTCCTTCTCTGTAAAGTCTTCTCTAGCTGTTAAAAAGCAATTTAGAGTTTTTTTCCCTATACTCTCTCTCCTCCTTTCAATAAATCTCTGAGCATGGAAAGACTCCCCTGGCCCTTGTCAGCATCAGAGCTGAAGGGGGCTGGGGCAGAGTAAACAGAGAAGGCGGGCCTTGGTAGCTGGGCTGGTGCCTCACTGCAACCCGTTATATCACCCACAGTGTGCCCCCTGTCAGGGAATTCACACCGCAGCCTTCCCAGTGCCTCCATTCTCCTCCAGGTCTGTTTCCTCCCCTGCCCCTTCACTCTCAAAGATGACCTCTCCACCTACTTCCCTGGGAAAATTGAGAACATCTGATGAGAACTCCCACAAGTTTACTCCAGAACTCCTTAAGTTTTCTTTGGATCATCACCCAAACTTTCTCCCTTCCCGCCCATCTTGGAAGAAACTTTCCCTGCCACATGGACAGGTTAACCCCTTCACCTGCCTCTTCTTCTTTGGGTGTCTGCATCTCATGACTATGGTCTCTGTTTTCCCCCCCTCCACTGACTCTTTGTCCAATTCCCCAACAGATGCTCAAATCTTCTCATCCAAAAGGAAATCAACACACAAACACTGATAACACCACCCTTGATCTCCTCTCCAATCCCCAGTCTTCCTTTTTCTTCCAGTCTCTCTCCTAGTCTTCTGCTTCCTCTTCTCTCTTTATCCCTCAATAAAACAAGGTATTGTCTGAACACCATCCAGCACAAAATTTAGAAGGGACCAGATAAATGGGAGTTCATTCTTCAGTCTCATGAATCTTGGCTCTTCCTTTCTCTGTCTTTTGACATTGTCTTCTCAAAGTCAAGGAAAATGAAAGGCCTTGGTTTGCTGCCCACCCTGCTTGCATTCCGAGCAGCACTCTTGCCTCTCAAGATGAATCCTCCTCTTCTTTGGTTGCTGTGATGTTGATTTCTTTCCAAATTTTCCTACTGCCCATTTGAAGTGCCCTTCACTGTTTTTTCCCTATTCTTTGTCCGTCACTTAATGTAGATAATTCTCCAACATAGCAGCCTCAGCCTGTTCCCTGCTCATTGCACTGCCTATCTTTATCCCATGATGATTCTCATTGGCTCCCATCTTCATTGTATGTTTCCCAAAGGTATACCCCTACTTCTGATCCACTCCTAAATTCCAGATCACTTCTCTGACACCTGCTAAACACCCCCAGCCAACCTGCCTGACAACCTTCTAAGGAAGCTATCCCACTGGCTCCTCAAGCCGTAGTTAACCAAAACGGAACTCATGTGACCCAAGGAGCCATTTTGCATAACTTCCAGGAAGCTTTTTGTATGATTCTTTCTGTGGGCAGGAACTGGTGTCAGACTGAATCTCAATAGACCTGCAGTCTATTGACTGCAAAAGAAGATTTTTATGGCTGGGGGAAGAGTGTGAAGTAGAGGACAATGACAGATCCTGAACCAAAGAAGCAAAGTTGCACATACTTCTGTGTTTGGCACTGAATGTTGCCTCTTGGTCCTCGCAAAGTTTACACTGTGCAAGACACTGATAACAGATAGAGACATCACCAAAAAATTAGACAAATATTGCTTGTACACCTAGACATAGAAACTGAAGTACTTATTTTGGCTTCAAGTCAAGGCACAATGGCATTGCATGAAGCAGGAAGTGATGTGGGCGTCTAGCTTGGGCACAGTGGATCAAGAAAAGCTGTGACCTCTTTTCCACTTATTGTTCAAACTGTAAATGCTTTACTTCCATAAATTAAATGGCTCATGTGGACTCTGTCCCTCCGATTATTTGTGGGTCTGTTAAGCATCTCTCTGCGATCAAGACTCACTTGTTTTTTTAGTGTAAGTACCTGGATCTGCTTTCCCAATCACAACATCCCCAAATCCCAAGGAGCTCTGTGAGCAATGCTCTCCTGAAAGACACTGATGTTAACATTTCCCTCACTGAGTTAGAAAAGTTAAGAAGAGTTAATAAATTTTTGGCTATGCGTGTGTCCCAACTTCCACTCCCACTAGAGGGGAAAAAAAAGTATCTCTTTTGAACAAAGGAGAGTGAAGAAAAGTGCCCTTCCTCCACCAGGAGCCTGGACTCCCCATCCAGGGCCTCCCGCTAATTCCAGGCCTCACCCTGAAATCAGGGAGGCCTGGGCCCTGGGGATGTTCACCACCCCTCTCAGCATGATCTGCGGCGTTCACAGCTTCCGAGTATCTTAATCTATTCCATATTCCAAGAGGCTCTCTGAAGGGAAAGGTAATCATTCTCAGTCACTTCACGCTTTCTTTCCCACTCACATCCGCTTGGAATTGAAAGCAAGAGGGAAATGGAGTTCTGCCCTCCCTGGTGCTGCATGGCTCCTTGGCCTTGGTTAATCAAGGCCATTGCTGTGGCAGTAAGCCATGTACACGGTGGCCTGTCCAGAAGAAAGCAGGGAGCTATGGAATTGCCTTCTCCTGGCTTAAAAACAGTATCTGATCAAAGCCATACCACAGCTGTTAAAGAAATAGAACAAGAAAGAGCAAACACCCTTAGGTGTGAACAATTATAGGGAAGACTGCACGGAGAGAAACACAATTAAGTGATTTCATTACTTTGCCCTAACTACCATTTTGTATCATTTTTAATTCAAAACCGTGTCAGCTTTCAGGTTCATCCACCAATGAGTAAGATGGAATTAAGAGCAGACAACCCATTTGTGAAATTTCCAGGGCTTAAGATAAAGCAAGTACTGTGTTTCCACCACACTTAGCCATTTGCCTAAATACTAAACCTAGATTTCTTAAGTCTACCGTATTCAATTTAACAGGAAGTCCTAAGTCTACTTCTAGGATGTCTACTTAATCCGGCCTCTGGTCCCCTCCTTCAACACGACCTTTTTAGTTCAAGGCACAAAGATAGTGCCTTGAACTAAAAAGGTCGTGCCTTGAATTAAATATTGACTTAAATATTACAACTGATGGTCAACTAGGCTCTCTGCCTCATACCACCCATAGTTCATTTAAGAGGATTTAAATATCTAAATTACCTTCTGAAGGCTTCCCATTGCCCTTTGAATGAAATCTAAGCTTCTCACCTAGCCTGCATAATTTTCCTTCAGCTGTCCCCTTCTGCCATCTGCACCCTCATGCCCTAGCACTCTCTCTTTGCTCACTATGCTTCATCCACACTGGCCTCCCTTGCTGTCCTCGCATGACACCATGCTCTTTCCCATTGTCTTAGGTTGGGTTTCCTAGTAGCAGAGCCTGAGATGGGGATTCTTAAGTGTATGGTTTACTGAGGGAGGATCTCAAGACAAAACTGAGAAAATGAGGGAAGCGGAACATAGGATGAGAGGGAGGGAACCAATCAAAGATGTGATCTCCACCGGAGACTAGGCTCAGCCTGACGATCTCATAGCCCCACTTGAGCAAAGGGGCTGGCATCTCGTACCACCCTATCGATCAGCCATTAGCTGTGATCCATCCCCAAGGGAGGACGTAATCTCAGGCATTCTTCTCCAGCTGAGGGTAATTGCAGTTATGAGCAGATAGCAGCCAACACTCCCAGCAGCTAGGGCATGGGTTCCTTGGCCCAGGGAAGGGGACCTAGGCAGAGCACCAACAGTTATACTAGACTCCTGTTAAGAACTTGTTTTAGCTATTCCTTCTGCCTGAAACACTCTCCATCCAGATCTTCATGTGTCTAGCTTCTCATATCATTTGTATCTCAGTTCAAATGTCATCTTTTCTGAGTGGCCATGCCTGACCATCTAGTTAAAGTGGCCATGCTGCTCTCCCACTTAGTCTCATTATCCTATAATATCATTTTTCACTATCCAAAATAATATTTCTTATTTCATGTTTACTTACATGTTTATTGGCTGTCTAACCTACTAGAACGTAAAGTTCTTGAGAGAACGGACCCAGTCTTGTTAACCTATATAGTGGTAAAGTCAAAAGATTCTGGAATCAGACATCCTGGTTCAAATTCTGACTCCACCATTTACTAACTATGTAAGTTTGAGAAAGTTAACTTCTTACAATGCCAGATTAGTAGGGTTATTGGGAGGGTTAAATGAGTTAATGCAAGTAAAGTACTTGGAATAGTGTCTGATACATGTTAATCACTCAGTAAATGCTAGCCTACAAGATGCCTGTTGAATGAAACAAAACGGACAAAATAATTCTTTGGCAACTCAAGTTGTCATCTTGCTTTGCTTATATGATATGCATAAAAGGCCAGTGGCATTTCTCTAATTATTACCCTTTAAGTCTACACAAATTCTTATTCCCTTTTGCAGCCATCAGTAGGCATCCAAAATACCCAAATTATTTTTTTTGTTTCTTGATGATGCTTGAATGTAGTCAATACTCCCATCGTGACTGTGCTCATTGCAAGTCTGTAGATTCAGAGGTTCAATTTCCTGGGCCACAGCATGCTAAATCTTGAAGGCAAGGCCCTCATTCCTCAACCATAAACAGTCACTGTTCCAACAACCCTTGCCCATCGCTACCCTCAGGCCAACCCTGCCATGTGATTAAATAAACTGGCTGCATCAAGAGGAAAGGAAGCTTTCAGTAAGCTTCAGCCACCAAATGAGCTGTGGTTTTGTCTGTGGCCTGGATGAAATGGGTAAAGGAGCAATTAGTTCAACTCTCCTCTGAAAGAGAGGTTTTATGGGAAGTAGGAAACAGGGGCAGTCATTCAACGAATATAAACTGACCACTTTCTGTGAGCAGGCACTGTAGGGGGCAGAAAGATGAGCCATGACACAGGATGAGATGAAGCATTCAAGATCCAGTGCAGAAAGCAGTTGTCATGAGGTGGGGATAATTTTACTCACCTAAATTCTTCTTAAGGAGGCTACTGTATTTGTTTGGATGAAGAAGTCTGACAAGATATTAAGGATTTATGGAAAGACACCAAGAACCAGTTTAAGCTATTGAACTACTGTGGGGAAACCAGACAATGTGTTTGCCCTTGAGGGAGGAGGAGGAGAGCAATGCAAAAGAAAGGAACAGCTAGAGGGCAGAGAGAAGCCAGAGAGGTCATTAACAGCTGTCCACTCGTCATTGACCCCAACCTTCAGTATGGTGCCAGATTCAACAATGCCTGGTATGAGGGGAGTTTTTGTAGAAAGCACTGAAGGGTTGGGGTTTCCAGACGAGCTGACTTGAGGTTTTACAGAGACCACACCCACCCTGTGGGCTAGAGGACGTGGTGGGGCTGAAGGAATCTCAGGAGAGCATTGGCCTTTGCAGGCCATGACATGGGGTTTGTGCCAAGTTAACCCAAATCTCCAAAGAATTGGGAAGGCTCAGCAAACAGGAAGGCTCAGCAGATACCTCCATACTCTGGTACTCAAGCAAAAAGTACAGGGCAAATACCCACATCTCAGTGACAATCTCCATAGCCTTGTTTTCAAACATGGCCTAGGATCTTCGTCATATGCCCAAACCTAAGATAATGAACCATTCTAAGCAGAGACTGAAGTTTCAGAAGTCGCACGAGGAGGCAGGCCTGTGGAGATTGTCCAGCATCTCCTCTCCTTCTACATATTCTTCCTGGGTGATCTCACTCATTCTCTTGGTGTCAAACCCCATGTGTAGTCTGAAGAATCTTCAGCCCAGATCTCTCTAGAACGGCACTTGGCATGCAGTAGCCACTAGCCATCTACAGCTATTAAGCTCTTGAAATACAGCTAGTACAACTAAGTAACTGAATATTTAAAATTTCATTCAATTTTAATTTATTTAGACTTTTTAAAAATGATACTCAATTCTGTTATTGGACTTGCAATTATGTTTGGAACAATTTAGATATGTGAATCTATGTTGTCAACTATAAATGGAAATTTAGCGTCCAAATTGAGGTGACTGTAAGTGTAAAAATAAACACTTGATTTAGAAGATTTAGCATGAAAAAAGTGTCAAGTTTTTTTGGGGGGGTGAGATTAGCCCTGAGCTAACTACTGCCAATCCTCTTTTTTCTGAGGAAGGCTGGCCCTGAGCTACCATCTGTGCCCATCTTCCTCTACTTTATACGTGGGATGCCTACCACAGCATGGCTTGCCAAGCGGTGCCATGTCCGCACCCAGGATCAGAACTGGCGAACCCTGGGCCGCCGAGAAGCAGAACTGTGAACTTAACCGCTGCACCACCGAGCTGGCCCCTCAAGTTTTTATTAATGATTTTTTTCAGCTTTACTGAGGTATGATTCATAAAATTGTTAAAGTGTGCATCGTGGTGATTTGATACACATATACATTGTGAAAGGATTCCCAGCATCTAATTCATTACGACAGCCATCACCTCACATATTTACCTTTTTACGTGTGTGTATATGAGAACATTTAAGTGCTATTCTCTTAGCAGATTTCAATTATACAATACAGTGTGATCAACTATAGCTACCATGTTGTACGTTAGATCCTCAGGCCTTATTCATCTTATATCTGAAAGTTTGTACCCTTTTACCAACCTCTCCCTATTCCATCCCCTCCCCGCCCCCATCTCCAGCCCCTGGCAACCACTTTTTTACTTTTCAACTCACTGTGCCTGTGTGTTTGACCTAACGCAGTATTTGTCTTTCTCTGTCTGGCTTACTTCTTTCAGCATAAAGCCTTCAAAGTCCATTCACGTCGTCGCAAATGGCAGGATTTCCTACATGCTGAAGTGATAATATTTTGGATATATTTGGTTAAATAAAAATAATAATAAAACAAATTTCACCTGTTTCTTTTTAGTTGTTTTCCTGCGGCTACTAGAGCACTTAAAATTGCCTAAGTGGCTTGCATTATATTTATATCGGACAGCACTGCTCTAGAACCATGCCACATCTCCCTTTGGGTCTTTCACAAGTCCCTCAAACTAACATATCCAAAATTAAACATCATCTTTTCTTCCCCACCCCACCACCAATCTCTTTCTCCTCTTGCCTGAATACCTTCATTCATCAGATTACACTGGAAAAAATCTGGGAGTTATTCTTGACACTGCAAAGTCCGTACCACCTTCAATCCCAGATGGTATTGGTACCCACTCCAGGAGGGCAGGGCCAATGTCTGTCTAGCTCACACTTGCATCCATCCCCTGCAAAGTGCAGCATGCTGTCAGCTCTCAATAAAGACTTTCCAAATTAATGAATGAGCAAATGAATGAATGGATGACTCCCTTGGGCGTGGTTGAGAATGCAAAGCACACCCAACACAGTTAAGCAGAGAAGAGACATTCCAATATGCTCCCCTGGAGCTGCCAGCCTCGAGGAAGAGAGGGTAAACAGAGTCCCACTTACAAGGCCATGGAATAGAGAGATGAAAATGAAGCTCTAGCAGCCCTGTATGCAGAGGGGGTTGGAGACAACCAAAGTCTTCTGGAACTGCCCCATAGATTAGGGAGGTTTTGAGGTTTTATAGCTGCCTCATTGAACCACGCCCTATTCAGCTTTGTGATGTGACCTCTTTGTAGTGAAAAGCTGGAAGAGAAATTATAAAGACAGCAAATCTAAGTCAGCAGAAGCCACGGGTGGCTTAAGCAGGGAATGAACAGCCTCTCCGAGTATCGATGGAACCAAAGCAACGATCAGTTAAAAGGTGCAAGTGAAAAATGAGCTGTAGAAAGTCGGGCTCATTCCAGAACAATTTAGGCGCATGAATCTACTTTTTCCATTCTTAAACTTTTCAACTAATGCAAATTTAGCATCCAAATTGAGATGTGCTGTAAGAGTAAAATAAACACTGGATTAAAAGATTTAGGCCTAAATGCTACCCGGAACAACAACAGTAGCAGTGAAATAGCTAACATTTAGATAGATTTATATGGCACACACTGTGTGCCAGAAGCTACTTTAAATATTCTCTCTTCTCTCTATCTCTTGCTCTCTTTCTGGATGTGAATGTATATGTGTGATTTATATATATTTGTGTATGTATACATATGTGTGTGTGTGTGTTAGCTTTAATTCTCATAGCAACCCTATAAAGTTGTAATCATTATCATCTGCATTCCATAGATGAGGAAAATAAGACATAGATGTAGGATTCAAACCCAGGCTTTCAGTTGCAGAGTTTGCATTTAACCATCAGGTTATTCTATCAATCACGGATCAGTCATGGGCAGGATAGAATCCTAACTTCAGAGGCACTGGGTTAGACTTAGGGCCCATCTGCCCAGTATTCTGTATCTGACAGCTTTATCCAAGGATCATGTTTGGGACAAGGAGAAGAAGCAGGCATTCTTCTCCTCCCTGATTCTAACCACATTCACTCCAGCACAGGACGGGTGGATTTTTTTAAGCTCTCTCTTACCTGTGTTTCTATGCATCCTAGCCTCTTCTTGAGAAGAGGACTTCTCTTCTACTCTTTGCTACTCTTGCAAAATTAGAAGCCGTTAAAGAAAATTGGTATTTTTGGAGGGCATCGATCCTGAGTTAACTGAGGGTAGGGGTTGAGCCTTCCATTTGTGCCTCCCTGGGCCTTCAACTGAGGAATGAATTTAGCTAAGCAAGCATAACTCTGTAAGAAAGCATGAAAGAGGGCCCTCAATTGGCTAGGTTGGGGGCAAGGACAGGGCTGGGAGCATGGGTGAGCTGACATTGTCGTAATCCTTACAATCTTACCCAAAATTAGACCTGCAACAAGTAAATAAACAGAACCACTGTCACATCCCCCAATCAAGTCATTCTCAGTTTGGGAAGGCATATTGTGTCAATATCTTTTTCTTCCTATTATATAACAAATATAATATCTGCAATAGTTTTAGAAAAACTAAACACACAAAAAAGCCAAGCGCCAAATGGAACCTCTGGCAAAGCCACTATTCCCAGATCACACTTTTGGGAAAGAGAGACACAGAAGGGACATGGTGTCCATCTTCAAACATGTGAAGGCGGATTGTGTGGCAGAGAGATTTCCTCTTTTTCTCATTACGCCACAGCAAAAATCAGTGGGAGATCATTTAAGGAAGATATCAAGTCAATAAAAAAGAACTTTCTCTAGGCATTACAGCCAGTCAAAAATTGAGCCATCTCCCTTGAATAGTTTTAAATTCCACTTGAGAGAAGTAAAGACCTCAACCAGAGATCCCTGATCATCCATATTAAACTGAGTTTGAAACTGATGACCTCTAAAATCCCTTCCAATTCTAAGATTCTATGTTCTTAATAAACTAATATATTTTTATTGAGATATAATTTACATACCACAAACTTCACCACTTTAAAGTGTACAGTTCAATTATTTCTAGTTTATTTGCAGAAATGTGCAGCCATCACCTTTGTCCAATTCCAGAATATTTCCATCACCCCAAAAAGAAATCCCATACCCATTAGCAGTTGCTCCCAATTCCTCCTCCGTCAGCCCCTGGCAACCACTACCCTACTTTCTGACTCTATCAATTTGCCTATTCTGGACATTTGATATAAATGGAATCATTTAAAATATGGCCTTTTGTGTCTTGCTTCTTTCACCTAGCATAAGGCTTTCAAGATTCATCCATGTTTGTAGCATGAATCAGTACTTCATTCATTTTTATGGCTGAATAATATTCCATTGAACAGACATACCACATTTTGTTCACCCATTCATTTGCTGATAGACACTTGGGTTGTTTCCATTTTTTGCTTATTCTGAAGAATGCTTCTATAAACATTTGTGAACAAGTTTTTGTTTAAACATATGTTTTTAATTCTCTTGGGTATATACCTAAGAGTGGAATTGCTGGGTCATATGGTAACTCAACTTTTACCTTTTTGAGGAACTGGCAGGCTGTTTCCTAAAGTAGCTGCACCATTTCACATTCCTACTAGCCATGAAAAGTGTTCCCACGTTTCTAAATCTCAGCCAACAGTTGTTATTGTCTGTCCTTTTGATTATAGTCATCCTAGTGGTGTAAAATTGTATCTCCTTGTAGTTTTGATGTGCATTTACCCACTGACTAATGATTTTGAGCATCTTTCCATGCGTTTATTGGACATTCATGTACCTTCTTTGGAATCTTTGGAGAAATGTTTATTCAGATCCTTTGCTCATTTTTTAATTGAGTTGTCTTCTTATTATTGAGTTGTAATAGTTCTTTATATTTTCTGGAAGATCACTAAGATATCTGATTTTCAATATAAGTGAATTATTTTGAAACCTGGGAAAACTAGCTAACTTCCTAGGCAAAAAAAATAGCAAAGTTGAAATAATTTGAGACAGAAAAATCTAACATGAATAGCCAAGGAAGAAATTATGAACTTTTATAAAGAGTTACCTCCATTTCTTCCCTAAGCCCCTACCTTATCTAAAATCCCAAAAGGCACCAGGATCAGCTGGTTTCAAGGGTGAATTTTTCAAAAGAGCTTTCTGAAAACAAAGAGATTTTTCCCTGTATATAACATGTTCCAGAGCCTAAAGAAAGGAGACTTCCTAATTTTCTTATGAACAGAGCATAAAACTGAACCAAAATCTGAGAAAAACAGCTTAGGAAAAAAATTATAGAACAAACTTATTTATATATATTGATGTAAAAAAACTCATAAATTACATATTAATAAATGCAAGTTGGCAATGCATTAAATGAATAACAAATCATGACCTATGGGAATCACAAGATGATTCAATTGTGAGGAGTCAGTCAACATAATTTAAAATGCAAATGGCTGAAAAAACTCGATATATTCAGAAAAGGCATTGAATAAAAACAACATTTACTTCCATTTCTAAAAAAAACTCCTTAGGACCTGTAAATTGAACAAAATACAATAATACCACCTCACATCCCTATATAGACTAACATTAAACCGTCTGCAAACTATGAAAAAGATGACAAAGATGTAGGGAAACAGAACTTTCATATACTCCTAGTGGGAGTTTAAATTGGTCAAATCATTTTCAAGAATAATTTGGCAGTATCCAGTAAAATTGAAAACCTACACACTGTGAGTGAGAAATTCCACTCCTGGGTATACATCCGAGAGAAATTCTTGCATAGGTTTATAAACAGACAAGTCCAATTATTTCTATTGTAAGGTGCTTTGAAATAGGAAAAAAACTCTAAATTATATCAATAGGAGAACAAATAACTTATATTTGATTTATTCATGCACTAGAATACTATATAACTGCTAAAACAATGTAACTATATTTCATCATGTAATTAGAGCTCCACACAAAACGTTAAGTGGAAAAGAAAGTTTCAGATGAAACACACCTTGACATGCGTGATCAATTTCCAAACACGAAAATGAGCATTAAATATTTTTCATTGAGACGTACTTATGTATATAGGTGTACTAAAATGGAGTGAAAAAGCTACATCTCAGTTCACACTTTCCTCTGGGTTTGGGGCACGAGGAACAAACCACATGTGGAGGACGAAGGAAACGTCAGCTTCCTCTGCAAAGCTTTACTTCTTTCATTTACATTAGGACAAAGCAAACAGGGCAAAATATTTCCAATCCTCAATTCTGATTGGTGGGTATGTGAATGTGTGTCATTACTCATTGTACTTTTGGGTATTTTTAAAATTTCTCACAAGAAAAAAGAATCCCTTAGTAAAGTAAGAACAGAAAGAAAGTCCCTTAATATGATAAAAATATGTATATTTCAAGACAAAAGTCAGCACCATTCTTATTGGTGAAACTCTACAAGTGTCTACATCAAAATGATTTTTAAAATAAGGATGTACAACCATTAATTAATATGGGTCTAGGGGTTCTAGTTATTAAAGTAATTAATTGACCAAAATTCAAGTGTGTGTGTCTATGTATATGAGTGTGTATCCATGTGAGTGTGCATATGTGTGAGAGAGTGTATGCGTGTATGTGTGCATGTGTATATATGTGTGTGAGCGGGCACGGGCATGTGAGAGCTTGTATGTGTGTGCGTGTGTATACATGTGAGAGAAAAGTCTAGATCTTCGTCAACTTTATGATGGAGATTTCATCCCGATAAACCCATTGTAAGTTAAAAATATCCTAAGTAGAAAAATGCGTCTAATACACCTAACCTATTGAACATCATAGCTTAGCTCAACCTACCCTAAATGTGCTTAGCACACTTACTGATTTCTTGGCCAAAATCATCTAACACAAAGCCTATTTTATAATAAAGTGTTGAATATCTCATGTAATTGATTGAATACTGTACTGAAAGTGACAAACAGAACGGTTGTCTGGGTACAGAACGGTGGTCAGCGTATGTGTTGTTTACCCTCGTGGTCGTGTGGATGACTGGCAGCCGCGGCTCCCAGCACCTTCCCAGAGTCACGGGTATCACACTGCACATCGCTAGCCCAGGAAAAGGTCAAAATTCAAAATTTGAAGTACCATTTCTACTGAATGCATATTGCTTTTATACCATCAAAAAGTCGAAAAGTTGTAAGTCAAATCATCGTAAGTCGGAGACTTTATATATGTGTGTGAGAGTGTGTGTGAGTGGGTGTATATGTCTGTCTGTCTACAAGTGTATAGAAATATATGAATGTATGTATGTGTGTATATGTGTGTATCTATGCATAAGTAATTATATGTGTGTGTATGTTTGTATGTGTATAGGTGTGTGTATATATGTATGCGTGTGAATGCATGCATTTGTGAGCATGTACATATGCATAAACACATGAGATAGGAGGAAATAGATATCAGGTGTTCCATATGTGTTTATTCTGTCTTTTCAAGTAGATTTTATGCTTATTAAGGTCTGAAGCTGTGACTCATATTTCTTTTGGAATTCGCACATAGTAGAATTGAATTTGGCACCAGTACCCCTCAATTTCCATAGACCAGCAAGAATTCACAGACCAAACTGCAGGGCTGTTTTTTGCTCAGTACAAGATAGTTTACAGTCAGAATAAAAAGTAGGAAATAAAGCCCTAGAGATAAGTTTATTTTAAAATTTTATAAATATAGACATAGTTACTCCATTTTCTGGAATCCACAGCAAATAATGTACCAAGAACCTACAATTAAATTACCTGCATGTATTTCACCATCTCAAAAATCACTAAAATTAGTTAAGGAAAGGTAGAGAAGATGTTATGCTGTAGATGACCTGCTTTGTTAGCCAGAATAACAGAAGAGAATCCATCAGGTGGACCTCACCTCCACTCTGGGCAAGTGGATAACTCACTCATTAGGTGAAGGTGGGGGATTCCGTTCATGGATCTTTTATAGCAGGAGAGGGAGGTGGTGGTGGTGGTGATGGATGTGGCCTTCTGGTCCTATGTGGGAAAGCTGTAAACTCACAGGTTCAGGCCCCAGGACAGGAGGGTGAGGTCCAGAGGAGCGTCATAGCCCAGGCCTGAGCAGACACGCTGAGCGATGTATCCCATTGACAAGGAGACACAGCCACGGCTTTTGTTCTGCAAGCCAGCCAAGGCAGCCAGAGCAGGAGAGCCATCCAAAAGTGAGAGACCATTTCCTCACAAAAGGAGAGGTTAGTCTCTTATTTTCTTTTCCCCTGGAGGCTGAGTCAGGCAGGAAAGCAACACCCTAAGGTCAGATCTAAGTTGAAGAGTTCCATTCGGGTTCATTTCAACAGGCTGCAAGACACGCACAGCCCAGGTGGCAACAAATCAGAAGATCCACAGCAGCAGAAGGAATGCCTTATTCCCAAACACTGCTTGGAGCCCGAGAACAGTCTCCTGCGTTTCAGCTCAGACTCCCCACCCAGCAAACCAAGCTATGTTCTTTCTGGGTGGCTGGCTTAAAGAATTGTACATTACAGTGGAAACTCCCATTTACTTCATTTACTGCCATTTATAATATTTTCCACTATTTGGAGATAATGAATTCATCCTTTTTTTTTTTTTTTTTTTTGCCAAACATTATGCAGGCACTACAAGAGCCAAATGTTCCAGAATCCTTCTCAAATGTGTTACCCTTCATTTTCTGTGATAGCTTTAGTGGTTTCTTTGGAAAGGCCCCAATATCAACCAATTTAACAATGCTGAGAATAAACTCAACTGTCACCTTCATTCCCTTTGAGCAGCGGGGGGAAATGCCACCTTCAAGAGCCTTTCCAGTGTGCGGGTGTAAAGAAGACAGATTAATTGATTAAAGTCAATCCCGGAAAAACAACCACCCACCACAGACGGTTTCTCCCAGTCCAGTCTAATTCAGTATCACAGTTGCAGACAATCTCCAGTTTATCTGAAATTCATTTCACATGCAGGACTGAAACTATGAATTTTGTCAATGGAATTACATCCTTGCAATTGCCCAGCTGAGAGTCAGAAGGTCAGAGGGAGAGAAGGAATATTCCACGCTTCTTTTTCTTTCATAGAGGCATGGGAATTTTCTCAGCTTGGGAAGAGCCAGGCGTGCATTGCATATGTGCTACATGTGTACAAAAGAAGTCACTACTCTGGAAGATTACTTTTTACCAAATAACAGCCTCAAAGCAAAGCATGACGCACAAAGCCACAACAGCATCTCTTTCATTTTTACACCCTTCAGTCCACTGGCAAAATTGAAGCAATAAATATGCCAACAGCTCATTCCTTTTTCTTATATTCTGTCATTGTTTGCTTTGGCAACAGCCACTGCCATGGGGCCAGCAGGAAAAGAGGACGTACTGAACCAGGAAAAAAGATGGCAGACAGCTAAACCCATCATCAAACTCCAATTGGTGAAGGAAATTGGGACACAAGTCATGTGATTACTACTGCTCACAGCTAAGATGCTGGGTGAGGCTGAAGACCCATTTTGGAGGAAGTGGCAGAAAATCACCACTTTTGCACCACTAAACATAGCTACTTATTGGCAGTTCCCTACAAAGCAAAGAGGGAAAGATTTTTTTTTTAATTATTTGCTAAATTTGCTGGATCTCTGAGAATGTGTTTTCAGCATCCATCAGCACTTGCCATTTCCTTGCTCCAAGGAATCATCCTTCTCACTTTGCCTCCTTCTCTGTTAAGGTTTTGAACATCTATGTAGGTACCCTACACTTCCTGCTTCAGGTAAGGCAGAAGGCCCCAATTTATGTAATTCAGTCCTTTCCAGGGTATGTCTTCTTCCATCCTATTACTTTCACCCTCTCTATGTCTTTATATTGAAAGTGTACCCCTTATAAATGAAACATAAGTGGACTTTATTTTTTCACCCAGTGTGATAATCTCTGCCTTTCAGTCTGAGTGTCTAGTCCATTAACATTTAATGTAATTATTAACATGATTGGGTTTAACTCTACGCTCTTGCTATTTGCTTTCTATTTGTTCCACTTTTCTTTGTTCCTTTGTTCCTGCTTTCTTCTCTTCATTTGGATTTATCAAGTATCTTTTAGTATTCTGTTTTGTTTACACTACTATCTTTTTAACTATACTTCTTTAGTTATTTTTACTAGTGGCTATTCTAAGGATTATAATATGCCTTCTTGACTTATCACAATCTTCCATGAATTAATATTAGACCACTTCACATCTAATGTATGAATCTTACAACAGTATTCGTCCTTTTACTTTTCTTCCATCTTTATGGGATTGTTACCATATATGTTGTAAATCCCAGGATACATTGCTTATTTTCTTGAAATAGTCAATAACCAATTTTTGTCAATGAACTTTTTAAAAAAATAAGAAAGGAATTTTATATGTTTACCCATATATTCATTGTTTCTGGAATTCTTCATTCCTTCCTGTAGAACATTGAACTTCTTCTTCCATTCAATCCTTTTGAACTTTTCTTCCTTGAAAACAAGCATAACACTAGGCATAATAGAAAGCTAATGCAAATTGGTGCCTGAGTAAAGAACTAGCTCCAGCAATGACCAGGAGGGATGCGCAGCAGCTTTCTTGTGATCGTAAATACACATACTGCACAAGTGATTTGCAGCAGGAAGTTTTAGACCTATCTATACAGGAGGAGAGAAAATCCAGAGGTGATGGAGGAAGCCTCAAAAGGCTGTCAAGATAGAAATAATTTTTTCTGAAAGTTAGAACTAGGATCATTTGAAGCTGATTTACACTCAAGATAAAGAACTAAGATTATTCAACATGAACCAAATGCATTGGAAACCATTGGTTCTCCGTGACAGAGTTACTCAGGCTTGGGGAGGGTGGGAGCATGGCACAGAGGTTAAAATTGTGGGCTTAGGGCTGGGCCAGTGGTTTAGTGGTTGACTTCACATGCTCCACTTCAGCAGCCTGGAGTTCACAGGTTGGGATCCTGGCATGGATCTAGCACCACTCATCAAGCCACGCTGTGGCAGCGTCCCACATAAAACAGAGGAAGATTGTCACAGATGTTAGCTCAGCAGCAATCTTCCTGAAGCAAAAAGAGGAAGATTGGCAACAAATGTTAGTTCAGGGTCAATCTTTCTCACAAAAGAAATATGTGGGCTCCTGTGTCTGACCTCCTGGGTTTGACTCTTGCCTCACTACTTACTGGCAATGTAAACTTGAGCAAGTTAATTAACTTCTCTGGCCTTGTTTCCTTACCTGTAAAATGAGAATGATGATAATAGGACTCACCTCAGAAAACTGTTGTAGAGGGAGCATCTATAAAGCACTTGGAACACTGCCTGGCACATTCCCAGTATTCAATAAACTAACTATTACTATTATTGTTACTAGGTGACCCTTCCTGTTGCTTCTAACTCTAAGATTCTGTTTTGCTCCAAGTCTTCTCTCTTCTATTATACTGGTGGTTCAAAGCAGAAATAAAACATTTGTTTTCATATCACTGCACTCTTCTTTCACCTACCCTCAACACACTTACTACCGTCAATGCACACTTATGAAATATTCTGTAATTTTTGCTTAAATTCCTAATCTGCCACAGTGAAAGGAATTTTTTATTGAAATAATCTACTAAGACAAGAACTATGGCACAAATACATCATGTCACATTCCCAGGTCAATGAAAAACCAAGGTCATTGACCCAACTTCACACAGATGTGGTTCCCACAGCCATAATCTTTCCATGTAGCAAATGCTCTGTCACATTCATGAACACCACGAGAGCAGGGACACTTATATCAGGACCTGGAGAGCTAGAGATGAGTTTGAATAGATTCAGTCAATGGAGAATAGAGAACATGGAGGTCAGGAATACAGGCAACCAAACAAGGGAGTTGAGAGAAATCAGGAATAGGCCAGTTTGGATTTGGGTTCCTCAAAAAGTAGACACAGGGTCAAGGACTGATTTCAAGTAGTTGATCTGGGAAGTAAAAGGACACCAGCAAGCTAGTGGAGAAATTAAGCAGGGAAGAGAAGGCAGCCAATAAAGTTTGCATTATCAAGCAAGTTACTGCTGTAGGCAACTGGAGCTTAACCCCACTGGGGAACTCTGGAGTCAGTGTAGAGCCATAAACCTCAGAGTTATCCCAACCAGAGGTCAAGGGAGATGGGGTATTAATACACCAATTCAATCTAGGTCTTCTGTAGTCAGGGGTTGAGGGCTGCTGCTGGTGGGTGATCATTCCACAGCGCTCCAACCACCCTTACGCATGAGCAGGGTGGGCTTTGATGGCAGGAGAATGCTCTTGAAAGAAAAGAGGCAGGTGCTGGCAGTTGAGAGTTGGGCCAGCATACACTGAAATGGTAAATGCTAAAGTCAGGAATTCAGCTTGATAAATACCAGGTAGGTTGATGGCCAAAAATTTTGCAAGCACTTAAGTCTAAGAAACCAGAAATCATTGATTTGGCTTTATAGAAACTATACATATTGTCTAGATCACTACCTTTATTTTTGTATTGAGGTTACCAAGGGTCAAGAAGAAAATTATCCTTGCATGCTCAGTGCACTAATGACAAATTAATATTCCAATTCCATGCACTCAAAGTGCAATATTCTAACCTATTGCAACATGCAGAGAACTGAGATGTACTTTATTCCATAACAGATCTGATCCAGGAAACAGCCTCATTTAAACTATCAGGGAAGGCAAAAAAAATCAATTTTAAGAAATGGATGGAGTCTGGGATTGCAAATACATATGAGGTGTTAAGTGGCAGAGAGGAAAATAGAAAAATGAAAAGTCACTGTAGGTACTCTTATACACCATTGGTAGGAATGCAAAATGGTGCAGCCACTTTGGAAAACAATTTGGCTATTTCTTAAAAGGTTGGTTTGGGTTCCAATATTCCAAATGGGAGTTGGAATGTTAAAATGTACATTTACCATACAATCCAGCAATTCCACTTGTAAGCATTTGTTGAGAGAAATGAAAACTTACATTCACACAAAAACCTATATGCCAATATTTATAGTGGCTTTTCCATACTATCAAAAACTGGAAACAAACTGCCAAATGTCCCTCAACCACAGAATGGATAAAAGAAGTGCTGTACCTCCATACAATGGAATACAACTCAGAAACAAAAAGGAATGAAATACTGATAACACACAACAACATGGGCAAAGCTCAAACGCATCACGCTAACTTAAAGAAGCCAGATTCAAAAGGCTACACTGTATGAGTCCATTTATATGAGGTTCTACAAAAGGCTGGACACTTGGGGAAGGATTGACTACAAAGGGGCAACATGAGGGAATTTTGCAGGAGATGGATATATCTTGATTTGTGCTGGTGGTTACATCACTGTGTACATTTGTCAAAATTTATAGAATTGTACACCAAAAAGAGAGAATTTTGCTGTATGTATTTCTTTAAATGAACCAATTAAAAAAAAAAAAGGTCTGACAGCAGCAAGGAACCTTAGTCAAAGTTGAAAACCAAACCCGGGCCACTGGGACTGAAAGTTCCACCCTCTTATGCTTCAACCATTGGCAGCAGCATCCCAGGCCTTTAGTAACTGAGACGATCCATGATTAAAGCAAAAATATTTGCAGACTAACAGATTCTTTGAACCTCCCTGAGACTACACCTCCAACTCTATGACAGAGCCAAATCATGTGGACTGATTGCCGTCCAGGACCGCAAAAATGACAGTCATTCAATGAGATAAATAACAAAATTTTTAAAAGCAGAATATCAGATTTTTTAAAGGATGGAAACATAACATCCGCCCTGGAGACTAGGAGTCACATGGATGGTAAAACTGTCTTTCATCGTACATGAAGCATTTGGAGTAAAGGAAAAAACATCAACTATGGAACTGGGAAGAATCGGATATGCACTCTGGGTCTGACCCTGACTTGCCGTAAGACTACTGCACATTGAATTTGGGGCCTCAGTTCTTCAACTCTCCCTGAACCATGTTCTTTGCTGTGTAACTTCATAGCTCTCCTTGCACTGTGAGCATAGGGTACTTCCCCAACCATTAATTTTGGGCTTAGTGAGGAGACATGTTTTGGCCATTGAAATGTGGATGGAAGTGACAACATGACAATTCTGAGGACCCACCTCAAGAACTCATAAGTTTTTTCTTCTCCTCTCTGCTTTTCCTATCTCCATGAAAAGAACTTCTCTTGTGCCTCTAAGTGAATGCACATGACACAGGCCATCCCAGCTAGTCTCCTGACCTATGAGCAAGAATGAATATATCTCGTTTTAAGTCCCTGAGTTTTGGGGCAGTTTGTTATGCAGCATTACTATGGCAATAGCTAACTGATACAATGATCTCACGTGAGTATCTTTATATCCCATTTACCCACTCATTCATCCAAAGCAAAGATTTATTGAACACATACAGTGTGCTAAAGACTAGAGCAGGTGCTGAGCATTCTGCAGCAATGAGCCTAATTGTCCCTTCCAAGCATAACTCAAAGCTCACTGCCATGTGGATCCAAATGAGGTCATTAATGCACAAGTTTTGCCAGCTCTAAACCTCACCTGCTTATACAATAAGTCCAGTACATAGCTGATTCCTATCAGGCTCTAAATTCATTTGGGCCTTATTCACTCTGACTTCTCTCCATGCTCTGCTGCACTTTGCCCCCACTGACTTCCTCATCTCTAGTTTGGCTTTAATGAGCTATGCTTAATTGTGGGCATCCACAGCACTGTAGGTACTGAAGTATTTAACTGTGGTAGGCACTGGACATATGTGGGCATTTAATTAAAATTCAGTCCCTCGGTCACATTAGCCTCATTTCAAGTGCTCAATAGTCCCATGTGGCCAGTGAAGAGTGTATTGGACAGCACACATATAGAACATTTTCATCACCACAGAAAGTTCTCCTGGACAGCATCGACTAGAGTTCTAGTTTGTAAATATTGCCCTTTTTCTCCCAATGGCTCATACATGCTGTCAGAGTGTCATGTGCCATCCTCAGTGCTAAACCCAGGACCAACATCAATGCAGGCCCTATTGCACAATCTGCCTCATCATGCTGTTTTCTTCCATCAGAATGAACACTCACTGGGGTCTCCCTGAAGCTTGGCTTCGGTTGTAACCCATCCACCTCCAAGTCCATTCCAACTCAAGTTATTTTCCTTCTGCATGAAATTTCTAAAACCTTATGTAAATCAGCCAATTCATATAGTAACCTAGAGGAAGAGATGTCACCCAACTTCTCCTGCCTGATGTAGTCACACCTCAGATCCAGCTAGGCAGGACTATACTCACATGGAAACTAAAATGGAAATTACAATGAACAGGTGTTGAGGTGAGGAATAAATACAGTAATATGTATAACATGTGGAGTGTAGGACTAGGAGTATAGTAGACATCAATAAATAATGTTTTCACCTCTAGTCATCTCAGTTGTATTGGAATTGGGCATAATTTCCCAATTCTAGAGATTGGCTGATTCCTTATGGTTTCCAGTTAATACCAGCCCAGACAAGTTCATGAGCAACTGGAAATGACAGCACAATCAAACCCCTCAACTAGGGGACAATTGCCCCCTTCAGTTGCACCAAGATCTTTTCCTTCTGCCACTGGAGAAGGGGAAGGAAGAGAGATTCCTGATTGGAGGATCCCAGCTCCAACTGGATGGTCATTAAATGATTTCAAATGGCTCTGAAGGAATCCTCAGTCCTTCCCTTGGCTTCCTGGGAGCTGCTTTCAGAAACGTAACAACATGGCCACGAAAAAACCTCAACATTTCAACCACCTCTATATCGATCTTCCTTCATTAACCTTTGGGGTCCTTAAAAAATTCAATTAGCAGGAGGCCTAACTGGAAGAATAAGGTCGGCCTTGAAGGAAGAGCAGTTAACCAAGAACAAAGCTACAGGAGGGTTTCTGTTGTGTTTTCTTCTAAGTTCTTTGGAATTTTTGGTCTTGGACAGACAGATCAGCACAGCAAATTGCTCCCAAGTTTCCAACCCCAAAATATTTTTCTTAATTTTAAATCTTTGAAGGAGAAATGCTACATTTGTTTCATGATTTTTTACTATTGAATATGACGGAAAGAGAATGCTAGCTCCTGCCTCTTATCCCCCCAAAAGAAGTTGGGCCAATGGAAAAAGCTGAGACTTTGCTTTTTTCTACCCATCTATTGGGATTTTCAAAGTACACTACTCACAAAATATCCCTAAAAAGAACTTCATCCCTGATACTTATGGCTTTGATAACTAGATTTGAAAAAAACACTTATAATTCTAAAGTAAGTAAACCCTCAGCCCTTCCAAGATTCCAGAACCTAAATACCCCCAGAACACTTCCTTTTGGAGGAAGTAGAAGAATAAATTTGCATTTGCCATTCTCTGAAAATGCTGACAACCAGACCAAACTCCTTTGAGTAGGCCTTTCAAACTCCAATGCATCTCACAATATTGTTTATCAAATTTTCTAGCCAATGGTATTAAACTCTTGTTTACTCCATTTTCTTCTAATTTTACATTTTATCCATTTTATTTTGTACATTATGGTACATTCCTTTTCTTTTTTTCTCTCCCGATGCCTTTTCTTTCATTTGCTTCTTTATTTTCTGTGATACACAAGATCTCTGTCTCTCCCTTGGTCTTTCCCATCTCAGTAAATAACTAAACCATCTGCCCAGAGACTCAAGCCACAAATGTAATACTCATCCTTGATTTCTCCTTTTCTCATGGCCAATATCCAATCTGTCAATATGGCCTACTGAATTTGCCTCCAAAATATTTCCAGAATCCATTTATAACTATTTCCTCTAGTCTACTCTCTCACTGCAAGATAACATTGTCTTTGCAATGACCTATAATTGGTCTCTACTTCCACTTTTGTTCTTCTACAAACCATTCTTCACAAAGCTGTTGGAATGATCTTTTTAAATATATATAAATTTGTTTCACTCCCTTGTATAAACTCACCAGTGGCTTCCCTTGAGACCTATAATGAAATCAAAATTTCTTAGAACACCTTCCTGCAGTTCTGAAGGAGTAGCCTGTCCCTACCTTCCAATCTAACCTTCTGGGCGCATTTCTTATCGTTGTTCCTTTGTTCTCTACATTCCAGTACATGGGCCTTTCCTCTGCACTTTGAATTTGCCAACTTTCTTCTTGCCTTAGGACATTTGCATTAGCCGTTCTCTCTGCCTGAAACAGTCTTCTCCCATAACTCATTCTCGACCTTCTAGTCAAGGTCATTTCAGAGAGGACTTCTCTAACCACTCAATCTAATGTAGTTCTCCAGTCATTTTGGAGTGCATCTCCCATCATATATTTTTTGTATCACTTATCACTGGCTAATATTTGCTAGTTTTATTTCTTTGCTTATTGTCTCTTCCTGTACAGTAGAAATCCTAGCCCCGTTAGAGCAGGGATCCTGTCTGTCTATTTACTACTGTATCCCCAACACTTGGAATTGTGATGCGCACACAGTAAGCACTAAATAAAGATTTTTGAATAAAAAGTGAATAACCCTCTAAGAATATTTTCTTCTTCTAATCTGAAAGGAAGGAGGAAGGAATAGGCTGATTCCTTTGAGAAAATATCCTTCACCTCAACCAGAGAGATGAAGTCACCCTCTTTAAACAGGATAGGAAGGGCGACAAGGTTAATATTTAGTGCTTACTCTGTGCCTGGCACTGTGCTTCACCCTCTGAATGCATTATATCATTTAATCCTTACAACGCCCTCTTTGAGGAGGCACTAGTATCTTCATTTTAAAAACAAAAAGCTGAGTGACTATAGTAGGAGCCGTGCTGCCCTGTGCAGATCCCATTGAGACCTAGCCACTGCCAATCACAGCTGCTAACGCTCAGAGCTGCCCCTTCTCTCAAGAATTGCCCTATTATGACAGAAACACCTCATGGGGAGATGGCACCCCTCCATGGCAGCCTCTCAACAAAAACTGACACAGGAGTACAAAAGGTGACCCCCTCAGGACCAATGCTCTGGTACAATTTACACTTCGGCACTCCCCGCGGGATCAGGCTGAAGCTGGAGTCCAGCTAAACTCAGTTCTATATTCTCACTCAGCATCTTCCCTTTCCCTCTCCTGCTTCCCTCTTTCTATTTCAGATTTCTCCCGAGAGCACTCCCTTCATAAATCATTTGCACAAAAATCCCATCTCAGGCTCTGCCTCTAAGGAATTTGACCTAAGACACTTAGAGAGAAAAACTCCTGTGCTCAAGGTCAGAGAGTTAATAAGTGGTAGAGCCCGAATCCAACCACAGGTCTGCAGGACCCCTCTTCTCTCACCACTGCACTGCACTGACTCCTTTGGAAGTTCATCTTCGTGCCTCCAGGGAAGACTGCCATGGACCATTCTGATGTGAGAGTTTCTGAAATATGCCTAATAGCAAAAAAAAAAAAGCCTGTAACAAGGGTTATGCCCCTTCTATTCCAAGATCCATATCGCCGTGAGGCCCAAGGCTTGAAGGAAAACAAAAAGATACATAAAAGAAAAGAGAACAATGACAGTTAAGGGACTGGCTCTGAGTCTGTCTTATATCCAAGAAGCCAACTGTCTGTTCTATGACCTTGAGCACATTACTTGAGCTCTTCATCTCAGTCTCTTCATCTGTAAGATGGAGATAATGCCTATGGTGGAAAGTCATGTTGTAATGTCTGGTAGGGAGTAGGCGCTCAATAAATGAAGCAAATATTTTCGAAAACCACAAGTGTTGCTACCTAACTTCAAGGCTTTCCTGAGATTCAAGTCCTAGGCCTCCAAACATGGTCCCTACATTTCCCACTCTTTATCTCCTTTTCATGGAGGCTGAATTTTGGTGCACATATAAGAAGTTGGTTTAATCAGTTGAGCAAAGTCTAGGGGCTGCCAAGGGGCTGGACATTGAAGGGCAATCACCTCTCTGGCCTTAGTCTGAGGTATCTAGCCCTACACAAGTGTGTGTCAGGGAAATAGTGCTGGTGTTCACCTCTCCCAAATGATGCTACGAGAATTAAGATAATTGCACATGGTCCAACAGTCTACAGAGTTATGGATGTGTCTTCTTGGCATAGCACTTCCCACATCGCTTTTCTTCAACATAAGAAAAGGAATTGAATGTACCTCAAACTCATTTAATGCCTCTTAAATGCCTGGTTGAGCCACAGAAAATATCATCTTTATTATCATACTTAATATCTCCTATGCCAAGTACTTTATAATCATTATTCTGTTTAATGCATACTACAGGCCTGTATTTTTTAATACTCCTCCCCGTTTCCAGAGAAAACAGAGGCTTCGAGCAGTAGTCCCCAAATTTTGGCATGCACCAGAATCACCTGGAGGGTTTTTTAAAATGTAGATTGCTGGGCCCCATCTCTGATTCAGTAGGTTTGCGCAGGCGGGGTGGAGGGCAAGAATTTGCATGAACCACACTTTGAGAACCACTGTCTTGGAAGAATTACAAAACATTTCTAAGACTCCAACTCTTCAAAGAGCTCATTTACTTTCTGCAGCCTCTGCTCTTAACTATGGAAGGGAAATTCTTGCCTAGTCACAATCAAGGATGTGCTGGACATGGCTCCTACTAGGTCACAAGAGCCAACCGTTATGATTTCTTCCCAACTTCACACTCAGAGATGTCCCATTGGTAGCTTGAAATCACCTAAGGTGGGAGTATTTACACCATGGAAATTGGCGAACACTACAACTCAGTGTTTGGGTTTTTTCCCAACAAGCCAGTTATTAAAAATTCACCAGAATACCACTGGTCAAGGTCATGCCTGCAGATTCCTCTGCTCACTCTCCATCTTCTCAGGAGGAATTCATCAGTGACCAATGACCACAACTGTGGCTAAGACAGTAGTTCCATCAAGATAGTAGTAAAAGTTTTTAATACCACATTCTCAAGTAAGCCCATTTCTTTTCTTCAGTTTTTCTCCAAAAAGGAAAGTGATCAATTCAATGTAAAATTACTCCCTTGGATAATGTGCTGGGCACAAGCCAGCCCCAGTGTGGATACTTGGGAGTGGCAAGCCTCTGGGAAGTCATCTCACACATCCTATGCCTTTATGGTTCTAACAAATATTTTTGAGTCCTTACTCTCTGCCAGGCACTAGATTATCCCAAGGGGAGAAAACAGTGAGAGGCTCCAGCCTTTTGAAGCAAATAGTCTCTCAGTTGGGCTTGGGGAAGAACAATTTCAAATTTTCATATGGAAAAAAATCTAAAAGAAATATTTATCTGGGACTTCTGATTGGGGCTCAGATTTTTAACGGGTATATTCATGCATATACATGGTACAAAATTCTAAAGGTACAAAAGGATATACAGTAAAATATGTTTCCCTTCCACTTCTGTCTTCCAACCACCCAGATCCCTCCTTCTGGAAGAAAATGCTATTTCCATTTTTTTGTGTATCCCAAGATATTTTACGTGCATACAAACAAATACATTTTTTTCTTTTTTTACATTGATGATTGCTCACAACACAAATTTCTCTGCACTCTGCCTTTTTTTTCATAATATGGATATTATTCCCTAGCATTACATAAAGGAAGATCCGCCTCCTTCTTTTTAACCACTGCATAATATTGTGTGGTGTACCATAATATATTTAGCCAGTCTGCTATTGATAGGCATTTAGAATTGTTTCCAACCTTTTCCAGTTACAAATAGTGCCACAGTGAATCGCTTTGTGGATTCAACATTTCACTCACGTTTGGGTATATCCATAGGACAAATACCTAGAAGCAGAATTCTAGGTCAAAGGACATTTTGCATTTTAGGAACTAGTACCAAATTGTCCTCCAAATTGTTTGCACCAATTTACACAGCCACTAATAATGTAAGAGAGCTCCAGTTTCTTCACATCTTTTTAATCAAGTGTGTTATCACACATTTAGGTATTTGCTAATCTGGGAAGAGAAAACTATCTTATTATACTTTTAATATGCATATTTGTTATTAGGGACGAGGTTGAATGGCTTCTTATATATGCAAGATGAGTTTGTTTCATTAATTTGCTTTTTAGTGAACTATGTGATGCATCTTTTGTCCATTTTTCTGTTGATTTTTGGTCTACTCTTATTGATATGTAGATATGCTTTATGTTTATAGAAATGTCCCCTTTATCTGATATGAATTGCGATTTTTTTCTGAATGGTTATAATAAACCAAGAGAAAAACAGTTAGCCAAAGGAACTTTTCCTTTTAGCCCATGAACTAACCCCTATACTCAAACACATTTGAAATCAGTAAGGGACTTTGAGTCCAGAAGCCACAGATAATATCAAAAGTATATATATCATTCAAACAATAGTTCTTTAAAATTGTGGCAAAAGGCAAAAGCTCTAACCAGAGCACCTGACAGTAATGTGTAGAGTCTCACCCCTGAAGTGACGACGAAAGGAATCTCAGAGTGCCGGACCATGAGAAGCCATAGAGAGGCAGCAGCTTTGACCCACTGTCTCAGCAAGCGTCAGAGTGAATTGCGAGGGTGCTCCTGTGAAACGTCCTCTCTTGTTTATTTTCAAATGCCTTTGAGAGTGCAAGAGGAAAGCCTAGATAAGAGCAGACAGGGTCAGAGATGGCGACTCCACTAGCCATGGGGGCTCACGAGGGTGTTTAAAACGACTCCCCACCCCCACCCCCCAACCTTGTCATCCCAGAGACATTTGCAAACTGGAACAGGAGAGAGCACGAATCATCTCCACACACGTCCCCGAATGTCCGAGCTCAGTTTCGATGGCAGCTTTCTTTCATGATTCAACAAATATATCTCTCACAAATAAGCAACTTGCTGCTTCAGCACAGGTTTGCCAGCTCTGAGCTAACGCCAGAGCTGTCTGGACTGTCCCTCACTCCAAATGAAGATTTTCTTAAGCACTGTTTTCAGGAGGTGGGGGTTGCTCTCGTTAATTTCTGATAATCAAGTTTTACAAAGACTTCTGGCTAAGAAAACCCCATATAAGCCCCTAAATCCCAAGGAGGCTCAGTAGAAACCTTAAGGAGAGAAGATAAAGCTCTCAACAGGCGCCAATGTCCTGGGGCTCAGATCTTCAGCTCAGTGTGAAATCCACACTTCAGGGGGCTGAGAACTGGAACTCCCCAGTCTCCTTGAAAAGCAGTCATGAGACAACATCTTCTGGAAAAACTGGCGATCAAGCCCCTAGCTGCTAAGGAGAACATCTAAAAGTGTACTCATTGAGCTACAGTTTCATGGCTCTCCCTGCATCTGCTGCAAAGCAACATCCCCAACAGTGCAGATGGAATGAACGACAGGCTGGGCTCGTGTCGTGCAGAAGCCAAGCTGTAACTGAGGAGGAGCTTGGCACCCCAAAGGCAAGCATAAGTCTCAATTTCATGAAGATGAAGTAGGGTGCCCTGCTTCTTTTTCTTCTCCCATGGTTCCCCCCACAGGGCGTAGCGCACAGTAGGTGTCCATGGGCAAGAAGTACCAAGTAGACCCTCCCTCAAAATGCCCGAAGTGGTCCCAGCAACATTTTTCTCTCTCCTGCACACGCAGCCAAGTCCTACCCATGCCTCAATTCCCGCCACAGTTAGCTTATTTTTCAGTCTTCCTGACTGTTTATTTCAGTCCTTATTGATGTCTCTTTCTGTGCTCTGCTCGCTTCTTGTATTAGGTAGGGTCTGAACAAATCCACTACTTAATATAGTTCACTTTGTGGAATAATTGACTTCTTTATTTGTATGTGAATCTTGACATCACAGCTACATAAGAAGCTCCTTGAGCAAAGGAATATTTACATTTACCCTGACAGCATGTAGAAAAAAATGAATTTAGCTCTCTATACTCCAGGTGTCTCATGCTGTTCCCTCTGCCTGAAACATCTCCTTCCTTCATCTTCATCTTTCAGGCCTCAGCTTGGCAATGTCTTCCATTAGGAAGGCTTCTCTGAGGCCCTGTATTTATCTCTACGACTATATGGTGATTGCTGCCACGTTGGTTGGTCTATCTCTGTATCAATGTGCGATTGCTGCACACCAATACCCCCTAAAACTCATTGCCTTCAAACACGAATCCATGGGTCGTGCCCAGTTGTTCTTGCTCACGCGTCTGTGGTCAGCTGGGTGGACACTAGCTGGTCTAGGATGGTCTTAACTGAGCTGACGTGGCTCTGGTCTGTGAGCATGTGGCCTCTATCCTCCACTAGGCAAGCTTGAGCTTGTTCACAAAGCACCCGAGCCAGGTTCTGAAAGAGAAAGAAGTGGGGCAGGGGCGGGACTCGCACAAGGCCTCTTGAAGTCTAGGCTGAGAACTGGCATGAGGTTACTTCTGCCCCATAATATTGGTCAAGTCACAAGGTCAGCCCCGATTTAAGAGTGAGGAAATGGACTCCTCTTGATAAGAGCTGCTGCAAAGTCACACAACAAAGGGGTGTGATCTCAAGAAGGGTGAAGAAATGGGGCCATATTTTCATTCAATCTTCAATAGTCTCCCCCTTACCAGACAATAACCTCCTTGAGGACCGGTACAATGTTCCATTCACTGTTATATTTCCAGCCCCCAGGACAAGACTGGCACAGAGCAGTCTTATTTGTTAGATGAATGTATGAATTAATTAACTAACAGTGCTGAAAAGAAAGGAGGGATGAAAACTCTCATGTTTGAGCACCTATGAATACTAGAATGTTTTATTTAATCTTCCCAATTTATTTCATTGGTTCCAAGAGCAGAGTTTCAGGAGTATTATGCCATTGGTAGTGTCTACTTTTTTTTTTTTTTTTTTGAGGAATATTAGCCCTGAGCTAACATCTGTTCCCATCTTCCTCTACTTTATATGTGAGATGGGATGCCTGCCACAGCGTGGCTTGACAAGCAGGAAAGCCTACCTAGGTGTGCACTGGGGAGATGAACTGGTGAACCCTGGGCCGCCGAAGTGGAACATCCAGAATTAACTGCTGTGCCACTGGGCCAGCCCTGATAATGTCTACTTTTAACTCTGGGTTTCTTTATGCCAGGCACTAGTCTAAGTATTTTCTATGAGTCAAGCAATAAATTGTTACACAAACACTATGAGGTAGATATTGTTATCTCCCAATTTATAGATAAGGAAGATAAGACACAGAGAGATTAAGGATCCATCACAACTTCATACCTCAGAAAAGCAGAGGTGGGGGGGCCAGTGGCATAGTGGTTAATTTCGCCTGCTCCACTTTGATGGCCGGGGTTCACAGGTTCAGATCCCAGGCAAGGACCCAGAACCACTTGTCAAGCCATGCTGGCAGCATCACACATAAAATAGAGGAAGATGAGCACAGGTGTTAGCTCAGTGGCAAGCTTCCTCAAACAAAAAGAGGAAGATTGGCAACAGAGGTTAGCTCATCTTCCTCACACACACACAAAAAAAGCAGAGGTGGGATTCGAACCCTTCCAGTCTGGCTCCAGAGTCAACTCTCTCAATCACTACATTACATTGTATCTCAAGACGTGGTTCATACCATTTTTCCCCATCTTGGCTGCTAGACAAGTTCCCTGCTTCACTAGAGTTGTCCAATACGGTGGCCACTAGCCACATGAGGCTATTTAGGTTTAAGCTAATTAAAATTTAATAGAATTAAAGATTTAGTCCCTCAGTCACACTAGGCACACTTCAAGTGCTCAGTAGTCCCAGGTGGCTAGTGTTTACTGACCAGGAGAGTGCAGGGAACATCTCCATCATCACAGAAAGTTCTATTGGACAGCACTGCTTTAGAGTATTCCACTCTCAGAGAATTTCCCTGAGGTCACAAAGAAAACTAAACCTGAAGAGGATGCAGTTAAGATCAAGATAGGACGTGTTGTCACATGGCCATTTACCAGCTATGTGGGAAATTGGCATCTTGAGTCCTGGGGGCCTTAAAGCAAATATGAGAATGAGGTAGGGGGCCATTGAAACACAAGTTGCTTCTCTAGTGAATTCCATTTGGGTTTGCTGTTTTGATAAAATGCAGAATTCATGTAAGCACAGAAAAGAACCAGTTTTCCCGAATCTATACAATTCGATATCTTAAGAGCTCTATGCCCTGGCCCCCCATTCTCAATTTTCTCAAATGTAAACCACATACACCCAAGGCAGAGAAGTACATATTTCCTGAATAGGGCGAAGTGCTACATAATTGAAAAAAAAATTATCTCCCAATCTATAGATAAGGAAGATAAGACACAGAGAGATTAAGGATCCATCACAACTTCACAGCTCAAAAAAGCAGAGGTGGGGGGGCCAGGCCAGTGGCATAGTGGTTAATTTCGCCTGCTCCACACAAGAGAAAGCTAGTGAGAAGCCTTGTGTCAATGAGGAGTAGGAAGAGCTATAGGACAGGATCCAAAGGGACTTTTAGAACGTCTGACTCACGGAACTGCACTCCTGGCCAACTCTTGCTTCTCTGAATTTCCCTTTGAATTTGATATTTAAATACTTCCAAACAGCTGAGGAAATTTCAGCTATTCTCTATAAAAATTGGGTTTTTTCTTCACTTGTCTGCTTTACACCCCTTTCTTTAAATCTTATGGTCTGCTCTCCAAATTTGATTAGGGCTTTCCTGAAAGCCTGTTTCATATGGAAAGTTGGTAACGACAGGTGAAACTCCAAAAATTGCCTTTCTTTGTGCCTCTATTTGCAACTTCCACCAACACTCTGAGAATGAGCACCGCCTAGCTACTGGATGACGCCTCTTTCTGCATCAGGACGTCCAAGACTCCTAAACTACTGAGGAACTACAGTGAGAGCCCTTGAGCTCACCCTTGAAGAGGTCCTTTTGGTGTCTCAAAATCAGTCCTTCATGTTTTGAAAAATAGAGAAATCTGTACGAAGGACATGCCATAGTATACGGATTGACTGCAATGTCAGCCCCTTTTATTATAAAGTCTGCTGAAAAGCATCCTATGTTTTATAGTTTGCAAAATATGAGTTTCCAAAAAGTAAACAAGCCACTAATAGTGGATACTTTAATAATATAATATATTCCTTTACTGAAATTCAGCCCCTTGCCTTTCCTCTTCCTCTTAAGAGAGTATAATTAGACCTGAACTCAGATGGCAAGAATGTAAAATCTCTTTAGAAAATAGAATGGAATCTGTGGGGGGAAATGTCCTGCTAATTTTAGGGCACTGCTCAAATGCACTTGAACAGGTTTGGAAAGTCTTTGTGCTTAGATTCCCCACCTTTCCCACCAGGATGGTCATTTAATGCCTGTCATATTTTCACTTAATACTATAAACCCTGTACACCCAGACGCATCTACAATCTTAGCTTTATCAGAAAAGCTTGAGAGGAATATGATCAGTGGCAAAGATTAAGGGGGCTTTGCAAACAGAGGCAGGCATGTTCCATGTTAATTGCTAATCGGTTTCAGCCAATATGGCACCGTGACAAGGCAGCAGGCCTTATCTAACAAGAAGGGGATAGTCCTGCTTTTCTGGGGTACAATATGTCTAAACATAAGAATCACCCAACAACTCCAGGTGACTAATTTCTCTATAAATATATTATTGACATAATAGAGGCCTTTTTAATGGGATTATAACTACCCAGACAGCTGCTCTGCTAGTCAAGGAGAACATGGTTGACAAAAAGATTTAAAGGAAAGAATAGAGGAAAATAGCAAACCTCCAGCCAGGCACACTTAAATGACCTCATTGCTTCAAAATAATAGGATCTTGTTGCAGATATGAAAGGAAAACCCAATACGCTTAAAGCAATCACTTTTTGCACGCTCTTCACCATTTCTCTCCCACTGCTCAACTGAGAAGCCCCCACTTTCCTTGTGCCAGAAGCAGGCCTTCCAAAGCAAAGGCCACATTGTCTGTTATGGTGTTCTTTAAAGGAATTATGCTTGGATTTAAAAGGTCTCTAAAGTGGATATGTTCTTTGCTCCTATGGCCAGGCTAACTTTTATAGTTTATATAACATTCTTTCCAAGTTTTACTCAAAAAAGCAACTCTCTCGGATGCCCACTCTTCAGGAAAAAATAAGCATATAATGAACTAATCAAAGAAAAATGTCTTGAAAAATCACTTCCACAATTAAATCTCATTTGAATTTAAAACTAACGGCATTAAGTAAAATAGTAGTCTCTCTCTATTGTTGCCCATTTAAAAAAATGAAAAATAATATATGATATGATCTATATTCTTTTAAGGTTCATAGAAAAGAATACCTTTAGATAAGACTTGAGAGAACATAGAACCAAATCCATGACTTTTGTTGCCTCATATTTATCCAGAGTCTAGAGACTTACACATATAAGGGGCTTATAGATTCATTCATTGGATAACTAGAAATTCAGTGGAGAATGAAACAAAGTACATTCCTGCCCTCAGGAGCTTACATTCTAGTGAGGGGATGCCCTAAATTGGGACCCTATAGAGCTGAGCCTGAGATGGGGACTCTTGGGCTTGTGATTTATAAGGGAGGACTCTCAGGTGAAACCTATAAGTCAGTGAGGGACACAGCACACAGCAGAGGAAGAAGCTAAAGAAGGATGTTGTTTCAGCTGATTCCACAGAGAACTCTGGATGTGAGAGGCACCGCCCCACCAAACCACCAATCTTCTTTCTATTTCTCCAGTTAGTTAAGATAATAAAGCAAGCAAACTTTAAAATCTCAAAGGCTTAACAAAATAGCAGACTTTTGGGGTTTTTTCCTTGCTCGTGTAATGATTCAATGCAGGTTTTCTTGATTAGGTGACTCTTCTTCAAGCCCTGATCCAGGGACCTGGGCTCCTTCTATCTTTTTGGTTTGTCATCTTCAAATACATGGCTTCCATGGTGGAAAGCGCAACTTGAAACCCCACAGAGGATGCTCCTGAGAGCTTCCAAGGGCCTGGAAGAAGCACACATCACTTCCACCACATTCTATTGGCCAAAAAACTCAGTCAATGGTCAAAATTAACCACAAGGGAGGCTGGAAATTTAGTTATGTGCCAGGAAGAAGTGAAAGCACAATTGAGGAACATCTAGGCAGTCTCCACCACTCCTGTCTGACTCTGTGCTCAAAGAAGGCCACAAGAACAGACATGCAAGTGCCAACAGAATAGAGAAGATTTGGTTTGGGCTTTGATGACTGCTCCACTGCACCTGTGAAAGGGAATCTTTTGCTCATAGGCATCTCTAGTGCCTAGGAGTGAGGGAGAAAGCAAAAGCATGGAAGTGGGGAAGAGAAAGGACCTGTTATATCTGCACAGAGCTGGTTCTCCAATTCCCATTTCTTTTGGCTGGAACAACACACCTTCCAGCCCCCAGATGATTTGCTAGTGTAGGGCAGTAGTACCTAACACTGGGCTAAGAGCCTGCACCACGGGACTCTGACTTTGCTGAACCCCAAGCTTTTGCATAAGGCTTGATGACTCACTCTTCCACTCTCTGCCTCAGTTTCCTCATGTGCCAAGTCAGGCAAAGACCCAGTGATATCTACTCTGCACGTCACACTGGAATTCTTTAGAAAGAGCAAGTAAGGAAACAAACTCTTGGATTGATTTAAGAGCTAAGACCAAAGTCACAATAACTAGTAATGTAAGTAAAATTCCAACTCAGATCTTTTCACGTCCTAACTTGAGACCCTTCACTCTACAGCAATACCACTCATATCAAGTGTGAAAGCTTGTGGAAGAGTATAAATCACTACCTAAGTGTAACGTAGAATTGTTTTTGTTGCACACGTTTGGTTATCATCACTTGTAAGAAGGAAATTTAGGGGGTCCACAAAAGAAAATTCCCCGATCAGCCTACAAGTCTAATGATATTGTGGGGCACTGTCAGCTCCCAGAACATCATGATAAAGCCATGAGCTTATTCACCAGAGAATGCTGGTTTCCTACTGAGAAAACAAAGTCTTCTTCCAAAAAGAATGCTTGCAGCCTGGAGCAATCAAATGACAAGAAATAGGATCATAACAAAAGTAGAATGAGCTAGAAATCTTGAATAGAAACCCTGAGATAGGCTTGCCCAGTGGCTCTCATCCTAGCTGCATATTAGCATCACATGGGGAACTTTTTAAAAAATGCTGATGCCTGAGTCCCACTCCAGATGAAGAAAATCAGAATCTTGAGGGTAGGGCCCCAGGCATCAGTATTTTTAAGTTTCCTAAGTAATTCTATTGTGCAGGCAAATTTGAGAACCGCTAGTTCTCACATGTGGATCTTCATAACATCTTGTTGGAGAGTTAGGGCTCCTTGAAAGGACATGGGGGTCTGAAGCAGGCAAACAAGATTTTAAGACAGAAGAGCCACTCAATAATAATGGAAACAGACACATGAAACTCCTAGGACAAGGCTCTCCTTCCATGCCCTTCCTCATGCCATGTCCCACCTACTGGAGTCATTTCTAGAACCATCCCAGGCCTACAAGTTGTTTCTGAGCTGCCGTCACCAGCCTGAGTGAGGTTCTTCAGCACAGGAAGCTGGTGGTCAAGCGCATTGTTGATGACAATGAATGGGAGATAAGTTCACAAGGTAAGATGAGAACAGCTCCAACTTGTTAAGTACCTTCCTACCTCAGTAAGCTCTGGGCAAAGGGCTTCAAATGTGTTACCTCATTTAACCCCCATGACAGCACTGGAAGTAGGTATCATGCTACTCATTTTACAGAAGGGAAAGCTGAGGCTGAAAACAATTAGATAACCCACCCTACTAATAAGTAGTAGAGCCTGGTTTCAAATCTAGACTACCCACTTTCAAAGTATTTTTACAGTTAACCAAAAATGGTAGCTGGATGTAGGGACCTACTCCGTATCTTGACCCCAGTCACTCTTCAGAGTTGGATTCTATGAAGGACAGGGAGCAAAAACTTTGAGGCTTGTTTTAAATTAAACTTCCTGGGATTGCAAAGGCCAAACACTGCATAAATCCATAACATCAGAAAACCAGAAGTAAAATTATAAGAGAGCCCTTAAAAAGCTAATTGCAATAATTCTTCTGGTCAACTTGTACCCAAAGCACTCAGCTTTTTTAAAAATCTATGTAAAATTTGGGAGAAGGACATAGGATAGTGCCCTAGGGACTTTTTTTTTCCTTCAAGAAGACAGTGGAAACCAAAGGTCCAGAATTGACCTTGGCAAAAAAGACATAAGTAGCTTCCAGCTTAGGAAGGCAGGACATTCTAAGTCCAAGAGCATTTTTCTTTTTTATAAAATATATATATATATATATATATATATATATATATATATATATATATATATATATTGGATTCTTTCTCTGGAGAAAAGGAAAAGTCCCAAGCATCTGGAGGAAAGCTGACTTGACCAAGACTCATCTGTGGAGAGCTTTCTTATTCAGGGATCTCAGAGACTAAATGGTGTACACTCCAACAAACCAAACCAATTATATGAATGTTTATTTTGCCAAACGATGTATAGGTTAACCAGGAGTGGTAGACAGGTTGCCAAATGGCCTGAGTTCTTTGCCTCTCTCTGGATCTCTGCCCTTGGCTATATAATAGTGTAGTGCCTGCCTCATGTCCCTGGACTCAGCCACGTGGTTTGTTTCGGTCAATTAAATACCAGCAGAGGTGATGTGAGAAGAGGCTTGAAATTCACTTGCATGTGTCCACTCAGTCTCCTGCTCGTCCGTCGTACATGTGAGCGTGCCCTAGCTAGATTGCTCAAGGGACAGACATGTGGAGCAGACCCCACTTGTCCCAGTCAAGGTCTTGGACATGTGAGAGAGTCCAACCAAGATCAGCAAAGCTACCCAGTCAAGTCGAAACTGCTAAGAGGCGCAGGAGTAAGCCCTACCAAGCCCAGTTCAGATCAGTAGAACCCCTTGGCCAAACCACAGTTTTGTGAACAAAACTGTTTATTGTCATGTGCATCTCGGGCTTTGTGGCTTCTTGTTATGCTGCATTATTGTGGCAATAGATAACTAATACATCAAATAATAAAAATTATATTTGGTCACCATTCCTAGATAGTCTGCACATCCTAATATCATTCTAAATGTTCAATAAACAGTGCCCCCAACACACACACAATTTCCCTTAGACCTGCTTCTCTCCCACCTCTTGGGTTATTCTGAGAATCAAAAAATTTCCTCTGTGTCTTCTGGCAATTCAGCTATCACTCGTAACCATACCTACCGGAAGGTAGTATGTTCTATACTCCAGGGGTTACAGTAGGCTTAAGCTTTAATTTATGTCTCTTTATTCTCCATACAACTGGAAGCTCAACTTGCACGGTACCAGGCCCAGAGTAAGTACTCAATAAATATTACTTGAATAAACGAATGAATGAATGAAGTTAAAAAGTAAAAAATGACCTTAATGGGGTATCTGTTGATATCTCAAAGTATCTATTGGTCTCTTTTGGTTGTGACAGAGACCCCAAGTCAAACTGACTTCAGCACAAACAGGTATTCAACTGGTTAATGTAACTGAAAAATTCCATGGGTGGCTGAATCCAAGAATTCAAACAATGCCACCCCATCAGGACCTGGTTTCTGTTTGGATATTGGACCTGCTTTCCATTTTGTTTGTTTTTCCTCGAGCTCTGAATGGTACCCCAGAAGCTACAGTCTTAGCATCCTTCCAGCAGAAAAGACAGAGTGTCTCTCCCCAACGGTCCCAGAAAAGCCTTGATTGGGGCTCCTTGACTCTGATTGCATCACATACCCATCCCTGAACCAATCACTTTGGTTAGAGAAATGCAATGTTCTAATTGGTCAGGCCTAGAGGACATAGGAGGCGGGAGAAGTGAATGGGGGAGAACTCCACTGAAAGAAAGTGAAGATGGGGTTCAAAATGAAAAGTCGAGTTTAGAGTAAATGGATGCTGCATCTACCCAGGTGCCAAGTCAACCAAACTAAACAGGGAAAAGCATATATGAAGTTACAACACACACTGCATCTGACACTTCTTGTGCCTTTCCTACAGTCTCTCCACCTTTCCACTACGGCATTGCTGCAGCAACTGGATGCATGTGACATAACCCGACACGTCACCTCAACTCCATCGGGAACCTCCGCTTTCTGTCCTGGGGCTTCCTTTGCCACAGCCATGAGGGATGCCAACAGGAACTCAACCAGCCATTCCAATACATGTGCAAGCCTGGAAGTGTGAGGGAATTAACAAGTCACAGAGCACCCTTGGCAATGAGGGGTGGGAACTAGTGGATAAATACTCCCTCCTTCGCAGAAAACAATCCTACATGGCTTCTGGCGGGTGTGGACTGAGCCCCAGTTGCCCACAAGAACCAGCTCGATAATATGCCCTGACATTGGTTTTCTCTCCCTTCTTGTTTCACTCTCCCTGGCCTCCTGTTCCCTGGGATCATTTCCCAAAATAACCTACCTGCATACAAATCCTTGCCTCAGGCTCTGCTTTTCAGTAGAATCTAGGCTAATGCACATGCACACACACACAAACATGTACACACACACACACCCTCAACTATCTGCAAGAGGCTAAGAAACACAACAAACTATTCCTTTTAATCCTCTTTCAGTTTAGACTCCCTTCATCCTATCCACATTTTTCTCTACCCATCCTCAAATGGACCTCAATAGCTTTACTAGGTGATTCCATAAGAAAATAAAACTCGCTTGAAAACTCCCCCCAAAAATTTCTCCTCTGCATCCTAAGAAGGGTTCTCTCTCTAATCAATCACAGAGCTTCAGTTATTAAACAGGAAGCAGCAATAGAAGAAGAAGACCAGGAAATGGGAAGAGAAGGCTATGTGTGACTTGGGACTTAAAGGGTAAATAGAATTTCCATATGTAAATAAGTGATGTGTGGACAACCGGAGCTGACACCTATAATATGGACGGCATCACGTGTATCGGAGCTGGGGAGCATATCTGACTCCCTGCAAAGCACAGATAATGTCATCTCACGACACTATCACTGCCCTTCCGGAATGACCAGAGTCACCACAAAATAAGTGTAAATGGTATCTACACTCACATTGCCTAACCCCCAAAACAAACAAAACACTACTCTTCCAAAAATTGCAGAAAAATACAAAGATCAAGACATATTTAACATCTATAACACACATAACACAGATAAACAGTTTTTAAAGCACAAAGATTCCATAGCTAAGTGAGCAAAGGATGAAAACAGACAATTCAATTGAGAGGAGATAGAGTTGGGAAACAAAGAAGGAACTGGACAACTTAATTAGTCACAGATATGCAAATTAAACAAGATACCATTTTTCTATCAAAATAACCAGACCAAGTGTGGTAGCCCTGTGTGCTGTTAGCGAAACTGTAAATTGATACAATATTTTAGAAAGCCATTTGACAATATTATCAAGAGCCTGAAATTCTTTCATTCCCTTTGATCACACGATTTCATCTTTAGGAATCTGTAGCAAGGAAATAATCCTGGACACAGAAAAAAGAAATCTGAATTTACAATTATCATGCCCATTTGCAGCATTATAATAGCAAAAAAATAGAGAATATCTTCTAATAAGAGAATGCTAAAGAAAATTACAGCCTATTAATATACTATATTATGCAACCATTTAAATGATATTTATCAAAGATTTACAATAGAAACGCTTAACATTCTATGAAATAAAAAAGCAAAAAATAAAATTATATACGAGGGGACGGCCCCATGGCCGAGTGGTTAAATTCGCATGCTCTGCTTCGGCCACCCAGGGTTTCGCTGGTTCAGATCCTGGGTGGGGACATAGCACCACTCTATAGGCCATGCTGAGGCGGCATCCCACATGCCACAACTAGAAGGACCCACAACTAAAATATACAACTATGTACTGGGGGGATTTGGGGAGAAAAAGCAGAAAAGAAGAACAGATTGGCAACAGTTGTTAGCTCAGGTGCCAATGTTTAAAAAAAAATTACATATGCAATATGACCAAATTATGTGGGAAGAATAGCAATTCTGTTCTGAAGTCTGAAGAAATAAACACTAAAATGTTAATAGGCATTGTCTTGGAGCAATGGTAGAATACTTGTCTATATTTTTTAATGTTCTACAAGTACGCACCTAATGGGAAAACTTAACTTTTATTATTTACTTTAAAAAAGATTATTGGTTAAAATTTTCATCTATATGATGAATGCTAAAATCATATAAAAATATGTCTACCTGTGGACAAGTATTAGGAAAAACACAGAAATATAAACAGTTGTTGCATTCACCTCTGAGGACCAGAGTGGTTTTATTTCCGTTATTATCCTCATATGGGAGGCAAACGGGAGGCAAACCCCTGCCTCGCATACACACATGAAGAGATAATGCAGGGGTCGATTTGAAGATGCTGGTCCCTCTGCTCTACAGGCATGGGAAGAAATAGACCCTAAGACAAGAATCAAGTTATGGCACTGGGAATCACAGAGAGTAAATGCTCACAAATGCACAATTAAGTAGGTCTTCCCCCAAGTCTGAATTAAGGATGATCCAGGAGCTTGGGAACTTCCTCCCTGATCACTCTCCAAAAATTTAAAAGCATAGGCTTTTTGACTACGAGAACTATCAGAACTATTACACTGACAGGACCCTCAAGAAGCAAAGCCAAGGGAGAAAAGCCCCAGTGCCTATAAACACACCCATGTGCATAAGCACACTCATGCGTAATACATCCATGTGTGTAACACATCCATGTGCATAACACATGCGTTCTCAGATAAGGGGGTCAAAGGAGTTTGACCACAGCAAGGACATGACCATCTTAGAATGCCCGGCTTCCTGCCTTTGGACCCAGCTGGATAGTAGTAGCTATTTTCAATTTCCGACTAACAAACAATGCTGGAGCGCTAGTCTCCACAGTGAAGGGCTTGCAGGAAGAAGGAGCTTGGTTAAGCCAAACTGCCTTTCAATTTACTGAAAGCTTCAAAATATTACCAACTCTCTGTTTGAAATGCGTCAGCAACGGTTCATTTTTTTTCTTTTTATCAAAACACATTTAGGCTGTGGTGAATGACAGCATAAATCTTAAATAGAAAAGATACAGGGAAAAAAAGACCACCCGGGTAGAACATAACTGTAAATGCGCCCATAAAACTATATTTGAATTCTGATCTTATACACAGAAATGCATTTAACCTTCCCAGCAAGATGCTTTCACCAACTTCCAAAGAAAGTGTTACCAATTAAGCTAAAGAAACTTTAAGAGTCAATTTTAATTACACCAAGAGATGCTCCAATCACTTCCCAGCTCCAGTTGAAGTTTTTACTAGAGATGGCTGGAACCAATTTACGTGCTTTTATGTTGCGTCTAGACTTTAATAAGCGGTTTAAGCATGAAGCAAGCCGATGCCAGCATCAGGCAGGCTGCAGTGCACCCCGCACTTCGAAATACAATAGCCCTCAGGTTCCTCCCAGGCCCTTCTCGCTGCTATCAGAGAATCTCTCTCTGCCATGTAGTTTCAAAAGCAAGGTTCCGGTATCCAGCCTTTGTGATAAGATCACGACCCTTTCCTTTAACCTAGTTCAAGTTTTCCTCTGGCTCCTCAAACCAAATGCCTCATAAGATCATTCATGCTAGCCTTTCTCTTATCCTCAAGAATAACTGGGGGAAATGGAGATAAACGCTTAGGAGACAGGTGCGCCTCCCAGGACAGAACAACTGGAAATGTGAGTCCAGTTGCTGATACCTACTAGCTGATGGAAACTTGGGAAGTCGGGTGGCCCCTTAGCCTCTGTTCCCACATCTATAGAATGGGATTCCTATGTCGAAGGTTTTGTGTGGTGAAACACAATATTCTCCGCAATTGGTCAGGTTCCGTGAGGCTGACTGAGGCAAGGATTCATGTACCAATGATCTATTTAAGAAGTGTTGTCAGGAGAAACCAGGTAGGGGGTCGCTGGGCAGGAAAAAGGAAAAAGCCAAGCAAGGATTGAAATTTCCCACAAATTTCCAGCCTCTGCCTGATCCCATGGGGAGCTCTAGAGCATCAGTTATATCTCAGAGTCTGTCCTGCATTACGGCAAAGGAGCTGAGTTTTCATAGTCCCACCCCAGTCAGTCCTCGGCTACTGATGGTCAGGCTGGGGCTGGCAGGGAATGTAAATTCCCGGGCCCTCATGGCTGTTGGTGAGGGTGAGGCAGCTCCAAGTGCCCAGAGGCAACCTTCTGAAGGCTACAGGCTCAACCTGTTGGCAGAAGCTGGCATAGATGCAACCAGCAGGTAAAAGGGATCTGAGCGGGGCACTACGTACATCCCACTTTGCAAACTGTATTGGGGAAGGACCAATAACAACTACTACTAACATTTTTGAGTACTAGGTATTTCTCATGAAGTACTTTATATGCATTAGCTAATAACTTACAAAGTATGTTCAATGACTATCACCATTGTACAGTTGGGAAAACTGAGGCTAAGAAGAACAAAGTAAATTGCTAACACCTATCCCTAAAGATAGTAAAGCTGGTCTGACAGCCCTGTTCCTAAACTCCAGAGGCCAGAGCCCAAGTTCCTAACTACTATATTATTGCTGTCTTCGAAACTTCTAAATAAAGAGTCAAATGACCACCATCTTCATGGGGTCTGAGCACATAATGGCAATGCGCGAAAGTGACAGGTTTTAGACAACTGGGTGACACAAAACTTCAAACAAAACCCTTTAACAAGGCTTATGTAGTCCACAGGCAGACGGTTTGAGACTCCTGAATCTTCCTCATAGCTGCTTATTTTTCTCACTGAAATCAGAGCCTCCACAGAGAATCTGGCCAACATCCACTTAAGTTAAATATTTAAGTCTTTGGGGCCCATATTTCCAAGATTGACTATATAGGGTTGTAACGTAAAGGAGGAAGAAGATGATCTCCTGGTTTCATGACCATCACACACTTTAACTGGAATGTGAAAGGCACCCCCTGGAGTTGTTCGGTGCATCTTCTCTGCCCAGGTCTTACCAACTTTGAGCAGCATGAACCAGATTGCTGAGCTTGGTGGGGCTGTCTTCTCTGGATCTGACACTGACCCAAGGACAACAGATATCTTTGGTCATTACCGTATGTCACATAATTGCTCTTAGACAAAAACAATCTTGTTAACCACTAAAATCTACCATTTGTAGACTTACATTTTCAGGGATTTCTATACAAGAGTGCAAAGGTATAAGTTTTAGAGTGAACCATATGAAATTGCCATGTTTATAGTTTTAAAAAAGTTGAATATCAACAAGTTCACAGCCAGTTTAGATTTACTAAAGAGGTGTCTTTTATCAATCTTCGTGGTCCTTGCAAATGGCTGAATGATGTACAGCATGGGTAAACAGGCACAGTTGTTTGTTAAAACCAGTGCTGTCTTTCACCAGAGTGATGGATAAATGACAATGAATAATTAAAAACTGGAAGCAAACAGTCTAGAAACTTTGGGCCAAGCAAACATTTTAGCCAAACAAGAAGAAAAAGATTGATTTGATTTTCCTCTAATCAGCCTTATAAAGGTGGTCTGAATTGGTGGGTAAATAGACCAAAGGAAGGTGGCAAAAGGAAGACAAAGAAATAAATCATAAGCCTGCGTAGCTTTCAGATGAACGCTGAGTGTACATTTATGCATCGACCCCCTTTCCTCTCACACCTGCTGCTCAGCTTATTATGAATTACACATATAATGAAAAGCTATATTTCAGCTAACCTGTGTAATTATGGAACTTGAAAATGAGATTTAAAAGGCAAAATCAGAACTGTTCTGCTCTGTCACTAACAAGAGTTATAATCACTAAACCTTAAGTCTGAGAGTGATAGATCCTTCTACTCCAGGGAAGGCAAATGAATTTCCAGGTAGTGCCTAGAGCCCTGAGGGCAGGAATCCCAGGTCTCCTTTGGGCCGCATGGGAACCAGGGCCATAATCAATTGTTTACTTCTATCAAGGACGTGGGACGTTCCGCTTCTCAGCAGCCCGGGGTTCACCGGTTCGGATCCCGGGTGCGGACATGGTACCGCTTGGCACGCCATGCTATGGTAGGTGTCCCACATATAAAGTAGAGGAAGATGGGCATGATGTTAGCTCAGGGCCAGGCTTCCTCAGCAAAAAGAGGAGGACTGGCAGTAGTTAGCTCAGGGCTAATCTTCCTCAAAAAAAAAAAAGGACGTGGGAGAATGGGTGGTCATGTAGGTACCACACGTTTGCCATCCCTGACCTAGGCATTGAATCTTCTAGGCCTCAGTTTACTTACCAGTACAAGAAGACCCTTGAACTATGCTACATCTGAGAATCCCTCCATGTCTAGCACTTTGAGAGTTTTTTCTAATCAGCTATAAATGTGATCTCTTTCCTGATATTCTGTCGTAGACTTGGTTGCCCAAAACTTTTTATTGCAAAGGGACAGCAGTAGCAATCCAAAATAGCCACCCCATTCCTTATTTCTTCATACTCTGAGTTAACATTCCCACCGTCCTCATATCTCAGCTCAGACTCACTCTACCATGTTGTTTTATTTCGTATTTTTCATAACATAATATAAATTTCAGGTGTACATCATTATATTTGGATGTCTGTTTAGACTACATCATGTTCACCACCCAAAGACTAATTACCATCTGTCACCGTACACATGTGCCCTATTATGTTGTTTTAATAATGTCATAGCAGGTGCCCCATATCATGCCCTTGAATAATATCCCACAAAGTCTTATGACATTCCCATCTCTCTGAATTTGTTACAGAAAATTCAACGTTGCACGAATAGTGAGCCCATTAACATCATTTCTGTTATTTTGGAAGTCACATCTTTAAGGTTATTGAAGAACCTAGATGGGACACACGCAGAGACTTCATGTCTCCTAACCACATAATATTGATTAGCTTCTTCCACACAAATGTGGCAGAAGTAATAACGATAGGAGGTTCAAGTTATTGATTCTCACAGTGCACTAGGCCCTTAGGAGCATAAACTTATTGAATTCTTACAACTCTCCCTGAAGTTGAGTGTTTGTCCTGGAGAGCAGATGAGATGTTTGGATCCATCATACCTGCAATCCCTGCATCAGGCAAGGTTCCATCACGGAGACCAGGCCCACACAAAGGGTTCATGGAAGGGAGGGGAATGAAGGCACTATTTACAAAACTGTGGTCAGAGTTAAGGGAATCAGTTGGGGATGGTAAAGCACCCAGGATCCAGCAAAAGTGGGAAACCATTACCCTGAGGAGCTGGAAAAGAGGACTGTTAGTAAAACGCTAGAGAGAATTGTAGCTGTAGTCAAGTGGCTGAGAGACAGAGGCTGGGCACCGTTAAAACCATAGCCAAGTTGCGGGGTGGGGGTGGTGAAGAGTAAATACCCCAACTTCTCTCTCTTCCATCATCTGATTTTCTTCCAGTGCTCCCCATTAGCTAAACCTAATAAGAAATAAGACAACAATGGAGCACAAGCAATACAGTTTAGAGAGGTGAGTCCCCAGGGCAGAGAAGAATGGAGAATGGTTCTGGAGGGGCCAATGGAGATTATCAGGCACAGTCCCCTACTGAACAAAATAGCCATTTGATGTCATGTGCCCCTGTTGGCCTGGCTACTCCAGATGGTTCCAGGGATTGGATCCTGAGGCGGAGACAACCATCCATAGGCTGAGGAAGCGTGCATGAGAACTCTAACCAAGAGGGGGCTCCCTATTGGGTGATAACCTCCTGATTCAGTGGGATCCTCTCTGCTGGTAAGGTTTGAATGCAAGACTAGGACAAGGAGAGAGAGAGATAGAAAGAGTAGAAGAAGAGAAAAAGCCATGAAGGCAGAGTAGAGACAGGCATACAGGGAGATGAGGAAACAAGAAGAGACTGTGCTGTGAATATGGCAGGGCCTCTTATGAAGGGGCTGCTGCATCATGCATGATCACTTGCCACGTTTTCTTAAGTGTCTGTGTCTCTTGTAATCCCCACTCTCCAGAGTAACCTGAGCCTGCCTTTGATCCTTACAACCAGAATGGCTCCAACCAGCAAACTGCAATTACCCTGATTTTACAGTTGAGCTAATTGAGCAAGAAGAATTAAGAATATACCCAAGGTGACACAGAAAATAAGTACCCACAAAGGAATTCAGACTTGGTTCCATCTGTCACAAGCCCATGGGCTCTCCGCTGAGCCACACAGTGAGTTGCAACCCAAGACAGGGCTGTCTCAAGAATAGAACTGAAGAACAGTTTTCTGGTTTTCCCAAGAAAATACTCCAATGCTTGTAGAATTTCCACCACTACCAGTTGTTAGAGGTCCACTCTCTTTTTTTTAGGTCCGGAGCTTATAGCATTTTAAGAGCCATTCATAATGGTCTGCAAACTCAAGGATGTTAAGAGCATCATCTCAGGGATATTGGCAGATGTTCCTGGCTAAAAACACTTTCTGGAATATAAGAGAAAGATATTTCACACCAGTTTCCATTTCCTTTCCTAGATCCCTCAAGATCTGAATGTGACCAAGACACACTCAGAACAGTATGTGACACTTCTTTGACACTTGAACTTAGGAAGGACAGGAACTATTTCCATTATATGCGTAATAAAAAAAAATTGCATCTCCCATTGTTTTAGCTGGTAGAAGTAATGGAACCATACCTACTTAGTGATGTAAGTAATGTAACCATAACAGAGCCATCAGGAGACTGGTGAGCAGCTGAGGACTGGGAAATGTATGGAGACCATGTCAAGATCTGGAGAAGATTTCTAAGACGTCCTACCTCATGGAGACTTATACTCTAAGACAGTGTAAGCATGTGTTCCATCATCCCCAAATGGTCCCCTTTATGGTCTTGTCATTCACTTGAAAGGAAAGTTCATTTCTACAGGTCAAGCTTCACAATGAATGTTGAGAACCCAGTTCAGCTGTGGAAAAAGCTCTAGAATGTTTTTCCACATTCAAACCAGGGCTTCCTTATCAAGTTCATCAAAGCATTTTTAAAAAATATAAATGTCTTACCAATTTGCCCAGGAAGAATAAATCTTCACAGCCACCTCAAAGGCTTGACAACTTTATTTTCATTGTGTGGAGCTGGGTGGGTCCGCCTGAACTGGGCTTCCTAAAGAGACCCAGCCCTTCTCTGCACAGGCTGCAGGCCTGCCACTCCAGCGAGCGTGATCAAAGGCAGAGGAAAGCCAAGCCGCGGAGCCTCGAGGAATAAAGCTAAAACAACAGATTTGTCTCTTGGCTTCTCTCTTAAATACGTTCCGAGTGTTTAAAGCCCAGTAAGGAAACGCTCTGGGGCCCTGGATGTGAAAGAGGCCCATGTGAACCCTTTCCCAAGAGGAAATCTCTCACCTCGGTGGGGTAAATTAGCTCATTAAGAGCAGCCAGAAGCAGGCAGGAAACCTGGGGAGTGAGAGCTTTGATTCAAAGCACAGAAAATTATAGATTTCTTTACACATTAAAAAAGCATTTATCTTGGCTAAAAATGAAACGACTTTTCAATGATCAACACATGGTTTAAATCTGCTTTGCTAATTTATATCTATCTACCAGTCTGTCTAGTTGTTCAGCTACCAGGAAATTCAATTATATCTAATAAATCTTTGTTGAAGACCTATTATGTGCCTGTGGCACATTTGTGAATTGCATAAACACAAACAACAAAAATAGAAGGCAGGTGTCTACTGTCTTGTTCAGGAGGCGAGACTCATGTGTAGTAAAGATTGGAAGACATTTGCACTTCACTTCTCAATAAACACTTAGAGAGTATTTTTGCTATACCAGGCATTGAACTTGGATGGGAATAATGCAAAGTGGAATGTTAATAAGTGCTGCATTCAGTGGAATCAAGCACTAAGATGCGTAGGGTGAGTAATGTGTCAGTGGGGAGCCAGAGGACTGAACAAGAGAGGATGAAGTTTCTCTGGAAGGTTTCCTAGAACAAACAGGACCTAAACTGACCCTGAAGGAGGTCAGTGTGGAATAAATCAGGAGTGGCCCCTAGAAGGCCTGGCTTTAGTCTCTGTTCTGCTGCTGGAACCTCAGACTATTCCAGTTCTCTGGGCCTTAATTCCCCCCTCTAGAATAAACACATTGGGCTCAAATTACTCATTCATTCATTCAGTCACTATTTATTCAGGACCAACTATCCATACCAGATGGTCCTAACTTTTTAGGATGAAGCCTATGGGCTTGCTTTGACCCAAGGCATGAAAGAAAGAGGAGAGCCTCTGCTCTCCAGGAGGGACTCACATATGCTGATACCATGACAACCCCAGTGGTTGTCTCTTTTTCACTTATGAAGCTATTGAGGTTGGCTCTGGCGAAACAGGACACAGGCTAGGTGAATCTTGTTGGGGAAAGGGGTGAATAAAAATGTAAAATATGAGGAGTTGCAGGAAAAATGCCATGGTGGCAATCGCTTGGCATCTAAAGGGTTCATGTGTGGTGATAGGATGAGGTGGGGATGAGAATAAACCTAAACGGGGGGTGACAAGATTCAAAAGCAGTAGAGGGGCTCAGAGGAGAGCTGTCATTTTGCTCAGAGTAAAAAGATTTGACAGTCCACTTGAGGCTGGCATGCTGCCCTGAACAGTGTGGCCAAATGACAAAAGGCCAGTAACAAGAATTGGGAAGCTTAGCACTTAGGCCCAGTTCTGTGACTGGGTGACTTTATCTACATTGCTTTAGTCTGTTGAATTTCAGGTTCTACATTTGTACAACTGAGTTGATAAAATGTATGTACATTTTTTTCCCTCACATCTCAAAAAGAATTTGAGTAAGTGAATAATAATAATCTCCAACATACTCAGCATGCTAATTTTATATCAGTTTTCATTTATTAGCTCTGGGCATAGCCTGTGTAGCCAATTTTGTTTAAACATAGTACCAGCCTCTTTGAAAACGGCACCATGTGCAATTAGAAGTTCAAAATTATCTTGTTTGATGAAATCTGAGAAAATTTCTCCATTTGGGAAATTCCACAGCCGCCCTTGAGTGTAAGACCAGTACATCTAATGCTGCTTAAGAGAACGAAATAGAATGGGCACATTTGAATGGCACATGCTTCGCTCGGATGATTAAAACCATAACTAAACATCTCACGTCATCCGCCATGCTTTTGATTAAACAAAATAAGGAGCGCGAACATCTGACAAGTTTAAGGCACGTGCCCCCGCCCCGTGTTTGACACTTCTATCCAGTCTGTTGACACCATTCCTGGATATGAAAGGAATTCTAATCAAAGACATGCCCATTCCAATTTGAGACAAACATCACGGTGGTTTATAGAAAACTTCCTTTCCGCACTGACCCACAACCTAAACAAAAGGTCAAAATCACTTAAGTTGCTTCAAAACGGAGGGCTGTCATACAAGCCAACAGTGTGGTGTGGATGGAAGCCCATGCAATTCCTTTGTAAGTTGCAGCGCTAAGTAAACACTCTGAAAGCCTGCTATTGTTTACTCTGATACCATAGTCAACACTTTGGAATCGTTAGCTTTGGGCCCTTGGGTAAAGCTGTTTTTTAAACTCTCTATTTCACAGTCAAGGTCAACTTCTATAGCCAGCAGATCCATAACCCTGAAGGCCACATCCGTCCCTCAGATACACATGTTCAACTCTCACAGGCATCAACAGGAGGGTCTCCTGAGACCCTGAGGCAGGATGGGGTCACCTCCCTCTCTCCTCCTTTACCTGAAGATTAAAAGCTAAGAAGCCAGAGTTTGGATTTATCAAACACAGAAGGCCAAAAGCAAGAAATAATACATTTGAACTGAACTACAGATGATTCCCAAATTCCTTGACCACAGAAATTTTATTAAAGTCAAACAGTATAACTAATTGAAGACGAGTTAAATCATCTTCTCACCAAGTCACCCAACTGAGATACAGAACGCCCGCTTCAAATATCACCCATTTATGTAGCAGACACATATTATCAGTGGGACTTATTAACCAATTAACCAATTACCATAACACATAGTCCTCATGGCTTCCATATTTGCACAAAGATTGTATACATAACTGTTGGTCTAGAAGGCAGGATTCTTCCACCTCAGCCATCCAGCCACTGACATTAATTAGTGGGGTGACTTTCATGAATCAGTGAAGCTCTCTGACATGTATTTTCATTCCTTCTATTAAAAAATGAGCAAAACAAGGACTCAATGCTCTAATATTCTGTGATGTCTAAGAACTACATGAGAGAATGTAACTGCACGAGTCAATAAGCATTGCTAGAGGGAACTATAAACTTAAAATAAAACCTCTGAGGCAGTATGATTATCTTCAATTATGAAGGACAGCACATTAATCATTAACAGTGCACCACCGGCAAAGGCAGATAAATTAAGTAAGTACTAAGGTGACTTTCTGGGCTGTGCCTAAGGTGCAGGCCCTAGCAGCTAGACTGGTGCAACACCCACCCTAAGAATTAACTGGGTGTGTGACCAAGGCCAGCCAAACCTAAGTTGCCTAGGTTTAGGGGAAGAAGAGAGCACATATGAACAGTATGTCTAGACAATTCTCCAAGGCCAGGACTTGCACCCCAGGCCCTGTGACAGGGCAAAGAATATCACAGTCAAGGCATCCTTTCATTCTCAACAGGCTGGGTTCATTTGCAAGTCATACAACAGCTATATTCTGCACAAAGGATAGGTGTCCTAGCCAGCCAACAGGAGCATCCTCAACAAAGGACACCCCCTAAAGTACAGTAATTATAGAACTGTTTCAATGAGATCTAAGGCTGTATGTGAAAATGCTTCCAATGAAAATACTTCCAAAGTACTAGGAAGAAAGCAATGCATCCAGCCCTCACCCCCCCACACACACTAGGTGGGCAATTTCTTTCATCTTCAGGCACTTGTTCAAAATGGGCACTAATAGTTTAGCTATCTTGAATAAAAGTAGTATCCCACGGACCCTGGTGGCAATGACCCTTTCTATAGGAGTAAAAGTTCTGTGGATTGGTCAGTCATCTGCCCAACCACACCAGTCATCAATCAATAGATCAATCTCAAAAACAGTATGTTGAGTAAAGGAAGTCAGACACAAAAGAATATATACTATATGATTCCAATTGTGTGAAGTTCTAAAACAGGCAAAATGAATCTACAGTGATAGAAATCAAAACAGCTGGTTTGGACAAGCAGAGGAGGACCATCTGATAAGGAACCCAAAGGAAATTTCTGGAGTAATTGAAATGTTCTGTGTGTTACATGTGGGTACAAATTTGTCAGAAATGATTGAACTCACACTAAAGATCTGTGGATTTCACTGTAAGTAATTTACACATCATTAAAATATAGGGAAAAAAGAATAGACAATCCTGGGGAGGGAGACAATGACGTAAAAATGAAAATGGCAATACTTCAATTCTCAAGGACTTTCCAAGGATGCGGGAGACACCATCGATCTGACAAGATCAAAGAGTGTGGGGAGGAAAGGATGTAGCTGCTGAACACATTTTATAGCATATATGCAGCCTCCTTTTTTCAAGCCCTGTTGACTAAAAAGTTTTTTTAAAAAAATCAGTTGAATGGGTAATCCTCAATCTAAATTAACTGTTGAGATGGAGGAGGAAAAAGGGCAAATGTGGCTGTCACCAGACGATGAACATCAAGATTACAAACTGTGACATCACTATTTTGGCATAGACCACTTTACAGATTGTGTCCCAAGAAGTTCAATTTTTAAGATAATCCATTGCACTGAGATCACAAAGACTCATTAATCTTCTCTGTAATGCGCAATCTGGGTGGGGTCTGAGGATGATGAAAATATTCCCCCCACTGTCCTGGCCCAATACCCAAAACGCCCACGTCACAAATTGCTTATGTAGAGATGGGACATTTAAGGATCCAGCACCCCACATCTTACCCGCAGCCCAGCTCTAACCCATGACATTTGAAAATTTAGTCTTTCTTTTGCAGATTCTCCCTCAAAAGAGACCCTTTCTATCCTCCCACGAGCTTGCCAGCTTTATTTCCTACATCCTTAAAGCCACATCTTAACTAATAAATTCACCTCTCTTCCCAGAGACTGAATCTAGGCTATAAGACAACCCAAGTTCTCTTCTGCAGCCATTGTCTGTCAACCATGAAACCATCATGGCGGTGCCCTGTTTGAACCGTTCAGTCACCAAGCACCTAGTTAAGCCACTCACTTCATTACTCCCTCGGGTCACCCTGTTTTGATGCATACATAGCAAAAAACCAACCTGATGGATACAAACAAACACACTTCAGCCCAACAGAGGATCCAAAAACTTTTCAAAAATAAGAAATCACAAGCAATGAGGGGCAGAGCTGTGTATTTACCCTCTTCATGAAAAAAGAAAAAGGAAAAAAAATCAAACCTGAGAATAAATCCACCTGTGAGTTCCTATCTCTATTGAGGTCGCCAAAAATCCCTCCTCTTTATTTGCAAACAGTTCAGAAGCTACTGAAGGAAGTCAGCCAATAAACGTTTTTCAAACCAAGATTAATGGCCGATTTGTCATCTGGGAAGGGAAAGGTGAGCCTGCCTGCCTCTACAAAGGAAGCAAACGGGAGGAGGTGGGGCGGCTGATTTATGGGGTTGTGAGGAGGCTAATTAGAGCCTCCTGGAGGGAGATAAGAGGGACCAAAGGCATTTGGGAAAAGCAAAGTGAAAAGTGGGATGGACACAGGAGAGTACATAGAGCAGACAATGAGCTGGAAAGGGGAGGGGGTTGCAGAAATAAGCTCCAGAAGCAAAGCAGAGAGACTGAATGTGGATCCCAAGAAAATTGCATGTTGGGAAAGAAAAGGCCCATGTTCCTGCACCTCGGATAAGATCTGAAAACAAAGTCTTTGTGGTTTAATTCTGAACAGCTGCTCCCCGGCCCCCATGACTGCCTACAAGTGGCCAGCACACCCAGGGTCACCCAGCACACCCTCCATTTCCTTCCTATCTCAGGGTCCCCATGAAACAGCTTGCTCAGTGGCCCATAGGTTGGTTTGTTGAGCAGAAATTGTCATCCAAGACAGTTTCTTGGATTTTCAGTTGGAAGGTTTACCCTCACATCAACCACGTTTGTATCTCTCAGATGTCCTGATGCGAGGAGGAGCCATCAGAGACACAGAGGGGCTGAATCCAGGCCTGCAGAGAAGCAGGACAAGGAGGGAAGACCCTCCATGCAAGACATTCCCGAGAGAAACCCAGGCCAGACAGCACTGCGATGGCCTCTGCCTGGGACTGGCATTGTGGCAGGGCAGGGTCTCCAGAGGTCAGGACCATGGAGTGTGTCTGGGAGGAGCAGTGGTGAGGAGGGGACAACATGCCTTACTTTCCCCAGAAGAGTTTCCTCTTTCCAGGACAGCTGCGGGCCATTTGCAGGGAGTATGTGCACATATGCGTGCAGGCCTATGTACGTACGCGCACGTCTGCAAGTGTCCCATTTCCTCTCATAGTCTTCCAATGATAAACCTAGGGACCTAACTACCTTTATTGAGATGTTGATTTATGTGTAGGAAACAGGCCCAAAGGCCCTCAAGCAACTGCCTAAAACACAGCCAGTAGTCTTTATCTCTCTTTCATTTGAAAAATGAGAAAAAGAGAAGGCAGAGAAAGAGAGAAAGAAAGGTAAGGAGGGAGGGAGAGACAGAGAAAAAGAAAGAAAGGAAAAAGAGCGGAAGGAAGGAAGGAGATGGGAGGAAGGGAGAGAGGAAGAAAGAGAGGAGACAGACAGAGGAATAGCGAATCAAAGAAAGCAAGCAGGCAGCTGGTGCAAGAAATAAGTAAGAGTCTTTTCTCACATTTTCCTGTCTTTCAATAAATCACTGTAGCGGCCTGTGACAGCTCTCTGTTATCCCTAAATGCTCAAGCAAACAGCTTTTCTTTGAGGCTATTCAAGTGGCTGCCAGGGCGGCTGGAGCTGGGCAAGCAATGCGGGCCCTCAGACTGCTCCCCGTAATTCAGTTAGAAAAGCAAGCACGAAGTCAATATTCATTGCGCAGGGCAAGAATGGCCACAACACAATGAAATGGTAATGAGCCGGCTCACAAAGGAGACAAGCCGGATAATCAGTTTTTAAGGAGGTGCCGGGCACACGAGGCTGCCAGGGCCTGGGCATGCGGCTCAGGCATACTGCCCGACCTGAGGGTCTGCCCTCAGCCCCCACCATCTGCAGCCACTGGCAGGAGGCTGGCTGGAAACCAAGAGAATCTCACCAGACCCTCTTCCCCTGGCCACTCCTCTCCATTTTGCCATTTTGGGGCCTCAAGGAGCCTAAATGTGAGGACAAAAAGCCATTTCACAGCCATGGCCTCTATGCTGGCTTTCGGATGAGTCAGGGCAAAGTCTGGCACATGGGAAAATTGAAAATCCTGCAGCTGTACCTGCCATACTTGCTCATTACCTGACTAGATCAGGACACCTGAGCAGGAAGTCACCAAAATAATGAGAATTGGGGGGTGGAGTCAGACATTGGGTATTTGTGTATGTCAGTAGTTTCAAAGATACAAAGGAATTTATTTGGTTCACAAGATTTCCTTTAATACACCTTTCTTAGCAGTCAGATTTTTTGATCTCCTGAATAAAGCTGGAATAAAGAAGGGTCCAAGTAAGATGAAGCCATCAGATGAATGCCACGTGCAAGCTGCATTTAGACAGCCGTGGCCGTGGACTTGTTTAGTGACTAGTGTTCCTGGATTAGAAGAGAATTTTTTCTTCAACACTCCCAATGTGATTTCATCCTGTGTTTTCTACCCAGGTCTGCTTTGAAATTGGCCCACGCTTGGGCAGCTGTCAGGAGAGTTTCTGATCACTCTAGATAAATTTGTTGTCAACATCTTCATCATCATTATCATCGTCGTTTATATTTGTACCTCTACTGATTGAAACTAATTTAGGTAATCTACAAAAATGCATACCAAAAAGAAGGTGATACACAATTTAAAATAAGGGGTGAAGGGAAGATAAAGGTAAGAGACGAAATGAAGCCCAAGGCCGTGCATCCTTGCAGAGCTGAGCCAGGACGTGGTTCTTGGCTTTCTGGTAACGAGCTCAAAAGGGGAAACATAATCCTTTAAGTCAGCGAATCTTAACCCAAGCCCAGACCTTCTGATATATGTGGCCGGGGGTGGGAGGCCCAAGCATCTGTATTTTTTAAAGCTGTCCTGTGAGATAAAAACAGACCAGTTACTCAGGAGATAATCATTTATGATGCTCACAGGAAAGATGGTGTGTGTATGGGAGAGCAAAACCCCCTCAGCAATGCCTTTACAGTGAAAGACACAAAGATTGTCATATTAAGACATTAGGGGGCCAGCCCCATGGCCGAGTGGTTGGGTTTGTGCACTCTGCTTTGGCGGCCCGGGGTTCAACAGTTTGGATCCTGGGCATGGACCTAGCACCACTCATCAAGCCATGCTGAGGTGGTGTCCCACATAGCAGAACTAGAAGGACCTACAACTTGAATATACAACTATGTACTGGGGGGCTTTGGGGAGAAGAAGAAAAAAAAGATTGGCAACAGATGTTAGCTCAGGGCCAATTTTTAAAAATATTTTTTTAAATAAAAAGACGTGAATACAACACACGGAAACACACAAGAGACTGAGGAGGGAAGGGTACTCCAGGGACAAGAAACAGCAGGAGGAAAGAAAATGAAGCACATAGCAAGTCATGGAATGTTCAGTGGTTAGCAAAAACATAGATACATGAGCGGGGAATTCAGCATGTTGATAGAAAGGGGGTTGTGAAGCATCTTGAATGCCCTTCTCGAGGCATGAGGTTAAGAGCACAGAGTCCAACTGCCTCCATTCAAATCCCAACTCCCCTATTTACCAGCATGTGACAACTTGGGCACATTGCTAACCATCTTTTGGGCCTCAGTTTCCCCGTTGGTAAAATGGGGGCAAGAAGAGCACCTAACTTGCAGGAATAAATGAGACATTCGATGTAAAGTGTTGAACACAGCATCTGATACATTAGCTATTATTATTTTATCATTGTTATTGCTGGTACTGTTCTCTATGTAATAAGAACAAGGGAATAACATTATTTTCAGTGAATACCTTCTAGATGTACTGGTCTTTTCATATATTATCTTAATTTTGTAACAACATAATTGAATAGGCATTGTTATTGTTATTTCCAATAAGGCAACTGAATCTGAGCTTAGCTGAGCACGGTGCCCAAGTTTACACAGCAAGAAAGTGGCCACACTGAGATTCGAACCCTGAAACTATCAAATATTCTAATGATAAACTGAGGCCAATTTACATAAAATGAAGGAAGCTTAAGTTTCAGGGACACCCTCCCCCACTTGTCCAGCCCCTTTCAAAGCTCTGAATCTAATTTTGCATTCACACTTTTGTATTCTTTTTCTTAGAGAGAGCCCCCAAATTCATGTAAGCTTAGAATCCACCTGGATGGTAATATTTGAATGACGTGGTATAATCAGAACTGTGTTCTAAAAAATGAACACGGTAACCAAGGATAAAGTGACAGGAGGAAGGCCAGGAGAAAATGTGTTTGGTGGGTAGAGATAAAGCGTTAAACATTAGCCACACGGCGCTTGAGAGCACCACAGACCAACCAGTTGGAGATGGCACAGAGATTTGTAAATATGGGTCAGGAGAGCAGGTGGCACAAGAGATTCAGAGCAGGAGTAATGGGTGGATGGAGATTGACACTAAGGAAGAAATTGTCATCCATGAAGACTGTTCTACAGCTGTGCTCCCCAATAGAGCAGCCACCAGCCACGTGTGCTACTGAAATTTCAATTGAGTAAAACATAAAATTCAGTTCTTCAGCATCACGTCAAGCGCTCAGTGGCCATGTGTCGTGAGCAGCTATGGTATTGGGCAGCACAGACACAGAACATCTCCACCACCACAGAAAGTTCTATTGGACAGTGCTAGTCCAGAAAGGCAATGGTTAAGGACACTCTCAGAGGGAAATGTCTGAGGGACAAAGGGAGGAAGAGGACGGTGAATAAAGACTGCGAAAAGTGACCTACAGAATTAGGAGGAGAACCAGGACGCAGGGATCCCAGCATGAGAACTCCACACGAAGAGTTTGTTCACCAGCCCAGCAGTTAGCAAAAGAAGCAAGAACAAGCTCCCAGCGCAGAACTAACACACGTCCAGACCAGCTGCTCCAAACCCCCTGTCTCGGCGTGTTCAGGCTGCTGGAACAAAACGCCACAGACCGGGTGGCTTATGCACAACAGACATTTATTGCTCACAGTTCTGAAGGCTGGAAGTCCGAGATCGGAGTGCCAGCATGGTCAGATGAGGGCCCTCTTCCGGGTCACAGACCTCTCATTGTGTCCTCACAAGGCAGAAGGGGCTAGGGCACTCTCTGGGGCCTCTTTTCTAAGAGCACTAATCCCATTCATGAGGGCTCCACCCTCAGGACCTAATCACCTCCCAAAGGCCCCACCTCCAACACCATCAGTTTCTGCTTCAGGATCCCAACATGTGAATTTCAGGGGGACACAAACTTCCAGACCATAGCACCCCTGCATTAGCGCTTCAGACCTTGAAAAGTCACCGTTTTCTTACAGCCCCAAACACACCCTGAACTTGGCCCTGCCCAGAAAAGAAACCTTGAGAAGGACAAATGACAACTGTAGTTAGAGAAGCCGATGCCCAGAGGCCTACTTTCCCTCCCGCCCTCGCGCAGCAGAAGCCTTTAAAACTGTACTTAAACGGGCCAGGCACACGCCTGTCCGTGCCAACACACACCTCTCCAACAGGTGGCTGCCTGCATACCTACGCAACTTCCTGTTTGCTTGTACAATTACCTACAGTTCACATAAGAATGCATGTTCTGAGCACAGCCTTCTCTCGGCCGCCCATGTATGTGCATATTTTGAAGGTGCAAATGAGGCACCGAGCATCGTGTTTTAATGTAGCCCTAAGGGGTACATTATTCTGATCAGCACTAACATAGCCAACCTACATTAAGGCATCAACTTTAGGCCCCACTAGAGGCAACAATGTTAAGCAAACAAATCCAGTTTCCCCATGCGCCTCACAGCTTTTCCTTTGCCCTTCACTCCCGTCTCCTCCTATGAAAGTACCACTGACTCCAAAGCTCCCACTTCATCCTAGAATCTCTCCAAATCCTTCCCCAGACTCCCGGCTCACATCCCTGGTGTTTACGTGGGTATCTGAGTCTGTCTCCTCTTCCTAATTACAACGTTGTCTTTCTAAACTTTGTCCACCCCACAATACCATGCATCAACATTTTAAAATGCGTCCTAGCACACCTTCTCCTGGAATGAGTTACTCAGTCACAGAGTCTGTAATTGTGGCAGAGTCTAGCTAAGTGTTCAAAAACTATTTTCCTTCCTCCTCCTAACACAGCTGAACCATACTTCCCAACCCCCCCTTGTTGCTCTCTTCAGCCACGTGACCCGTTCTGGCCATTGGGAAGGGGGAAGAAGTGATATGTATGACACCTCCAGATTGAGACGATTAGGAGATGTTCCTTCTACATATTTGCTCTCTCCCTTCATCTCCTGGCTGGAAACAGGAGACTCAGTGGAAGGCTCCATGGCCTTGAATGACACAGCAATTAAATGAAAGAAGCCTAGGTTCCTGAAAGACTGTGTGGAAGAGAGCCCCTCCCCTACCCCCTTCCCACCTTTATTGGACTGTGATAAGGGGAAGAAATAAACCTTTATTGTGTTAAAACCCTGAGATTTGGGGTGTCTTTACTATAGCAATCAGCCTAGCCTGATGTGGTAAATGGATTGCAAAATTTGTCCCAATTATTTCCCGCCCGTGCACCTGGGACTTTGCAGACTCTTCCATCAAGTGTTGGAATCTATTTTCCATCCCTTGAACCTAGGATTGGCCATGTGACTGGCTTTGGCAAATGAAACAGCAGAAGTGACAGTGTGCCATTTCCAAACCTAGCCCTCAAGAGACTTTGCATGCTTTTGCAGGCACATAAAAACTGGTTTGTAATTATTCTGTTAAACCCTGCCAATGAAAGGATGCTTCTCAAATCTCTAATGTTGCTCTTAAGAGTTTGTTCTCCTCAGAAATTTAGCCACTTCTCCCAACAAAATTTGGGAGAATTTTGTCAAGATTTGTTTTGTAAACAGTTTCTTCATGGTCTTTGAAAAAGAAAAAGTCAACTTTAGCCCCCATCCTTTACAAATATCTCAGAGTCTCTACCAATAAAGGCTGGTGCTGTTTCAGAGCTAAGATTGACAATTATCTCTGTGGGTTCAAAGACGAGGAGGGAATTTGATGGTTCTAGGAGGTTCTATTTCATGTGTAGTCTGAAGGCATTGGATGGAAATCACAACAGGCCCTGAAGAGTAGTGTTTTTCTCTGCGAAAATAACAGTCACGCCTAACAGCAACGTATCTTGATCCTTTGTGGAATGAACTAAGGTCTAACTATAAATAACATCTTCCGGTACATTCACACCTGAAAAAAACTGAAGCAGGTTTTTCTTAAAAGCCATGTGTTTGATTTAACATTGTTTCAATATTAGCTCACAACAACACTAAGCATTACCAGGCCGTTGTATTTATTTGAATTGCATTCAGTTTTTCCACTTCTTTGCAAGGTCTCCTTGAGCAGGCTATTTTTGGCTGAGTTTTTTCAGTGGTTCCTCTCAAGGAAGTGCCCACTTGTTTTGAGTAGCACTTCTTGTCTGCAACAGTGCTTCTCAAACTTTAACATGCATACATATCCCCTGGAGTTCTTGTTAAAATTCAGATTCCAATCTGGGGAATCTGTAGGGGAATCCCAGTAGGTCTGGGGCCAAGACTGAGATTCTGCATTTCTAACAAGCTCCCAAGCGATGTTGATGACGCTGGTCCATGGACCACACAAGAGTCCAGAGTAGACTTTTAGTATGCTGGATTTTCCATCACTTAAAATTTTACTCAGATGGAACACGATATAGCATGTGAAGATCAGGTCAGAAAACAGGCAGTGGTTTGCATCATACCTATAACACACCCTGTGTTCACTAGCCTGAACTCAGTCCTGTGCGATGCCAAAGGTGTCACCACCTAGCTGGTCATTTGCCGAATGAAATCAAGATACTCATTTGTGTTGACACAGGAAAAAGCAGCAGTCCTGGGATGTCTTCACACTCTAAATTCACATCTAAATTTCTTTCACAATCAAAAGAGGTTGGATTCCCTGCTTCATTCAGCAATTCTGTTTCCCTTTCTTGCCTATCCCTGTTACCAACCTGCCATCTTGATTACATATCAACTAGGCTGAATGACACTGGTGGCATTATCACCCAGTAGTTGCCCCAAGGAACTCAAAAGTGGGTTTGGAAGCATTTAACTGTTGTTCCAAATTGTGTGTTTCCTTCTGTTATGTTAAGGAGATGCAATCACCAACCACCCTGAACCAGCCCAAACCTCACCACAAGGGCTACGCCTATGACCTTTGCCTTAATTTTAATGCTAAGATCTCTCCAGGAGGATTAGGCCTTATTACCATAACCTGCAGTGCATGAGGATGTTTTTCAACTGATCCTGGGCAAGCAAATACCCACCTCTCCCTTTTGAATATTCATTCCCCATCTGATATAAATGTCCCTGCTTCCCTTTGTTTGGGGATACCATGAGTCTGGAAATGATTCCTCACGGTCTCCTATTTGCTGCAAATATACTTTACTTTGTGAGACAACTTACTTCTGGTGGAGACTCTGTTTTAACTCACCAGGAAGGAACCCACTTGGTTTCTGTAACAGTATCTACTGATCCAAGCACTCATGGTAGGATGTATACAAGTTGGATTTTCTTAATCCAGTTGTTTGGACCACCTTTCCACTTGATAGCAATCCCTACAGATGGGATTTGGAATTCTATTGGGCAGCACATAGAACTCATTTAGCAGGAGAGCAATTCTAAGAAGGTGTAGCCTCTGAGATTTGGTTGAAGCTCTTAAATAAAAATGTCTTTCAATTTCATGATCACAGTGTTTGGATCAAGTGTGTTTCTTTCGCCATTAGTCTTCCATCTCAGAAGGCTTATCCTTTATAGCTTGTTACAAAAAGTGTGGTTCATAGAATAATAGAAAGATCCGTCAATTGAGTAATAGGAAACTAGGTTCTGGCTCCAATTCTGCCCCTTAATTACCTGGATGAGCTTGCATAAGACATGTTATTTCCCTAAGCTTCATCACTATTAATTATAAATGTGTTCCAGCTCCAACTTTTCTTCCAGCTCAGACACCTCTTGATCTGAAATGCCTCCAGACCAGAGGTTGCTCACAGCAAGTGACCCACACAATGGGAACAGCCCTGCAACCACACCCACTTCTACACATAGATCCTTGACCACCACATGTCAGGCAGGAAGGAGCCCCAGAACATCTTATGCCAGCTCCTTCATTTACCCCTAGAGGAAACCATGGTCCTGGGAGGCAAGTCAACTCCTCCAAGGTCACATGGCTGGTCAAGGGCAGAGCAGGGAATAGAACACAAGTCTCCTAACTCTCATCCAATGGTCTACATGACAACCTGTGAACTCAAGAAGCCAGGCTTTGAGAAGTCACATCAGGATTAAAAGTTACCCCTCTGTGCTGGTTGCCATGGAGCTCCCTACAGGACAGAAGGTTCACACCCCAGCAAGGCCACAAAAAGCAACACTCACTCAATCTTCTTCACATTTCCCTGCAGCCCTGGCACATAGGAAGGGCTTTATAAACATTTGTTGAATGAAAGAATGAGTGGCTCCTTACATTTTCTCTTATTTCAGAGATGTATTTGTAGGTTTGTAGAGTCTCAGCATGTATAGCAGGGCTTTGGTGCCCTTCTCAAATTCCCTCAGCATTTATCTCTATACCCAAAGGCTGCTCACTGCAAACTGAGACTCTCCGAACAAGGGTTTCTTTTCTGATCACAAGATCATGATCAGCCTCAGTGCAGGTCATCCCAGAAGTGCTGGAAAGTGAGCATCCCTACAGCAGCCCTCAATCGATGATGGATGAGGAGTTGGTGGATCAATACCCCAGCTCCCTCACCCCTTGGGTGGGACAACGCTGGAGCATGTTCCACAGTGTTCCAGAGTGCCTCTGCAGGCTCAGGCTCCAGCTGCCCACAATGGTAACTGGCTTGATAGTGCCCCCTTTGTTTCTTCCAACCTTTTCCTATCTTGCTTCTCTACTCCCCTGTCAGCTTTTCCTGGAATCACTACCCAAACAATCGATTTGTGGCAAAATCCTTGCTGTAGGATTTGCTTCTGGGGAATCCAAACCAAGGCACGGGGGTATCAACTTGGTGGAAATAGAGCTTTCAAGGTGTCCCTTAAATTCTTTTTGATATGACAATTAAATTTTTATCTGACTCTGGCATAGTTTGGGTTTCCCCAAAGGCAGGCCCTGAGATAAAACTTGGGTGCAGGTAGTTTATTTGGGAAGCATCCCAGGAAGCAGAAGTGAGAGAGGGCAGCAGGGAGACAAGGAAGAGAAAGAAAGTCAATACAAAGTATGCCCATGAGTGGGCTGCTGTGGAAAGTTGTGGGCGCAACCCCACTGGGGACCCCCTGAGAGGCTGTATGAAACACACCTGAGAATTATGCATTGGGGGGCAAGTCGCTGGGTGTTGATTCACTAACACCCCTCCTGGGGGCATTAGCTCACAAGTTTCCCAGCATGCCCTGCAAGTAGGCCAAACACATCCTGGTGGTCACAGAACATCCTCAGACAGCAACACTAGAAGCTCTCAGTGTTTAGTAGAACTGACTGCAAGGGACCTCCAGGAAAGGAACAGTGTCTGCCATAGACTCTGTTTGCAGGATGTTTACCACATTGAAATGCTGTTTTGCTCAGGAAATGATCATCTTGCTATCCTCAGAGACTAATTTGAGCCCCCCTAGTTCTGAGCTTGCCGTGTTTGGGTTTCCTTGAAAGGTACCCCTGAACTCCATCAGTCCCTAACACAAAGCTTCTAGATAAACTGAAAAGCAGTTGGGATGAGAAATGGAACCAGTAGAAGAAAAATGATCCTGAAACCCGACTACCCTAGTCATGCAACAAACCAAACTAAAAATGCTCGGTGGCCATGTCAGTTCCAGGTCTGCCACGTCTTCAACACACTCTCCCAGAGGCCAGGCAGCTGTCAGGCTCATGGGACTGCACCGGCCCTTTCTTTGATGACTCCCTGTTCAGTGTCACCGAGACGGCCTGATCAGGGGGGCCCCGAGGTCAAGGCACTATCAGGAGTAAGGTTTCTTAAGTGCCATGTGTGAATCACCATCTGACACTGTTTATAGATCAATTTAGCCCCTTATTGACCATGGGACAGAAGTTAAAAGCATTGCTTTTGGAACTCAGATGTGTTAACTTCTGAAGCGTTGTTTGAATTAGGGTTAAGAAGGGCCCAAAGTTTTGATCTGCTGATTGAAGAGAAAAAAAAGAAAAGAATAAAAGAGAGGAAATGGACTAAAAAAATTTTTTTCAGAAAGGACATCAGATTATTTTGACTGAAACCAAGAGACCAGCTTGTAATGAGTTTATCAACCTTGGGGTTGACATGAGATAGCTACAGAAGTGTCTGAATTCTGCAGCTGCCAAAATGTGGATGATCTATTCAGATGCAACTGCTGGTCCTTGAAGTCACTCACTGAAACAAGTAACTTCCCTTTTCAATAGATCAAGGCCAGAAAGGGAGCATCCTTTGGATTCAGACTCAAAGCAATTCATAAAAGTCAAATAAAGCAACATCTCCTGCCTGAAAGTTGCCCATTAGTGATGGAATTGTTGCACAGTAAAAAGACACAGACAAACATTCCACAACTCACGTTGCTGGAATTTGGCACTCATTCCCTGAAATGTCTTTGAATTCATAACACAAAAGATTAGCAAGTAAATTTCCCACACTTGAGTAAATCACGTGATTCCATGCCTATAATCTATGTGTTACACAGTAGGGTTGAGAATTTTTAAGTGATGTATTTTTTATCTGCTTATGTGGCATAATGGGAAGCAGTGGCGATTAAGATAATTAGATACGAATGGGAAACAGCTCTTCTGATTAGAACCAAAGACTGAGCATGCTGGATATTCAACACATGGAAATTGACGTGTGTGGCATGTTATGAACTGACACAGCCACACTTCTGCAATGCGATGATAATTATTACATTAGTGATGACCATGAGGCATGACAAGGTGCTGGGGCCCCCTTTGTACAATTCAGAAAAGAGCAAATGACATTCAATAGGGTTGGAAAAGTTTAATAGACTCTATTGTGCTCTAATTCTTTTAAAATTTACAAAGTGAATTAAATATGGGTTAACTCTCTATTAAGCTATATGACTGGTGAACCAAAGACTCGCTAGAAAAGAGTTCACTATGTAAATTACCAGCCCAGTAATAAATAGACCAGAATCCTAAGAAAATTAATGAGATGATGTCTGCAAGCAAAATAACTAGAAAGAAAAAGTACTGTGTTAATACGAACTAAGACGTATTTATAGGCAACTGAAAGGATGTTTTAAAACCATTTGGGACTCTATTCAGAATATTAAGAAGTAATAAAGACCTAGATCTTTTAATAGCGTCTGAATTAAATGTAATGTGGGCACAGATATTTCACAGGATCGAGATGTTTTCTCAAGATGGCTTCGTACAGTCTTTGTGTCTCTTCTAAATCATGTCATCTAAAACTCTTAGTTCATTTTGAGCTCTGGAAATAAAAATCGCACCTTTCATGTAATTGTTCAATAAATATTTGTTAGACATCAACAATGGTGTCCTACCAAGATACACATCTGAAGAAGTCCACATGGCCCTACCTTACCCAGACGGCAGGGATGCTTTCCAAATGATCAGGTAAGGAGCGTGCCCAGATGGTCTAAACATGTTTAAGCGCATGTGCGTGTGTGGCAGGGTGAGAGAGGAGGTGGCATGTATATATATATATCATAGCAGAAGGGGCTGGAACTGATCCTCTTTCAGGTTCTAGAGTAGTCACTGTGGTTCAATGGTATGAAAATTTAGAACGTAGACTTTAATAGCTATCAGAACTGCATTCTCTGAGAGCCACTAAGCTGTTCATTCTTAGATTGTTTTGTCAAGAATTAATTATTGAGCACTTATTAAGTGCCAGGAACTACTCTAAGTGCTGGGATTACATTAGGAAATAAGGACTGGGTTCCCGCTACCTGGTGTTACAATCACAGTAAGTCTGAAAAATCTTTAGAAACAAGTAGAGCTTCTGATTCTTCTTTTTTCCCACCACATCTTCATGACACACAAAGACCTGATATTGAATAAAATGCTTCTACGGCAATCCCATTTGAACTAGGCTGAATTCTCTTCCAGGAAAAATCATGTGGGTTGAGACTTGAGGAAAGTGAATTGTCTCACCTGTAGCAAGAAAACTTGCCTATTTGAGTGAGGCCTTGGTAACTCCCCTCTGTGCTTTAACTGATCTATCTCAAAAACCAAGGTTAAAATGGCTTTTATTAGCGTTTCAGAGTCAGCGTTTTGAGATGAACTGTCGGGCCTGGGGCAAAATGACATGTACCAGGAGTAGCTGTTGAACCTGCCAGCCAAACACAGAATTTGCTGTTCCTGAATTTCACCCCACTTCTTGGCCTATTGAACCATTCTGCCTGCACTATCTTTTATCTCCTGGAAGGAAGCTTAATTCCTTCATATTTCAAGAGGCCTACCCATACAAAAGTTCAAAAGACTCTGTAGGTGCCCAGGCCCTCCTTGGGGAGGTAAACACAAAGAGGTAAAATAAGAATGTTGGACTAGGCGACATCTAAAGGTTCTGTCTTGGGATAAAAAATCTGCAATTCAATGAACTTATTAATCATCTACTTTTAGCAAGCTTTAGACCCTGTGCCAGTTACACAGATACATAAGACTCTGCCCTCAACAACCTCATATAGAAATCTAAAAATGTGAGATGATACATCAAAGACAAAAAAGAAATGTAAGATGAAAATGTTATAAAAGAAAGGGAGAAGAAAAGGAAGAGAAATTATAAAAGGTAATGGTTCTCTCACACCAGGAAAACAAGTAGCTTGTTTACACCAAACTCTGCCATGTATTTATTCCTTGTGTGAAAATTAGCTCTTTGAAGTCACTGGGTACAGCGGACGTGCTTCTCTCGGCCCACCTGAGTTTACCTGCACTGGCAGTGGCCAGTTTTCATGCAGGCTGGCAGCTTCCCACTCAGAAGCAGGCGTCTCCTCGCTTCTCAGCATAATGGCTTTCTCTAGCACCCTGAGCATTTGCTCAGCCCCCGCACAGGGCAACCCAGAAGCACTAGAGGGTTAACAGCTCCAGGGCAATCCTCAACCAATGAGAGACGGGAGTTGATGATGCAGACCCAGGTTCCCTGGCATTGGGAGGTATGTTCCACATGTCTCCCAAGTGGGTCCCCAGCAGGATGGAGCCCCAGTGACCCACAGCAGTAACAGGCTCACTAACACAGCCTGTATTGGCTTTCTCCCTTCTCTGTCTCACTCTCCTTACTCCCTCGCCATGCTTTCTGGGATCACCTTCCAAATAAACCACCTGCCTCAGGGTCTGCTTTTAGGGAAACCCAAACCCAGACAAAGGAAAGCAGTAATTTACCAACAGTTATTACTGGCCAAGTTTCCATCATCTCATCCTCATGTTTCCTCCTATAAAAGTCATTTTCTTCCTTCGTCAGCCCTCAATGATAAAACCTCAGCCCAAAGTCAGCATTATCTACAGAAATAGTCGTGGAGTCTTGGCTGTCCCCTGAAATTCCTTTAGCTTTCCTACAGCCCTTCTGTTCTACCTTAATCATCTCTCTTATTCTGCTTTCCCAGTCCCCTCTTCCAGGTGCATCTCAGTATTTTAATGTAAAGTGAAATGCTAAGTGTCATATAGAAAATGGAGAAGTTTGGAATGATTATGCTGAAACATTTTTTCCCAAAATTGATGTGGTTTCCAATGATACTGAGTAATAAAAAGAGCAGCAAGTAATATCGTGGTTTCTTCTCATATTAGCCACTTTCTCTTTCCCAACTTGTCTTCACAAAGCTCCTTTTCCTTGTTTCGACACTTAAGGTTGACATGAATGCCTTACTCGGATTCAGCTCCTCAGTAGCATCAATAATATCAGCTAACATTTATTGAAAGTTTAACAGCACTTTAAGTCAAGTAACAACTTTCTCAGCAGTCCTATTGTCTTCACCTCATCTAACAGATGAGGAAACTGAAGCAAAGTACCTTGTCGAAGGACATCCAGCTTCCAAGTGGCAAAAATGGAAAGTAAACTGAGGCAGTCTAGCTGATAACAGATGCTTCATTCCCATATTTAGTGGCCTCCCCTCAGGTAATGCTTATTGCTAGACAAATAAAAGCCTCCAGACCCTTGAATTATAGCTTTATTGTCTGAGAGGATAAAAGAAAGGGAAGACTGAATTGAAATCAAACCAGCATGGAGGGAAGAAAAGCTGGTTTGGACTGAGCTACTCCCTATAAATTACCACAGTTGCGAAGGGCGTAACTAGGTCTGTTTCAGGTCCGTTTGGGAAACGTGGTGAATATCGGCAAAGACACCCCAACCTGGGTTACGATGGCATCTTTAGCTAGATGTTATTAACAGTAAAGGCAACAACTCCCAGCTCAAGCTCCTCCAATGACCTCTGAAATCGTTGTGCTACCCCAAGCTTTGTTCTCTGGTCACTATTTCAGCTGTGTGGTATTTTGAAGAGCTGAAAGGACAGAGGCAGTTCTAGAGCAGAATCCACGTGATCACACCTCAGCGTTCAGTCCCCATGTCTCTAATCAAGCCAAAACGCCAAACCCTGTTTTAAAAATATATATACATTACGCCAGATTGCCTCTGTGGAAGCCACAATCTGTTTAGACTCATACAAGAAAATTGGCATTTGTCAAATTTAAAATGTAAGAAACAATCCTTAATTACCACCTTGCTGGCATCAAATGGTGTAACTGTGGAATTTTTCCATCCTGACTTGCTTTGGGGTTAGCTAGTAAGGGTGTTAATTCACTTGTTATTTGCGTAACTAATCATTTCCAAGGCAGCTGTTAGTAATCCTGATTGCCTGCCTTCTCCAGAAGAGATAAAAGAACGTGGCAAGAACTAGTGTAAATTTGGTTGAGTTTTTTGCAGATCTGCTTATACTTGTGTGTAACTGCTTCAAAACAAAAATGCAGGGCTCTGTATACATGCAATCATGGTAATGAGCAGAGAAGGAGAAAGAATCGAGAAAGACTAGGCCATGCTTACAATGTTTTACTCTTTAAGGAAGACAAAGAATGTCCACGAAGTGACTGAATATCTGCCCCATGAGTGGGGCATCACTGCCGATGGCTGGAATATTTTTAAGGGAGGAAGGTATTCAAAATCCGCATCTGTACTCAGTAGTCTGCTGATCCTCTCATGGTGGGTGGCAAAAGTTGACAAAGAACCTGAGTCATTGAATAATTTTTGTTTGACAGTTCTGTAGGATCCTCTTCATGTGCATGAGTTTTATCCGCATAGTTCGATATAAACAAAAAGCTACAAGCACTTGAACTTAACAAGAAAAAAATATAAGCCCCTAGTTTTCCCGTTCAAATATCGCTTTCCCCATCTCTACAAATACAAACAGCTTCACATTAAGGAAAGTGAAGCTTCCCCATTCATTGCTCATGCATGGCACCATACACCTGTCATTATTCAACTCTTGGTTTACAAATATGCCACAGGACATTTGACAAGCTCAGAGCAAGCCATTTTGTTGATGGGAACGTTGAATTGCTTCTCCTTGTTTACTTCCAAGAATAGAGTGGCTCCATAAACAAGACCGGCTGGGAACACATGCAAATTTCCAATCAACACCTGTCTTTGAAAATTCACACGGTCTCTTGTCAATAGTCCAATTTACAGGGTATCAGGTTCCCACTTACCTTTGTTCACATCTAGTAATTAGCCAGAAAGACAATCTGTCAGTACTCCCACTGCTGTATAGGGGAGGAAGCACCAAGTGCAGGTAGCTCTTAACCTTGCTCTTAAGTGCCGTTGAGAATACTCCTCTTACACACCTCTGGGTGATGACGGTTCTACCAAAAACAAAAGAATTGTTTCTTTTCTCAGCCTGCTTTTGAACTATAATTGGTTTTCTTGGTGTCATGACTTTCACCAAAAAATAATGACAATCCTTATGTAGTGTAATTATTCTTGTATCTATATGACATCTCTGCCTTCCATAAGCTCAAAGCACTTTCATAAGCATTAGCCCTATCTTCGCTTCCATCGTCACTGAGGTAGACAGAGACATATACGCAATCCTCGTGTACAGGACAGGAACACAGAGACACTCTGAGGTTAAGTCAGTCGTCTGAGGTTGCATGATCCAGTTAATGATGAAGCTAGAGCTCTCTGCATTCATTTACTGTGCTGCTTTCCCTTCTCCCACTAAGATTCTAAAACACATAAATAAATTAATCTGACACTTCTCTGAAATGCAGAATAATAATGGTTACTTAAGGCAGAAATAATATTTTACACTCTTACCATCTCATAACAATGCATATTGTTTAAGGGCCTTAAAAAATGTCCAGACCCCTTATTTCTAGATGAGTAACAAGTACAACTTGGAGGCTTACCACCAGTAGATATGTAGGGCAGGGTTGAGAGAGAGCGGAAGAAGGGGTAGAGGTACAAGTTTCCAGAGTGGTGCCTCCAGCCTCTCTAAAGAAGGCCACTAAGCATATACTAACTATTAGAATTCAGGGACCATGCTAGACACTCTATGCCCGATCTCTCATTCAATCCTACATCAACCCGTAAGGAAGGTAACAGCCTCCCCCCTTTAGAAATGAGGAAAGTGAAAGTTGAGAGGTTAAGTTACTTGAAGAAGGACTCCAGCCAGGAAGTGGAAAACTCTAGGCGGTCTCACAAAGGAGATGATCTGCTCTGCCTAGAAGTCCTTAGAAAATAATCGGCCTTCAGTTGTGAGTAAGGCAGAATGATGGGTCCAGATAAGCGACCTTGAGTGCATATATTAAGTTGAATCATAGGAAATTGCTGATAGTCACCTGCTTTCAACCTACAAAAATAGATAATTCATATGACTCAAACTATTACTTTGGGGGTCCCTGAGATGTACCTGGGGGAAAAAAATTCTCAAAAGTATTAATACTAAGGGTAAAGTCAGACATTGCCTTTGAAAGCACAACGGAGGACTTTAGATGAAAAGGAAGGCTGGATGGAGAATTGTAATTCAAAAAATGCAGCAGTTCATATTAAGCTTAGAGAGAAAGGGTGTGTTCCCACCACTGGAGCAGAAACTTCCTTTCCCAAGCCCTTCTAGGATTTTGCCCTTCCCATTCATCCTTTCCGATCAAATTCATCCTTTAGGTAAACACAAGAGGGATTAGAGACCTTTAATTGGCTTTGAGGAAGAAATGGTAATCTGAGATGCCTGGGCAGGAACTATCTTGTGTCTTGTGGGAGAGAAGCAGGGAGAAAAGAGGAAAGGAAATAATCTGCAGCTTGACAGGCTGTTCCCAGCCAAAGAAGAGAGCGTTCAAGAACACGCAAGATTGTTAAACCATTCACCCAAATTTGGCCTTGAGCTATGAGCATGCCATCTTGGATTTCTTCTTCCATCGCAGCTCTTCCTGTGTGAAGTAGAGAAGGTCAACGGCTTCCCAGAGTCCAGATCAGTGATATTCACACTTTAGCATGCATCAGTATCATCTGAGGTCTTGAGGGGGTAGAGTAGGGGACCCCACCCCCAGAGATTCTGATTGATTAGGTCTGCCATGGGTCCTAACAAGTTCCCAGGTGATGCTGATGCTGATGGTCCAAGGAGCACATCTGAAGAACCCCTAGCCTAACTTCCAGCTATGTGCAGTTGCATTGCATCTTCCTGTCATGCAATGCAATTACCTGGGCCATACCTGCATATATGGAAGCCACACATGATACAAGGAGGATAAACCAAAGAGACAGTGTTGCCCAAGGGATTGTGACAATAGGCGCCATAATAGGCTTTGGTGCAAACCAAGTTGCAACACAGCTGACTCTGTGGGATTTGTATTAATAATAAAATCTGACAATGACTGACTACTTCATATGTGCGAGGCAGTAAGTCAAGTCTCCATCCATATTATCTCTGAGATAAATATATTGATATTACCCCTGTGTTATAAGTGTAGACTCTGAGCCTCATTGGGTTAAGTCTGTAGTCACTCTCCCAGAGAAAGGGGGAGCTGGATCTAGAACCCATGACTCTCTGACTTAACCACAAGACACTGTCCTTCCTGAACTGCAGAAACACGAGATCAGGAAACGAGGGGTCCGCCTCCTGTGTTCTTTGACAAAGAAACAAATATGGGTGAATGGGAAGCCATAGCTCTTTCTTTGCTCTACTTTCTCACATCTTCTCTGGGTAATGCAAACGTTCCCCTCCAGCCCACTTTCTCCTCAACCTTACCTGCTAACACATGAAAATGCTTCCTGCATTAAAGTGCAGGAGACTGGCGAAGGGGTGCCCTGCTACCAGAGGTGGTGTCTTAAATTTACTTATCTTCCTCTGTTGAAACAAACACCTAATTCCTCATGGGAACATCCTTGGTGTTTGGGGACTCTGGCCCCAGAAATGTTATCATGTTTTGGGGCTCCAAGGGGAGTTGATTGCAAGAGGTGCAACACCTTAAACAGACAATCTTCTTGATTTTATGACACCCAATTCTTGCATTGTCTATTCTATCTCTTTGATGTTGGGGGACAGGAGATGGGAGAATGGAGCTGCAGAAATACCAGGCTCTTATCGGAACAGAGGATTGCTTCATTGTTACTGCTCTGGCTTTGATGTGCTACTTAACTAGTCTCATAACTTGTTCCTTCACCCTGAAGTTCCTACTTTATAGCTTAATCCTGGACCTAGCTTCCAGAGGCTGCTTGCCTGGGGCTACAAGCTCCTAGGGCAGGAGTTGATGGAGGTTCCCCATAGGAAGATGCTGAGCTTTTCCCAGGAGCTGGGCATTTGGCATACCAAGTTCAGGTGCGACCTCCTAGACCATATCAGTGGCTAGGGACAGATCTTCTGGAATACTTGCCACACAATGGCCAATCACCTTGGAGTCACTAGGTCCAGCAGAGTGATGTTGGATTGTACTTCTGCCCTGACTCATCCCTTTGTTTTACTGGACTAAAATACACAGACGTGTGGCCACATATCTCCTTCCGGTGACACACATCCTACTTTCGCTAGTAATGCATTAGGCCCAAACCAATTACCCTTCGTACTGACCATTTTCAAACCTGTTCAAATATTTCCACATCAAAATTTCACATACTGGGGCCAGCGCGGTGGTGCAGCGGTTAAGTTCACACGTTCTGCTTTGGCGACCCAGGTTCACCGGTTCGGATCCCGGGTGTGGACCTTCCCACTGCTTGGCAAGCCATTCTGTGGCAGGCGTCCCATATACAAAGTAGAGGAAGATGGGCACGGATGTTAGCTCAGGGCCGGTCTTCCTCAGCAAAAAGAGGAGGATTGGCAGCAGATGATAGCTCAAGGCTAATCTTCCTCCTCCTCCTCAAAAGAAAAATTTCACATACACTTTGACCTATAAATGACATTTCTAGATATTTATTCTACAGATATACTTGCACGTATGCAAAATGAGGTATAACAGAACTGCCTGTAATAACAAAATGTTGGAAAAAAATCTAATCCACAGGTAAAGAACCAGCTAAAAAATTATAAGTAATCCATACAATGGAAGAATATGCAATCATTAAGAAGGATGAGGCAATCTACCTGTACTGATATGAAACAAATCACCAAAAGGTACTGTTAGAGGAAAAAGACAAAAATAGAGAATTTTATATATAATATGGCCCCATTTGGGTGGAAAAAAAGAAAAGGATATATGTATACACACACGCACATATGTGTCTATATATGTGTGTGTGTGTGTGTGTGTATGTATATGATGGAAATAGAATATGTTTCCGGAATATCTCTGGAAGGAATCATAAGAAACTAGTAGGGTCGTTAATTACTTCAGCATTGATATTAGATGATATGACCTAAGTGTTGTGGCATTTACTCATTCTCCCTTGGGGGACCTGGAGTTGATTTTGGACATCATTCCATGCAGCCTGAGGTAGATTCAAAACAGACAGGGAGTGATATGGAGCAAATCTCACATTTATCCTTGCCTCCTCCCTGCCACACATGGAAGACCTCCACCCCTCCCCAGGGTCCACGCCCGCCAGGGACGCCTCTGACCTCCACACCATCCCCTCCAGCTTCTATCAGTCCCCAGTTCAATATTCTACTGCAGAATTTTCCTACAGACACTGCTGGCTTTTAAAAAAAAGAAGAAGGGCCCGGCCCCGTGGCCCAGTGGTTAAGTTTGCTCGCTCTGCTTCAGCAGCCCAGGGTTTCGTGGGTTCGGATCCTGGGCGCGGACATGGCACCGCCCATCAGGCCATGCTGAGGCGGCGTCCCACATGCCACAACTGGAAGGCCCTACAACTAAAAATATGCAGCTGTGTACTGGGGGGATTTGGGGAGAATAAAGCAGAAAGAAAGAAAAAAAAGATTGGCAACAGTTGTTAGCTCAGGTGCCAATCTTTAAAGGGGCTGGCCCCGTGGCCGAGTGGTTAAGTTCGCGCGCTCCGCTGCAGGCAGCCCAGTGTTTCGTTGGTTCGAATCCTCGGCGCAGACATGGCACTGCTCATCAAACCACACTGAGGCAGCATCCCACATGCCACAACTAGAAGGACCCACAATGAGGAATGTGCAACTATGTACTGGGGGGCTTTGGGAGGAAAAAGAAAAAAAAAAAAGAAGAAGGGAGATGTAGATACAGTCAAGCAAAAATGCAAAATCCCAGAGGACTTTGGGACACGCGTGCAAAAGAAGGCAGGACCCTCACGTGAATGCAGTTGGACGGAAGGAAGATGCAATGGCCGCATTTCCTAAAATGTGGAGTTGCTGGAGACCTTGTACTTCTGGGAACAAAATCTTCAGGAAAATACAGCAAGCCTATAATATTTTCTTTAAATAAAGTAATATTTCTCAAAACGTGCTTCTTAAATCGCGTGCACTCCCCACAGATTCTCTGCATGCAGGTATTCAAACCCAGGCCCCAGGTATGTTCCTTCGCTTTTTTCACTGTTTGCCTGCTGGGTGCGTAGATACAGCACCATTTGTTGGTGCACCGCTCTGAATTTAGCAGGCACCAAAATCACAGTTCTTTTAGAACCAGAAGGGAAACTAGAAATTGCAACTCAGGGAAGTAAAGGGATTTGCCCAGGGTCCTGTAATAGCATCGTGAGATGCAGAATCTTTGAATCTTTCTCTCATAAAACTTCTACTGGTCTCTCTCTACTGGCTCCTTTGCTCCAGCAGGTAAGTCAACTCGTATTTCCCTCCTAACCCTCCCTCACCTGTTACCTACAACCTCTTTTAAGCCACTGTCTTCTATGTCTTCTCTCCAACAAGCTTCTGGATTGTTCCATCTACACTCACTGTCTCCTCTTCCTTTGCCAGTCTCCTTACCCTGCTACTCAGTTTCCACCCCCACCAGTCCACAGAAATTCTCTCCCTAAGAGCACCTGTGACCTGTCATCAGCAAACCTTATAATAAAGCCATTTTTGTCCTTATCATAAGAATCTCTCTGCATACATGACACCCTTAGCACTTGCTCCTTCACTGTGTTCCACAAATGCGCTTGCTCCTGGTTCTCCTTCCACCTCTTACTGCTCCCTCACATTCTCTCCTTGGCAGAATCCTCCTCCTAACCCCACTCTTGGAATGCTTGTTCTCTGTCTCCCTCTTGTCTTACGAAACACAATTTCCTGGGCTCATTTATTCCTATTCATTTTATTACCACCTAGGCACCAATGGCTTCCAAATGTCTTATCTTCAACTTTAGTTCTTTCAATGATCTGGAACCCAACCTCCAACTTCTTATGGACTATTATAAGAGGAATACCATTCCTCAGGCACATCAAATTCCACATGTGCAAAAGTCTGAATGCATCATCTTTCTTCTCCCCCAACCCCACTAGTGGATTCCCTATTTTGACAGACAGTAACGTCACCCTCCTAGTCACCGAAGGCTGGAGTCATAGAGTCATCTTTAACTGGCACTTCTTCATAAATCTCAAATCCCATCAATCACTAAATCTTGATGCCTCCATCTCTGAAACACCTTTCTAATCTCTGCCATTTTCTCCATTCCCAGGGCCATTATCTTAGTGTAGGTCATTACTACTGCTCAATATTCTATCGCAGTAATGCCTTGGCTGCTGTGCCTGCCTCCAATCTCTGTCCCTTCTAACCCCTGCCATTCAATAACTCTGCCTTTTTTGTCGAAGTCTCTTTGATGACTCAGAGTAAACTTGAGATAAGAGTCCAAGCTCCTTACATGATCTACAAGATTCTCCTGATCTTCCCTGTCCTACTTTTCCAGCTTCATCTGCTTCTCCCCCACCTCCATCTATACTCGTTATCCCCCAAAGTCCCAACCTACACCGCACCATCCTGTGCTAAATGTCCTATTGTTTCTGCCTGTCATGCCCTCACCTACCTCGTCCACCTGCCTGACTTCTATCCATTCTGCAAACTCAGCTCAATTATACCTTCCTCTGGAGCTCTCATCATAGTCTTCCTCGAACCAATTCCAGCAGAGTTAGCTATTGTCTGTCTCTACCTCCGTGATCCCCTGTGCTTCCTTTTATTTTTAATTTTTCACTCTGCACTAAAAATTAGGGAAACTTCTTTCTTTTTCAATTTATCTTTTCTCTTACAATTGTAGCTCCTTGAGTAGAGGGACTATTTTCACTTCTCTTTCTATCCCTAAGGGCTATGTAACGTCTATCACACAATTACCCAGTTCCTGATAAATTATTAAAGATTATGATGTTATTCTTCTGGATTCTAGAACAATATTCTTTATACTACACCTAAAATAATAATGGATGGATTGATTAAGAGAGAGAGAGATCTCAACAGTCAACTGTGACCTGTAAAACATGAGATTGGTTTTCGCGCTCTACAGAAATGTTAACTGGGGCTGGCCCCGTGGCCCAGTGGTTAAGTTCACGCGCTCCGCTGCAGGCGGCCCAGTGTTTCGTTGGTTCGAATCCTGGGCACGGACATGGCACTGCTCATCAAACCACGCTGAGGCAGCGTCCCACATGCCACAACTAGAAGGACCCACAATGAAGAATATACAACTATGTACTGGGGGGCTTTGGGGAGAATAAGGAAAAAAAATAAAATCTTAAAAAAAAAAAAAAGAAATGTTAGCTATACAAATCTCCCATGTTTCTAAAGACCTGAAGCTGGAACTGTGTTCCAAGAACTGATTTAATTATTATTTCATTGTACCCTAAGAATTAAGTTATTCATTCAAGTATTTATATATATTGACTTCTTATTCCTTGTTAAAGCTGGAGATGCCCCTTCTACCTAGATGAAATTGCTGAGGTTAGTTTCAGGGATGACATCTTTAAAAGTTCTCAGATTTTTTTTTTTTGAGGAAGATTAGGCCTAAGCTAACACCCACCACCAATCCTCCTCTTTTTGCTGAGGGAGACTGGCCCTGAGCTAACATCCATGCCCATCTTCCTCTACTTTATATGTGGGACTCCTGCCACAGCATGGCTTGACACATGGTGTGTAGGTCCACACGCAGGATCTGAACCGGCTAACCCCGGGCCGCCATAGTGGAACAGGCAAACTTAACCGCTGCGCCACCAGTCTGGTCCCAACAGTTCTTACTTTGATTGCAATTTGTAACAACTACTGCACTTCTAAGAGTCTGATGGTTCTCATCAGCAGAATTCCTCAGCTGACTGGAGGGTTTGTCCAGAAATACCCCTGTCCTTGAGAACACCCTCAACTGTCTGTCAAGACACAGAAGAAACACTTTGAATAGATCTCTCATTCCACACCATCCCATCTCCTTCCACTCTCCTTCATTTGATGATGAAATGTGGGAGTCAGCCAGCCTGATAAATCATGTTTAGATTTGCTGGAAGTTTGCCACATTTTCATTTCCAGATGTTATTCCACTGGACCAATTTATAGGGGAGACTGCTTTAGAGTAAGATATTTGGGGGCCTAAATAATGAATCCCATCCAAATACAGACCAAGATGAAATCATATTATAGCAAACTTAATCGTGAAACAAGTAGAAATTGCCTGCAAAGAGCCTGCTAAGCTCCAGAAATTAATTTGTACACAGATTTGTTTCGAACCGAAAGTTTATTTTCCCAAAGAAGCTAAGTCACACATCGTGAATTCCTTCTCCAGCCTGCTTTTAATGGGTATTTAATGCTCCTTCCATTCAACTCTGATAGAATTGAAGAATTCGTCTGCCACATCCAACACCATGTATGTGAGCAACAACGTGACGAGTCCAACTTCCAACGAGCAAAGTATCTGATTTTCCCACAACCCTTGCAGAGGGAGAAACCGTGTTTGAGGAGGATGGGGTGGAAACCCCCCAAGACAGGGCAAAGGGGAGTTTGCATGAGCTCTAGACCGCTGGGCTGGAGAAGCTGTTCCCTGCAGCCACTCACATCCCAACCGGGCATTTGTACTTCAGGAGGCGGTGCATAGAACTAAAAGGAAATTCCACAGCGTCAGACAGACCCAAATTGAGGGACATTCCACAAAATAACTGGCCTGTATTCATCAAAAATATCATGAAAGACAAAGAAAGACTGAGAAACTCTTCCAGATTAAAAAAGACTAAAGATACGTTAACTGAATGCAACATGTGATCCAGGATTTTCTTTTGCTGCAAAGAATATTATTGGAACAACTGGGGAAGTGAATGAGGTTTATAAACTAAATAATAGCACTATGTCGATGTTGATTTCTGATTTGGATAATGGTACTACTGTTACACGAGAGGGTCCTTGCTTTTAGGAAATATGTTGTGAAATATTTAAGTGTAGAGAGGCCTCGTGTTTGCAACTCATCCTCAGACAGTTCTGAGGAAATATATATATGCAAGAGAGAGAGTAGAAGGGAGGAGGAGAGAGAGAGATAAAATTGGTAAAACACTGAATGTGAATGTGAAGCATATATAGTAATTCTTTGTATAATTTTGCAAGTTTTCTATGAATTTGAAATTATGTTAAAATAAAAAAATTTAAGGAGATTCCACCGTTTTTTGTAATTCTCAGTCACGTGGTCTTGGAGGCTTAACGTGCTTTTTAAAACTTCTTCAGGTGAGCAATGATTGAGCGATTCTACAAGGCCTCCAAGATGTGAGGCCGCCCCTCTGAAAGGATCTTTGCTTCTGGTTCTTCTCTGCTGAGCTGGCTCTTCTGTGCGGGGAGGGTTGATCCAGCCGTCTCCAAAGGACCTGCTGTTGACAGTTTTCTGAACAGAGCTTCCCACTCTGAAGGCATGAGCAACATCAACATTTTCACCCAAAACTTTGGTTGAGCTGTTTAATTTGGCTTTCCTTAGTTTTATTCTGCTATGCTTGGATAACTGTGTGGGTTTATTTACAGCTTTCCCTATTGTCTGAGAATGTGGCTTTGAGACAGTGTCATGAGCCATTTCCAACATGGACGCTAATGATTTTTTATGATACTTAGAGCAGCTCCTGGGTCTCTCTCCTCCTCTTCTCCTGTAGGGTCATCTGTGTCACAGGACTTGGGTTGGTCCTCTTCTTTCCAAGCAGCTCACCGAGACCATCTCCCTTGGCCCTTCCTTCCAGCAGCTGTCACGGTGAAATGCTTGACACGGCCCTGCTCAGGCTTGTCCATGTGCCAAAATCAACATACAAAACGTACTTCTGGGTTTTTTAGAGCTGACCCCAAAATATCTATTTACCCAGACGTTGACATTCTCATGAGTAATGGGCAAAGCTCCGAGGACACACTGTTGGTGGCAGAGTGGAATTCGGAATCCCACTCAGAATTTTGGAGTTGGACAGGGCCTTAGAAATTGTCGATTCCAAACATCTCATTTTAGGGTAAGGAAAATGGGGCTGCAAGCAGTGAAGAACTTGCCCATCAAAACCAGCATTAGAACCCAGGTACTCTGTCTCCCGGATCAGTTCCTTCTGACTCTACCAAAGGCGTGAATGCACTTGGGTGAAATCGCCCCAAGAGCCTGAGTTATTAGGTGGGTAATGATGAAGGCAGCCTCCCAAATACGTACTTTGGGATTGGAGACAACATTTCCAAATCTTTTTTCAGACTCCTACATGAAGAAACCTCAAAGCCAGGATTCCAGCCAAAAACAATGATTCTCAAGTCCCTATGAAATCCTGGATGGATGTTTAACTGGGCAACGTACTAGCTGACTCCTGTGGCAGATGTGGGCCTCAACAGAGCTCAAGGGCTGACACTTCAAAGGGAGCGGATGTGTGTGTAAGTCTGAATCACATGCAGTAGGCCATTTGCTCTTATCTACAGGATGAGTGAGCACGAGAGAAGATGAGGGAAACTTCTGAGAAGTAATGCAGAACGATATGCCCCCTATTAACTTGATTCACACATTTCTCACAGATTACAGAAAAGCTTACAGAGAAACTTCCAGAAAAATATACTGGAAAAGGGACATTTTGCTTTCTCTCAGATCCTAGTACTAACCAGGACAAACAAAAGTATTAACTCATTCAGTCATTCACTCTCTCAATCATTCAATCACTCATTCATTTGTTCATTCATACGACAAATAATTATTGATTTCCACTGGTAGTAGGTGTTATGATGGATTACAGTGAGGTCCCCACCCTCAAGAAGCTCATAGTTCTAATCTCCTTAATATATAAAGAGCTGATATAAACAGTAAAAAAAAAAAGCAACCCAGTAGAATTATGACAAAAGAAATGAATAGGCAGTTCACAGAGAGAGAAATGCAAAGGCTGGCTAAACAGACAAAAGGGTGCTCACCATCTCTAGGCATCAGGGAGATCAAATTAAAAGAATAAGATACCATTTTTAGCCATCGAGTCAGTTAAAATTTAGAATACTGATAATATCCAGTGTTTGAACTGAGATAGAATTTCAAGAGAACAATTTGGCAGTAGCTGTCGAAAATTTTTAATATGCACACTGTTTAGCCCTGTATTTCAATTTGCAAGAATCCATCTTGATTCCTCCTCTTTCCACGCAGCATTCCTTCCCCCTTCTAGTAACAGGAGCAAGACTAACTCTGGGGAATCATTCTCCTTCTCCATTTCCAGTCCATGTCACAAAGGAGCACGTGCCTAGACCTGGCCAATAAAAGCATCACATCCCTCCAGCCACAATAATTGGTTCAGGGATGGGCATGTGAGTCAAGGTGACAGAATTTGGAGACTTTTCCTGGAGCTATTGAAAGAAAATTGCCCTCTATTTTCCAATGGATTTGGAGTTTTGAGAATCAAAGCCTCAAGCTACTGGCAGCCCTTTTGCTGCTGAAAAGAAAGGCCTTAAGAATGGAGCAGCATGGAGAGCAGGTCCCTGTGATACCTCTTGAACCCCTGACAGCTGACACTAAAGCCAGATCTACTCTCTCACCAATAAATTTGCTTTTTTTAAAATTTTTTTTGAGAAAGATTAACCCTGAGCTAACTACTGCCAATCCTCCTCTTGTTTGCTGAGGAAGACTGGCCCTGAGCTAACATCCGTGCCCCTCTTCCTCCGCTGTATACGTGGGATGCCTACCACAGCATGGCTTTTGCCAAGTGGTGCCATGTCCACACCAGGGATCAGAACTGAAGAACCCCAGGCCGCCAAGAAGCAGAACGTGCAAACTTAACCGCTCCGCCACTGGGCCGGCCCCTAAATTTGCTTTTTGATTAAAATAGTTTGGGTTGTGCTTTCTGTCGCTTACAACTAAAATGTCCAAGCAGGAACACTCAGCTGCAGGATGACTAATACATGTGTACAAAGAATTATGTATACAGATAGTGATTGCAGCATTTTTTATCACAGTGGAAAAAGTGTCAGAACCCTAAGTGTTCATCAATAGGAGAAATGTTTAATTATAGTACATCCAACCTATATTGTGGAATATAAGGATATCATATTGTCAAAAAAATAAAAGCAAATCGCTGTACAATATGTATAATATGATTTCATTCATGTGAAGAGGCTGTAAGTGCGTGTTCACATGTATGTATCATTATGTACATATGTTGGTAAATGCATTTACATTTGTACAAATGCAAACATACATCTATAAGTATATGGATATGTAGTGATACTTTTAAATGTGAAAGCACAGATATAAAGAAAACGGTTGGAAGTATACACACAAAGTAGTGGTTACTTCTGGAACGGGGAGTAAACCAGGATGGGAGAGAGAAGGGAGGGGAAAGGTGACGACGGAGACTGACATTTTATTCTTTATTTTCTTATATCATTTAAAATATTTGTAAAAAGAAGGAAAGAGGAATCCAGACACAATTAATAGCACATGCAAAGGCAGGATAACACTGAAAAAACCCCTGAAATGTCTTGGGTTAGGTTCCTCCAAAAGCCAAGCCTAAGATAAGGATTCCAGTGCAAGTAGTTTATTTAGGAGGTGATTCCAGGAAAAGCTGGTACGGAAGTGGGAAAGTGAGGCAGGAAAGAAAGGAGGTGAAAAAACAGTACCACTGAGGGTAACTGGAGCTTCATCCTGCTGGGGAACTTTGTGAAACAATGTAGAACACGTGCCTCAGGTTGTCCCACCTGAGGCAGGAGGGAGTTGAGGTATATATACACCCATTCTTGAAAGCCAGTGTTGGGAGACGCTTCCAGGGGCCCTTAGTTCCTGGCTTTTCAAGGCTTCCCCACGCATGGGAAAAGTGGGTTCTGGTGGTCAGAGAGGACCTTGGCCAGAGAGCATCAAGTGCTGGCAGTTGGAATTTGGACCAGCATGTCTAAAAATGTTGAAGGTCAAGGGAAAGTGCATAGAGCGCAGAGATGGTTGCTTTGAGTGTATTCTTCCAGGACGGACGAGGAGCTCAGTGTAGATGAGGAACAGATGGTGTTGGGAGAAGTAGAAGAGACCTGTGAGGTCAGGGTGAGGCTGAGGGAGTGGGTCAGTGAAGAGGTTTTTTTCTACCATATTAAGAACTTCTTGACAATGGGAAGCTGTCAGTGTACGAAAGGAGCAGAACAATAAGATCTGAGTCACAGAAATTCATTTTAGAACAGCAAGTCTAACTGTGGAGGTCTAGTTGTTTTCAAAACATTGACGTGTAAAGATCCACTACTGTGTGTGTCACAAGTAACACTCATCCTTTCAACAAATATCTACTGAGCATCCACTGTGAATATCTATTGGACCCTGGGAATATGTTTTTAATAAGTTTTTTAACCCAGAGTTTTCAAGTGATTTTCCTTAAGGAAATACAGATAATTCTCTAATCATCATGGGATATCAGTCTATATGCAGTCCCACATGTTCGCTTGCGTGGGAGCATGTAGGAAAGGAGCTGCTGCCGTGGGGTATTGTGCTAGCCATAGGTGTTCCCCCAGAATGTATCTTACAACTGGGGACCATCTGTCAGCATCAAAATTGTTAAGAAATGTTATTTTTTAAAACGAAGTGAGATAACAAACAGGATAATTGGGAAGATTTTTTCCAGACATCTGGGAAAGAGATAATAGTCTTTAACTGAGTCTGAATTTTCAAGCATTGAAGGGAGAAGACGAATCTGGGCTGGTTATTCCCCACTTGTTGCTTACCCCACCAGGTCCCTTTTGCTCCCATCTTAGGGCTTTCTGTGCCCCAGGAGCCTGACCTCTATGGCCTACAGCACTAAACTGCTTTGCCCTCTGATTTTTGGTTGGTCTTTGCCAATGGGAAGAACTGATGGGAGACCAGAGGATGGGAGGAGGGAGAGCGGTCAGGACAGTTCTTTGCGCTGCTCCCCTCCTGCCTCATCATAGTTCTGACAGTGGCTGCATTGCAGTTTCAGCTCCCAATGGGTGGCTATTCTTCCAGAGTTTCCAGCCCACATATCAAGGTACTTTTGGGAATTCCACTGCTGCCTTTGCCCCTTATTTCCTAGGGTGTTTACAGTATCCCACAGTTGTCCCTGGGTCTTTCATTATTCCTTCTTAACTTCCTCATCCTTACTCTGTAAGTGGACTCTTTCATTAACCTTTCTGCCATTCAGCCCTTTGAGTGCTTCCTGCAGGAACTATATTTTCTACAGAGAATAAAAGATTGTTTCCAAGGTTACTTGGTTAGATTTCATGATCAGTTGGATGTGTGCATGGGAGGTTGGGCAGAAGAAAACATGAAGATTCCTCACGCTCTGGCTCAAAAAGCAAGGCAGGTGATGAAGCCAGAGAGTCACATAGGAACCAGCAGCAAGTGGAGAGGCAGCAGGAGAAAGGAGTGGGCAGGGCCATTCACAGGCGAGTTAACATTGTGGGTATGTTGACTTGAGTCTCCAGGTGGAAATGCTGCCATTGGGATATAGGTGTTGGAGTTGGAGCTGAGGAATGGAATTGATTTGGAAGAATGGAAAGCCACAAAGGAAACCTCAGGCGAAACACCTCTGTCCTTCTTTTTCTGCTTCTGCTTCTCCCTCAGTCCCACCACACTCCTCCCTCTTCCACTCAGATTCTCCACCCAAGGTTACCCTCCCAGGATAATACTGCATATTTGCAAACCTCCCCCTTTTCCATCATCAAAGACTTTCTAGTTTCCAGTCCCTCAGAGGCCTGAGTACTGTTTTCCAAAAAGACAATGAACTCCTCTGACAAATTACTTCCTCCTAACGTAAAAATGAACTCACATTACTATTTCAAGGGAGGATTTGCACATTTCAAAGAACCATGGCTGCATCACCAATTGGACAATGACCGAAGACCTTGTTTCTCAAAATAGGATCCTCCTCCTCCCGAGGAGATGAGACATTGTTCCGGGGAGTGTTCAGGGCTGCAGGGAAAACATGGTCCATCTTCCTGGAACGTCAGTTTTACTCAAAGATTCGAGGATGGGTGACATGTTTAAGTTAAATAAAATATGAACACATTATGGAAAGGATGCAAAATTCCTAGCAATTTTTAAGATAAAACATAAGCCTCCAAAGCATTCTCCGCCAAAAGGTTCACATTGAATTTGACCTGCTTGTAAGGGTACTTGGTGGGAAAGTCGAGCGAAGTCACTGCTTCTCTGGACCATGCCAAAGATGGGAATTTCTGGACATTGGAGGGAAAATATTTTAGAGCCAGCAAGACTTACGATACCCCCATAAATCATGCCTCTTTGGCCCACCCAGACGCCATTTACCACAAGCCTGTGCCTTAAATGACAGTTCCTTGTTTAGCTGCCTTCTCTAACTTTGGAACTTGGTGCATAAAATACCTTTCAGATGATGTAAATCCATCTACCACAAGCTTTCTTTAGGTTTTTCTGTTGTACACTGTTTTAAGTGTAACATGTTTGCTTTCTTCCTGCAGAGAACATATCCTGGTTCCAGAAAAACCTTCCAAGGGAGAGGGGAAAAAAATGCATACACCAACTTCTTGAAACTTTTGGCACCTGCCGCAATCACCAGTAAATCTAAACTGGACAGCTTGACATTTCCTCAAACAAGACCCCACCTCTCAAAGAACGTTTGTCCTAACTTGAAAAACAATAAAAGTCCAGCTGATAGAAAGCAAAACATGTCCCCTTGTCTAACTGGAGAAGCAAAAACAGAATAATTGCCTGCTTAGGCAGCGATCTGAAGCATTCTGCAGTCTATGAAATATTAAGATCCTGTTCAAATGGCACCAGTAATAACTTTCAATAATCTTCAAATTGGAAGAATGTATACATTATCCCAACAGTCAGCTTTCTGAAACCTACCTGTCCAAAGAAAACTGTACTCTGATCTTCTTAGCACTGTATATGCCTGAATGAAGGCTGTGGAACTCATTGCATCCTTTTTTACTTTGTAAAAACACAGTTGTCAGTTCCGGCCTTAGAAACAATTCAATTTATAAACAATTTAATGGAGGTTTCCTGTCTCCTCCTTTCCCCTTTAACATGGAGCCTTCCTCCGTTGTTTCCAAAGGAGAAATTAGCTTCCCCACCAAGCCCCCACACCCCCAGGCCCTCCTCCCTCTCACTACTCAACGGCTGCCAAGTTCTTCCAAAAGGAGGAGGACAGGATATGGCAGAGTCTCTACCAGTTTCCCAATCCATTGAGCTGTCTCGCAAAGGGTTGGAAGTTCGGGCCTCAGCAGCCTCCGAGCACTTTCATTCCAGTTCAGCCACTTGGGGAATCCAATAGGCTTTTATGACGGCCTGGGAAGATAACCATCCCTTGGAACATTGTTCTATAAGAAAAACGCGTCCAAAGTTCCAAGGAACTTTTGGAACAGAACGTTTTCACAGGATAGGACTTCTGTGATCTACATAATATGTTAGAGGCTTACACATGGTTTCCATGGGCCCACAGAATTTCATGGGAGTTCCCTAGCAATGTCACCAAAAATTAATCTAGGGGCTTTGGGGAATGGCTGGGCAGACCATCCACTTGCTTAAAGCACAACAAAGTGGGAACAAAAAGTTCATTCCTTGAATTTGATTTTTGTTATTTTATGAAGTATTAGAAATAGTCATATTGGGGGAAATTAGAATTTTTTTGGACTTCCTTCTTTCGTGGTTTGATATTGTTGTTTTGAATTCTATATGGGGAAAGCAAGTTTAAGGCCTTTTAACAATCTTAAACAGGACTCAATACTAGATAGAGAAAAAAATCAGTATTTGTGGCAACATCTACCTTGGCTTTGGCACTAGATGGCTAACATCTGGGTGTCCACTTTCTTATAAGTTGGGTTTGCCTAAGGATTCCTTCCGGTTTAACATTTCATGGTGTCAATCGTTCCTCTCCTGCCTTCATGCATGGTTCTCCAATGGGGACCTCCTGCCCTGGATGAACCTGTGCCAAGATTCCTCCCGGTTTAGCTATAAACACAGCTGTGCCTCCTGGATCCAAGAATTGACATCCCGAGAACCTGCCGATGCAGCAGATAACATGGAGGACCTCAGAGATACCATCTATGAACCTCAGTAGACAACATCTGCAAACCTCCCTGTGACCACTCGCGATCCAATGTCAACATTCACAGTATCCCAAGTTAGACAATCATGGAATGCCATCTACCAGAGGCCAAACAGTTGGCAAAATTCTCCTGATTTGTCACACCACAATAAATCTTAACGTTGACATTATTTTAATTCCCTTCTATTTTAGAAAACAGGTAGCAAGACATCGTAGGTTTTGAAAATGGAAAGGTCAATATCTGTCAGTTCCTATAAGAGAAAACATTTGTTAATGCTTTTTGCTGTCTTTGTGCTTCTTTCCTCTCTCTGTCTCTCTTGCTCTCTCTCTCTCTCTCTCTCTCTCTCACACACACACACACACACACATACGCACACACACTCTCACCATCCTTCCACTATATGCCAAAGGTCTTCTTTCAACAGTCAAAGCATGTTGATCATAAAGCCAAGTCTTGCTTGGCGGGGAGGTTTTGATTCCAAGGAACTTTAGATTTAAAAAACTTGCTAAGTCAAAACAGTTAGTGGGAGCTTTGGAATCAGATAAAACAGGGTCAGTAAAACATGGCCTTTGGGCCGGATCTGGCCCACAACCTGTTTGTGTACACCTATGAGCTAAAAATGGTTTTTATGTTTTTAAGTAGCTGAAAAAAATTCAAAAAATTATAACAATTTGAGACACATGAAAATTTTACAAAATTCAAATTTCGATGTTCACAAATAAAGTTTTAGTAGCACTTACCTACTTGTTTATATATTGTCTATGAGTGCCTTCATGCTACAACAGAAGAGTTGAGTAGTTGCAACAAAGACTATATGGCCCACAAAGCTAAAATACTTACTATCTGGCTCTTTACAGAAAAAGTTTGCCAATCCCTGAGATAGACCTATACTTTGATTCTGCCACTTAATATCTCTGTGGCATTAAGCAAGTTTCTTGACCTCCGTCACCTCAATTTTCTCTTTCTAAATTAAGAGTCATAATATTTAACTTGAAGGTGTCTAGAATGATGCTCGGAACCACATATATTGGTTCTTCCGCCATATCTCCTTCCCATGCCTTTCTCTGTGTAGCTTCAGAGGCATCAAGCCAACAAACGTTGGCAAAGTTCTGATTTGCAAAGAGAGCAGACCACATCATATCGGGTTTGCAAGGACTAGAGCTAGGCTTCTGGGCCTATTTTAGTAAGAGTTATTTTTGGCCAGTACCTGGACTTTTTATTATTTTCCTTTCAGCAGAGGTGAAAGTGGATATTAACAAATTTGCATCTACTACTTTTTCTATTATACTCCTGGGAAACTCTTGACCAAAAGGAAAGTGTGTTTAATTGTTAAACTGATAAACCGTATAAAATGTCAACAAGTATTAAAAGTTGGAGGGAGCAGACTTCCCATTCCATGGAAATTGGAATTATTTATTCAATATGCAATTACTACAAAGCCTAACAACTCCCACAGTGAGAGCCCAAAATCACAAGGTCCTCTGAGACTTCCCTGCTGTTCTCCGGATCCCTCTGCTCACTTCATTCAAAAATTATTTTACCGCTAAGTCAACTCAACAAGGAAAATGGTACTCTGAAACCAGCTGAGCAGATGATTCCTACCTCAGAAGGAAACCGCTGTGTTTGGAGAAATTAAAGTACAACTTGGGTAGTTGTCTACCTAATTGGAGGTGGTATACGCTTGTGGGATGAACCTTGGAAGTAAGCAGGTCTGGCTTCAAATATCAGCATGTTTCCTACAGCTCTGTGACATTGCCTACCTGGCTCTCTGAGCCTCAGTCATCTTATCTGCACAACGGGCAAAATCATTTTTACCCCACAGGGTTGACATGGGATTAAATAAGATGACTTATATAACAATTTCTGAACTTATGAGCAATGCCTGACACACAACACTCGCTCAACAATTGTTCGTTTTCCTCCCTCCCCTGATTCCAAGTTCAATCAGGAGTTCAGAACTGCCACCATTCTGAGTGCCTGCCGGTGCCAAGAACTGTGGCTATGTGCAAGATCTTGGTTATTCTTTGCAATAACCCTATCTGGGTAATATTTCTAGCCTCGGCTTTTTAAAAATTTTATTTTGTTAATTTTCTCTGTTCTTTGTTAGGAGAGTCACGTGAAATGACTATTTGGGGTTCAAAATTATAAAAAATAATATACTTTTGCTTTGTAGGTATGCTTTTCTTCACCTATCTCTCTAAATTGTGAATTTGGAGTTTTTGCTACTTTATGATGTCCCATACATAGTTCAATTGGATTGCATTCACATTTTAAAGTTAACTAAAGCCTCTTATAGCTTCAGCTTTTAGATGAGGGTGTTGACTGTGCTATCCTGAAATGATGATGTGAAAATGCTCTCTTCTGGGGGCCGGCCAGTGGCACATAGTGGTTAAGTTCACATACTCCACTTTGGCAACCCAGGGATCGGATCCTGGTTGCAGACCTAGCATTGCTCATCAAACCATGTTGTGGCAGCATCCCACATAAAATAAAGGAAGATTGGCACAGATGTTAGCTTAGCAACAATCTTCCTCAAGCAAAAAGAAGAAGATTGGCAACAGATGTTAGCTCAGGGCCAATCTTCCTCACCAAAACAAACAAACAAAAAAACACTCTATTCTGTCTGAAATATTGTATACCTTGAAGGACTGGAGGAATTGTTGGTAGCTGGTTGGTTCAGCTGGCTGGTTGGTTACAAAAATTGTTAAGGATGTCTAGGATGGTACAGGTGAAAGTGGTAGAAATAATAAACTTAATCTTGCCAACCTTTAAAAAAATGTTGCTGAAAAATAATATATTGAAAATACACTTGATCATACGGTTCAATGAATTTTCACAAACTGAACATTCCCTTGTGACCAGCCCTCAGACTAAGAAACAGAATGTGACCTGCCCCCGAGGAGCCCCTAGTCATGCTTTCTCCTGGTCACTAATCTTCCGAGGGAAGTACTATCCTGACTTCTAACAGCACAGAGTAGTGGTGCCTGTTTTTATATTTTACATATATACTTTATTCTTTATACATATAAACACATAGCGTTTTCTCTTTTGTGTCTGGCTTCTTTTGTTCAACATTTATGTTGATAAGGTTTATTTATATCAATGTGTGTAATTTAAGATTAATTCACTAACTCTCAATACTGTTTAGCACCCCAATTTAGGGAACATTCCACACTTTATTTATCCATTCTATTGCTGATGGGCCTTTAGGTAATTCTAGTTTGGGAGGTATTTAAGCATACTGCTACACATCTTTTGGTGACTATTTTATGCATTTATGTTGAGTACATACCTAAAAGTGGAGTTTGCTGAGCCCAAGGGTAGCTTATGTTCAGCTTTAGTAGGTACTACCAAGCATTTTTTCCAGGAGTTGTGTCAATTTATAATCCCACCAGCAGTGTATGTGAGTTCCAATTCTCCCCTATCCTTGCCAAAAGTCAGTATCTTCTACCTTTTCCATTTTCACCATTCTGGTGACATCTCCTTGCATTTTTACTTCTGTTCTATATACACAAAGTATTCAACTACAGGAATGAAAGACAAGAAGTGAATACAAAAAAAGCGAATTGAGGGAGCATTATGAAGACTGCATGAAAAACATGAGGGCCATGGACATGTAATTAGCCACTGGACAGCATGCTCATTATCAAATGCACGTGGAACTCACTTTACTGCTCAATCACTCAGCCCCCAGCACCATGGTGCGTTTAAATTAAATTTCTGTAATAGGATCCTGTTTTTCCATCATCACACAATTCCACATTTAGACTTCAGAATTGCATTTTCTCCCACTTGTGCTTCGGTCTCCCAGGATAGCCTTAGTGAAATTTGGGATATTGGCAAAGAACAAGCAGGAGAAAGAGGAGAACGCTGGGCTCCAGATCCAGTAACAGTCAGTAAACATAAATATGTGCACCAAAGTGGGAAGGAACGAGGAGGGATAAACCTGGGTTGTGCCAAATATGTCCCATCTATAGGGCCCACGTCACCGGCTGATAGACGGTAATAGTAATACTTTGCCTTTGCACAGCCTTCTTCAATGTATAAAATGTTCTGGGAATCTATGGAACACTTGGAAAGAAACAAATTCTGTGAAAGCAACATGCTGAAGGGCTGCTGCTTAGCTGGCTTCACACCAGAACCTTCTGCAGTAATCAGGTAGGGGCCTCCCTAAGTAAATGTGGACTTATGACAATAACAAGAAGGGTTGCACACTCTCTCTCTCTCCTGGTCCCTGTGTTCTGCGTCATGCCATCTGACCTTGGGGATGAGCTGAAAATGGACTTCCCTCTCAGCCCCCATGACATTTCCTGTGCAACTTACATCCCCACCCCCGACAGCAGCCCATGGCAGCTGCAGTTTCACCACTGAATGTCCTTTAACACATGACCCATACTCCATAGCTCGTAATAATAGCCAACACTTACTGAGTGCCCATTACCTGCCCGGCAGTGCGCTAACCACATTACACGCATTATTTATTTTGATTTGACTTAATCCCCACAAAGCTCAGAGTCACACAGCACATAATTTACGAGGTCCAGCGTGAATCCTGATCTGCTCCCTCTAATGTGTACTGCTCCTTCCATTTGGGCCACACGATCAGAGGAGGGCCTTTCTTCTCCCCCCCTCCAATACACACCCATGCCTGCTGATGCTTCAGATTCCACAATTCTAACTTCTTCCCTGTGTCAAAAAGGGTGTTTGAGCTTGTTTGATGCATTAATGTTTAATGAGCACATTATCAAACATTTACCCCTGAAGGGAAATGTGTTGAGAGAGAAAATGACCCTTTGTAACCTGGGGGCCTCAATAATGGGCTTCTGAGAGGTCAAGGAACATGAATTGCTGGATGATTCTCCCTGCCCTTCAGTAGGCCTAAAACCACAAATACTTCTGTAGATTTCCTTTGAGGCGACTCTCTCAGACTCTGAAGCAAAGATTAGCCCAGAAGGTAAGGATAAGGCAGAAACCAAATTACTCCCCCAATCCCAATGTAACAGAAGAGATGAGCCCTTTTTCATTCTATACTTGGAGCTAAGTTTAAATATTTTACCCGACCATGTAGTAATCCCCAAAAGGGTAAAGTTTAAATAAACAAAACAGACATTTGAAAAGTTCTAGATAATTCATGGTTGATAGATGAGTCCCTCCAACCGATGGGGACATCATGGAGATACATGTTGACGGTTGACATCAGGAGAAGCAGAGGTCCCACCACCACCCACGCTGATACCACCAAGATAGGAAGAACACCTTCATCTCCCGCTCTTGGGGTAAGATCCCAAAATTCTAGCAGTACCAGCAATGACCTGAGGAGTCTGGCTTCCGCCTGCTTGACATGACTCATCTCTCACCAGTCTATGTGCCAGTGATATCAACATCCTTAGTTCTTCGTACACCCCGAGTGCTCGCCGTATCCAGGCCTTCCCCCGTGCTTCCCTTCTGCCCGGAAAGCACTGTTCTTCCACTTGTTGCCTGAGGAACTTCCTCTCACTCCCAGGGCCTCGGTTTAGATTTCTGCAAGAAACTTTTGTCAAGCTCCCAAATGTGGATAAGATCCCAGTCCTCTTTCTGGCTTCCCTTACATTAACCCCAAGTCCTTTTTTCAGGCTGACCATAATTGTCTTTTCATGTGTCTATATCTTTGAATCTCTTGTTCACCAGGAATCCATTTCCTACACGAGGCCTGGCCCACAGTGAGCTCTAAAATATCTTTTCATTTTGAATTAACTGAACAATTCGTTCGTTAAACTAAGATCATTTCTTCTAATCAAATAATGGTAGATGCCAACCTGCCTTTGGCCATCTAAGATAAGCTTGCTATTCTTTTGGGGAAGAAGGGAGAAGAGAAACTTAACGGAGACAAGAAATCTTACCCTTTATAAGACCAAATAAATTAATTCTACTTAGCCAACAAGTAAATACAGGATTAGGAGTCAAAAGCCACAAAAACCCCCTTTCCTTGGCATGTGCAGAATGCATGGCCAGCTCCAAAACATCTTCTATTTTCCCAGACTGCTTTTGTTGCTTAATTGTTCAGCAAAAAAGAAGGAAATTCGGGCACTCCCAGGTCTCCCTCCCACGGAAACCTGTTTTACTAGCTGCATTTTATATGGCTGCAGAAGGCCCCAGAAGGAGCTTATGGAAAAGAGCAGAGGCTAACAGGCATGCATCCTCGCAGCTCCAGAGCACACACCCAGGGCTCATAAGAGACTCCGGTTTGGATATTTTCCTCCAGTTCCTCTTAGAGCTGCTGTGTCATTAATGAACTTGTACTTTGGTACTTGTCTAAAGCATTCCCTTTGTGGTTCACTCCCAGTCTTAAACCTTGCATGTGACCACATGTAAATGTGTATTTTTATGGTCCTATAATCTCAGGACTTTTAAATCTCGGTTGCTTAAAGGCATACAGTGAGCTGAAGCGGAAAACTCAGGAGGTTTCTGATCATTTAGAAGCAGTTTATGTGCTAGTTCCAAGTGGCTTCACAGCTTCAGTTCTTGCAGGGACTGGGGCACAGCAAAGATAAGGTCCTGGCACCTAATTAACTCTTCAGGGCCTTCAAAGCAAAAATCAACAATCATTAGGAAATATGCAACCTCTTTCTATTTAAACAACCCCTTTGCAGATACGCGTATAGGCTTACTCACTGGGAGACTTCCTGCTTAAGAATTATTTCTCTATTTATTGTATTGTCAGTCCATCTTCAGAACTGATTTCCTTCCCCAAGCTTGCATGGATCTCCTTGAAAACCTTAATGCAATGGGTATTGACAAGGAAATAAAATAGGAGAGAATTGGGCTCTGCCTAGCGAATTTGCTCAAGAATTCAGAAGCTGACAACCTCCTCACCAGACCTCTATGTACTGGGGCCAAGGCCTCCCAACATTTTGGTCCAAGTCTTCACTTCCAGGCCACTCGATTCTACCTTCAAGGATTCCACAAGAATGTGTGGGAAAAGTTACATTCCTAGCCACTCCACGTTTCTAGAATGGGTTTATTTGCAGTGAAAACTCTCAACCAAGGTTTAGTTGTTTCATTTTGTTTTTGTTCATTTACTTCCTCTTTGATCTTTATTTATGCTGGCAGATCATTTCCGATCCAAGTGAACAATCTTACATATAGCCCTGTTAATTTCAGCTTGCTGAATTTGGCCCAAACTTGGCCGTCATGACATTTTGGATTTTAAGTCAATCTTAAAGTCAACTTATATCATCTAGACAGTGTGTCCTCTTTCAGCACTGCGTCCACAACACACTTAATAACCACACTTTCAAATCTTTATCCAAAGCTCTGATTACTGTGTTAGTAAGGGCAAGTCAAGAAACTAGCTTTGGTGCCCACTGTTATGGCTGGATTTTAAAGGATTGGGTTTTTATTGATGTAGGTCCTCAGATAGACATCAGCAAGGATTTTTGACAGTAAAAACTGGTGAAAGACGATGGAGGCGTTACATTTCCAGCACTTGAGTTTTCTCCAAGTGGGAGGATTTGCAAACAGGGCTGGCTTCTGAAGAAGTCAAGGTGAAACTAGATAACTTCATTCAGTCCTCACTGGGTTTATGAAATTGTTTGTTTCTTATCTTGGAGAAGGAAAATGATTCTTCCTATGCCAACATTTCTATTTTGTATATCCATACTTTTAAAGGAGTTGGCCCTGAAAAAATTCAGTCAAGTGGGAAGCTGATTCTCATTCACATTTTCGGGGATTGCCCTTTGGTGGGGTCTTTTCACCAGCTGGCCCCATGCATTCCAAGAACAAGTAGGCCAGACCCTTCTTTCCTGGTGGAGGCCAGGTATATTTCAGAGTCTCAGAGCCCATTCCAAAGGAGTGAGTGAAATTCTGATGCAGTTTTATTTACCTGCTAATTTATATATACCCAGACTTGCACTACAAAAATAATTGAAGTGGACGGCCAGATGTTAATGTAAGAAATTCCCTGATCACAAGCCTCCCTCTCTCTCCTTGAGGCTCCAGCTCACTTTGATGGTTATTAGAGTGCAGCATGCAGCTTGCGTTTTGACACTTGTGTAACATGGACGGTTTCTTTCAATAGTGGTGTTCTGATTAGGTGTCTGTGTCCTTAAAGGCACAAATGATTATGCTCTGCTGTACTCATGGGATGTGATCAAATTACAGTCACGCACAAAAGAATCCACACTGCACCTTTTTCTGTGTTTTCAAATACTTGAAATCCAATAAGAACTTTTAGGAATTACCACACCTGTCTTTCAAGTACATTTACATTGCGTGCACGTTCGTAACTGTCACATTCTCCTGGCATTATAACTTTGGTTAAATAGTGAGAGAAAGGAATTCAGTGAGGCAATGAATGAGTAGTTATGAAAAACAATCTAAATCTCAAAAAAAGGAAATTTTAGATTTCACTTTAAATATTGAATCTTCTCTAAAATGAACTTGGTTCTTTCTCGTACAAACCTAATAGTTGTTTCAGGCAAGAATCATCCATTAAAATTAGTGGGTAAAAATACAAAGAAAAACAGGATTTTTACATAGTTTCAAAATATCTTCCCACAGAATACGTATTAATTACAACAAGAAAATTTGTAACTTTACAGTGGAGAAACCTAGTGGACACCACCCTAACCAAGTAATCAAAGTTAACAACATCAGTAATGAGATAGCAAAACCACGTGCCTCCTGACATGGTGCACTGAGAAAGACACAACATCACCTCTGTGGTATTTCTACTTAAAGTGCATAAGCTGAAAAGAATCACAGGGAAACATCAGACAAACTCAAATCAAGGAATTTTTTACAAAATAACCATCCCAAACTCTTCAAGTTTCAAGGTCAAAAAGACAAAGAAAGACTGAGGAAACATTTCAGATTAAAAGAGAATAAGTGGAGATGAAAACTAAATGCAACATACAATCCTAGATTGGATTCTGGACCAGAAAAAGGACATTAGTGGGATATTTGGTGAAATGTAAATAAAGTCTACAGTTTAGACAATAGGATAACATCAATGTTAATTTACTGATTCTGATCATTGTACTGTGGTTACAAGAAATATTAACATTTGAGGATTCTAGATGGGGCATACTGAAATTATTTCTATTAAATTTATAACTTTTTAATGTCTGAAACTATTTCAAAATGAGGAGTTAAAACATAAAAAAATTAAAGCCAAAAAAGATAAATATACCTGCTGTATGTCACATCTGATAAATTGCTGAAGAAGAAAAAAAGACCAGAGTTGAGAATTCTAAAGGTTTGAGAACTACAGAATTAGATAACATATAAGATCCCTTTCCATGCTAAAGTTTCACAATCGCATGAATTATAAAGTTTAGAAAACCACAATGTGTCATGATCAATTTCTTTAAAAAAAGTCTGCCCGCAATTGAACCGTGAGAGAGAGTGGGAATTTATTTGAATTTCTTACATCTCTTCACACCAGGGATGTAGAATCAGCTAACACTTTCACGACAGACATTGGTTGCCTGAAATGGCTTCTGGTCTTTTCCTGTAGTGGGGACATATACACTAATGTATATCATTAATGCTTCTCATTCTAGATAGTATATGAAGGTGATCATCTAAACTAACCAGACTCATTCCAACCTAGATTGGCCTGACACTCAACTGATTATGGCTCACAGTTGGAGTGTTCACAGATTAAAATTTTCGTTTCAATTCCCCTCAGATATTCAAGGTATTATTTGCATGCAAATAACGTGCAATGTATTTTGTGGGATTGTTTAAGTACAACCTGCATCATTGTGCCTCCGGGTTAATTTTTTTAAATAACAACATGTACTTAACTTGGCAATGTCCACACTCTAAAACGAAGGTAGAAAAGTGTATTTGAATTGGAAAACAAATTCTCTGGCTAAGATTAGCCTCAGGAATTGCTTAGAATCCCTGATTCCTATGCGTAAAAACGTTGTTTTAAGGAAGTGCTTCACGTTATGTTTACCGAGGATGGGTTGTTCTCTTCTTCTGCAGACTTCTGTAATGGCAGAAACAGACTGGAGACTGCACTGTGGGGCTCTGGCTTTTTCTCTGCCACTCACCAAATTGCCTCAACTTCCTCAGCTCTAAATAGAGGAGATTGGGCAAAGAAGGATTCTTAAACCTTGTATTATGGACCTCTTTTAGCAGTCTAAAGAAATCTATGAACTTTTCTCAAACTAATGTTTTTAAATGGATAAAGGAAAATACATATAATTACAAAGAAACCTAATTAGATAACATACAGTATTCAGAATAAGTTTGAATGTGTGATATAGTCATATACGTATTTTCTTTAGTAACACATTAAATAATATTTAACTGAAGATCTAATAACTACCACAGTTTCAAAGAAGTGATGAGCATAAATGATATCTTGGCATAATGTGCGACACTGTAATATATTATGAAGATATCTTTGATTTCTTCTGTGTCAAAATCATGGGTACAGCCAATGTCCCTGTGGTCTGCTGCCCACATTTGAAATGGAAAGAAACAGTAAATTTCAATTAGAGGTTAATGAAAACAAAAATGTAATTATTTTCCCATCCAAGTTCACACACCTCCTGGAGTCTCTCCAAGAATCCCTTGGTTACAAACCTCTGGACCAGATGACCTCCAGGTTCTCTTCTAGCACTGTGAGTCTGTCATTTCTGTAATCTTGTCCAGCCAGGCACCTTGAGGGGGACTCTAGTCAACCATGTGTCTGTGTGCGTGCCTCTCTCTAGGGACTCAAGTTTAACAAGATATCAAAATATTTCATTTGCAAGTCTTGGCTGCTGTACAGCACTTAGCAAAGCCAAGCCAGTTCTCCTAGTTGAAATTGGTCAACATCAGGTTCATTTGTCTAGCATTTCACAAAATATTTTCCCACATTTGTCCAACTGCAGCTCAAATGCTGTAACTGACAATATAAATGTGCCCCAACGTGGAAAGTCCGACCCCATTTCCCTAAGTGATCTCCAGGTTGGCCATTACCATGCAGATGCCCAGAGTCAAGGGATCTCCACAGCTCTGCTAATTATTCCCCAGACTTTTCCACCAGCAATAAAAATCCCATTTGTTGCAGCTTGTTTGCAGAACAGCCACCATTTCCACAGTGGCGGCATTAATTAGCAAAAACTTGTGAAACTGACCAGAGTTTATAGGTTTTAAAGGGAGAGAAAGAAAGGACTCTGAGTCACTTCTAAATATTCTTATAAATTCCCCGATAGCAACCAGGGGCTAAAGCCCACTTGTCCTACATGCTGTGATTTTTCATTTTTGTAGCCCTAAGTGGTAATTAATCAAGGCCTCAGGTTCCCATTAGAGTGGTGACTTTGGCGAATCCTGAATGCAGAAACATGGTGACTTTCTCAGATAATCAGTCAGCATTTCCTGATGGCCTAGTGGCACTTCACACTGGGGCTGGAAGGATCCTGGATTCTCCACTCTTGAAGGGAAGACCGCTGCCCAGTGGGGTGCTCTAGAAACAAACCATCTCTCCAGGGTTCCAGGAGATAGTCCAGAGGATGATGTCGGGGGTTTGAGGAGTGGAGAGTGATGAGAGGAGTCCCCGCCCTCCAGCCTGCAAAGATACACAATCTTTAACCTCAGAGACATCTGATACCCCCATGCAAAGCTGGAGGTGGATGGAGGAGGGAGAATGAAGCCAGAAACATTTTTCTCAATGATTTTATCAAGTCCTTGTTTTGGAGCAGTTTGGGGTTTTTTGTTTGTTTTTGTTTTTGTTTTTAAGTTAAGTAGTCCCATTTTCTATTTAACAGTTTATCCACAAGGAGAAAATGGTCTGTTCTACTCTTAAAAACCAAGGACTTAATCACTTTCTAAGCAAGTGTGACTCCAGCTTCACTCCTGAAGGGTTAAACAAATGGATAAGGGTAATAAATCTTCCCTCTTCACTTTCAATGAGTTTCAGAATGTTTTCCTCCCTAATTCCTACCCTGAGCCAACAATCACTGCTGACTTTAGCTAAGAATTCTATTTTTTAATTTTTTTCTATAGCTGCAATGCGACTTTCCCATGCAGTTTTTATTAACTCTGTTTCATTGCATGGCCTTGCAAGCAAAAACGGCCCTTATTTTTATTTGGAGAAATCTATTTCGGTGACAATCTAGCCTCAGGGCAGCTATACGTCAATCTCTTTGCTTTTTTTTTCTTGTTGAAACAAGCATGGGAAAATTGCAAGACAAATGCCACCCAGGGCAGGGCTGAAGGAAGCAGCATACCAACCCTCATCTTTGGCCAGCTTAAGACCAGAAAGGGAAAGGAAAGTGAATGAAAGGAAGGACCAATGATATAAGGTGAAAGAAAACTTCTGTCCAGCTACCAGCTTTTGTTCCCAACAGATGGAAGGCCTTAAGTTCTCACCACTTATCAACTTTTCCCAGAGCTGACATTATTTGGGATTACACTGGGAGACTGGAGTATAATATTTACAATAAGAAGCATGTCTTCTTAAAAAGGCAATGGGAACTAAGCGCCTGGTATTTCTGGGCTGCCACCCCAAGGCTTCCTGAACTCTTTCTTTGCTGTGACCCCTGAGATAAAGTCAAGTGCTTCACAGATAGGCACCTGGAGGTGTAGGGTGGGGATTACTGGAGTCAAAATGTGAGTGCCTCACACTACAAAATGGTGGTATGGCAGCTGGGCCCGTCTGCATCCTGAAGCCAGGTTCCCCATGCACACACAAGCTTGTCCTCAAAGCCACAGTTGCTTAACTGAAAACAGTACTTGAACCTTCAATCCTTAAGCCTAAATTCCAAAAACAAATGGGAAAATATTGTAATGGAGGTGGGAGATGAAGGAGATGAATGTCTCTGAATGAGCCCGGCGCTGTCCCAGATCTCTACATCTTTACATTATTTCACTTAATCTTCACATCAACACTACCAAGTAGGTTTCATTTTTACCATTTCATATATGAAGACGAGGTTGGGAAGAGAATCAATAGCCAAATAAACAGTAATGTAAGTTGTTGGTGCTCTCTTTATCCGGCACAAGCAGAGAAAAGAAGCCTTTCTCTTTTTCCAAGAGAAAGTTGGAAGGAAATCTAGGGACCAACTAGTTTTTCTCTCATTTTTCAGCTGATAGACAATAGAAAAGGGACAAATCTGGCCCACAATCTGTTTTTGCAAGTAAAGTTTTATTAGAACATGGCCACACTTATTCATTTACGTATTGTCTATGCTTTTTCATTACAAAAGCAGAGTTGAACAGCTGCAATTAAAATCATATAGCCCACAAAACCTAAAGTATGTACCACCCGGCCCTTTACAGAAAATGTTTACCAACCCCTACTAGAGATCAACTTGAGAAGAATTGACATGTTATAACACTGAGTTTTCCAAACCATGAATATGATATATTTCTCCATTTATTTAGGTCTTATATTCCTGCAATGCCTTGCATTTGTTAGTGTACAAGTCTTGCACATTTTTTGTTAGAAATAAGTTTAGTATGTTATGCTTTTTGATGCTATTATAAATGGTATTTCTAATTTTATTTTTCAATTGCTTATTGTTGGATATACAAATGTAATTGATTTTGTATGTCAATCTTAAGTTATTGAAACCTTGCTGAACTTACGTGTTAGTTCTAGAAGTTTTTTTGTAGATTCCTTAGGATTGTCTACATAGATAAAAATGCCATCTAGGAAAGAAGAGTTTTATTCTCCCTTTCAATCTTAATGCCTATATTTCTTTTTCTTGCCATATTGCACTGGTGTGACCTCCACTACAATGTCAGTGGAAATAGTAAAAGTGGACCTCCTTGTCTTTTTTATGATCTTACAGGGAAAGCATTCAGTAGTCACTATTAACTTTGATGTTAGTTGTTCCTTTCTTCTTGGATTTTAAAGTCCTTCACGCTTTCATTTCTTTGTATCTTTTGTTGTAATGATTTTTTGATAGATGAATGAGTGAATAAAAAGCCTGAGTAATTAGAATAGGAAGGTTTACTAATTAAGTCTTGCCCCATGTTCAGATTGGTTAGTTGGCCTGCTTGATAGAGAAAGAGGGAGATGGAAGAGTCAGAGAGAAAGTAGTACAATGATCTCCCTTCCAGCTCTATTGAGCTTTTGAGAGAAAATCTTGAGTGAGAATGTAAAATGGTGCAACTGTTTTGGAAGACTGCCTGGTGGTTTCTTGTGAAGTTAAACGTACACCTGTCCTCTGACCCAATAATTCTACTACTGTGTATCTATCTACACAAGAGAAATAAGTGTGTATGCCAATGAAAGACTTGTACATGAACCTTCGTATCAGCTTAATTTATAATGCTGAAAATTAGAGACAGCCTAAATGTCCATCAGCAAGAATAGATTTAAAAGTCATGGCATATTTGTACAATGGAATACTACTCAGGAATAAAAAGGAACAAACTCCCAGTACACACAACAATGGGGATAAACCTCAAGACTATTGTACTAAGTGAAAGAAGCCAGACTCAAAAGAGTACATAGAGTTCGGTTCCATGTATATGAAGTTCTAAAACAGGTAAAACTAATCTACAGTGCTAAGAATCAGGTTGTTACCTGGGGTGAGCAGAGGGGTATGGATTGGCTAAAAAGGGGCAGAAAAGGAATTTCTGGGGAGACAAAAGTATTCTAACTCTTGATTGTTGTGGTGGACCCATGGGAGTATATATCTGTCAAAACTCAAACCATATACTTAAGATATGTGCGCTTCACCAAATGTTAATTAATCCTCGAGAAAAAATAAATTTAGAAAAAACAAATCTGCGGGGAAAAGGCAGAGCACTAATGAATGAATTTTCAACAATGCAATTTCAGACACTTGGACCCCTGGTACAAAGAAGATCTTCTGGGGGCCAAGTGACAGCATTAAGGAACAGCTTTGTGAGTTGTGGTCGGGCCCCACATTCTCTACCAACAGACATCCACCAACCAATAAACATACAAATTAAGCAAAAACAATGTGGATGCCAAACAAATGAGGCTCTAAGACAAGTTCCATATACCCTTTTCCAAGTGAACTGCAGGTCCCTTGACCGCCTAATGAGAAATTCAGGGGCCTCCAGTTTGAACCTCAAATCACTTAGGCAGCCAGCTACCGAGACTTAAGGCATCCTCCCCATCCATTTGTAAACCCTTGTCCATCCTTTCAACTTCCTGGGTTCAAATGCCCCCTGCACTGCTCTAAATCATTGGACTAATGGACTAAATGAGTAAGTACAGTCCAAGCAACACACAGCAGTGCTGGAGACATAGAAAACACCCAGAAAATGTCAGATATCATCATGGCTTCTATTTCTGCCTTTCCCTCGAGTTCTCCTTCAGTTCCACAGGATCCTGAGGGGCCTTTGGGGAGAAGGGTCATGGATAAGTTTTCTTGACTTTTCTAAAATTTCTGAATGAACTTAGGAGCCTCCCCAAGAGATAAGAGACCAAAGAGATGAGTTTTTCTCTACAAGGGCCTACATCCTCACCCAGGTTCACCATACCCTAGAATTTCAGCAGGCTCTTGAACACCAGTGTTTTATACTTAAGCAAATCAAGGCCACAAACAGTAAAGTGGATTTCAGCAAGCTCTCCAATCTGTCAGAACCATGTCAAGACTTTGCAACCTTGCTGTACTTGCTCCCTAAGACTTATATGCAGACATTGAATCCAGCAGGCACTCAATAAACGTTTTCATGAAATGTGTACTGGGGTGGGGAGAAAGTGGCTCCTTTTCAGGGTAGTGAGAGGTCCAAAATGTGCTGCAATAAATTTGTTCATCTACACAAATTAAAATTTGTTGAATCATGAGGATTTTCTTTGATTTTTTAAAACTGGATTTTTTTTTTCCAAGTGAGCATACACTTTGTTTCCTGGGTTACACAGGAGAACTCAGGCAACTGAGTCGAAATAGCTGCTTTAATTTCCAGTCCAGGAAAGGCAATGTAACAGAGGGGCAAAGGAGAGACTTGGGGACTAACGCCTCCTCGCTTCTGAGCTAGAACATGTTACTTACAAAACACTCCCTACTATGGATCATAATTGCCTATGTACCAAGGTTACAGTGAGAGCCTGAACTGTGTCTAGTATAATGCTTAGCACAGAGGATCTCAATAAACAGATGAGTTTTTAGTAACAATAGAGCTTCTTCTTTCTCCGGGCGCATGGGACAATTGCTCCTGAGCCCTATCACCCCCAGCCCATCACCCTTGCCCCAGAGCGATGAAGTCATAGTCTGGTCCAGCTTTAACTCAAGCTGTTAGGGAACTGGACAAGAATGATGCTTCAAGTATTAGGAGCAAGAAAACAAAAGAAGAGACAAGAAGCCTGAGCTCCAAAATTCAAACCTAGACAAGCAACAATTCCAAAACAGCCTCAAACTGGGGCACAACGAAACATTATGTAACCAGAAGGCTCCTTTATTTATTCCATTGGCAAACATTTCCTGCTTGGTTTTGTATAAACACGGGTGCAGAATTTCCTAGCAGTCGTATCTTCTGTGAGGCCGGCTATCATTACCCTGTTTGGTTCGGAAGGTTGACCTCATTGTTTGAACAGTTCGCTTCCCCCACTCACACCAGACACTTTGGTGAGTTGGCTCCATTTAGGCATGGGGGTTCGGATTAAATGCTTCTGGATTAACAGCACAATGAGTCTGCACTGTCCCAAGTAGCATCAGCAACACGAAAGAAACCCTTCTGCCCAAGAACTTGGAGCTCAAGTAGTTCGGCAGCCTTTCTGAGAGGTGAAAAGAATGCAAAGACACATGAGGGCTTACCCCAGGTGGGGTTTCGCCTTGGTAAGACCATGTGTACATAAGAGAACTTGGTATGTTCCAGGAGCTATTCCACGAACTTTACAAAGTCATTCCATGCACACACACAATCCTCCAAGAGACACACTATTTTATTCCCACTTTACAAATGAGGAAACTGAGGCACAAAGGATCAAGATGACAAAGTTAATAAATGGCAGGGCCCATATTCAAATTTAGGCAGGTGAGCGCTGGTCTCTGTGGTCTTCTCCACTATGCCACAGCAGCTGAAATACTGTTCCTGGGGAAAATGAAGTGGAACAGATTTGAACCGTGTCTTCGTGCCACGCCAGCCCCTGCCTCAGCCAACGTGCTCCTTGCACACAGCAAACACGTATTGAGGACCCCCATGTTCCAGACTATGTCCTAGGGATTCAGAGGACATGGATCTAAATAAGACATGGATCTTATTCTCTAGACTTGCACTGGCCAGTATGTTTGCCACTAGCCACACTTAACTAATTAAAATTAAATAAAATTTTAAATTTCTTTCCTCAGCAACAGTAGCTGCATTTCACGTGCTGAATAGCCACATGTAGCTATTGGCTAGTGTATTGGACTGTGTATGTATAGAACCTTTCCATCATTGCAGAAAGTTCTATTAGAGAGCAACGTTCTTGACCTTTGCTACTTAAAGAGGGTTCCCTGGACCAGCAGCATCAACATTACCTAGGAGCTCACCAGAAATGCAGAGTCTCAGGCCCTGCCTCAGACCTACTGGATCAGTATCTTCATTTTAACAAGATTCCCAGGAGATGCTCGTGTATCTTAGAGTTTAAGAAGCACTTCAGTCTAGAAACTTTTTTTGCCCTTTGCTTCTATTTTACCAATAATTCCCTAGCCCTTTTTACTACACACACACACACACACACACAGACATACACACACACACTCCTCTTTATTCCCATTCCATGCTCAAGTGTTCATTGATAACTAAGATGGTTACAGCCTAAGAGAAGGATTTCTCCCTGGAGTATCTGCCTTATAATAAGTGACTTAGAGAATCAGAGCTGTCCAAACTAAAGGAACAAAAAGAGAAAAAGAGCGCTGGAGTGACAGGCAGTGGGATTCTGTCTGATATTCCCTTAAACTCCTAAGTACGAGGAGAGTCTGGGCAGAAAAGCTTAGACAGGATGAATTAGTCGAGAGAAGCTGCACCTGATGATCAGAACCATGTCGGTGCCAGTCTTGGAGCTCTTCTAAGTAACTGGACAGCCTTAGACAAATTACTAAAACCCTCCAGAGTCTAGATTCCTTGCCTGCAAAAGGAAGGACATTGTGATGGCCCCTTCTGGATCTCAGTTCTACCCAGTTCTTACCACTAAAGTGTTGGTGAACCTGAACAAGTCATGGCTCTCTATGCCTCAGTTTCCTTAACTGAGTCAGGAAGAAGATGAACACATTAATTTGTGTTTTTCTTCTATTCCAACAGTCCATTATTCTCTAAGACTATTAGCCCAGTTCTCTAAATGTCTAGATTCCTGCGTGGAATGATAGAGGCATATCTTAAAGATTTCATGGTATCATTCCTAGCAGACTTTGGACACAGATCCAAGTCAAATAGACAGTGGGGTTCTGCTGGGATCTGCTCCATAACCTGCTTGAAGTTAAATGAGCTGAGTTGGAAACTCAAGAGTGAACACAGGAGTCAGAGTGTTCTCAAGGGCTCAGAGCCGAAAGACCCTGATGGGTCTTGCTATCATCATGGCCCTCTCTTAAAGCATATGCCAAGCAAGAGGGAAAAAATTGTCTATTGGCAGGAAGGGAAGGCAAGAAGAGGACTGAGACAGCAAAACTATACATACACATAAAGATCAATGATAACCAGCAATAATAATAATAGCAAACATTTATTAAATGTGCACAATGAGCTAGGTTCTTGTGGTCGACATGGAGATGCAGCTCACAGATCTCTGTTTAGGAAGGGCTTGTTGTCCAGCTTCAGGCTGTGTGCCTCCAGCTGCCAGCTCCTTCAGGGTTTACTTCATCTGCAGAGAGTCCTGAAGCACAAGCCATATCCCTTGTTGGGAAAGGCTACATCAAATGACTGATCTAGGGGGAAATGTAAAGGATTGGTCACCTTAACTCAAGTCAGGAAAGCTCTGGAAGGCTATTCTAGCCCCAGAGCTCATGCCTGCTTGGCTGAGGCTTCGTCAGACCTCCACCACAGCTTGACATCTTTCTCCCAATCCCACTTCCTAGACCTCCCTCTCATGGGTGTTAATCCCTAATAAATGTCTTGCATCCCAGATGCCCTCAAAGTGTCTGCTTCCAAGACCCAAGACAAATTCACTGTAAGAGTCAATGGTTATAGTAAGCACTGAAATCTAATCCATTCACCTGAGGAAAGTCCCATTTTATTTTTAAAAAGAAGAAATGAAGAAAAGATACAGAAAGAGAGGATGAAAGGAAAGAAAGAAGGAAAGAAGGAAGGAAATTAATAGAAGTTATGTACTTCCTAAGATTCACAACTCATCACCATAGGCGCTGAGAAAATGGAATTTGTGACACCTTTGGACCATTATGGAAATAGCAGTCAGTGGTCAACTGAGCACCAGCCTGGATGAGGAAGAGAGAAATAGAAACTTCTCCACTCTGTTCTCACATTGCAAACAGTCTTTCAGGTTCTACAACAGGAGTGGAAGAAATAGGGCAATAAAGAAGAGACTCAGGACAAGCTGGCACGTGAACCTCAGTAAGGTCTGACCAAGTTTCCGGAAGTTCCTTTGTTCTTTGCTCTCTTTCCATTTCTGGCACTACTTTTTTATAAGAAATAATAATGAGGACTGAATATTGATCTTTTACTATGTGTCAAGCAAATGTACCATGAGTTGTATGTATATTATATCAGTTATGACTTACAACAACCACAGGATATTGAGGTAGATATTATTGGTCACCAGCTACTCACTCGCCCTTACCTCTTTCCTTGGGAAAAGTATAATTGCTGACCCCTTCAGTGTTGAACTTGGCCATGTGACTTGTTTGACCAATGAAATGAGAATGTATACAAGAGGATGCTCTGACTGGAATTGTTAAATGGTTTGGCTCATTCTCTCGTGCTCCTGACATCCCCCTCAGAGAACTACTTCTCTCTCAGCTTGGTGCCTGTGGAGTAGATCTGAAGCCAGCTTTCAGCCTAGAATGGAGCTGCCACAGTTGACCTACAGACCCTTGTAGGAAAAAACCGTATTTATGGTTATAAGCCACTGAGATCTGGGGGGAGCCATTTGCTACATAGCATTATTGTAGTAAAAGCTGGCTAATGCAGAAATGTTCTTTACTTGTTCCCATTTTCAGATGAGGAAATTCAGGTACAGAGAAGTTAAATGACTTGACCAAGGTCACACAGCTAAAGTAGTAAAGAAGCTGGAATTTCAACCACACAATATAACTTGAAAATAGTGTCCTAAGCACCTGCTTTATATTTCACGTTCACTGTTTGAGATAGACACTGTGACTTCATTTTATATGAAATGCTAAGAGATCTTTGAATTCCACTTCAAACCAACATGTAGTTATTTTATTTCCTAGGTCTTTTTAATCATTCTTTGATGCTAATGTCTATGAATGAGCCAACATTTAATGTATGATTTCTGTGAATATTGTAACCAAAGAAATCACACTAAACTGTCCAATCATTGGTTCAGTAAACAAGCACATTATTTCTGTTTCCAAAAGAAAGTGAGTCAGCATTAAAAAATATCTGATTTTCTTATCAATAGAAAACTCAGGGCAACTCTTACTGCAAGAGAGATGAGGAACGTGTTAGAACTGGCATATCTCTAGACTTTGTGCTTTAAGAGATTTAAGCCTTAAAGAGAAAGATATATAAATGAGGAACTGTAGCCCGCATTTAATTAAACTTTTAAATTAAATAACTCTCTGCTTCCTTTTTAATTTTCAAAAGTAGCGATCAAAAAACTATTCCCCCTTGTTATGTCACACTTACGTTCAAGCTTTTCTTATATGATACTGCAATGTATACAATTAAGTCAAATGATTTATGTGAAAACATCCTCCCCCTTTTTTTTCACTAGCTGAATTTAGACTACAAGGAATTCTTGAACCTTCCTGGGGAATTTCAAGATCCCAACAGAACTTCCACGCACACTCTTCCTTAAGATAGCCCCATCCATCTTCTCCTGACGCTGTGGCTGCTTTCACAGCCCTTAGAGAAGATAAACTTGTGACCCAAGCTGGGAAGTTGGGACTGACTCACGCTGAGAAGCTAAGCAGTATAAAGGGCATCTGGTACTTTAATTTATTCCTTCAGACTTCCCACTGCCCTTACCAGAAGCTTACTGTCACAGTCCTCCGGGCTCTTTCAATTCAAACCATTTATACACCTCACTAGAAATGCATAACTATAAAAGTTCCAAACCATTAGTTTAGATTCTTTCCAGACCCCTTCAGAAGGTCTGCCCTAAAGACAGTGACACGCAGTAAATGATCTCAAAGGGAACATGCCACAAAATACTTAGTGGAAAGATGACCCGGGATGGAAGAGGCATAACAAAGAAAGGCATTTTAAGATTCTACCTCTAACTGCCTCAAACGTGTTTTACCTCTTTTAGCCTATGAACGCCACAAACAAAATGGCGATACTGATATTTTTCCCCTCACCTCTGTGCTAGATGAACAAATTGTTCTTTTGTGGCTTTCCAGAGGGTGTCCCATCAGTGGCTTCCAAAGGGCAGCTGAAAAAGTAAGAATACATATTACAGTTACAAACTAAAAGAAAATGCCTGCCAGTTTCATATACTGAGCACAAGGTCTGCTGTAAGCCCAGCCCTGCCCTATGCATGATGAGAAATGCACAATAGTGATGAAGCCTTCATCCCTTCCTTCAAGATGCTCACACAGCTGGTATTCATTCCTCACTGTGAGCAACAAGTGCAAGGTATGTCCCAGGCCCTGAGAAAGAAAACAAGGGCAAATTGATCAATTTTCCTGATTGCAAAGACTTCACAGTCTACCAGAAAACTGACACTAAATAATTCTAATACAAGACAGAAAATGGGTCTTAAAAGACAAAATTTGGATGAATATAGATGAAGGGAGAGCACTCTAAACAGAAGAGAATTCTATTCAAATGAGCAAAGGACAAAAGTGGAGAAGTAGAGGGACAGAGTGGAAATAGTTTCATTCAAGTCAAGTGTAGGGGACATGGCTGGCACCAATGGGAAATAAAATGGGAAAAGCAAGTTGGGAAGAAATTTCAAAGGGCCATGGCTATGAGACTCAGGAAGTTGGCATTTATTCAAAATCTCTTCTGCTGAGCTTTGGTGTTACGAAGACAGAATGGGCAATGATCCAGGATACCCTCCTGGTGTAACCAGAACAGCCTGCTTTTATCTAGTTGACATACTAGAGTTTCTGGACAAGATTTCACTCAAGGGGCCACATACAACGCCACCGCTGTCAGCAAACTGAAGCTGTGCAAGGTTTTTAAGAGGGTCAGGTGAGTCAGAAATCAGATTCCAAAAGATGAAGCTGGTGGTAGCAGTGTGTAAAATGGATTAGAGGGAGGAGGTAAACTTGAAAGGATAAATTAAGAGGTTATTGCAACATCCCCAGGTAGAGGTACTAGGGGCCTGAATTCAAGCCCAGTGGTATGGGAAAGGAGGCAGTTACAGGTAGTACCACGAGGTCAACCTTCTGCCTTGGAAGCAAAAGGAATACACAGGGAGTCAAGGGTTTTGAGCCTGGAAGATGGGGTGCTGTCGCTTGAAACAGAGAACACAGAATGTAAGACAAGTTTGGAAACTGAGAAGCCAAGTTCAGCATGGGACTTAGTAAGTTTGAGGTTCTAGCAAGATTTCCAGAGGGCAAATGTCTTGATGGGAATGTCATGCAGGTAGCTGGAAAAAAATAATCTCCCTAGATAAACACACAAATAAGAGATGAGCACATTAAACAGTTAATCATATACAGGTATTTTTAATAAAGTGCAAAAGATTGTTACATACCAGACTGCATTTAGCTATCTGCTTTCCTGGTTTATCTTCCTGGCCCCAAAACAGTTAAGTGCACAAGATTTGGCCCCAGATCCTCTGTTTTCCCTGCTACTTATTCTTCTACTCAGAGACCTTATTTACTACCAACTTCAAAAATCCACATTCCATATCTTTATCTCCAGCTCCACAGCTCCGACTTCCTGCTAGGGATGGCCACGTGACTTGGGCACCCCCAACTCAATCAAGGCAAAGATGAATTCATCTTGCCCTCTCCTCTTTAACTGGTGCTTCCTCCAAATGCCTCTATTTCTTTGAGCTGAGACTTCAAGCACTGGTGCCTCAGACCTCCCCTCACTCATGATACAGTCATCCTAGAATAGCCCTTTTCTGAGAAGTCATTCTCCTGCTCAAAAGTCTCTGGAAGCTTCTCAGTATGTACAGAATAAAAGCCAAGGTTCTCAACCCAGGTTTCAAGGCCATCCACAGGTCCCGCCAAATTACCTTTCCAATCACAGTTCCCACTGCCTCTCTGCCCAAGCCTGCTCTGAGGAGACCCTCGTACACTTGACTCTCACACATGCGCACCTGGATTCCGTCCCACCTTGTCAAGCATATTGGCCTTCCTTCCTTCTGCGAGAGATCATCCCTCCTCAGGCCTTTCTTCACATGACTTGTACTCATCCTCCAAACCTTGGTAAATGTCCCATCTTGTCCTCAACCCCTTCCTTGTCTATTCCAGGTCACAGGTGGGACTTTCTCTACACTCACTAAACAAACCAGATGCTGTTTGCCTATCTATTTCCTCCTGTGTGCTATGGGATTATAACAGTACCTATATCATAGGATTGTTTTGAAAATTAAATAAGTGCGTAACAAATCATTAGTATCAGTATTATTAGATACTAGACATTGGGCTAGACCTTTAGGGATATAAGTAGGAATAAATACAGTCCCTCACCGCAAGGAGGCCAAAATCCAACGGGAAAAAAATGGATTGAGGAAGGGAGATGCAAGTAATTGGCCAATTCTTCGCTGTCTTGTCTATCTTTTCTAGGATGTAAGGCAGGACTTTTCTACAGGATTGGAAGCCTTGGACAAAGTAAGTTTAATATTTTCTTGAATGACTCTTCAGAAAATGTATCTTGTTTCTCTTTTTTTTGTGCTTTTTACTTCTCTCAGGAGACTGTGTACTAAATAATTATACTTTCACAGGATAAACATTTTAATTCCAAGAGTCAAAGATTTTTACTCATCTGTCTACTTTTCAAAATAACAGCATTATTATTAGCAATAGGCCAATATTTAACGTCTCCCACTGACAGGTCCTCATCCTTACCTGCTTGCACATCATACACACACACTCATCCCTGACTGTTCAATGCATATGTACTCAATGACTCTTAAAAAGCACTGAATCTAGAGACAAAGAAAGAAAAAGAAAAGAAATTCTTGTCTCAGCTCTACCTTTAGAAGAAGAATTGAGTACCTTAATTGACCTTGCCAAGCCTCAGTCTACTCATCTGTAAAATGTATGCACTAGATTGTGGCCCCCAGTCCCGGTCGATCATAAGATGTACAGCTAGGGACATTTGTTAAAATCCTTATTCCTGGGTTCCAATCTGGACCTGCTGAGTCAGAACTTCCAGGGCAGAAGCCTGGAATCTGTATCCTACAGAAAGCATCCCAGGTGACTATGATAATCAGCCAAGTTTAGGAATCCCTTTCTCAATTCTGATTCTCCTCACATTAAAGAAACACTCCTCTCCAAGTAGCCTCGACAACCTGGAGTCTGGGATCGGAGGTAGAAAGAGCATTACAGAGCTAAGAGAGGAGCTGTAATAAGGGACAGAGTCTCCTCCCTCCTGGCTTTATGCTCAGAAACACGCTTTCTTTTCACTTCCCAGTGTGGTTTCTGATCAACATAAACGTTTCACCATTTATGATTCCTCCACAACACGGCTAAGAGCAAAGAAAACACTTTGATTATTTTGATACCTCTTAAGGACCTAAAGCCAGCTTTGAACATGTGACATAAAATCTCCCTCGTGAGATAATATTGTTGCAGTTGCTGAATCCGATTTGACTCAGATGCATATCTTCAACTGTTTCACTTACTCAACTGTGTTATTTTTAAATCTTATTGCGTCCTCCCTGTTTACACAAAGATACGTTTAAGGAATTATACGCAGCTTGACTGGCTTTGATCGAGCCTCTTCTATAAATGCCACTTTCCTGGGGCTTTCACTCAATCAGCTCAAGAGGATACTTCTTCCCACTCTCCCAGGGGAGCTCCAGGGCTCTGCTTTGCAAAGTCTAGAGTATGATTTCTTCTAGAAGAGCAAAACCACCTACAAGAGCTTCATAGGCGGAAAAGTTTCCAGACTCTGAGCTAAGTCCTTGGAAATGTGTATGCTCATTAAACATGACCATGAGTTCCTCCATATCCCATGACTGGGTACCCATCCACAAACAAACAAAATCACCCAAATTCTCCCGGAAACTAACTTTGAAGAGAGACGTTGTGCGTCTTTCTCCCAGGTTGCAGCACAGGAAACTTGATCCCAAGGAGCCCCCATTTTCTGGTTAAGGGTTCTCAGCCTGTGGAAACTGACCCCCTGGCTCCATCTTTTGCGAGCTATGTGAATTTAGGCGAGGCACTCATGCTTATTGTATCTCAGTTTCCTCACCTGAAAAATGATAATAGTGCCCAACTCAAGAGGTTAGTGTGAAGTTTAAAGTAGATGGTATATAAAAGGCTGAAAATGAATCCTGCCATGTGGTAAATACTCCACGAGTGCTAGCTATTATTTCTTTTTGCAGAGCCTTAACATTTGAGGCAAAATAAGTGGTATAAAAAGAGTCCCTATGCCCGAGCTGTCCCACCACGTCAGCAGTGGTCAGTTGTCTTCTTGAATCGTTTGCCTTTGTCTCTACTAACAAGCCTGTTCAACCATGTGAACCCTGGTCAGTAGACACGTCCATTTTCTTCATCGAAGACAGACTTGAAAGAGTCCTCCATTCTTGGATGGCTGTCACTCTTAATTGAAGGGCACGACTTGGTTTGCTCTCTTTTCTATGGCCAAAGGGACGCTACTAACCAGGTCCCAAGTGCTCCGTTCCAATTTGCCATTATGAAGTCATCTTTATTACATTACATCTGTATTACTTTTGCACACCAACAAAGGCAAAACACCATTGCTTTAGCTTGTCCCCTACTGCTGCCATTCTGGAGGTGAGAGATACAAAATTCAACCACAGTTGACCTCAGTGGCTGACAGCCAGTAGACACCCAACAAATACTTGAGTAATTAAAATCTGCCCTCCCAACCCTCCCTACTAAGGCATTCAGACCATAGCACAGTACTCTGAAAAATTATCAGGCTATCTAAGAGTGTCCTTCAAAAGGGGAAAGCAGGTGGAGAGGAAGGAAGAGAGGGTTAGCGTTGTGGATGTTTTACCATGAAAAGCCAGGGATTGTTATATCTGTTGGAAGAGGGGACATGAGTATGAAGTGATGGGCATTTAAATAGAATTCCCTCTGTTCAGTGCCTAGATTTAAAGTTTTTATTTGACATAGATAAGAAAGAACAGAACCTTAAGCCATTTCTGGCAGAATGACAGGAAAAGAACTACCCAACACTTGGATGAGTTACTTGACAAGGGAGATTGATGAGTCAAATGATCAGGCACATTTAAGCAGTCGAGGATGTCCCTGCCCCAGGAAGGCTAGAACAACACCAGCAACTTGGCCATAGATAGTCACATGGCATTTCCTACTGAGCAAGATGGCTCTGCGTTCAACAAGGGCAATGGAAAACCAAATCATGGAGAGTGTGAGTTTGCTGGCAAAGATTCCAAAAGGGAAGAAACTTATCACCAAGGTGACAAACCCTAAAACTTCATTGATTTAAAATTTGAGGTGTTGAGGCCTGCCCAGGGGTGCAGTGGTTAAGTTCACATGCTCCACTTCAGCGGCCCGGGGTTCACAGGTTCAGATCCCAGGAGCAGACCTACACACTGCTCATCAAGCCATGCTGTGGCAGCATCCCACATAAAATAGAGGAAGAGTGGCACAGATGTTAGCTCAGCAACAATCTTCCTCAAGCAAAAAGAGGAAGATTGGCAACAGATGTTACCTCAGGGCCAATCTTCCTCACAAAAAGTAAAACTTTGAGGTGTTGAGAGTAAGACGATTTTTACTAAAATACTATTTGGAAAGATGACCTTGATTTACTTCAGAGCATGCATAATTAAGCTAAGATTGTCCGTTACTCTCCCTCAAGTGTTGAAAAATGGAAAATCCCTATTACTGAAACATGATGTTCAAAGTACATGGCAGACAAAGACGTGACTCTTTTTGGTGTTTTTATTACATCCTGTTCACTGGGACACTAAAAACTCAGCCTGTTCCCAAACCGCATATCACGGTCAGAGTTCTGACACTCGGAAGAAGTGTAATGAACCTTCGATATTTAGTTCATATCTGGTGGGATGGGGGAGAATGAACAGCTGTACACAGGAAAAATAATATGAATTATTCAGAAGAAAATTCTTGATAATAGCTTCATTTCTGTTTCTACATATTTGTAACTGACATAGCTTCAGGAAGTAAAGAAATTACACCCATCCTAGCTTTAACTGAAAGGCCTGTGGCATTCTGGGAGCAGTCTCTTCTTATCAGTGTTAACTTTGGGGAACACAATGGCTTCTGGGTAATATCAGTCAGTGGGAGATAACCAAATTGCTAATTCTCTACCCCAAGAGAGTGGTTTCATTCATGTAAAAAAAATCTCCAATATAATGCATTCCCTTATCCTAAGGACATTAAAAAAAAAGAGAGATGGCTTTGAATTTCAAAATATCCCAATAAGAAAGTTTTTTATTATTACTAATAAAGATGGTATAAGCAGCAAGGAAAATGACCTAGGAATGTAATTTTATTTAAGCAGAATTTAGTTATGGAATATATACTCACTTTTTAGTCTGATCTATGGTCTAGACAGAAACAAAGTTTAATATCCCTCATCCTTTTTTCTGTTCTCTTCGTATGTGTTTCTTACAGCCATCTCTGTCACAAGGGCTGTGCCGCCACGGGAAAATGTGCCTGCTCTTAGCCTGGCTAAAGGAGGCACAGTTTGCACATGGTAAGGAAGGTGATAGTGGAAACACGAGCAGAAGCAGTGCCAAATTTTTCATTTAGAAAAATGAGTCGCAGATATCTAAAAAATATATTACTTAGAGAAGACAAAAGGTAAACTGATTACAGAATTGGGAAAGAGCAGGGAAGAGAAATGGTTAAAGGAGCTGAAATGGGCCCCTCAGGGTAGTTGAGTAATACTGTATAAGGAATGTTTTTAGATCAAAGTTCTCTATCTGCAGGGAGAAAATAATCAAAAATTGGCTTAAAGTCAGTCCAGAAAGATGTCAGCTTAACTTTCAGGATACATTCTTGGTGTATAAGTTGATACATATCACATTAGGATATAAAGAGAAGTCTTGTAATCTCCCTCCCAGGAGAGGCGTGAGACAGAAAAAGCCCAGTAACCCGCATAACCATTTCAAGTGGCCAAGTCACGCAGAGCCAGAGGAACGTGCTAGATTTCCAGGGTCCTTACAGGCTCAGGATTCTCTAATAATTCAACAAACATGAGTCCATAGAAGGGAGCACTCTGCCCCGTGTTCAGCAATTTCGGCAAATTCCAAACAGTTTTCTTTCATACAAACGAAGTTAACAGCAACAACAGATTTGTAAGGACATTGTACAATCAATCAGCACCTCACGGAGTGGGATAAACACCTGCTTTTTCTTTCATATGGTAAATGGCTGGACACAGTTTAAAATAGAGCCAGAGCTCCATGCAATTAAAAGAACCGGTGGAGGGGCGGGCCCAGTGGTGCAGCGGTTAAGTTGGCATGTTCCACTTCAGCGACCCAGGGTTCACCAGTTCGGATCCCCGGTGCGGACACAGCACCACTTGGCAAGCCATGCTGTGATTGGCATCCCACACATAAAGTAGAGGAAGATGGGCATGGATGTTAGCTCAGGGCCAGTCTTCCTCAGCAAAAAAAGGATTGGCAGCAGTTAGCTCAGGGCTAATCTTCCTCAAAAAAAAAAAAAAAACCAGTGGAAAAAAGCACCACACACAGGGCGACCATGTAGACAGTCAGCATTTCTGGAAGAGAGCGAGTGGACCTAGAGTTCACAGGGGAGTTTCACGGGATTCTTTAAGCAAAGTCAATCTGCCACATTGAGGAAATGCAGGGTCAGCCTTAATGCTTTTGGTCCCAAGGGAAAGTTGTCCAATTGCCAGAATCTGAAGGAGAAAGAGAAGGAAAAGTATCTCTTTTTCTGTCACTAACAGTGACTGAGAAGAAATGGATCCTATGCAGAGGCCCGCCAAGAGAGAGCCTTCTGCTCGCTTCTCACTCTCCCTTGACACTTGCTCCTGCCACCCTAGACAGGCATTCATGGGACCACAGACTGAAGAATGAAAGAAATTTAGAAATTATCCAATTGAAAAAAATCAAAACATACACATCTCAAAACCCCCCACCAGCTAGACCAATAGCCCAAGAAATTTTTCTTCCTTCTCTCATGAGAAATTCACAGTCCCGGCAAGGCAACCAGCTGGAGGGCAGCGCCATCTCAGAACTCGAGTTAGTTTCTCCAGTTTCTGCACCGAAATGGACCCTCCAGCTTCCTCTCCAGGCGGCACTTCCCAAAGAGACACCAGCAGCTCTCTGTTCAGAAAGAGGTCTCAGTAATCTGCCTTAATTGCTGGGCTTCCGAACAGCTTTTGACTCCACCGCAATTATGCCTTAAAAATCCTACACCCATTTTGTGTTCTAAGCCATGGAATTTTTTGACAGTTAAGTCAGAAAACTTGGGCCCATATTACTCTGCCAAATAAGTCACGTACAGAGGAAACAAACCCCCTGCTAGAAAGCCCCAAGCTGTTCCTAGGTGTGTCACTAGTCTACTCTCTTCTCTGTTTAAAAAAAAAAAAAAATTCCTTTCCTTTTGTGCTTTTATTCTTTTCTTGGTACTAAATGAAAAAGTAGAGTGTTTGTCATCCCCCACTTGAATGGACAGCCCCCTATAAAACAGTTCATATCATGTGAAAAAACAACCACAGTGCTAGCCGCTGAAATAAAAATGGAAACTTTTTAAACTGTTGCTAAGCGAAGACAACAAAGGTGTCCCCTTTCAGAGTTGATAAGAGATCATGCGGTTGAAATTCTGCACAGCACTTTGAAAACTAGAAGCCTTAGACTTAGGACCTCGTTCTTCTTTTAAAGCAAATAGTTTTGAAAGCTTGCTGGATCCAAAACGGACTCCACCCCATGCTGTTTTTGATCTCTGACATTCTGAGACAATTACTGCTATAATCAAGTATGTATTGATTACGTATAGCCCTCCAAGCCATTTACACTTAAGAAAAATAATTCTTAAAACATGTCAATATTAGGACAAAACAAAGTGGCCTTGAAAATGAACCAAGCCTGCACAAAATTCATGTTTTTAAGAAACAACAAATAAAAAGAGGGAACAAGCATTTTTGCTTGAAAGCTCACAAAATTGGAAACAAGGAAAGTCCATAAAATTGCCTCCAAACCACCTTTCCCTACCCCTGGAAAGCATTTTATGAGATAATGAAAACCTCTAACCTTGAGTGATGCGATTAAGTAATAAAAGGCTGAATTCTCCCTCCTATATAAGCCCACGGGGTGCTTCCGAGAGCTTGGCAGAGGTCTGTGTAAAGAGTTAACGGTGTGTTAGTGCAACACCAGGTTACAGGTGTTTGTTGGAGATCCCACTGAGATTTTTCTCCAGACTGGTTAAACAACAGCTTCATTCTCTCGCACTCCAGTGGGCTGCTTAGCAAGCCCTAGCCTTCCTAGAAGGCTCTGTACACAGTGCACACGGGTGCATTGCCTCTGCTTTGAGCCTACCGGAAAAGCAAGCTTGCACACTTACAATCTCGTGAGTCACTGATGAGTACTATCTGGGTGACAAAGCTTGCATAAAGAACCATCTCTCTGTCCACATGCTTCACAAGAGACTGTGGGGCTCAGCTCCTGTAGATATTCCAGTCCACTAAGAGAAGATGTATGGCCAACCATGGACCCTGGGGATGCAATACTTAAAGGATGGCGAATGTGTACCTTCCTGGGTTTAATCTCATGCCTTTCCTCTGGAGGCATGGTGAGGGCACACAGGCTTGACCCAGACCACTGCTCTGCAAGTTCCTGGTAACAAGCAGGTTAAGCCAGCTAATAAATCAACCCTCAAATCAGGGCTTCATCACCCTGCACCCTGGGCTCTCAGAGCTTTGCAGCCATCTGAAATTTCTTTAATGGGATTATCCTGATGGACACAGAATTCCTGGAGTCTGTCAATGTAAAAGGACTGCTTCCAACAATATTTATGAGAAGGTGCTTTCATAGCTCATCTTCATATTTTTCTCCTAATAGTCCAGCTGTTTCTGTATTCTAAATTCTTCTCCCATAAAACCTTTCCATCCATGGATACATGTGTACCTGGTGGCAGGGGGTGTGGGGGGGAAGGGTGGCTCTATTTTTCAAAATGTTTTATTTTTAAATGATTTCAAATTTAAAGAAAAGTTGCAAGAATACTACAAAGAAATCTTAAACACCTTTTACCCCAATTCACTCCTCCTCTCTCTTTCTGGGGCATAAGTATCCACACATACACACAGATGTAGATATAATTATTTCTCAACCATGTGACCATAGGCTGCACGTCTGCTGCCTTACTCTGTAACACCTCAATGTGTATTTCCTAAGAACAAGGAGTCTCTTACATAATCACAGTACAGTTATCAAATTCAAGAAATTTAACATTGATGTAATACTTTTTAATCTAATCTACAGTCCACATACAAATTTCATCATGTGCTTCCAACAACAACCTTTATCATTATTATTTTGGGCATAAAGGATAGAGCTCTGGATCACATATTTATAGAGTGTCTTTCAATTTGAGTTTCTCTGATATTTCCTTGTGATTAGGTCCATGGATCCCCTTTGGGGCTGGAATACTACATAGTGATGTCTTCTTGCCAAAGTATTCCATCTCAGGACCCACGATCTCCATTCACTCCTGTGTGGTGATGTTAATTTAATTTCTATCACTTGGTTAAGATAATGGTCCACGATTTCACTGCATAGTCTTTCTTCTTCTGTACATTTAGATACCTTGAGATTATGTAAATTCCTGTTTGTCATTGAACCTCTACCTCTAGATTCAGTATCGATTGATGATTCTTGCCTGAATCTATTTTCACTCTGATGGTCATGTGTTTCCTTTTTTATTTAAGTAACATTCCAGAAATTTAATCCACTGAACACCAACAGAGGGTAGAAAAAAACTTTGGATTGCATTAGCACACAACTCACCAGGCTTCTTCCTTCACAGGGTAGCGATATCATAAAAAGAAGGAAAGGGCGAAATACATACACTACAAATGGGCCACAATATGCTTTTCATTTATCCTAGTTTTCCGAAAGAGTCCCATGCCCAGAGGTGAGAGTCCGAGTCTGAAATCACGACACCATCTTCCACTCTTCTGATTCAATATCAAGCATTTTTCACTATGATTACATGCAGTCACCAGTCCAGGGCATTTCCTCCCTTTTGTTTAAATTGCTTCTAGAATAAACATCTCAAAACTTAGGATGGCAGCCAACGGAAGATAATCTCTCAAGGGAAAACATTGGAATCCTCACAACTTCCATCAGTAAGAAGCAGAGGAAAATGACAATTGCCATTCGTTACCGAAGAAATTATATTCCACGGTAGAGCTTCTCGCCTTTAATTCCATAGAATAAAAGTTAGTCTTTCAAAATGTTAAATCTTATATGTGGTAAATAAATTATTTTGTAACTTTCCCATGGAAACAGAAGCACATACACATATATTATATATATAATTTACACCCGTACGCACTTTTCCTTGCTCCAGGGGTCTCAGAAATCTGCTATGTTAATTATCAAGAGAATACTATGCTACTTCATATGAAATGAAAGAAAGTGGAACCTACTGGTTAGGGGAATCTACCACTTATCCCTTTAAGCGTTTATCTTGTTCACTAAAAATAACCCTATTTCCTTGAGGACAGATGGAAAATGTGAGGTGACAATTCCTTTTCCAAGAAAGCATGTTACTTCCCAAGAGGCAAATTCTCACTTCAAGGTGTGGAATATCCACATGCATAAAAAACTCTCCAATCTGTGGGCAAGAAAGCCTACTAAAGTGAGGATTATCCTAATACAACCGGAGTTTGACTAAAAGTAAAAAATAATGAAGACAAAGTGGACCAGGTGCACCTAATAGACGCTGATCTGGCCAGTCTTGCTTCCTTCATTACTAATCAGAATCTGGCAGCATGAGTTAGATCTCATCATCTAAGCAAGATTTGCTTGTCTTTCTTGCATAGGCGTGTATTGTGTAAAGATATTGTATCAAAATCCTAGCAGGTCGTCAAGGGAAAAAGACCACACATCTTCACACAGAGTGAAAGCATATTGTACCGCAGCCTGTGGTGCCCTGTCCTGACAGGTCGTACTGTATTTTAGAGCTGGAAGCAACTTAAAAATCATTTTACAGCCCTCTCATTTTTAGGCAATGCAACAAAGACACAGTTTGAACACATGCTCATTTAATAAATATCATTTGCTCAAAAAACCTTTATCAAGCTCCTATTTTGTGGCAGGAATGAAGCCAAGCCCTGGTTATACAAAAGAAAACAAGATAGATATACTCTCTACCTTTACAAATAATGCAACCTACTTATGCAGTATTTATTACTGATAAAAACATCACAGTTTATTAAAAGCTTTCATATAGATCAGCATTGTTCAAAAGAAATATAACATGAGCCACATATGTAATTTTAAAATATCCAGTAGCCATATTTTTAAAAAATGTAAAGTGAAATTAATTTAATAATATACTTATTAACACAGTATGCCCAAAATATCATTTAACATGTAGCCAACATAAAAAGTTATTAATGAGGATGTTTTACATTCTTTTTTCATGCTAAGTCTTCAAAATCCAGTGTGTCCTTTCCATTTACAGACATCTCAATTCAGATGCTAAATTTGCATCAGAAATATTTGAACTGCATTTAGATTTCACAGAGGTTTACAGCTAAAAAAAAAAATAAGTAGATTGACAAATTCAAGTTATTCCAACCATTCTTGAAAGCTTTCCAAGAACTAAATCCAGCAGGATTTAAATTTAAATTTTAGTTAATTAAAATTAAATATGACTGAAAAATGCAGTTCTTCTGTTACACTAGCCTCATGCCAAGTGCTCAATAGCCCCACATGGCCAGTGGCTGACTTACTGGTTGTACAACTCTGAACAATATCATTTTATATTCCTAGAAAATAAACGAACTGGGCAGAGCAGGCATTACTACTCGCATTGTACGTATGAAAAACAAACACAGCTTCCAGACGATCGAAGGACTCATCTGAGGCTGCAGGGTCCCCACAGTGAGTGGGAGAATCAGAATTCAAGCCCAAGACTTCTAAAGCCTGATGATCTTTCCCCTCGATCTTGCTGCATTAAAAATGAGTGTGAGGATCATTACACTGTTTACAGCACTGTGTTAGGTCATAAAGAATCTTAAACGCCAGATTAGTAAGTTTAGAACTGAGCCAGCCCAGAGGTGACAATCAGGTGGTCTAAGGCCTGAACTGAACCATAAATGTGCTCTGTTGGCCAGGCCCAATTGTTCTTTTAAAAATCTGAATTTGAGTATTTCTCAATGAGACCTGCATTTTCCAGGTTACCGCAGACCTCATTACCCCCATTACTCATAACTGTCCAGCTTCACCCACTCACTGTTCTTTTCCCTGCCCCTGATGCATTTGAATTTGCCAACCCAGCAAGGCAATTGGTGCCATTAAGGGTTTTCAAGCCAGGGAGGGTGATACAACACTATTCACAGAAGACTAATCTGGCCCTCCATGCAGGCTAATTGGGTAGCGGTAAAGACTAGGACTAAGGAGACAAGCTTAACTCAAGCACTGGGCTTTCTTACAGCTCTTTTTGCTTCTTTCAGGGTAATTTCTTTCTAGTTCTCATTAAAATATCCTTTTGACTCCACAATGTCTTAAATTTTCAGTCAATGGCTCAAAATAAGCTTCCAGTGAAATGAGAGAACTGCTCTCACATATACACACACACACAATTGGTCTCTAGAGAGGTACCTAGATGACTTCCACTGAAAGCTTCTGAGTTAAAGATATGGATTTTTAAAATGTAAAGATACTTTTTTCCTTGCCTGCTAGGAGGCACTGAACAAAACCTCTAACTTCCATATATCTGTGTTCTTTTCTTGTTGATTAAAAATTTACGAATTTTTCATCTTTGCTATGCCACAGGCTTCTGGAGGGGATGACACAATGGTAGGTTTCTCATTCTTTCTATGAAAGAAACCATAGGAATATTGACTTGGACATTATTGTTGAGGAAGGGAAAATGGCCCAATTTTGAGATGCGTCAATTTTTAGGGGCCCCTTGAAGATACAAAATTGAAGGAGCAAAAGTAATTATTCAAAATGATTCTACTAGTATGAGTTTATTGGTTAATCTGATGTAGCTGTGACATATTATATTTATCATAACTTGGGAAAAGGTGAGAATCTGTTTAAGGCAATTCACTGAAAAAGATCCAACTACATTTTTTATAAATCATTTCAGAGACAGTTTTCCATATCTGAAAAAATACTCTGTTACTTGAGTCTACGTGTTTCAGTGACTGTCTTGAGTAGGAGAATCTAATGCAGAGTTTCTCAAATATGAGTGTAAGATTTACTGGGGGCAGGATTTTATATGCAGATTTCTCGGACCCAGCCCCAGAAACACTAATTCAGTAGGTTAGGGCACCTCAAGCCCCTCAGTGAATCTGAAGCAGGAGGTACCTGTAGACCATACTTTGAGAAATATGACTCCAGCAATTGGCCATGGGTCATGGACATTTCATGTGGGGCAGAGATCACTAACTTTAAAGACTACTTCCCAATTAAGATGCAGTCGATTGATCGCACTGATGGCTCCAACTAATAACCTCCTTGTATCCACACTCTCTACAATGGGACTCTGTGGCTTCTCCCATCAAGACAAAGAGTCTATTTCCCTATATTCCAAGGCTATCCTGACCTTGTGATTTGCTTGTAACTTTGCAGTAGAAATGTCAGGGTGCCAGCTCCAAGTCTGGGTCTTGAGAAGCCTTGCATGCTTCTCTGTCTCAGATCCTTGTCACCACCATGAGAATAAGCCCAGACAAGCCTGCTGGGGGATGAGAGACTGCATGAAGGAGATTCCAACTGTTCCATCCAAAGTGATCTTGGGCCAGCCTACAGTCAACCGAGAAAAGCAGAGCTCCCTCCCTGGTCCACAGCTGGGCAGAGATGCATGGTGAGCCTGGCCAAGAGCAGAAGAAGTGTCCGGCTGACCCAATAGCAATAAATCTTACTGTTTGGGGCCACAGACTTTAGAGTAGCTTGTTATGCAACCATAGTTAACTGGTGCATAAGGCAAAGTCCTTACCATCTGTCCTCTGCTCAGGAGAGTCTGAATGAGACAATCATTCCTGCACAGGAGGAAAACACATCTGTTATTGTGGCAGATAAATCCATGGCAAAACTTCTGCCACTAGATTTCACTGGATTTTATCATGGCCCCAAAGCTCTCCCAACACATTTGGACTAAGGTGATGGCCAAGGAGATAGTATAAGATGAGAAGTGAAACCCAGGCCCCAAGCAATCTAATAGTTAACAACAAAAACATAAAGCGACATTATTTAAAAGCATTACAAGATGAAAGACTCAACCCATAATAAAGGACTTTTTTTTTTAGTGTTCTGTCAGGGTCTTGCTGTCCATTCACCATAAAAGAACATAAAAGGTATAATTTTTCATATTTCCTGTAAATCCACCTAGTCTATGTGAATTCCTCAAAAGCATTCAAAATCAGATCTTTTAAAGCTCCCCAAATGCAAAACCAAAATTAAGACTTTCCTAATAATTCAAACACAGTTTGGCTGAATCTCACCACCACTAAATTATTACAAGCTGTCGCACATATCTAGAATCAGAATGTCAGAAGGACCAGGTTTCATAAGAGAAACACATCTTTGGGCTCCTAGAACACTGATTGTTTTGGCACCAGTTGCATCACTCTCTGCTTGTAAAGCAATGTCTGTGGTGTAGGAAACGCTCCAGAGCAGTGGGTCGCAGAACAGCACACCATATGCTCCGCAGTTCACCAGCACAATGGCCCTTAGTCAATGGTGATACCTTGACCAAGAAGCTCTTTACAAACTGGGCTTTACATAAATGTGATGGGGACATTACATTCAAAGGCCGAATGAGTTACTTCTTTTGTTTGACAGATAATTATTTCATGCCATATAGAAGAACGAACAAAGCCTGTCAAAATCATAGACTTTACTCATCACTGATTATCTACAAACACACTAAAACGGAGACAAGCCTAAAAAAGTCTATTTGTCCATTAGAGCAAATATTAGCCCCACTGTCCCCATAAGGTTTCCATAACTTTCTTAAAGATTGGCTCCTTATAATAAAATGACCAAAAAAGTCATCAAAATAGCCACAAGCTAAGAAATCACATAACGTAGTATTTCATAATTACATATTACATACAGCAGAAGTGAAAACAGGAAAAGAAAGCCATTTTCTTTCACAGCTTCCGAGATGATTTCCCACACCTTTCAATAAATTTCGTACCAGGTGTTAAGTCCCAAGTTTTGAAGGATAATCCAAAAAAAGGAAAATCCTGTGGTTTCATAACCCTCATAACTTGGAAGCAAAAGTCTACAAGTCAAAATATCCCTGGGTATATATTTACAGATTTCTTCCTCATTTTAGGTTACACCTACAGTGAATCAGTTTTTCTGATTGTGCAGATTCTGACTTTCGGCTGTTTTAATAAAAGCTTAGTGGCTTCCAGTTTAAGCTGCCAGCACTCTAGGAGTGCCCTCTTGGTGTGAGAAGCCAGAGATGATTAACTGAAAAATATTTCCAAGTTAAACATTGATTTTCCTCTGCCTCCATTTATTCCTATCTTGGACGACCTTTCCAACTCTTTTTTTTTTTTAAACAAAAGAAAGCAGGCACCAGTGGCTTTGCATTTCTCAGTAAAAAGCAAAAGCAGAATTATGCATTTGTTAGTGCTTGTGGTTTTATCTTATAAAGAAATGAGCAGGGTATTGGGGCAATCCAAGGAAGTCTACTTGCTTTTCATTACACACACGGACAGACACAGACACACACACCATACTCGTGACTTGAATGAGATCCTTTCTGTTTTGTTTCATTTCAGTTACTATTTTACTTTGGTGTTTAGTCCACACAGATTCAGAAGGTATGAGACTAGCTTAGTTTATGGGTTCACTTGAAGCTTCTCCTTCTTGTTTTCTTCCTACCTTTTAAGAGAAAGGCACATATTTAAGACTTCTATCCTCCAGACCCCAGTCTGCTATTTCAGTCCATCACCAAACCCTGCTTTGTCTCCTTTGCAGTATCTCGTATCAAATCCACACACACACGTGATTCCCTCTCTCTTAGCTGAGTCCCTACCAGTGCCCAGCACTCTAAGCCTTAATAGCATAACAGCCTCCTATCAGTCTCTCTTCTCCGTCCTACTTGCAAGATTAAGATTAGTCTTACTAGAACATGACTGTAATCATGCCCCTTCTCCACTGAGAGGCCTACAGGGACTTCCTCCTGCCTGATATCAAGGTTAAACTCCTCTTCCTAAGTCAAAAAGCCTTTCCATTTATCTACGCAATCTAATTTCTTGGCATTCTTTGCTGCCTGACCAATTAGGCTGGTTTTTCCCAGGCCATCCCCGTCTCTGAGGAGCACTACAACTATTTACTAATATCTATGAAGCCTCTCCTTCTAGGCACTCACAAAGATAGGTGTGGCCACGTGACCTCCTCTGGCCAATGAATTCTAAGCAGACAGAAGTGACACATAGCACTTCTCAGTGGAAGCATTTAAGAGCCAATGCATGATTCTCATCTCTTCCCTTCTTTGCCACAAAGACCTACAATGTTCCAGATGGTAGTGACTCCATTGCCCTGGATCCCTAAGTGAAGATGAGTTGCAATAGAGGCCTCCTAATGATGTGTGATAAACATTAACACACAAAAAAACATATACTCCATTGCTTATGTCACTGAGATTTGGGGACAGGTTGATGCTGTAACATACCTAGCCCATCCTAACTTTGCTGGGTCCTGCCTCCCAGCCTTTTGCTTTACATGTGCCCTCTCTGTATTTCTTCCCATTTTTTGAAGTTCTTCTCAGGCTTCTGAATCCAGCACAAGTTCTCTTTTTCTCGAAGAGGACTTCCTCATTTATCCCATGTCACCATCATCTCCTCTTTCTCCATATGGATACACACCACCATGTACTTTAACCCTTAATCAGCTGTGACCAGACAGCTATTGAACTCCGCATGTTGAAAACTGCTTGGAACACAAAAGCAGATGAGACACAATTCCTCTCATCAAGAAGACAAGGTATATCCACCAGAGAAATACAATTAGAAAAGCATAAAGTAATAGAAGATGAGACAAAAATTGTCAGAACACAAAAATGGTTCATTGCTAAGCCAGTGGCATAAGTGCTTAGTGCCAATAACGTGACTAAAGGCATCTGGGTAGACTTTTAGGAAGCTAAGGGCTCCCTTGAGTAAGATGTGGCCAGGAGGAAGACTATTTTAGGTAGCAACTTAAAGCCAGAGCAAAAGCATGGAAGAGGAATGACTTAAAGTTGGATCTGTGTATAAAAAAGTTTATCAGAAAAATATTTGTTTTAGAAAGTACTGGAAGAAAATAACAGAAAAGTAGTTGGAGTCAGATTTTGCTGAGCCATATACATAATGCTAAAGAATGTGAGCTTTCTTCCTGAGGAAACGAAGAGCTGTAAAGTTGCCCAAGGCAGAGTAACACGTGAAAAGCACTTTATTGGGGTGATCAGTCTTACATCTACCAGGTAGGTGGATTGAAGAAAGATAAGAGAATTTCCAATATGTCATTCCCCCTAAAATTTAATGAATGTTAACTTTGTCTCTCCAGTTACCATGTATCAGTTAGCTATTGCTGAGTAACAAATCACCCCCAACTCAGTGGCTTAAAACAGCAAGCATGTATTACTGTTCACAAGTGTATGGGCTAGCAAGTTTGTTCTTCTGGTCTTGGCAGGATTCACACAGGCATCTGTGGTCAGCTGTGGGTTGGGTAGGTAACTCTGTTGACATTAGCTAAACTTTCTCACATGTTTTGAATGTAACTGACTAGAGACTGATATAGGATGGTCTCTACTGAGACAACTGGCCTCTTCACCTGATTTCCCACCCTTTAGTGGGCTAGTCCAGCCTTGTCACATGGTAAAGGCAGGGTCCAAGAGAACAGGCAGAAGCACATAAGGTCTCTTCAGCCTTAGCCTAGAAAATGGCACCACATCATTCTGCTGCATTCTACTTGCCAAAGCAAGTCAAGAGTCCAGCTCAGATTCAAGAAGTGAGAAAGTAGATTCCTCCTCTTAAAGGGAGAAGATACAAAGTCACACTGAAAAGGTGGGGCCTCAGCAGGACCATTAGTTGGGGAGGAAACATGCAAGGAACTAGGCATCCTCTGCTACAATTTACTCACACCCACTGTATTCTGCCATAAGCCCAGGAGGTACTTGTACTCACCATTTTACAGACAAGGAAACTGGGCTCCCAAGTGGTTAATAACTTACCTAAGGTCATATATAATTGAGAGGCGTGGTCAGCATTTGACTCTCAGGGTAATTCCAAAGCCCATGGAGTTTTATTTTTTGCTAGAGATCCTTATATTGAGAAAGAGTAAAAATCAAGGGTCAATGCTAGGGTCAAAAGAACTAAATTCAAGTACGATCTCTGTTGGTTTCTTTATCTCTAATATATCCAGCTGTCTCACAGAAGCTAACATAAAAACTGAAATATCTGCACACACAAAAGTATTCGGAAAACTACAAAATGGCTTACAAATAAAAGATGCCCTTTTTCTAATTTTTAATATCCTTATAGAATCTGGATATAAATCTATACAGCAGAAGGTGAGCAACGACCTCTTGGAGAAAAGGGCATTTATTATCTAAAATTATCTAAATTATACAATATGAAAAAAATATGTCTAAAAAACAAGCCAAACATTTTTACATCTTTTCCTTATGAGAAATTTGAGTAAGTGAATATTTGTTGGTGTTAAGAAATTATTGTTAATATTTTTAAGGCGTGATAGTGCTATTGTAGTTTATGCTTTTCTAAAGAGCTCTTTTTTTAGAGTGAGGTAGCAATAGATGCAATTATATGAAGACAGAGATTTTTCCAGAAAGGTTAGAGAGTACAGCTGAAAGATGACCTATGATTAATTACTGAAGCTGAGTGATGGGTACTTTTGTGTCTTTTGAAATAATATTTTTATGAAAAAAGGTTTTTCTATTTACTTAAAGTCTCCCAAATATGAGTAGACTTCCTTCCTCTAAAATAAAACCTCTTGACATCTGATATTTCAGAAATATTCCCAGAGCAATAGGCATGACATGTAGAATCTGGATATTGTTTCTTTCAACATTAAAACCAATTACCGTCTTTTCTCACAGCCAGAGTGAAGCTTCGAAGCTGACTTCATTCCTCCTTACACTTTAACTTCAGGTTTCTTCCTCTACACATTAACCACTGCAATCTTGCTCCGCCCTCGCTATCTTTTCTTAGCAATCGTCCATTCACCCTTGTCTGAGCCGCTCTCTCACAATGTTTTTCTGGGTAGCAGAATATGGAGCAAGGCTTGTGTTGATTTTGTGCAGCCCGCATTCCTGGAATGTTAGTGCTAAGCCCAGAATTTGACCTGTAACACAGTGAGGAAAGAGTTCAAATGCAAACTCCAAAGATATCCATCCCACAGAATAGATGCCAATAAGCAATTTCCTTTTCCCAGCCTACCAGAGATTTTCATCAGATAGCCCATAACAGACAGAACTCGTGCCAATATTTTATAACCCATAAAATTTCTTCAAGCAATTGTACAGATTTCCAGCCATGCTTTGATCAGTCTTTGTAACAGTGACTCCAGGCCTTTGCCTCAAAATGATTCCTAGATCTCGATATGTATACAATGGAAAAGATCTGGCCTTAGGAAAGTCGCTCATTAAAGCGCTAATCTGTTCCACCACATTCTTCCGAGACACAGTGATCAGCATTCTAGCCGGCCTCAGTGGCCAGCTCTAAGAAGACTGATAGAAACAGCTTAAGTAATTGGATTGCTATATGGGATTGAATGTCTGACAACAAAAGATAGCCATCTCTATTCGACCACCATATCTTTGTTCCAGCAATGAATTCATTTAGCAATGCACTTAGAGGCTCCTAGGCTGGGAAGAAATGACAGACTAAGGACACAAAAGCTGGGCCAGCTGATGAGCCCAGAGACAGAGGCTGTGCAATTCCAAAAAGTTAATTACGGTGAACACAGGCAGCAGACAATGACCTGTTGAATCATTACCATAATCACATTACTGCACTGGTCTGCAGTTCCCAGCCAAGGGAGGTACTGGCTACTTCTCATTCTGACCATGCATTTTATTCTCATTTGCCACCTGCAATCTACTGTACACGACTTCTTGGCTGATATGCTCTTAACTAGCTCAGCCTGTTTGTATGCCTTAGCCATTTTTTAAAATTTTAATATTTTTTTCTATCCAAAGAGACTGATAGGATACAAGTGTTCAAGTAGTCAGTAGAGAAGATGTTGGTGCTAAAGTTATCTCACGCTTGTCTCCAAACTTGTGACTTGGGAAAGTGCTATCATCCATTAAAATATAATTGCAATTTGAAAATCATACATTTACATATAACTTCAGATATGTCTAAACAAGGTTAATATAATAAAAATCAGAACATTGATTTACAACTTCAGGTAGGCGTAAAGAGGGCTAATATAAATTAGAAGAGTGATATCTAAAGTCCATCCTATAGTGAAAAGCAGCAAAAGTACCCATACTCACTGAGTCTGAAGCAAGATTCCCAGTTAATATTTTCCTAGCAGCTTTGACATATTTATTTCTTGACCACGGAGTATTTAGTTTCCTCAGCAGTGTGACATGAATTATTTTCACTTTTAACTCCTCTGAGACGGTTTTGGTCTGTCTGGAAAGAATACCAGTTGGCCAATGAGGACAGCGTCTCATTTTATAATAAACAGAGATGTTGGTATGATAACCACAGCCAGAAATGTAATAACACAGCAGGAATAATAATAGTCAAAATAACATTATTAAACAATAATTACTTTAGACACGCCAACTTAGAAAGGGATTCTAAATATTTCTAAATGAAGTTCTGATTTAGCCGTACAACATTCAGTAAGAGGGCTCAGGGATCATTCATTCTACATTAAAATGGAAAGAAACAGAAAAGCCAGGATGCATTTGCTTTTTCAAACAGTGGCACCAAAGAAGCCCAGACACAAACGTCTTGACATCCAGTCCAACACTCCAGGTCTTTAAAGAGCATCTTTCAGCCAAGAATCCTTGCCCAACTTGGCAAAGAGATAGAACCAGCTTCACAATCTAAATTGTGACTTTGGATCATAACTGAGAATACACAATCATATGTTGTCCAAAGTTGGCATGTTTTCCCCTTCTCAACTTATCATACTGCCAAATGGACATAGTCTCAAGTGCTTGAAACTATAACCAGCAAAAAGCTCGAAATACTCCTAATCTTGGGTAAAGAACGTATTTTTCATTTTAACATAGATAAAGAGGAGAAACCATAGAAGGATTTTTACTCAAAACTTCTCAGCAGAGACTTCTGGAGGCTTTGCTGAGTTCTTGGAGAATTTTTCAGAGGAAAAGATATTTCTAAGTTTCCAATCCAGAAGGTCACTCCTTTGGTGGGAAACAATGGTTCCCTCATCAGCACAGCCTACAGACTGTCACATCTTGCAAAACTGAAGTTCCTGTGATAAAATAGCCCTCAAACTTAACAAAACATCCCAAATACCTGCTTAAAATGCTTTCGTTTCTTTTTATTTTCTAAAAAGGACTGAAGTTGCAATCAATCTGTATTTGAGACCATCAAGAGCAATAATATTTGCACAATCACTGCATGGGGCAGAAAGTGGATCCTAGACCCTGTAGGAAGCTCCTCCACTCCGTCCTGGTCCACCAGGGCCTCCCTCTCCCCTTCCATCTATGCCTCAGGCTCCTTCCTTTCCCACCATTACCACGCCCTGTCTGTATCAGACACAGTTTTGCTTTTTCCAGGACTGTGTAATTCTTCCCTCCTTCCCTAGGTCAGAAGGATCTAGCCCTCAAGGATAAGATGGAGAGCTGGTCTAATCTACCCAGTCCTCACAGTGCCCAGCACAGACTGGCATTCCACAAGTATGTCACTGACTGCTTAGGATAGAGGTTAAAACACCAGACAGACAGAATTTATTGTCCTTATGTACAATGTAAATATGCTTCCATGGGTCACCTTTGAGGTCATCACCAATTTACCAAGAAAGTAAGAAAACAATATGCTTTTAGTTCCAAAGTTGGCAGGCTTTCTAAATCACCCAAGGTATGACTAGAACACAGCCACAGCTTTGTATAAACCCAGAACCTGACAGCCACTCACAAGGTTACAGGAAATGCGTGTCTACCCAGACAGGCCCTCTGTCTTGGAGCAGTAAATACCCACTGCATCCGTGACTAACGGTGAAATCACTTCTTTCCTGAGACCACACCCTAGCTCTTATCCCAGCTCTGGGGTGACGCAGGCAGGCAAGACATGATTGAAGACAGGTAGACGTATATCCCCTGCCCCACAGTCATTTTATATTTCCTTCCTCTCTTACCCATCACCCTCAGCCTTGCCACCCACCCCTGCGTGGCAATGGAAGGTCGTTTCTTCTTTGAATGGGCTCTGGAAATCTCTGATCAAAGGGCCTTTCCCCACCTCCTTGTGGCTTCTCCTTGGCCCTAGGATGAAGACCTAACAAGAGTCCAGGCTAATTTCTACTCTTTATCCTTATGCCTAGACATTCCCAGGCCTGACTGTAATCTGCAGGTTATCTGTCCCATAGGCTCCTAGCTGATTTTCCACACCTTTCCCATTTAGCACAACATAGATACTATAAACTGGCAGCCTAAAATATGCAGGCAACATTGGGCCTGTGAAAGAATTTTATTTATGCTCTACACTTTTGTAGTTGTTTTTTAATAAATTCATCACCAATATTATTAAATCAAGAGATTTTATATATCACTTCAGACGTCTAACTGCTCTTTAGAAATTGGAAGGTTTAGCCACTGCTGGTCTGCATTCCTCTGTCACCAATCAGTTGCCGCTGAGTAATGGCTGCCTTTACAGGGAAGGGACACTCCCCTTCTCCACCGTCCCCACCACTCCCCACTGTCGCACAGCCAGACCTTTGTACTCAGGTATGTACCTGCCATGGCAGAAACTGGACAGCAGTTCACAAAACATGATTCCTCTTCTTCCTGAACATACAAGACTCTGTCTCCCATCCTCTCTTGCAGTTAGGGGTAGTCATGTGGCTGTGTTCTGGTCAATGGATGTGAGAGGCCACTTTATGGTGAGTGCTATTAAATCTTTCACATGTGATCATCCATGCTCTTTTCTCCTCCACTTGATGCAATCAAGCCACATGTTGAAAATGGCAGAGCCACTAGATAGTAGGATCTTAGGTTGGGAGATCCACCTGCAAGAAATGAAACCACTTCTATCACATTTGAGCAATTATGCATTTTGAGTTTGTTTGTTACAGCAACTAGCATGACCTTAACACACCTACTTTGAACTTCACAGGAAGTCTGTGATCTGATATAATGGCTGTGTGCCCACAGTTCTCACTTTACATTGATCCAGCCATGACTAATCCCTCTGAAAGGCACCATTTCTTATAGAAATCTACCATCCATGAACTTCAAAAGATATACTTCCTTCCTGGTCTACTCTAGGAGTTAACTTTGTCTAACGGCATTAATTTATGCAGCTATGATTGTGTCTGAATTTGCCTGGCCCTTACCCTAAATCTTTACCTTACACCCTAGAAAGTTCTGGCTCTCACCTCCATTAACTTCTACTTGGAAAAGTAATGGACTCTTATGAAGCAGTAGAATTAAAATAAATGTCACCACAGTTCTTGGTAGTCGAAGAAATCCACTGAGGTAATCTTCTCCATCAGCAGAATTTTTTTTTCCAAGGTAGCCAAGGTATAGGAAAGAAAAATGACTTGCCTAAAATCATACGGCCAGAAAATAGTAGACAGAAGAATCACACTCTCCTTTTTTACTTCCAAATGGAGTGTCCTTGACAACACTTCCCTTCATCTCTTATTGCAACCCACAGCGTTATTTTACCTTCCTCCACCCCACACACATGTCTACCAATTTATGGAACATTTGTTATGTGTTAAGTACTACGCTGAGCCTTTTACATGCATTTCTTAAACTTTAATTTTGAATAAACATATGAGATTGTATTATTATTTCCATTTTTTTTTTTATTTTATTTTTATTTTTTTATTTTTTTAAGATTTTTTATTTTTTTCCTTTTTCTCCCCAAAGTCCCCCAGTACATAGTTGTGCATTCTTCGTTGTGGGTTCCTCTAGTTGTGGCATGTGGGACGCTGCCTCAGCGTGGTCTGACGAGCAGTGCCATGTCCGCGCCCAGGATTCGAACCGACGAAACACTGGGCCGCCTGCAGCGGAGCGCGCGAACTTAACCACTCGGCCACGGGGCCAGCCCCTATTATTTCCATTTTTAAGATGTGAAGAGTGAGGCACAAAGAGGTTAATTAAATTTTTCAAGATCACACAGCTAAGTAGTAGAAGGTAGGGTCTATCTGAAAAGCCCATGCTCCTAAGAACCACATTATATTGCCCATTACAATTTTATCCTTCTCCCTAGAGGCAAGCATGTTTGTGTCCTTTAGCTTTTCCCGGAAAATAAACCACCCTAAAATATGGTAGCTTAAAACAACAACCACTGTGGGCTAGCAATTTGGGCTGGGCTCAGCAAGGCAGTTCTTCTGCTGGTCTTGGCTGGGCTGACTCATGTGTGTAAGGTCAGCTGGCTGGTTAGCTAGTGGTTAGATGAGCTAGATGGCCTCATGCTCATATCTGGGAGTTTAGCTGGGAGAGCCAGAATGATTAACAGGCGTGGCCTCTCCCCATGTGGTCTCTCACCCTCTTGTTGGCTAGCTAAGGCTTGTTCCCATGGGGTGCCTGCAGAGTTCCCAAGAGCCCAAGAGCATCACCAAAAGCAAGTACCAAAGCATAAGTACCTTCCAATTTTTTCCTTGTGTCATATTTGCTACTATTCCACTGACCAAAGCAAGCCACATGGCTAACCCTAGTTGGAAAAATGGGGAAATAGACTACTTCTTGATGGACACACCTTCGAAATTATATTGCAAGGGGCACACAGAATGGGATGGGAAGAATTTATGAACATTTTCAATATTTCAGTTAATTTAATTGTTTTCTTCTAGTATTTACCTCTGTATTTCTCAATAATATGTGTATATGGCTACCTCTTAAATAATCAATTTTAAATATTATCTTCCAGTTTATTATTATGACAATTAAGAATTTAGCATTTTTAGCCCTTTTTTCTACGAAAAATTCATATATCTTTCACTCAAATTCCCTCAGTGTTAACATTTAACCTAACCACCTTATATAAATATGTATTTCCTTCAAGTCATTTGAGAATAATTTACAGACAATGCCTCTTTACCCCTACATAATTTAGTTTGTATTTCCAAAATTAAGGTTTATGTAACCATCATATGATTATTAAAAATCAGGAAATTAACTTTACAATACTATTATCTAGTCTATTTTGTACTATCCAATATGTTAGCCATTAGCCACATGTGACTGTTTAAATTTAAACTAGTTAAAATTAAGCATTCAGTTCCTTGGTCACACTAGCCAAATTTAAAGTTCTCAGTAGCCACATATGGCTAGAGGCTACCATATTGGATAGTGCAGAGAACATTTCCATCATCACAGAAAGTCCCATTGGACAATCTGTCAAGCTCTGTTAGGAAACAGTCATGCGTCGCTTAATGATGGGGATACTTTCAGAGAAATGCATCATTAGATGATTTTGTTGCTGTGTGAACATCATAAAGTGTACTTCACAAATCTGGATGGTATAGCCTACTACACAGCTAGGCTCTATGGTACTAATCTTATGGCACCACCGTCGTACACGCAGTCCGTTGTTAACTGAAACGTTGTTATGTGGCGTGTGACTGTAGTTACAGATTTATAAAGATGAAATCTGTATGTGTTACAAGAAGTCACAAGGTAGTAATTATTATTGCCATTTTTTATATAGGAAGACAAAATTAGAAAAGCGAACTGAGTCCATAGCTATACAATAAATCAATCCTAGAAGTGGGAATTTGAATCCACATTTGATTGTTTGAGGGACTTTTCTCTTACCGCCACGTCACATTCCATTCCCAAGAAACATTAGTCCATGCCTCAGGCTGGGTTCTCTCCAGAACCTGAGACAAGGACTCATGTACACAAGTTTATTAGGCACTTCCTTTACTTAGGAAGAGCTCCCAGGAGACATAGTAAAGGAATGGGGGAATCAGGACAGGGGAAAAGGAGTGAAGGGAGGGCAATTTCAGGCAAATTCCCAGCCTCAGCCGGATCCCGTGAGTCACTCTGGAGCATAAATTACACCACAGGCTTTGTCCCACCAGAATGCAAGGGAGCTAGCTTTCATACACCCACACCCATCAGTCCTTGGCTACAGGCTGCGCTAGGGGGACGTAACTCCCAGGTACTCCTGGATCCTGCCTGTTGTGTGGGCAGAGAAGCTCCAGTAGCCCAAGGCTCATCCACTGACGGCCAGTAATTCCCAATGTTGGAAGCAAAACACACAGCACCAGAGGCAGGAGCACCCTGACCCAGGGAAAGGGGTCCAAGAACATCGCGGGCAGCGACAGAAACCGTGACAGAGTATCCTTACCATTCTTTGTAAAATGTGTTCATTAAACAACAATGCGGCCTTTTGTATAAATGTGAAATGAAAAATGAAAATATAGCTGTTTCAGAACAGATGCTCCTTACTTATCCTGGCCTATTTCCATGAGATATTTGCTTGAGTCTACAGTATCAGTTGAGGAGGAAAGGGTGTGGTGGGTGGGGCCATCCTTGGTAAGGAGCATAAGATCAAAGGGCAAGAACCAGGGAAAACAGATCCGCCTGCTCGGTATAGGGGATCCCTCTGCTGAAGAACTCTCTGCCCCTGCCCTGCATCCACCCAGACTACAGAAATGCACACACACTAGCGTAAGTAAAGGGGGGATTGTTTTTATGATACAAGAGTGCCTCATATAATTCAAGACTAGAAAATTCAGTGGGGCATCGTGAGGACACCGGAGAACCATCAAGAACAAACTGGGTCCTCTTTCTCTTTTTCTTCCTTTCTTTCTCCATAGATCCTTGAATCCCTGATTCTCTATGCACATGGGCCCAAAGCACCTGCCCGAGCCCTGGAGTCTGGAAACCATGCTGGCTGGCTCCAGAAATAGATCCAGAAGTACAGACGTCTTATGCTCTGGATTACTTAAAATCTCAGCCCGGACAGAATCCGATTAGCTCAGTTCCCATGTCAGGTGTCTCCCTCTGGTCCAATCATCAGAGACCAAGGAGAATAGGATTGGCTTATATACACATGGTATCAGCGGCTTGGGCAGGGGTACAGATTAAGTTAAATGGTATGGCAGACTAATTTTTCCAAAAGTGGCCACAGCAATATTTCTGGTCCCCTATATTCTTCAGGACCTTGCCACTCCTCACTCTGAGAAGTGGAGTCTGTGTCCCCTCCTCTTGAATCTGGGCCAGGACTTTTGGCTGCTCTAACTAGCCCATTGAATACAGCGGAAGTGGTCCTATGGGACTTCCAAGGCTACTAGGTGATTAAAAAGATACACTATCTTCCTGATGTTTGCTTCTCTCTGTCTCTCTGTCTTTTCTCTCTCTCTCTCTCCCCTACTCACTCTTGGGAACCCAGCCAGCAAGCTGTGAGGAAACCCATGCCCCATGGAAAGGTCAGGTGTCAGTGTTCCCTCTGACAGTCCCATCTAAGGTCCGTTAGATGACAGTCAGCATCAATTACCAGACATGTGAGTGAGGAGCCCTCAGAGGATTTCGGGCCCCAACCTTCAAGCTGCTCCAAACGACCTCGAATGGAGCAAAGGTAAGCTGTCCCCACCAAACCTTGGCCAAATTACGGATTCATAAGCAAAATGAATATTGTTATAAATGAATAATGAGTGAATGAATGAATGAATGAATGAACAAATATTGTTGCTGTTGCTGGTTTTAGCCACTTGTTTGTGGGTAATTTGTTGTGCTGCCATAGAAGCCCATTTCAATAAGCTTTGGCACTCCCATCTTCTTGTCCCTCATTTCCATGACCTCTTGATTTCTGACAACCTCAATGTTCTGCTTTGCTTGTCTGATCTCCTCACGTCACTACCACCAAGCCAACCATGACGCCGAGGACACGTGGAGAAGCAGCGTCTCATTTATGACGTGGTTTCTTTTCCGTTACAATTATTTGGGGTGCTCACTTCCCTCCTAGAACCTGCGGGTCTAAAAAGTAAGACCACCAAGTACACTTTAAGCAAAAAGTGTAACTAACAATCAAAAAGAAGCTATTCACCTTGGCCAGGTGTAGGCTTCTGAGTTTTTATGCTCATTTGTTGGCATGATAAAATATACAGGGGCAAATCTAAAAACCTCTCCCAAAACATTCTAAATGCAAAGATTTGCTCAAATATATTAGTGTCTGGAAGCATTCAGATGTAGTTCCCTACATCTCCCTGTCCAACACCTGAGGGTTGCTGTAACGCCGGGAGCACCTCCAGCACACATTCAGGACTGAAACCTCATCCTCCGTCACACTGCAGGAAGGCTGGCAACATGTGCCTCCTTTCCTACTACACTGGCAAGTGGGAGTACCCTGGACCTCATCCTACATTATGTTGAAAACATCATTAACTCATTAGCCAATAGGGTTTATTTGGGACTACTATTTCCAAACAGTCTTATGGTGGCCTTGGGACAAACATCCCTTTGAGAGCAGGCTGCCTTGTCTCACGCAGCGGTTCTCAAAGTGTGGCCCCTGGACCAGCAATGTCAGCATCATGTAAGAACTTGCAAGTAAGGCAAATTCTTGGGCCCATCCAGACCTACTGGATCAAAAACTCTGAGAATGGGCCCAAAATCTGTGTTTTAACAAGCCCTTGAGTGGATTCTGATGCATATTTGAGTTTGAGAACCATTGGTCTAGTCAGGTCCAGTCAGGTGCCAGAAATCACACCAGTGATTGAAGACGGAGAATATAATAGAATTGTGAACTAGGTATCAAGTTCTAACTAGGTGACTGAAAAGGCAAAAAGGGAATGCCAAGGTGTCAAGGAGAGCACAACTGGAGGAAGAGCTTGAGGAACAAAGGGAGGAGATTGGAATTATTAAAATTTAGGCACCTAGAGGTGAGAGGAAGGGTCCTGCAGAATTGAGAAGGGGCCACTGAGAAGGATCTAGGGCTGGGCTGGCGCTCTTCTCAGGACTCTGGCTACGTTGGGCTAGACCCAGGCGTCTGAGGAAGGGGCCCGGCAGCTGGTGCCAGGGTCTCTGAGGGAGGCAATGAAGCCGGTTCTGGGATTGGTGGATAAACAGGAAACTGAAGTAGGATGTGGAATTGGTGGATAAACAGCAAACGGGGACTAACTGCTGCCGCCACAGAGACTAAACGTTGCTCAGGTGACACCCACCGAAACAGGAAGTCCCTTCTCCCTCCTCCAGCCTTGCAGTCTCAATCTAGCGCCCCCTATTGGCAGCAGCTGGCAAAGCTGAGCTGGGATGAACTGTCTCAGCCGCAGCTTCACAGAGCAGGGAGGGTTCAGAGCTCAGAGACAATAGCTTAGTAAGTGGACAGGTTATTTGGAGCTATTTCCAGGGAGTCTTATGTGGTCTCAGAACAAATATCCCTTTTGGGGTAGTCTGCGCTTTGCCTAGAAGTCCGACGCGCACAGTACACTGAGCGGTCTGCAGTGGCTCACTCAGGGGCGTGGGTGGGGTCCTCCAGATGACAGGGTGCACTGTTGTTGGCCTCTCATGGTGAAATGGCCAGGGATTCTTTCTGTGTCCTTCAGAGGATGAAAGCTAGAGAAGAAAGAATGAAAGGGGACAGCTGAATGAGGAGGGATTCTCGGCGAGGGGAAGGAACTGAAGGCTGCTGGGGGCTCAGGGCCTTTCATTGCTTTCTGGAATGAAATATGCAGCAAGCTGTCTGCTTCTACCTTCCCAGAACATCAACATTACCAAAAAGTGATAGCTTCTTGGATTTCCATGGAGCTGGGATGGGCCTGGCAAGCATGCCCCATGGCTATTTCAGAGAGCTATCTCCTGAGCTTTGAAAAGAGAAAATCGCACATACTTGAGGCCTCCTCTGACAGCTGGCAGCAACACCTCCAGTTCATGTTCCTCTCTGCTTCAGGCCCCATCAGACCCCCACCGTGCCCCGCCCACATCACTTTCAAGGCAGCTCTGCCAATGAGACTGAGATGCGTCTCTCTTTCGACCGTGCTCCGGCTCTTTCAGGAAACAGAATGCGTGATGCTTAATGGAGAAAAGAACGTGCATAACTTTCAATGAAACTCAAAAGAAATTCTGAGGAGGAAGAAAATAAATCACTTGTTGGGCAGTGGAGAATAATGCGGACTTTTTCATGAGGGTCACAGACACCCAAAGATACCTTCGTATTTCTCAGTCAGCTCTAGCTCACATCTCTACCATGTCTCAGGAAACCCCAAGAGGAATATAGTGGAAAATCCTGGTAACAGGACACTTTTTACACAAAGAAAATGGTGGTAAAAAGAGGATGCATTGTGTCCTGGACCTTGCACTACCCTTCCTTGGCAGTTCTCGGAACCCCAGCTTTTCTTAATGTTTGAGATTGATGCCAACTCTAAAACTTGTCTGTAATGCATTTGATTTCAGGCAGAACAACTGCTTTGTCTCAGTCCACACCCAGCCCTGAATCAAAAGGAACTTAAAAGATTTATCACAAGGTAAGCCAACTTCTCCTGCCCAGTTTGCCTCTTTGTAGAAAGGGAACAGTCAGACTATTACAGCTCGACATAGCACCCAACTTTGGAGGGTTCCCTATGGAGTAGAAGATAAAGTTAAAATTCTTTATCCTGGCATTCAAGGCCATCCAGAGTCTGGCCACAATCTTCTCTCTCACTGTCCCCAACCCTCTGGCCCCTAAGCATATGTTTATGTTCATAGACTTTCTTCCAACTTTACATTTCATCTCTTTATCAAAATGCTACTCAGCCTTCCAGCCCCACCTCTTTTCTGAGGCTTTCTCCAACTAAACCAGTTCATCATTGTCTCTTCTCTCTTCTGTTCTATTTAGCATCAACTAAATCTGACAATGAGGCCCTTCATCCGTCTTTGCTCCTCAGTGAGAATGTGAAATACAAAGGCAAGAACAGTGTCTTATACAACCCTCTGAGCACCCAATACGTTTTAAACTGGAAGCATACATATGAATGCATTTGCCAGAGCTCTTGGTTGTAAACAACAGAAACTGATAGCAACAAAAATATAAGGTACCTAAGAATCTAACAAAAGATATGCAAATATTTCATAGACAAATTCTTTATTGAAGGGCATTAATAAATAACCTTAATAAACAAAGCAATATACTGTGTTCACGGGTGGGAAGAAAAATCCTAATAATGTCAATCTGCAGATTAAAATATAATTTTAATGCAATTCCCATGAAAATATCTACACAGTTTTTCACAGACCTTGACAATCAGATGATAAAATCTCTATGGAAGAGAAGAGGTCCAAGAGCAGCCAAGTCAGCTTTGAAAGAGAAGAATGAAGATGAATGAGAAACTCATTTACCAAATATCTAATATTTTTATGTCTAGTTATAGTCATGGATGCAGTGTGGTGTTGGCACAGGGATAAACAGAAGTCGGTAGAACAGAGACCCTTGAAATGGTCCCATTCATACATGAAAATGTGACAGGTAACAGAAGAGGCATTCTAGATTATTGAGGAAACAATGGACTATGAATTAATGGTGCTTGTGGAACAGCTCGTTCATTACAGTGAAATTAGATCCTTGCCCCACACCTTATACAAAATTCCATGCCGTGTGGTCTAAAGGCCTAACAGCGACAATAGGGGAGACTCTGCTCATGATTTAAGGATAAGGAAGATTTTCACCCAACATACAAAAACACCCCCACAAATCACAAAACTAGAGACTCATAAATTCAACTACATTAAAAGTTAACATTTCTGTATATCAAAAGACACAACTAAAAAATGTAAAGTCAAGCCACAGACTGAAAGAGGATATTTTCAATGTTTGTAATGACAAAGAACTACCATCCAGAATATATAACTCACTCCTACAAATACGCAAGAAAAAGACAAAAAGGGAAAAAAATGAGCAAAGGATGTGATTCACTGAAGAGGAAATCTAAATGTCCAAATTCATCTATAAAGGTAATCAATCTCACAAGTAATCAGGAAGTGCAAACTGAAACAAAGTACCGTTTCCTATCCATCAAAAATTGGTTAAAAAAAAAATTAAGTATGATAATAGTATTAGGAAGAACATGAAACAATAGGACACGGAATTATTACACCGTGGTTGGAATGAAAACTGATACAACCCCTGGGCACAGCATTTGGCAACAGCCAATATATTTGAAGATCAATATACGCAGTGACCCGAAATTCCACTCTGGGGAATATAGCCCAGGTAACGCTGCTAGGTGATGCTAATGCTGCTTTGAGGAGCAAGTTACTAAAAATTACCCAAAAGTGACAGTCACCTCCCCTTTCCAAACAGAGGTAGTATATGAGTTGGAAGTTCAATTAAATGTGCCCTTAACACCTCGAGGTCTTTAAAGAGGACTGTAACACCACCAAGCATTCATTCCAGTGGTTCTCAAAAAGTATAAGACACTTAACCCTGACAGTTATGTTGATTTTTAAATAGTGAGTAACAGCATCCAATAGTATTCAGTGTCTTCAGTCGCCACTTAGCACCTCACTATCAGAACACAGATAGGATTTCAACGAGCTGAATTCCCCAGGATAAAATGTCCTAGGAGCGGTTTTGTACCTTGCTAACTGTGATCCAACTGAGAGTTCAACCCAAATCAACTCTAATACCAGGGAAAAGGACAGCCTCTGAATGAAAATAGTGTCCTGTCAACAATTTTACATACCCCACCTGAGAACAGTTTTAAACAGAACCAGGTTTGCAAGAGTGAAAAGGCTCAGCTTTGACACAGAATGCTTGGAGACCACAGTAATTCAGGTTCCACTCTTACAGCCTAAATGGATAAATTATTCTGTCCACTTTATACCAAGGAACAGAGAGGCAGAGGTGCCCGCAGAAGGTAAACTAGGCAAGATTTCCAGCAGGGGCGTCTTTTGTCTGTTGCTTTTAGTGGCTTCCAATCTGACCTATTAAAGGTATACCCTGGGCCCCCAAAAAGGGGAAAGAAACTGTAGCTTTGTATTCCCAACTCATGTATCTTTGCTTGCAATCTTGCATTCAATTTCAGTGTAATATGAAGAGGCCTATTCTTTTACAAAAAGTTCCCTCTTCCCACCAGGCTTGTTTGTTATTTTATGTGTTTCTGCATCATTTGTAGGCTCCGCTTTGATCTGCATTCCTCCTGGATGTGGGGTTTCCTTTTCAGCTACCAAAAGGAAAGCTGGTTTGTTTGAAAATCTGTTTATTTGGATTTTTTGCTGGCCTAAAGTCCCTATCTTTATCAGGATGCGCAGAGCTCCGTGTCTGCCAGTTTCAGACATCACTCATTTTCCCAAAGGAAAGGCAACTTGGAAATAATAAAATTTGTCCGTTTGTGCTTGGAGTCTTCTGAGAAAGGAGTTTTAGAGGTCTCAGTTTAAAGTTTTAGAGAAGTGATTCTCTCCCAGATTTCCTTAATCAGCAGTGACTATCTCATGTTTAGACTGAGGAAAAAGAGTTTCCTCTCGCATTATATTCAAATAGGAATTTTCTCAGCAGCACGAGCTTACTCATGTACATAACCGACTGCACCTACATTTACTGGTAAGAACTGCACCCTCCTCAGAACAAGGAAAACTAGGACAGGGGCATTGCTCTTCCTCTCTTGGCCAGCATGGTCATGTAGATCTAGGAAAAAAGAAAGTCAAAAGCACACAAAGGTGACAATATCACTATGTCATCTTTTCCAGAATATTTTCCTTTTAAAAGAAAAGTCAATGCTTGACTCAGAGATGGATACTAAGTTGCAACTAGCATCCCAGATCTGATGAATGAACCCTGGCTGCATGAAAAACATTGGGCACATCAGTGCTCCTGGGGAAATGGGAGCCTCAGTCACGTGATTAGGGATGCCTCCCATGGTGTGGAAGGAGGTGGCACACATAGGGCCTCACCAGCTGAATGCATCTAAAGGCATCTTGTGAGTATCAGATAATTTTCTTTGATGTGTATGCCTCGTGGATGGGGGATGGGATTACTTGTTGGGGGCAGGGTCATGAGTTCCTTAAGCCAATCCCACAGTCAACTACTTATTACCTATAAGTGACATTGGCTCTTGACCAGCATTGTTTCCTAGGAACGGTTCTTCTTAGGAAGACTGAAGCAGTCTACAGACAAAACACAGGGAGGAAATAAGGGCTCTCTGAATGGGGAAGACAGGAGACAGTCTCCCACATCCTCCACACGCCTCTTTGACAGAGAAACAGGATGTGTTCCCCAAGGAGCTTACGAGACAGTCCCCTCACGGGATGACAGTGGCCAGGACCCTCTCTTTGGAGGGTTAGCCAGCAGGATTCAATCTGGGAATCCAAACAAACTTAGGAAAACAATAGGCAGGACCAGGAAGGAATGGGAATTATTTGTCTGTTTTTAATAGAATCCTGCCTTCAAATTGTAGTTTTGCTCTAGGAAAGAAAAAAAAATCATAGTTTTCTTTAAAGTTACACATGAACAGTTTCTGGCTTCAAAAGATAAAAATCAAAATCAACTCCAGTTTTTGCCTAAGAACTACCTCTTTTTGCAGAGACACTAGGCCTCACTCAATTTAGGCTGCTTGCAACAGGTGGCAAGTCTACAAAATAAGACTAGTTAGGTAAGATGACTCCACACTGAGATTGCTCAGCTACTCAAGCAGTTAGAAACCCCAAATAGGAACTAAGGTGGACTTGTTTACACCAAACTCTGGGCTCTTCTCATTTCTCAGCTTGGCCATCCCTAGGCAGACCTCTGAGTCTCTGAGAACCAGCAGAAGCTTACTGCCCCTTTGGTTCCCAAGCTTCGGAAGTCCACATGTTTGAAGGAGCCAGGACTGTTTGTTAAACCACAGAGACTTGTTTTGGCAGAACATTTAGATTAGACTTTGCTCCTAAAAAAAGACACCTATTCATGTTATAAGTGCTATTTATGAGATCCAGAAAGACAGCGAGGTGGGGTCAAACTGAATTGAGGATTTCATCCTGGCAGATCAAGGAGAAACAAAAGGATCCCTTGTGGAAAGTTTTGGTGGTGAGACTCAAAGCACAAAGGAAGCTCAGCAAATTGGACAAGATTGTCAAAAATATCCTTAAGAGAAGGAGGCTGTCTTCCTTCTCAACAATTCCCCAGCTAGAAAACAAATATGAGGGTCTTTGGCATACAGACTCTAAATTGACAGAATGTTACAATGCAGCCTCATCTCACACCTTCATTATCTCACGTGCTTAGATGGGACAATAAGAAATGGTTGCTCTCCTAGGAAGAACGTTGACATCACACTCTGCTTTCCACAAAATCTCCAAAAGGACCCACATTTGAGTGCTATGAATAAACTTCCACTGAGAAGCCCCATCTGAGGCCAAAACACCAGCTAACAGCCCCTAGAGAATTTATTAAAGTTTAATCCCTTCTCCTAGGAGATGAGCAAAGACATCACTCAAGAATCCTGAGAAAGGCTGGGGCGGACTACTCCAAGTGTGAACCTTGGACCAGAAGCAGCAGCAACTGGAAGCTTGTTAAAAAGCCAATTCTCGAGTCCCACCCCAGGCTTGCTGAATCAGACTTGTGGGGGGGAAGGGAGTGAATCCGTTTAACAAGTTTTCAAAGCGATTTTCATGTGTCCTTAATTGTGAGAAGCACTATGCTGGCAGATCTTAAGGAACTGTCTAGCAGCTGGCTGAGAGGTCAGCCCCTGAAGGACTTTGTAAATGCAGGAAGGACATTGCACGAGAGCAGGTAGAAGAGAGTGGTGCCCAGGACCTGAGTGAAAAGGGAGTTGGGTAATCACCACCTGTGCCTTAGTCTGAGGCCGTAAAACCAGCAGGATACATTAACTTTGGTCTTTGGTGGGACACTGGACCCTGCCTGCCACCCTTCTCATTTTTCCCATGGCAATGCAAAGGAAGAGCAGCAGGTTCAAGAGTCAGAGACCTTAACAAACCCTCTCAAATAAGAGTGGGCTCTTCACCAGCTTCCGTGGTGTGAGCTCTATCCTGACTTCACCCACCAGCTGCCCACTCCATTCTCTTGCTGGCGGTCTACTAACAACCTCTCAGACGCACACACCAGTATCCTCTTTCTCCTCACTCATCTCGCTCCTCTTTCCCAGGTGCATTCACTCAAGCCCAGGACTCGCTCACTGCCACTGATCCCGGCCTAGCCCCCGCCCACTCTGCTGCTCTCTCATGTAGGGCCAAGCTCCATCCAAAAGTCAGTATTACTGCTCTCCTAGATGCTTCAGTTTCAACTCAAATCAACCCAACAAGTGTTTAATTGAGCAATTATTATATAACCTACTGCCTCACTCCCTGTTGACACTTTGCCTCTCTTCCTCCAAAAGTGCCATACAAACACAGACTTCTTCAGAGATGTGTGGCTTCTCAGAGCTCAAATATACCAATCATGATGCCTTTTCTTAGGAGTTCATTAGCTTTAGTTTCTGGTATTTTTTATGTTTTTTAGTTCCTACTCTATTCATTCAGAAAAAAACTTTACTCATTTCTCATTCTCCTCTACCCCTTGATTGAGGTTGACCATAGGTCTTAACCCCACACCCCATGCAATGATGACCCTGGCGACGCTAATGGTTATTGCAGCTAAAACACGTGGAGAGCTTACCATGAGCCAGGCATTGAGCTAAGCATTTCACATATATTATTTAATTTTCCCAACTGCCGTATGAGGAAGGCACTATTATTATTTCCATTCTACAGATGGGAAAACTGAGGCTTAGAAGTATTAAGTAATTTGCCCAAGATGACAGGGCTGATCAATGGCAAAGCTGGGATTCTAACCAAGTCTATCTATCTTTTATTCTTTAGGCTTTATTGCCTCTATAGTCATAAGGGAAAATACATGTGAAAGTAATTTTAACCTGCAAAGCACTATCTACAAGAGACACATTCTTCTAAGGACTCTCCCATTTCTTTTGATTCCTCCGTTATTCAATTGCATTCCCTACTTGACAAGTGTCAACACGGCAATTTCTGTTTCTCTTTCACCAATTGCAGATTCCAGTCTCGTTGTGCGTCTGAAAGCTTCCTTTCACCTAACTTTCCTGGCCCCTTTGCACCATGAGACACACATCCAATGGGCCCTCGGTGGAAGAGGCAGCTGGTAATGTCATTAATTCATTCACCTGCTTAGCACATGGTTTGTCCAGAGCCAAGTTTCAACCTTGGGTACCCACTGGAAGATTTAAATGGTCTCAGTGCCTGCCCTGCAACCTAGCCTGATGAAATTAGGGTCTTGGGGCAGGGCGGGGGGGCGGGGAGCAGGCATCAGTACTTTTGAAAGTTCCCCAGGTGATTCCACTGTGCAGTGAAGATGGTGAACACTGACTATATGTTTCATCTCCCTGCTACTGTTCTAATGTTTCTTTCTTTCATTTGTTATGATTACAAAACCCTCCAGGATGGCCTTTGTATCTGTGTTTCTCTGGTATGCCTCCTGGGCCACCTCCTGGACTGAGATTTTCATGGGGGTCTTATGATTATTTTCCTCATAGGGAAGTCACCCTAAATTAGCTACCTGGGATCATTTATTCTCCAAATTCTGTTTGAGTCCCAAAACAAGCCAGAAGGAATTTATTCTTTGAGGTATGGCTGAAATTTCCGATGTCCTTTTGCCTTCTCTATAGCTGGACGAACTATGGGACTCTTACGAAGAGGCTGCTCTCAGCCTGGAAAGACTTGAGAAGGTCTGGGAACATGTGACTAGTGACAAGTATCAAAGACTTCTAGAATATAAAGAGTAAATTTGCTTATTCTGGATATAGCTTCACAGTATCGTATGAGCAAATTTCTTAAAATGAAAGAACTTGGCTATAAGATCTCACACTTAGTGGCAGAGGAGAGACCAAGACATATGGCTGTGATTGGCAATAAGGTAAAATGGTCTTAGAGCTTTCTTTTGCCACATCTAGGATAAAATGCCAAAAATTTGGTAGATCCTGAAACTGAATGATCCATAGGTGAAAAGCTACTCAAACCCCCTCAAGCCATGTCTACCTCACTTCTGCAATTTTGCTATCTTTTCTGAAGTGAATGCACAGTAAAAGAAAATCCACATGTGACTTTTCCTTGAAGACCTTATTTTAACCACCCTCAAACAGGGGTTGTGAGTGGAAGCTTCTAGATTAGGGAACAGTCAGCTTCCTGGATAGGATATCAAACCACGTGACACCTTTCATCTCCTTTCCAACATATGAATTAAGCCCAGGTTTACCTCGGCCGACCGCACCTCAGTGAGAGAGAGCGAAGAGGATTTTCAACAGGATTAAATGATATGAATAGCTTTCAGGTTTCCACTGGGGGCAGAGCTGGGGGTGGGACTGCTGCAGCAGCTGCTCTGAGGAGAGAATAAAGGATTTGCTGGAGCTTTGTGACTCGGTGTATCTGCCGAGGATTGATCTGAGAGCCTTTCTTAGCCTCCTTTGGGGAGGAGGGGAAAGGCTTCTTTTCAAAGTCACATTATCTGGCAACAAAGCCGGACCCAGGAGGGTGGTGTTTCGGGGATTGCACACTTGCTGCGGAGAGAGATGGGCTCCAAGCCTCCCTCAAGGAGGAGGCATGCCGGCCTCAACAGATGGGTCTAGGAGCTGGGAGGGGCTGGGGGAGATGAGGCTGCCTCCCTGACTTTCCCAAAACCTCTGACCTCGGCCTTCTCCCAGGTGGCTCGTGCTCCTGGCAGCTACCTCCCTGAGATCCTGAAGTGAAGGCTGTCCTGTGTGTGTCCGGGGCCTGGGGAGAGGTGTGGCATGCAGCTCAGAAAGATCACTCAGCTATTGCAAAATGATGCAGCCGCTCTGGAAAACAGTTTGGCAGTTCCTTATAATCACCCACTTACTATATGACTCGGCAATCCCACTCCTAGATATTTACCTAAGAGAGATGAAAGCTTATGTTCATGCAAAAACTTGTACACAAATGTTTATAGCAGCTGTATTGCAATAGCCAAGAACTGAAACAACCCAAAGATCTCTCAGCTGAGTATGGATAAACACAGCGTGGTACATCCCTACAATGGAATACCACTCTGCAATAAAAAAGGGTAGGACTGTTGATACACTGAACAACATGGATGTTAAACGAAAGGAGCCAGACTCAAAAGGCCACATACTGTATGGCTCCATCTAGCTCACATTCTAGAAAAGGCAAAGCTGTAGGGCATGGGGGAGGGATTGAATCCAAAGGGTCAGCATGAGGGGATGTAGGGGGTGATAGAATGTTCTGTATCTTGATTGAGGTGGTGATTACACAACTGTATGTATTCGTCAAAACTCAGAACTAGATACCAAGAAATGAATTTTATTATATGTAAGTAGAGAGGCTAAATCAGTAACAAATATGTCATGAAAGGTGTGAAGAGAGGTTTTTAAACTCCTAGCCCTTGTGGCTGCTTTCACTAAATTCCATGCTCCCTTCTGTCCATGGTAACCAGGAGGGCAGAATGGATTGTTCTAGATTCCCATCACCTGTTACTGCAATTGGTGAACAGATGACCGTATCCCCTAGTTGCTTCCTGGAGGAGATCAAGGTAGGGGACAAGTCATGGGTTTTCTTACTCTGACAGTCCCGGTTCCTTCCCCTCAGCTCTTCCTCCTTTCTCTCAAGAAGAATGCATGGCCTTGGCATTCCTCCCACTCATTCTTTTAGCACATATTTCCCTTTTGTTCCTTCTTCAAATTCTTCATTGACAAAATGAAAGGCAAATTGTATTGCGTGTATGAGATTAAAGGACAATTCATGACCTCCACTTCCTGCCAAGGGACATCTCAGGCTCCACCGATGCCAATGGGGTTGAGAGCCTCGCTCCTCCAAATGTGTTCGAGGACCAGCAGCATTGGCATCACCTGGGAGCTCAAGAGACATGCAGACTCTCAGGCCTGCCCCAGACAGATAGAATAAGGACCTGCCTTTTAACAAGAGGCTCAGGGGATTCACATGCAGAGTTAAGTGCAAGAAGCCTTGCTCTAAATTCAAATGTCCATCCTAACGCCATGATCATTTAGATCCCCACTTGCTGTGTGGAAAGAACAGGGCTATTGGCCTCAGCCAATCCTGACTCTTAGCTCCACTGCTTACTAGCTGTGTCCCCCATCGAGGTGAGCAGTTATAAATGTATTAAACCTTTCGAACCTCAGTTTTCTCATCTGTAAAATGGAGACACTAATGTCAACTTTATAGTGTTGCTGTGGGGGTTAAATTATATAATGTACGACAGCAACGCTACGGTGCCTGGCACAAGCAGAGATTTACATATCTCATTTGTCCCACCCACTCCTCAACCTGCTGAGCCAACTTAACATTGTGGCTAGACCATTGAAGTCAAATCCCAAATCGGATGAAACATTTGAAGGAATTAAATGGGCTAGGGGTGGATGGGCAGGGGGAGAGGCAGATGACATTGCTAATTGCCTATTTTCAGGGTACACTAGCTCAGTGATCATCAAAATTTGGTGCATGGAATAGCATTATCTGGGAGCTTGTTAGAAACAAAAATTCTAGGGTCCTACCCCAGACTCACTAAACCGAAACTCCGGGGTAGACCCTAGCAATCTGTGGCTTAACAAGCCCTCCAGGTGATTATGACACATGCTAGTGGGACCTTATCAAGTAATACCAAAAACCTGCAATTTTGGCCCTTGTCGAAGGCCTGGGATAAAAGAAGTGACATTTAAAGTGGTTTGCTGGAAAGCCAAGCCACTCCTTTGGCTTCTAGATTACTGATTTTCAAACTTGGTATTAAAACACACTGGTGTGTGAAGACATGTCTGGTTCGGTTGTGACGTATACTGCTAGCAATTTGCAACTAATTTATTCAACAAATTCATTCAGCAACTAGTTTTAGTGCTCTGTTATGTGTCAGATACTGCTCCAGGCTCCACTAATAGAATAAATCCTTAAGTGATACAATCATGACCAATAATAGGTTATTTAAAATGTTGGTTAAAGATGGAATCATAAAACATGACACACAAATGTTTTACTTTAACATAAAACATATAAATGGTTATTTGCCCATCTTTTCATCTAAGACAAAAACTTCTTAAGTTGCTATCCTATTTCATCCATAACACATCATCTATAATTTTCAGTTTTGGTTTCTTTACATTGGAATGAAAGGTAAAAGACACTTGGGAAGCAATCTAAATGCAGAATCCTTCTAGATTTTTCAGATTTTTTTCCTATTCTTTTAAAGTTGTCTTGCTCATATTCATTCAACAAGAATTTTAGCTACTCATTTATTCTCATCAAGTTATATTCAACCTAGTTTGCACAGAAGTAACATCTTTTAGCACTCATTTCAGCAGTTTAAGTAATATTGAATTAAACGATGTAATTACAATAACAAGTACAACTAGCATATACAGGTTTGGGAACCCATCCACACTGACTACTAGTCAGTATAACATCCCACCCCTCTTTGGGAAAGAACTAAGTCTATAAGCTGCAAAGGTTCTCCATGTTGTGGTTAGCAGGCAGTATTCATTACAGAAAGGATGGAGCACATAGGTCAATCCAATGATTAGGTTACGTAAAAGATGGTTACGAGAGTCTCTATGATGATTGTCTTACGGGAGCCTGCAAATAACTTATTTTTTAAGATAATTTGAGCAGACTCAAGATTATTCCTATAACAATGCCACTTTAACTCATATTTCAGTTTTCTTTCTCAAGTGGAGGCTGCTAAGGTTGGTTACCCCAAGGCTATACTTAGCTCACAGAAGTGTACTAGTGGCTGTTGTATACTCATTGCTGGCAAATGATTTTTGTGATGCCGTTTTCTTTAAAATTTTATGGAGGCTATATCAGTTATCTATTGCCACAATAGTGCAGCATTACAACCAGCTCCAAACTTACTGACTTGAAAGAACCAATTGTTGTTTCTCACGAGTCTCTGAGTTGGCTGGGAGGTCTGCTGATCTGGGCCAATTAGGCTGATCTCATTTGGGCTCCCCTGTGTGTCTGCAGTCAACTAGTGGGTCGGATGGAGGCTGAATGGTCAAGAAAGATCTCAGATGGGACCACTCAGTTTTCCTCCACATAATCTCTCAACCTCCAGCAGCTCAGCCCAGCTAGTCCCATGGCAATGGCAGTCTTGAAGCAAGAGGGAGAATAGAAACACACAAGATTTTAGGAGGCCTAGGCTCAGAACTGGCACACCATCACTTCTGCTAGATTCTGTTGGCCAAAGCGAAACATGAGGGCAGTCCAGATCAGGAGGTGGGGAAGTAGCTTCACCTCTTGGTGGGAGGAGCTGAAAAATCACATCCCAAGGGGTGTGGGGTTCGGACTGGAGATAAAGAGTTGGGGCGATGTTTGCAATTAATCAGTCATAGATGCATTGGTAATTATGAGGGCAGGAAAGGATAGATGAAGAAAGCTTGAGAAGTAAATTTAAACTCCCTGAATCTAAGCTTATCATCTTATTACTATTATCTGTGATGTGGAGGTCTACAAGAAATCAAGACATTTAAAAACAAGTCTAATATCTTTTTATATCCGATTAGCCATATCATTTCTTCTTGTAAAATTTACATTTTTGAGAAAACTAAATGGCTTCTGTTAGTTTTACTTCCTAGAAAAAGTTTACTGTTTCATCAAAATCTGCACATTCACATGAGAGGAGATCTCAATGGAAAAAAAAAAAACCCTAAAATCCACTGTGGTACTAACCTGGGTAATCATAACCATGGAAACTGGAAGATTAATGAATTCAGAAAAGCTGTGTTATTAGAGCCTCAATTGGGTTTGGACAGGGCAATTTGTGAATGTTCTTTGAACAAGAACAATTAAATTGTTAGGAATTGAATCTGTAATCATTTCCCACATGAGAGTTTATTCAGTGATTCAATAGTTGCCGAGCAGCTATTAAAAAACAAAAATAAACAAAAAAGCCACTGAACTAGATAGTTAGGGATCTTTGGATTAAGCAAAACTATCAGAAAGATGTCTATTTGGGACCACATTCTCTTCCCTTCCCTGTCCCCACCCGCAGATTGCCCCCTCTGAGCAGCGCTTTGGTGTCATGCCTGCAATTTTCAGTGAGCATCATTCTAAGAAACAGGTGCATTTCTCAGCATTCCATATATATAAGACCCAAGGTCTCCTAAATATTTATAATCATGTACCCACACATATGTGGCTATCTTTCATAACAAAATGCCAGGAAACGCATGGCTTCATCTGAGGGAGTGGCTTGTTGGCTCTACCTGGGTAAAGTTAATCCTGTAGCCAACTGTGTTTTGTTGGTCATTTTGGCTGTCGGTGAGATTAGTATCCAGTTCTCAACTCGAGTAGTTGTGATCAACCTGCCTGTCTCTATTTGTTTTTTTAGGAATATGCTGGTATATAAATATATATTTGGATAAATAACTATGAGGAACTCACATTATGACACTGAGCTCGTGATGGGACAACCAAAGTGTAGATGTGACTAAGCAGTACTTCTGCCCAATGATGCAGGACTAAAGCCATTCAGTGGAAAGAGCATTTGATAACTTCTGCCTAACTACACACTGTTTCTGCATTCAGTGTACACACGAATCACCTGGGGCTCTGGTGAAACTGCAGATTCTGATTTGGAAGGTCTAGGGTCGGGGCCTGAGGGTCTGAAGCTCTATCAAGCTCCCAGATGATGCCAGTACTGCTGGTCCTTGGACCACATTCAGACTAGCAAGGGATAGAGCATAAAAACAAGCCAAGGCAATGATGACTGTCTGCGATATCTAGAGTTGACTTCTTGCTGCAGTCATTTGGTAAATATGTGTATGATTGATCCTCAAGAAGTCAGTCGAGAAAGCAGATGGGTCCATGCTGTTCTCACTCCTGCACACCAGGCTCTGCCAATCCTCAATCAGTGGCATCAACATCACATTTGTCTAAAACCGGCTCATAGATTCCCTTTGTGGGTATAGACTGAATTCCCATCATACCCATTTATCTTGCCATGACCCATAGAGATGAGGTTCCTAGGAAATCATGTAGTTCTACCTCCCATCCAGGATGGGGAATCACCCTCTCTCCTACTGCTGACAAATGGTCCCAGCAGCCTCTGAGTCCCTTCAATGACAGGGACTCGCTATCTCCAAGGCAGCCTGCTACATTAAGGAATAGCTCTTATGAAAACAAAGTTTGTCTTTCTACTGAGTCAAAATCAACTTCCTTGTAACCTCCACCCACTGAGCCTAGTCTGCCATTTGCAGCATCTCAAGCCTGCTCCCTCTTACTCAAATCAGCCTTTCCTACATTGCAGACAGCTGCCACACCTCCTTCCCCTCTTCTCCAATTAGACCCTCTTGAGCTCTTCAACTGCTCTGCCTAAAGGGCAGCACTTTTAGACCTTTCACCACCTTCTTCTGGGCATGGCCCAGTTCATCACTACACCTCTTAAAAATGGTGCCCAGTATATACCCAAAAGAATTGAAAGCAGGGTCTCGAAGAGATATTTGTACAGCCATGTTCATAGCAGCATTATTCACAATAGCTCAAAAGTGAATAAAACCCAAGTGGCCATCAATAGATGAATGGATAAACAAAATGTAGCATACATGTACAAAGGAATATTATTCAGCCTTACAAAGGAAGGAAATTCTGACTTAGGTGAGAACATGGGTGAACCTTAAAGACACTATGCTAAATGAAACAAGACAGTCACAAAAAGACAAATGCTGTATGATTTCATTTTTATGAGGAACCTAGAGTAGTCAAGTAGAGGTACATATACAAATAGTAGAAAGGATTGCCAGGGGTTGGGGGAGGGGAGGAGTGGGGAGTTGTTTAATGGGTACAGACTTTCAGTTTGGGAAGATGAAAAAGTTCTGGAGGTTGGGTTCATAACAATGTGAATGTACTTAACACTATTGAACTGTACATTTAAAAATGGTTAAGATGGCAAATTTTATGTTAGGTGTATTTTACCACAATTTTTAAAACGTGGTGCCCAGAGCTGGTCAGGACCCTTCAGTTGTGCTGAGACTATTGCAGGATATGCTGGGGCTGATTTTTCCTTGATTGCTAACCCCCTACATTTCTAGCAATGCAGCGTCAGACCGTGGCCCTACCCTAGCTCCTCTTCTTGTGAATTACTGCCAAACTCTCCCAGAATAATGTAATTGACTTCTCTAGTTCTTACTTACCTTTGCAAAAATATTGCCTCTTCAATAGCCATCTTTTGGAAATTAAACTTTCTCCTTTATAGTCACTCTAAGTTTTCTATGCCTTAGTTTTATTTCTAAGAAAAAAAGAATTTTCATATGTTCTGAAATCATTTCTGAAGGATGATTATGAAAATCTGTGTGTCAGTAAATCGATGTTATGACAAATAGCTAAGAATCTAGAAATTTATAGGTAATACTTGTGCCAATATTTCTGTGCTCAAGCTAATGTTTCTTTAGCCACCCTTGAGCCCTCTTGGCATAAAAACAATAATAATAACAACTACCTTCCAAATGAAAAACTAAACTTAAGCATTGTAATTTCTACTTTTTATGTTCTTAATAACTTTTTTCTGATTTTTTTTTTTTTTGAGGAAGATTAGCCCTGAGCTAACATCTGCTGCCAATCCTCATCTTTTTGCTGAGGAAGACTGGCCCTGAGCTAACATCCGTGACCATCTTCCTCTACTTTATATGTGGGACACCTACCACAGCATGGCTTGATAAGCGGTGTGTACGTCCACACCCGAGATCCGAACCAGTGAACGCTAGGGTGACAAAGCGGAATGTGTGAACTTAACCGCTGTGCCACCAGGCCAGCCCCTCTTAATAACTTCTAATTTAGAGAAAGCCATCAATAAAGAAACCATTGGCTTGAGAACAAAAGTGTCAAACACAGACACAGTCTTGTAATTTATTGAGAACCATTAACCCAAATATGAAAGCCCTGTTGGCGGGTCTAATCACCTTTCTTTGACTCTCACATTTATGCATGTTTTGAAATTTTCTCAGATAACTGAATATATTTAGCTCTCCTTTTCTCAAGTTCTAACAACTACTTTGCTTTTTTTTTTTTGAGATCCGGAGGCAAATTGGGTTTGTACATGTTTGGCAAAGCTAAGTGCAAATGAGATGAAAAGGTGTTCCCAGAGTGAACTGTACTGGGGGAGTTTCCAAATGCTACCTGCTCTGGAAGTGTGATTTCCAGGGCCTTTTAGGAGATGAAAAGGTTTGTAAAGGCTCAGTCACACTTTGCAATTATAGAAAATTGTTAGTTGCGTTTGGATCAGACAACTGTACAAATGGACCAATTTGGTTTAAAAAAAAGGCTATTCCGAAATAGCTATGGGTCAAGTCATTCAGGTGTCATTCACGGAACAGACAATTCACTACGTCATCACCACAATAAGGAGGGTGAGTGAATCACTTAAAGTTGTTTTGAGATGCCTATTTAATAGCGACTTACATGCAAGATTTTTTATTTCCAAAGAAGACTGTCAACAGTAAGAGTATATTTTATAAGTGAACTTTTTTCCCCTCAATAAAATATAAAACTATGAAAGGTCATAAAAAATCTTTGGTTTTAATTGAAGGAGTAAAATGAGGAAATTAGTCCCATGCTTCCTGGATTTTGCATTTTGGGGTTTTTGCAACTTTCTGTGATTGGCTTGTTAAATGGGATGTGGACATGTGACCCTGTTTGTCCTGATAGGTTTCCACGTAATGACTGTGAGACAGGATTGGGGCAAGACAGGCAAAATTATAAATAATCGAGCTCAAGGGGAAACCAACACGGTGTTTAAAACGAAGCTTACATAAAATCACTGTTGATAATGCAAGAAATTCATGGTTCTGGTTTCCAAAGAAAATTAATTCAGATCTCTTGTGTACGTAAAATGAAGCTTTGAAAAAACTGGTTGGATCTATTCAATTTATGCTTGAATGTTTAAACTTGTGGCCTGCTTATGGTTATCACGGGAGCTATAACTTTATCCTGACTTTTTAACATCTAATTCATTGCCCATAGGTTGGTTTGGTTCTTTTTCCTTCAGAACTTCTTGTGATGTGGAAGAATGAGAATGATCCACGGAGGTGGCTGCACATTCAGATTCTGTGGTTCTTTGAGGAGCTGACTGGGCAGAGTTTACCAGGGCCTTGCATTTTCTGAAACAGTAAAGTGGTGGCACACGAGAAGAGCTTACAGGACACAGAAGCATCCTTTGGTTAAGCTGGAAAGGGACAGAGAGATACCACATCTGCTTTTCTGTGGAAGAGGGCTTGTGAACGTGCATGAACTCCTTTTCAATGTTCAAAGAAAAAGGAAGACAAAAGACATTTCATATGGCCCTTCTCTATATTTGGAACTTTCTTTCTTATCGGAAAGAAGAAATTAGGAATTAGAAGAAAAGGAATGGGGGAAAGGAACTATCTCCCTTTGGTTCATGACTACCATCTACATTATCATCCTTCACAGGCATGCTCTCCACTCTGTCGTGCTTAAATCCCATATTTTGGTGGTGTCCACCACATTCTTAGCACCCTACACAACACTTGGCACATCAATAACTGTCTTCCTCAACATTTCATAGTGAAAAATTTCAAATGTAGAGAAATTTGAAAGAACTTTCTGAGAATACCAGTATGCCCACCACCTAGACTCTATCATTAACACCTCACTATGCTGCTTCAGCATATATCCATGCAGCCATCCATCAACCCCTCTTTTTATGCATTTCCAAGTTGCAAATATCATTTCACTTCCTTCTAAATACTTCACTCATAATTAACTCAAGTTGAGTATTACAATTTTTCTCTCTTTTGAACATGTAACGAAATGCACCAACAGTAAGTGTACTAGTTAATGAATTTTGACAAAGGCATACACTTGTGTAACCCAAACCCATCTCAAGATACAGAACGTTACCCTTCCCCCAGAAGAGGCGTCAAGCCCATCCCAGTTCCCCAAGACACATCACCCTTTTGATATTTTTTGACCATAGATTAGTTTTGCCTATTCTAGAACTTCACATAAGTGGATTCATACAGGATGTAGACTTTTGTGTCTGGCTTCTGTCACTTAGCATATTTTTGAGATAATCCACGTTGCTGTACGAAACATAGTTCTCAACAAATATTGATTTACTGATTTTTATCAGTGTTGATTAACCAGGGATTTAAGTTGACTAAATGTATTTAAATAGTTATTATAGCTTGAAAATCTCTTATTAGGCCTTTTGGGAATTTAGCACTGCTGTTTGTTGATGACTCAGTAAAGGTAAGGTAAGTTTTGTGGAGAAAGAAAAATGAAGCATCATCTGTTTAAAATGAAAGAAGAAAGACACCAAGGATGGTTATGATTAGAGCACGTGGGACAGTAACTGACCACAAGCCTCTCCCCTTCTCACAGGTGTAGGTGTGATGGCTAAACATGGTATTTTTCAGTGGAACATTTTTCTGGAATGTTCACTTACTGTAGGCTATACTCAAAGGCAGGATATGACCTGGCCAAGGGGGAATCTGCAGATTTGAGTTCTTTCCACAGTAGTTCCCCATTCTCCAGAAAGGGAGGCTGAGAACTGGCTGCGAGGAAGTGGAGGATGGAGCTTCCACTCCAAGTCTGTGCGGTAAACGTGACTGGCTTTTTGGGGGAGTACCGATTAGCTGAAAGAGTCCCAACTGAAAATTTTCAAAAGAATCCCCTCTAGCCCACAACTGTCTTCTCTAAAAGCGGGTTCCCAAGCTCAGGAAGGGTAAGGAACACCATGCTTTGAGAATTCTGTGTTTATTACTGATTTGACATTTCTGTTAGGGTTAACCAGATAGTTTTGACCCCTCAGAAATCTATGTTCTCTTTCTTATTAGTCAAAGGGGCTAAACTCACCTGTGACTTGGAGCTGACCTCCAGCTTACCTGCAGCCAGATGGCTACCTGGAGGAACCTGCAACCTCAGGCGGCCCTCTAGGGTTAAGCCAGTGGCTGGGTCTAAACTCTTATCTAAAGGCCTCTTTCATCCATAGCCTCCTTCCTGAGGGACATGTGGGGGACAGGGCACAGAGTTAAAATAGATTCAGATATGGGGAACTCCAAGGAATGTGCATTTTAAGACTTCACCAGTGTTCATGAATTGTGCTTTTTCCTGCACCACCATTTTGCTTTTAAACCATTGCTTAGCACCTCAATTAGGGGAAATTTGGGGATAGAGGTGAGGAGGGATTGGTTTGTGTGTAAACTTTGGTGAGAAAAGTCTAAATGGGATTACAATTGGCAACTGAATGCCTTGCATTTAGGATAATTCGGGGCAGAGGGGACTGGGGCACATTAAGACAAAACGCCCAGGTTGCTGCAAACTTGTTCTGCTCTTGAGTATGTCCCTTCCAAAAATACGGATTATTAATTCTCTTTAATGATCACCAAGATGGTACATATTACCATTAAGAAGGTGCGTTTCTAGAGAGCATTTCTTGGTCTGTTAAAACGCTAAGATTCCTAAACCATCCTTAGTGGCTTTGAAGCAATGTAAAGAGGTCAGTCAGCTGCCTTACATTTATTCCCTGGTATGATGAGATCCAGCGCTGAAAATATCGTCTATTAGTGAGCCTCCCATTAAATGCAGCAAGTAAATAACCACAAATTACCCATCCTTTTATGTTCTCCTAAGTCAGCCTGTTAGAAACTATTTTCCCCTGACCTATTGCAACCTATCATACTTCTCAGCTCCGGAGGGCTCCAGCCACCAACTGGCCACTGGATAGTCACGCTTTTCCGCAGGACATACCCAATAGAAGGGCCAAAACTTTGTCCACTCTTCGGTGGAAATGTATCTTTTCCCGAAAGAGATGCCGTCAAATACAGCAGCAGGTACGCTGGGAGAGGGGCTGGCAGAGGCTTCTACCAGTCCGAAGGGTTCCTTTGACCTTGGTTATGACCAGGAGTGTCGCTGTTCATTGCAAGGCTGGCCTCAAGGTGGAAATAGCATCCGTTTCTACTGCCACCCCAGAGAGGCCAAGTTCTGCTGCCTGGCGATGGCGGTGAGATGGTCCCTTCCAGGCTCCTCTCGCCACCCAGAGAGCTGCTCGGAGGCCGCCTACAGGTGCAATCCCGGCACTGCGGCTCGGGCAGCAGGACGGGCAAGGGGCGAGCCCAAGCCCACCGGCCTCTCGGCCTGCCCTCCCAACGCCCGGGCAGGGCCCCTGAGTGCCGCCGCCCCGTCCCCCCGGCTTCTCCTCGCCTCGGCCCTGGCGTGGTTTGGAGAGGAAGCTGGGAGCCCTCGAGGCTCCGCGGGCTCGGGGCGGGGGTGGGGCGCGGCCGAGGCTTCCCCTCCAGTCTGCGGCAAGCCCGGCTCCGGGAAAGTTTTCCAAGTTCCCAGCAGCGCCTGCCCCGGTCGCCTCGGCCGGCCGAGCAGACGGGGGCAAGCGCGCCAGCCTCCCCGCCGCCACCGCCGCCTCCGCCGCCGCCAGCAGCGCGCTCGCTCGCGGCAAGCGGGCCGGGCTCCCGGCGGGCAGGCCCCCTCCCAGGGCGAGAGCCGCAGCTGACGCAGGCGGCTCGGAAGGCGGAAGCTGCCCCGCTCCGACCACTCGGGCAGCCTCGCGGTGCCTACACCTGGAGCCCCGACGGCCGGGCACAGGCGCCTGGGCCGAGGCGCCCGAGGGGGCGGTCCACGCGGGGGGCCGCGGGCGTCCCCGAGCAACGGACACTTCCAAGTTCCTCCCGCGCCCTCCCTGCCTTGCCGCTGGGCCCATGCTCCGGAAGGCGGGGGTCTGCGCTGGACCCCCCCGACGTCTACGCCGGCCTGCGTGTCCCCGACCCCCAAGCCCTTCCAAGTTCCTCCCAGTACTCCCCCACCCCGCCAACCCGGAGGGGCGTGGTCTGGTTGGACACGCCCCCTCATGAATATTAATAAGCGCGCATGCGCCTGCCCGGCGCGCTGGGTAGAGGTGGCCAGCCCCAGCCGCGGCTCCCAGACGGGCTCTCCGAGTCCCTCTCCGAGAGCCGGGCGGGCACGCGTCACTGTGTTACCTGCGGCCGGCCCGCGAGCTGGGCTCGGTTTTTTTTTTTTTTTCCCTCCCCTCCCTCCCTCCTTTCTATGCAGCTGATCTGAAAGGGAATAAAAGGCTGCGCATAATCATAATAATAAAAGAAAGGGAGCGCGAGAGAAGGAAAGAAAGCCGGGAGGTGGAAGAGGAGGGGGAGCGCCTCAAAGAAGCGATCAGAATAATAAAAGGAGGCCGGGCTCTTTGCCTTCTGGAACGGGCCGCTCTTGAAAGGGCTTTTGAAAAGTGGTGTTGTTTTCCAGTCGTGCATGCTCCAATCGGCGGAGTATATTAGAGCCGGGACGCGGCGGCCGCAGGAGCAGCGGCGACGGCAGCACCGGCGGGAGCACCAGCGCGAGCAGCAGCAGCGGCGGCGGCGGCAGCGTCCCGAGTGCCCGCGGCGCGCGGCGCAGCGATGCGGTCCCCACGGACGCGCGGCCGGCCCGGGCGCCCCCTGAGCCTCCTGCTCGCCCTGCTCTGCGCCCTGCGAGCCAAGGTAGGAGCCCGCCGGGCCTCCCTCCCGGCTCGCCCTCTTCTTTTCCTCGCGGCGTCCCGGACGCCTGCGGTTGAGCGCCCCGAGCGGGCTCGGGAGTCCTCGGGCGCCCGGCTCCCTGGCCGGGCCCCTGCGCCCGGCAGGCTGCACCTGGGCTGTGGGAGCCCCCAGCCTCCTAAGTATATTGCCAGGCTGGGCAGGGGGCGCGTTCGCTCCGCTCCTGCTCCCCGGGGGTAGTCGTCGGATTTCTCCCGCACTCGTGCATTTTATGCCCGGGAATCACGTTGAGCCCTTGCGCCCAGTTTTGCAAAATTATTTTTTCTTGGCTCCGAGAGCTCGTCGGGGCGGGCGGGGAGAGAGTCGCCACTTCCACCCTCGAAGAAAATAACTTTCCCCTGCAATGACCTCCTCTCTCCCTCACCGGCAGGTGTGCGGGGCCTCTGGCCAGTTCGAGTTGGAGATCCTGTCCATGCAGAACGTGAATGGGGAGCTGCAGAACGGGAACTGCTGCGGCGGCGCCCGGAACCCGGGGGACCGCAAGTGCGCCCGCGACGAGTGTGACACGTACTTCAAAGTGTGCCTCAAGGAGTACCAGTCCCGCGTCACGGCCGGGGGGCCTTGCAGTTTCGGCTCGGGGTCCACTCCTGTCATCGGGGGCAACACCTTCAACCTCAAGGGCAGTCGCGGCAACGAACGTAACCGCATCGTTCTGCCTTTCAGTTTCGCCTGGCCGGTGAGTGACCGACGCAAGGGGGGAGGCCCGGCCGAGGGTCGCACCCGCGCCTGCCGAGCCCTGCTTTCTCATGCGGGATTTAAGGGTTTTGGCTTGAAATTCGGCGCTCACTGGGGAAGTCTTTTGGGGTGGAGGGTTAGGGAGCCGAGATTCTATAGTTAGACCTCGGCAGGCCCCATCCCCGCTGCCTTTTGCTAAGCGCACAAAAGTGGGGACCCCAGAGGGGATTGTAGGGCAAGCATCCCAGGAAGGCCGGTTTAAACTTGCAACTTGAAGGCCCCAGACTAATTCTCCCCCCCACCCTATAGATGATCTTTGCTTAACCAATTAAACCTGATGCTCCGCGGAAGGCGGACTCCGCGCAATTCTGGCCTTCGAACGCCGTCCAAATTGGCACCCTCCCCTTTCCCGTGAGCGGCCTGGAGGGCGGGTGTGTCCTTCCTGGAGGGTGTGGGGGAGCCCGTTTCCCGCTGCTCCCGGGGAGATTTTGGGGCGTGAGGGGGCGCGCTCCGAGCTGGGCGCGAGGGCCGGGGGCGACCGCCGCAGGGGGGTCTTCGGCTCTTCGCCGGAGCTTTTGGTCCCGGAGCCTCCGCCCCCTGCCGGCCCCTTCCTGCCCTCGCCCCCGCGCGGTGTAGCCCTTGTGGCTTAACTTCCAGAGGTTCCCGGGCTCTGGAACAGCTGTGTTTGCAAACTTACCCGGGAAGGGCGGGGGTGCGCCCTCGTCCGGCGGGTGCACAGGCCCCTCAAGCCTTCGGGGGCGTGCCAAGGCCTGAAAGTGGCGGCCCGCTTGAGGCGGACTCTGCGGGTACAAGTGCACGGACACCCCCTGACCACCACGCCGGCCCTGGAGCCGCTCGAGGCCCTTACAACATCCTGAAATGGGTGGAAGGAAGATGAGTGCGATTGCAGAAGGAGAGGAAAGGGGAAAATGTTGGTGCCCTCTGCCCCGCTCGCTCCTGCTGTCCAGGAGGCGTGACTCATTGCCAGGACCCGGGCTTGGCCCAGCCTGTGCTGGGAGGGTGGGTGGTGAGGGGGGGAGCTCGGCGCCCCGGGGGAATACTCTCCGCCACGTGCTCTGATGGGGTGCGCTCTGCTGCCTCCTACCCGCGAGCTGCGGCTGTGATTCGCAACTTGGGGAGAATGTCTGCTGTGAAACTTGGAGTGGCTTTCAAGGCCCACGTTTACACGAGCTGGCGTTATTAAATGCCCTCTGCCGTGCGTGAGATAAGACAGTTATCAGGAACGTGGCACTAAAAGGGGCTTATAAAAACCCGTGGTATGTGGAGTTTTCCCAGAACGGAGGGCTGCTTGTGTTGTGGGATTTCATTTTTGACAAAGAGCGTGTATCTTGTTTGTTAATCCCCTATTAGGGAGAACTTTAAGCTAAAGAGGTTGGCCGCTTTTTAATCTGGTTGGGCCCACGTTGACTGCGGATTCTGACCGCCCTTGAACGTGTGTTTGGAGTTGAGGGGGAAGGGGCCTGCAGGTGGTTCCACCCTCCGAGGATCCCTCCGGAGCCCCTTGCTTTTCACAAGACCATAAAAGGAATCTTACTAGTGATGTGGAAAAGCTGCAGGCCTGGCTGAGGCTCATTTTGGAGAGCAGGGTCAGAGGATGGCTGGGATGAAAACAGGGAGCCTTGCTCCCCAGGCTGGCGAGGGAAATGACCTAGAAGGTGTGTCTGTCCCCTTTTGACACTTGGCAGAGAGTCCTGGATGGGGAAGGAGCGGAAGCGGTGTGTGAGGGCAGAGAGACGATTGATCTGCTGGTGCTATTCTGTGGTTTCAGGCCCCACGGGTCACCAACCATGAAATAGACTCTACGCTTTTCTAGAATGGGGGAGGCCGCTGGGGCTCCAGGAGAGAGTGGTTCTTTTGAAGTTGAGCCAAATGCGTGTATCACTCATAAACAAGTGTCCCCCCTGCCGCCCCCAAAAAGGCCTACTGTGAAATAGAAGCTTTACTTCCCCAGAGAAGTTGGAGTTGGTGTATCGTTTTAGTTTGTTTTCCGGAGCGTGATTGCAGAAACACCGCAGCCTGTAACTTTCAGGAATGAGTCCAGGGTGAGTGTTAACTGAAGCGAAAGCACTTAGGTAGCCGGAGAAGTGTGGCAGTGGATAGCACAGCTTCATTCAGTTTGGCACTTAAATATTAATAAGCATGTCTATTTAAAACTGATTTCCTTGCATAGGTCATAACTGAGCTTGGTACAGAATTCGAGATGTAACGAGGAAGATATAGGGTTTAAAAAAAAAAAATGTCAAACCGCCTTGGACTTTCAGCCACCTGAGCTTCCAACCCCTAGGCAGCCACAATTACCGTTCACGTGGGTCCCCCCAAATTTGCTGACAGTGGAAGAGTTGTGGTTCAGGGTGCACAGTAGAAGGTCAGTTTAGAAGGTGATGTAATTCGTGTCTTTTGTTTGGAATTATGACCCCAATCAAAGAACTGGTCATGTTCTGGAGAGGAAGAGGAGGAAATGATTCGGTCGGATATGAAATATAATCCACATCCCAGTGTCCACGTGGGAAGCTCTGTAAAGGTGGGCCTGCCTGATGCATAGTGTCTGATTACGTCCCACTTGGTGTCCCTGCCCCAGTCCTGTAGTTTTCGTTGGTAGCTTCTGGTCCTCATACCAGTGCTGCTTGGAGGGGCTTGATTTGAGCTACTAGCCTGATTTATGATCTTCCACTCGGGGGTCCCCGTGATAAGAACACACATCGTGAGAGGGTAATTGGGCTCAACGAGAAATGATTTGGGAATAACCATTCATAAATCACTGAAATGGTTTAAGTTGCACTTCCCAAGATTAGTGCTTAATCTCAGTAGCCTGCTTATTAAAAATACATTAGCATAATTACCACTACCCAGCCCCCAAAGCTTTTTAGGAACTCCCGAACCCCAGTTAGCTGCATCCATGCATTGCTGGCCCTAAAGTGGAATGAATCGAGAGAAACTGGGGGAAGCCATTGAGCGATCTGGTCTCTCAGCCTCATATTTAAACGCTATTGACATTGATGAAAGACTAAGATGAACTTAGTGTTTTAGGAAAATCCAATGAAGTGTAAATTCTTACATAGCAGAGGGATGCCAGCTTTGGCCCCCTTCACACTGAAGGCCTGAAAGAGTAACTGCCAGCGGTTTGGGTGAATCAGATGCCAAGGTTAATCTCGATATAATTGACAAGTCCTTGCCTTTCTGCCTTCTGCTGCGTTTCCTGGTCCCTGAGCCTCCGCAGATGTGGTGTGGACTCGCGGAGGGACGGGGCTCTCATTTGAGGTGGCTCCTTTCTACAGGCAGTAGGTACGACCCACGAGGTCAGCATGCATGCAGACAAACAGCACATATGTGTACGTGCTCAGAGCAAGGGACTTTCTACATGTGGAGAAAACACCCTTTGTCCTAAGACACCTACCTCAAATTAAAGCGATGAAATGATGTGTCTGTATTGCAAAACCGGGCTTGGGGGAAAGGAGAGCTGTGCTCACTTTGCTAAGTGTCTACGGAATGGCTGCCCTCGAAATGGAATCCCTATTCAAGATACTTGGTTTCTAAGAGTTTTTCCTCTTCCAGGTGTAACCTTCTTTGTGTTTTCTTCCTTCTTGTTGTCTTGTTTCTTAGCAACTTATTCAAACCTCCAGTACTTACCTGAGTTTGTAACCCACCAACTCCACACCCATAATTCTACAGGGACTGCAAACATTTTTAGAGAAGGTGAAGCTTTTGGCATCGAGGCTGTTGGGAGAGTTGGATGGGTAAGGAGAAAGGAAGCAGCTGCTTATAGGTGTGTGGCCTCCAGAAAACCCAGCAACCTGAATACATACTGCCTAAAATCTTTACGGCAGAGCCGCGAGGGACCCTTCGGGTAGCAGGCGTGTGGGAAGTTTAGTGTGGAGGAAACATGTGCTTCACAAAAAACAAAGCCAAGGCAACAAGGAGGCTTCACGTTCCCCCATCTGAAAACAGGAATGCAAACAGAGGCCTTGGCTGGATTCACAGCAGCCACTGGCCCATTGTAGAAGGGCCAGAACTTGGTTCCAATGTCAGGCCTTCAAGATTAGTTACAATGTAAGAATGCATAATCTCTGGATGTGCATACAATTATTGTTGTAATCCATGAAGGCAAATATTCCTGAGAATTCCCCCTTGGTAAACTTCTAGAGGCACGTTCCTCCCACCAACCCCTGAGTTTAGGTCTGGAGCTGCTGAGAGAAGTGACACTTGGCTCCAGCTTTTAAATATATTAAAAAAAAAAAATTAGAACAAAACCAACTTAACCTATTTTTCAATTTTAGGGAGATGAATTAGGGTGCGTGGAAAATGGTGATTCTTGTGTTTCCTAGAATGGGAGCAGAGGTGAGGCAGGTTTCTGGTTCAGAAACGTCCCACCTTTATCTTGGCTCATGGAGGCTGAGTGGCCATGTTGTTTGTGACTTCCTTGCTGGGGTCTGATCACTGCATGGACTACCCTGCCCTGTGCCTCTTGTTTTTGTGGCACCACTGACTTTTGTCGCTGGTGTGGTATGCACACAGGGGAGAAACTCTGCAACGCAGCTCCCACTGGTTAAAAGTGGAACGTAAATAGTCAAACCTTCAGAGCCCTCTAGCAGCTCAGCCCAGTTTTTGTGCGCTTTTGGTAAATAAGCAGAAAGGCTTCTTGTTCAGGCTTGCTGTGTGTGAGCCGGACGGTTGTGCTTGGCTGGCTGCTCGGTATTCGATCTATTAACCTCGCCACCCTTTTGTAACTGGTGCATTTAATTATCAGTGGGATGCTTTTCAAACAGGTAAGGGTAATGATGGGAAAGCGGGTGGGGGCACCTCATTGAGCGTCTCCAATCGGGGTATGAGCTTTGGGGCCCACTTGGTGAGTCTTTGAGGTGGGCTTTCATGAGAAAATCACCCTTTGTAACCAGATCGGACTCTATTGAAATGTCAAGCCCTGCAAACTAAATTGCCTTCTTCGAAGACTGCATCTCCTTAGCTGGGATGCTATGGGCGGTCATGCCTCACCTTGCCAAAGCCTTCCCCTACGTGGGCTGTGTGCGCGTGTGCCCACACATGAAATCTCGGAAGCCTTTATTTAATATGTTTGTGACTGGAATATTTTATCCTCTGGCCACCCAGACGCAGGCAGGACAATAGTGTGGCCGGACTGCCTGAACTGAGGATTACAGAGAATAATGCGGCCTCTTCAAAAATAATGCCACTACAGGGCCAGCACCAGGAAGCAACAGTTGAATCAGCAGAGTACAGGGCCCCAGACAAACCCCGGGCCCGACCGACTCTGTACAATGGCCCCCGTGGGCACCTCGGGCGTCCCCAGGGTGTGCGTTCCTCAGGCCTGGGGTTTGGATGCTGCGCGCGTGCCGTTTGGATGGCGGTTTGTTTGTGTCCATCAGTTTGGCAGGAGTGGAGGCAGCCGCGTCTCGGGGCTTGGTTTGGCTGCCACTGTTGCCAGGAAAAGGAAGCTCCCAGCTGCCAACACAATTACCTTTGTTTCTTACATCCCCCCTTCTTAATGTGGCAATTAAGTGCTTACCACTCTGCCCGGTGCCAAGGTAACCACGCGAGAGTGGGACGGACGCAGAACAGGGCCCTCCCGCAGCCTGAGTGCCAAGGGAGGGATGAGGCGCTTCGGAGGACCCAGTGGTTCTGGGATGCCTTGGGGCTTTGGTGCCAGGACCCTCTTCTAGGTAAAATTCCACGGAAATGCTCCCCAAAGGTCATCCTGAAAGCTGATCACTCTTCTTTCCTGCTGCAGAATGAGGACCAGCCGCCTGGAGCTGGGAAGGGGCAGAAGTGACTCACTCTGCAGATGGAGACTGAAGCTCAGTTAGCTACTTTTCCCTCTTGCTCTGCCCCCAGGCCATTTTTGTGGAAAAATTTACAAAAAAACAAAAAAGCTGTAAGCTAGGTGACTCTTTGTAAGAATCTTATTTTTATAGTTTGAAACCAAGAAAAATCCAGGTATTTGCTGTTTCTTTTTGTTTTTTTGTTTTTTTTTTTTTTTTGTATGAACTAGGTAAGTTGGAACACTCGCCTGTCATCTTACGGGGCACCCCATTCAAGCCCTTAGGAGGGCCCGGGGGACTCAGCCTCTGCTGGGGGTCAGATTTGCAGTGGCTAATTGGGTGTGACGTGATCATAGCAGATTGCAGCCTGGTACCCTACTTTGATGGCATAAGGTGTGCGTGGTTTGGATCTCGGAGTCGGGATGTATATTCGGGAATGTACAGAGGTCAAGCGTGGGCCTGGGAAAAATTAAACTTCCCTAGCAACTAATAATCATTGCCAAATTATCTTGATTGTTGATCTATGGTGTGGGGATGGAGTGGGAGGCGAGAGTGCCTCCTAATAGGAGCCTTGGAGGGAGAGCTTTTCTCTGAAGGCCGGCGGGAGGAATCCTCCTGCCCCAGCAGCCGAGTCCTAGAACCATCATCTCTTCTCTGAAACAGGGGAAGAGAGGGTCCAGGGCTTTCTGATTTATTTTTTGGGCAAGGCTTTGTTGCCGACGCTGCAGCCCCTGGCCCTCACCCCATCTCCACCTCTGAGAAGGCAGTTTGTGGAAAATCATGACATGGGCAGTATCTAGAACTCTGTGCCACCCACTTCCCTCCAGGTGGGGCAGTGTTGGTCAGCAGCTTCTGAAGCCTTCCCAGTTCTGGCGAGGATGAGCCTGGCAGACAGCTTGGTCTTCCGAGTTCTTGTGCAAGACCCAAGATGCCTTCTTTCTTCAGCATTAAGCAGAGCTAACGCTGTTGTGCCAGCTCAGTCCTGGGACACCTTCCCTTTCTGTGGGGTTTGTGGGTGTTAGGTGTTTAGTGCTTGTGCAAGTCTGTCAAAACTCTGGGGTATCAATGCATTTAATCAGAGGATTAATTACAACAATATGTGGAAGTGACGAACGTGGGTCTCAACGTGACCAGTAAATGAAGGGCTTAATTATACAGAATCAGCCCCACATCTGGCCTCATCTGGACTTGGCTCTGGCCTCAGATCATTAGAGAAACATAATTTCTTGCTGCTCTCAGGGAAGAGTCATGTAATTTGTAGGAAGTCCTAGGAAACTTAGAGGCTGTAAGTAAGGTGTAACTTTCACTAATAAAATATTAACAAGGACAACAATGAACTTGGACCTCTGACCACTAACAGGAGAGGGCTGGGGATGTGCCCCGGCTTGCCCGGTTTTGCTTGCTTTTCTCAGCATTTTCCCACAGTTATCAGTGAACGAAATGGAATCCTACTCTGCTTTGAGTATGAAACATATTTCGGCTGAATTCCAAGGCAGGGTCTATCACAAGATATTTTTATGTTCAGAGACGACCTGCCGTGTCGCTGTGTGAGCAGTAAGCTCGTCTTGAGTTATGAATGAAACTCCTTTTTTTCCTTTTCGCCACGTCTGCCTTCACCTTGTAGGTGCCTACCTCTTTTAGCCACGGTGCGTTTCTGGTGGCACGGTATTATTTGATCAAATACACGACTATTTCCGAGGTACTGGTGTCTGACAGTGACACTGCGGGGATACATAAAAGGGTTCATGTGCCTTTTCTTCCCACCTCCTCGGGTATATTTCTCCAGCACCGAGATAGCAGAAGGTTTATTTAAACCCTGGTGTTTTTTGGGGCTGACCTCATTCTAAATTACACATGAAGATCTGAGTCAAAGAGGGAATTTGCTAATGGCTTGGATTTTGGGGGGAGTTGGAATTCTCAGATAAGCCTGGAAGATAAAAGGTGCCTTTGGTATGATAGCTGGCTTCCCGCCAGTGTCCTGGGAATTTGTTTAGTTAGTGGACTCTGATTATTCCTGGAATGTGAGATCTTATTGACAGATAAATTCATCAATAAATATACCTCGTGGCGGTGTGGCTGTCTCTCTCTTTTGTACTGTCGTCCCCAGGATCTGCCCCCCATGCACCCCCAAGTTCAGTTTCTGCCTTTGTCTTAGGAGTCTCTTTGCACCCACCCCCCTCCTGCTTCCTAGAGTCACCTGATACTTGTGGGAGCCGAGATGGTCTCACAGACAGGGCTTTCAAAGGGGTTCTGAAAAGGAAAAGGGGGCCTCCCTGGGGACCGCCCCACCAGGGCCCACACTGTAACCTTAGCAATACCCAGCCCTCCTCACTGGATGAGGGACCCCCTCCCCCCCCACGCGAATACCTGGTTAGGTTAGCTTAGAATAAATTCTTTGTGTTTCTCATGCACTAGAGTTAGTGTCTGGAAAGTTTTGGAAAACTATATGCCAAGCGTTCACATATAGGAAGGTGGCATTTCCCCATCACGACTTTGGGGCACCTGCATGATAACCAGAGCGGGCCCCTGAGAGGCTGAAGGAGTCAACCTGGGGTGGGTGTTGGGGAGGACGAGGCAGCTGGCCTGGATGTAAACACTCAACACCTCAATTTGACAGCAAATAGAATTTTCATTTCGGCTTTATGGTTTTATTTGGCGGGGTGTGGGGAGAGGCTAAGAAAGCATGCTGTTCAGGAGCAGACCCTGTTTCTGAGACTAAGCTGTTGTTTCTTTGTGTTGCAGAGGTCCTACACTTTGCTTGTGGAGGCGTGGGATTCCAGTAACGACACTGTCCGTAAGTATCGCAGCAATGGACTTTTCTCGAAGTGCGCATCTCCAGAAGTGCTTGGCATATGGTACTTGTCAGAGCTGGTGTCCCCTGGGTGCTTCGGGGACCTTCTACCACCCCTGCCATCTGCCCCCCGCCCCCCCAGGGCGAACCTCTCAGTAGAGTCTTTTCTGTAACTTCCCCTAGAATTTTCGCCTGCCATATTAAGTGGCCAGGACAGATTCCCAGTTAACTCAGTCCCTGAATGTGGGACCTAGATTATCTTCGGGATAGAGATCTTAATGGTTTTACAACTTTAAAACCTTGTAGACTGCTAAAGGATCAAAGTAGTGACTTTTTAAAAGTCCATTTAAACTTTAAGTGAGCGTTTAATCTCTCATCGGAAAGATAAAGCCGGCAGAGGCGGCACGGCAGAGGCCGACCTTGAATTTCACTCGCTGGGCAGGTGAGCTTCCAGCAGGCTGGGTTTCCCACACTGTGCCCGACAAACCTGCCATTGAAGCGGTTTCCAGAGCCTCACAGGTACGCGCTCGCCTTGTCCCCGTCTGAAAGACGACTCTTTGCGGTGCAGGTTGCTTCTCGGAGCTGCCGGGGTGGGTTTGGGTGGGGAAGCCATAGAGTGTGCGAATGGAAAAGGCAGCCGTCCAGTCCGACGTACAGGTAGTCTTGGCTCTTCAGTAGTAACTTAAAAACATGTTTCCCCTCCCTCGCTGAGACTGCCAGTTCACTTTCTGCCAGCAGGAGCTGGGTGGTTGTCATCAGAAAACCTGATTCACGCTGAAATCTCTTGGTCTGCACAGGAGGGAGAGTTGATCCAGCTTGTCTTTGCCCTCCATTCTTCTCTGAATTTATCCCTTCTGTTTCCCTACCTCACTGACATTTTCTTTGTGTTTTTGCTGCGAATAGCATTTTCCCCCCTTGCTCACTGAATCTGAGAAAGGCGAATGCCCAGAACGGGCACCGTGCGGGCTTGGTGTGTGCCAGATGGGCCACCTCTGGACTGTAGCTGGCTCCATGGGCCGCCTGGGGCCATACCCTCCTGCTGAGCCCTGTGTGCCAGAGGCTCCAGGCCATCTGGGTCACTCCTCTTGCTTTGGCATCTGAAGTGCAGATCTGTGGACTTCCTCCCCAAGGGGCACCCCCGTCCCACTGTGGTGTGTGTGGGGGTGACAAGCCTTGGTTGTGGCTAATGCCAATCAGGGTCATAGACATCTGTTTGTTCTCCCCGCCCACCCCTGCCATGAACCTTGGGGACTGTGAGCGTTATGTCATTGTGACCTGCTTACAATGGTAACTAAGCAGTAGGAAGGTGGGGGTGGGGAGGGCAGAAGTAGGCTCTTCGAATGTTCTGGGGCAGGGGTAGTGTTCTGCTTCTGCTCCCTTTTAGATGTTAAAACAGTCTGTTGGGTGGGGTGCATGTCCTTGAGGCTGATCCTGGCCTGTCATAAGAGCCGGGTCAGGATGCTGGTTATGGACGTATGGGTGACCCTCTAGTATCTGCAAGGCCTTTCCTGGGCCTTCTGTCACCCCACAGGTCAGGTGGCTGTGCCCCGGGGACCCAGTGCCCATCCAGAGCTGACCAGTTGTCTTCATTTTGGGGTAGCCCCATTTTGGAGTTCTGGGGCATTTCACCTCTTGCTGTGGGGGAACCAAATCCCTGGAAGGGCAGACAGAAGACTTGGGGTGGGGATAACGGGATTGCAGACCCCTACTCGTGAAGAAAGGGGTTGTTGCAAAGTCACAGCACACCTATTGCAGGTCACTGATGCTCACTCTGTGAACCAGTGAGGAGGAGAGGGGGTTTGCTGGGATGATTCAGCCTCTCTCTCTCGATGTTTCTAAGGTATCTTGAATTCACATTCACAACCAAATTTGGCATCTTCCTTCTCTAAAAACACTCTCCTCCCTAGAGACCTTTCTGGACGACTGGCACTAGCATTTAAACACCCAGTTCTGAAAGCCAGGAATCTAGAAGGCTCCCTGTGTACCTCCCTTTCTCTTAGCATCCATATCTAACCCAGCTCCAAGTTCTTATCTCCAACACTTTGCTAGAATCGGAGTCCCTCCCGCCATCTCCCCGGCCACTACCCTGGGCCATCTGCTAGTGCCTGAACTCTTAGAGTAGCAGCCGAATTAGTCCACTCATATCCATTCTGGTCCACTTCCAGTGCTTTCTCCACTCTCCTACTTTCCTGGTCTTTTCCGAACATAACATTTGATTGCCACCTTTAATAAAAATCACTCAGTGGCTTCCTGTTGTTCTTGGGACAGATCTTTGTGTGGCCCCAAAGGCCCGCACAGCCCAACCTTGTCTTCTTGCCAGTTCCATCTTGCACGTTGTCATCTATCATATCTGTAGTCCAGTCATATCCCATCAGTCACCTTTCTGTCCTCAAATGCATCACTTTCTCTCTTGCCTCGGGGCCTTTGCACATGCTCTTTGCTCTGCCTGGAATGTTTTGTTCTTTAATCTCTTCACTCTCTGTCCCTCCCAAGGGCCTGTACTGCCTGAGAGCAGAAGCTGAGGATGTATAGCAACCCAAATGGAGTTGGCTGCTCTTTGTGGCCCAAACAAGTTGCAAACATCCTGGCTTTGCATTAGAGGCCAGACCCTGAGTTTTGGAACAGAGAATTCCTTCTCAGATCATCTCTGCAATGAACCCTCACAAGCAGAGTCTGGCCCCAACAAAGCCCAGGTGCTGTTCATGTGTTAGAAAATATTGTCTAAGGCTGGCCCTGCTGTCATCAGTCCTCCAAGGTCGTTTCTGTTACATTTCAGAACTGAGGTATATAAGGGTCCAAATTTTTCTTTCTCTCCCGGAAACCAAATAAAATGGTTTCAGTTGATTGTAATGCTCAATACAAATAGGCATGCTTAAGACCAGGTTTTCCTCATGGCCTAGCCTTCTTGGCTCAGGCTTCTGTCCAGGTTTGTGGGTTGGCCTGGTCCCGGAGTTATGCTCAGACTCGCCTCTCATTACCTCCTCCTTGGCCGCAAGGCTGTCCTGGGTGCTTCGTGCCCTGTCTTCATGCAGTTGCAGACGGCAGGAAGGCCTGGTAACATCCTTCCCAGTCATAAAGCTGGATTACCGAGGGAACCGCCCCGGATACATGTATGATGCCCCAGCTGATAGAAGTGTGATTCAGGGGGCAGCAGCCTAGAAGGAGCAAACTTGCTCTTTGTGACCCAGATGCCAGAAAGCCTGTTGCACACACTGACTCCCAGCCTCTCAGCTGTTAGGAAAACTGTCATGCAGGTGTGAAGTCAGTTACACACATCAGTCCCGTCGAGGACTCTGAAATGACCGTGGTGATGACGTTTCCTAGAAATAAGTAGAAAGCATACTAAGCTACTGAAAGTGACCTGTCAGGCTGTGCCTTTAGGATTATCCTGCAATCTTGTCTGAATCGTTTGTTGTTGATGCCTGCTTGACTTGAGAGAAGCTGGAAGCCTTTGAGCCATGGCTCGTGTGTTTAAATAATTCCTTTATTAAGATCTCATCAGCACATGGTAATAGCTCGCTACAGTTTTTAATTGAAACAGCAGAGCAAACACACTGTTAATGGAGGGACATTTTTGTCATTCTTGGGCCTGTGTTTATTTGCAAAACTTGAGTTAGTAAAGTGTTATCTGCAAGTGGTTCTATGCGTGCTGGGCTGTGAGTCTGCAGGTATGCGGGCTTGTTCAAGGCTCGTCTTACCCACAGGACAGTTAGAGAAACCCAGAGGGAGAATGCTGGGGTGCTGCTGGAGGTGGAGTGTGGAGGAAACAGCCAGGAGTCCCTCTTCCTCCTGGTCACCTGTAGAGTTTGCATAGCCTTGTAAATGAGCACAGGCCCTGGGCCTAGAAAAACAGGGGTGTGGGTGGGTAAGAATCACAAAGACGCGAGTAGGTCCTAACTCCGTCTTTCCAAGGTGGCCTTGAATTTGACAAGGCAGCGAAGGGTTGGTGCTGGCAGGTTTAAGAAAACAAACAGGAGCCCAGGCTGGGGTGCTGATTTAGTACCTTGCTTCGTTTTCACATCCCTCCCCTGAACTCCTGACACCTGCTGTTCAGAGCTGTTTTTGTACCTGTCTCTCCTCTCAGACTAGATTATAAGTGACCTCAGGGCAGGGACCACTTCTTATGCCTCCTGAGAGCTGCTTGAGCTCTGGGCGTGTTTATTTTCCTCAAGGACGCTCTTTAAGGAGCAAGACTTGGTTCAAAATAAAACCTCAATCAACCTGTCTCTCAACTGGGGTGAATTGTTTTCCCATCTGCCTGCTGGGCAAAGGTGAAATGGCATCAAGTTTGTGGTATTGCTATTTAAATGCCAGCTTAAAAGGGGTAAAGTTTACAATATTTATAAAATGTGACCCCACGCCTTGGCTTCCACTAAAGAGTTCAGAAGTCGACAAAGCTTTTCTAAAGCAAGACACAAAACTCTAAAACCAGACGAGAAAGATTGCTAACCTTTACCTGGAATAATGAAATTTCTTCAAGAGCAACATTCCATAGAGGCTACTTGCCACAATATGTAAAGAGCTTTTGCAAATCATCATGACCAACAGTGCAATAGAAAAGTTGGCAGAGGAGAGAAACAGGTTACAGTTCACAGGAACACATAGAAGTGGTTTTTTAAATATGTAAAAGGGTGCTCACTATCACCTAATTAAGTGCTAAGTAAAACAAGAGAGAACTTCTTTACCTATCAGGCAAAGATCAGAAAGTTTGATAACATGCAGTGTTGCCACGGCTGTTGAGAAACAGCTTCCTGTGCTGGTGGGAGGACAAATTGGCAGGGCTTCATTGGTGGTAGTTTGGGGTTGTCTGTGGACGGCTTGTCCTCTTTGATTCAGCACTTCCATTTCTAGGATATTTCTTACTGCTAAAGGCACACACACAGTGAGATATGTTCAGGGTTGTCTGTTGTGGCTTTGTTTAATAGCAAAAGGCCATAACAACCTGAATGCACATGCTGGGAACCAGGTAAACTACTTCATTGTATTTTCAGACAATGAAATATTATGTACCCATTAAAAAGTATAAATGAGTGGTAACAGTGGTTGCCTCTGGGGAGGAGGACGAACTTTTCATTTTCTGCCCTGATATACTGCCTGAATTTTGTACTGTGCATTTGTTATTAAAAATAGTCCAAATTGTCAGGGAAGGAGGCTCTGATGTGAACATTAATGCAATTAATTATTATTATTTTTCCTCTAGAACCTGACAGTATTATTGAAAAGGCTTCTCACTCGGGCATGATCAACCCCAGCCGGCAGTGGCAGACGCTGAAGCAGAACACAGGGGTTGCCCACTTTGAGTATCAGATCCGCGTGACCTGCGATGACTATTACTATGGCTTTGGCTGCAATAAGTTCTGCCGGCCCAGAGATGACTTCTTTGGACACTATGCCTGCGACCAGAACGGCAACAAAACTTGCGTGGAAGGCTGGATGGGCCCCGAATGTAACAAAGGTGTGTGGGGGTATCCAGGGTGGGTGAACCAGCTCCCAGTGGCCGTTGCTTTTGTTGTCCAGTTCTCACCCCACCCACTCAGGTGGCCGGCCTGTTGCTGTCACAGGTGGGGTGAGATTTTGGCTGTCACCTAGACGTGAAGCAGGAAGATGCTGAGTGTAGGAGATGCTGGTGCCACCCCATACCGCAGCTGCTCTGAGTGTTGGCTGCTAACAGCTCACAGCTCTTCCTTCTCTGGAGCATTGTCCTTGGCCATACGGGAGCCACTCCATGCCCCGTCCCTCCAGCTCACGGTCTGTGAACGACTAACATGGGGGTATGAAGGTCAGCCCCCTTTGCCTTAACTCTGTGCTACAATTCATACTCCAGAGCTTCCCCAGGGATCAGGCTGAAGCAGACTCCAGCTGAGACCACATCCTTGCTCAGCTCCTTCCTGGCCCCATCTGCTGCCCTCAACCCCTCTCTCCTCTACCCGACTCCCCTTCTCAGGCTCTGCTTCCAAGGAAACTGACCTAAAACAGATGCCAAATGGGACTAGGCTAGCCCATATCTGGACGGATGATACGGAAAATGTAGGAAATGAAGCCTCTGAGCTGGGGGCGGCCTCATGGCAGGCTTTTGCTGGGCATCTTTGGGGGCCATAGCATTGAGGGGAGGGGGCAGGTGGGGAGCCCGAGCTTTCGTACTTGTGTACAATTGAACCATGCAAAGTAGTGTAAGCTTTCAGATGTGCTGTCTTCCTTCCCAGCCCCTTCTAGTAGAATTCAGTGATTCTGATTCATAGCAATTGGGTAATCCTGGTTAACCGTATAATAGGCTGTCATGAGCATTAATGTACTCTGCTTACTTCACATAATTAGGTAAATTCTTTCAAGATAAACTCAAATTAAAAAATGAATTTTTGAACTGTGACTGAGGGGCGGGGCAAAGGGAGAGGAATTCGCAGTTCCCCTGGGCAATACTGCTTTCCTTTCTTAAATAACTAGAGACGAGAGGTGAAAAAGGATGGCATTTCTAGGATCCAACTGCAAGACAGATTTCATAAGTGTTTTAAGTAGTCAGTATCTTAAAAATCAGTAACTGTTACCTAAAAACTATCTAAGGCTGAATATTTTCTAATGTCTATTCAGGTTTTTTTTTTTTAACGAAGGAAGCAGAATTGCTTTGCGAGGACACTTGGCAAAAGTACCAGCAGGTCTGGGCACCGGGTTCACCTGCCAGATGAAGCCGGCCTGATGGACTTTGTTGGTCCCAGGGGATTTTTGAGACACCAGGCATTCGGTGGGGGGTTTTAAGGAGGCTGGGATTCATCTGAATGTGCTCTCATGGGACAGAGTGGGTGACACGGGGAAGGCTTACATCTCCTTTTCTCCTGTTGGCGAGGGTGGAATTGACAAGGGAGCAGGGTAGCTGCTGTTTAGAGACTCGATGAAGATGCCCTTCTCCACCAACTAGCTTACATTTTGTCCCGTCAGGATCATGTTTTGAGGCTCTGCTAGCATGGCCTTGAAGTTTAAATCTGGCTTTAATCAGGCACCTCCCATCTTCCTCTCCTCACAATGGACTTGATAGGAGATCTCTTAAAATTGTGGGTTTTCTGGGCTTAATGTCCTGGGCCCTTCTTAGGATGGTGGCGGGGCAAGAAACAGGCAGTGTGCTGACACATCCTTCTGTGTGTGTTTTTTTTTACAGCTATTTGCCGACAGGGCTGTAGTCCCAAGCATGGGTCTTGCAAACTCCCAGGTGACTGCAGGTAAACGACTAAACTGTGCTTCTGTTTTGTTTTTGTTTTTAGTATTCCTTTAATGCAAGAGGGGGACTGACTTTATTGTGAATATGCCTCCTCCTTTGGAGGACAAGAAAGCTTTAAAAAAAAAAATGAAATAAGCACATCCGAAGCTTATTAAATTATACCAGCTGTCCGGTGGAATGTGCACACTTCTCTCTTGGAAGAAAAGAAACTCTTCTGGGCATAGTCAGTGACTTCATGTATTAACTGTTCTGTAAATTGATAACACGTTTTTATAATCTTCCCCTTAAAGTGCTAATGGACTAGATGGAGGGATGTGGGTTTGTTTCTTTGCGGCTCCCTGTCTCCTCCCCAGCCCGGGTTTTCCGACTCCCAGCCCTCCCCCACTTTTCCCATCCATAGGGGAAAGTGGAGCATTCTTTAGAATGGATTAGCACAATCTCCGGGCCCCTTTGCAGGCGGGAGCCGGCCGGTGCTGAGAGGTTAATGGCTGTGCTGGAATCTTGTCAGTTGAGCCTGATGAATGTAGACTTTTTGCTGCAGGCCTTTGAAGTCTGTTCTTTTATGGTCCCGGACAATGCGGAAGGCGAACGAAGACCTACCCGGACTGCTTCCCTGTTACAGTTTTTGGAACTTCTTGAAATGTACATTATCCCAATTGGGGAAAGGCTTGTTTCAGGAAATATTGTTGGTGTCTGTGGCTTTTTGACACAGGCTCACAGTTTACTCTCCCTCCTCCCAAATTTGAAGGATTAGTGGATTGGATGTGACACTAAACAGGTCCTTTGGGCCTGTCACTTTTGCCCCAAACCTACCCTGATTTGAGACAAGAGAAGCTTCTGAAACATAGTCTGAACCAGTGCATTCAAACAAATATGTTACCTGGGGCTCTTGTTACAACGTGGGCCCTGGTTCATTAGGCCTGAGGTGGGCCCAAGGCTCTGCATTTCTCACCGGCTCCCAAGTGGTGATCCTGTTGGTGGCAGAACCGGATTTGTGGAATTACTGCCCCCAAACCTCAGTACTCAAAGCATAATTCCCCAAATGAACCAGGGAACTGACAAAATGCCAATTTCTGGGTGCCACCTCACACCCACTGAATCCCAGTCCTTGGGTTTGGCCTAGAAATCTGCATTTTTGACAAGCCTGCCACGAGATTTTGCTGCTCAGTAAGTTTTGAGGACAGCTGTTTTACGGAGAATCATCTGTGGTCTTTACAACTCTGCCACTCTGTCTGTCCCCCGTCCCATGCAGCGGGGAGCACTGAGCTCCGAGTGGGAAGCTGGAGTGGCAATCAAGGCAGCTGGAAGTACGATAAAAACAAGTTGTCCTGAAATTGTCTCTTCTGACACTTCCCAAAGATAAGTTTGTTTTCTGGAAGGCTGAGGGAGTTCACATACTAAGCCCATTGGTGGCAGCTGACTGTCGTGTTTAACAGCATTGCTGTCAACTGTTGAGCAGGGATCCACCTACCTTCACCCTCCTAATTAAGGGTGTTCTGGAGAAAGTCAGATCAGCACTGCCCTTAGCAACTGTGGGCCTGCTCCGTGCACAGATGAGTATCAGCGGAGGCCAACCGCGATTTCTGCTACTGTCATCAGAATAAACACGCTGCCTGCTGCGCAGGGGAGGTCCCTCCCAGCCAGAACAACAGGCTTTGTCTCCAGAATTTAGCCCTTTCTCTTTCGAAGTCTCCCCTCCCACTCCCTGCCCAGACACGCACTGGTGCCCTTATTTATTTAAGGTGCCACTTTCCCACACGTCATTTGCATAGTCTCCCAACGCATCTCTTTTCTGCCTCCCTTGAAAGAAAATCAAAACAGAAGCTTCTCGCTTAGGAAGTTCAGGTTGCGTCCTGCTCCAGAAATAGTTGAATGTCGAGTTACCTGTAAGTTGTCTTTAGAATTATGTATTACAGGGCTCTTGTGTTTTTCTTCCCCCGACATGAGAAAACTTTACTCGTTTTGTTGTTCCCAAGCCGATTCCTTTTCCTGGGTGCACATGCTTGCTTTATTGCAAGCCTGCCAATAACATCAAACTTAATTATGAATCATCATATGAGGAAAGTCACTTCAGTTTCTCATGAGAACCTTAATCATATATTATTAAACTGGGATAACTTTGTGCATGCCTCCTTTAGGGTCAGTATTTTTATTTGTTTTCTTTTGAAGTCATCGTGGCCTCTTGCGGTTCCTTTTTTATGCTCGGGGATCCAGCTCTCGTTAAAAGGTGAGGCTGGGTCCTCAGCTGCCTCTTCCCTGTTGCATTAGACGAGTTGAAGAGGTGCGGCAATCCTTAATTTGGAAGGGACTAAGAGAACACAGAATATTGCTATTTCTGAATCAGTTCCCTCTTAGTATCTTGTAAGCTAAGAATATCAGTCTTTTTCCAAATGGCTCTCCCCCCACCTCCTACTAATCTGAGTGTCCATTTTTGAAAAAAATTTCTACCAGATGATTTATTTTGTTCTTATTTACTCCTTTAAATAGTCACTTATCACTTAGACTGATGTTCTGTTTTACAGAAACCAGAATCCTCAGTCTGATTAAACCACACATTCTGGTGGTTCTTTGTACTGGTGTGTGGATGGCTTGTTTCTAGAAGTTAGGAAGTGGTTAGTCAGTATTCTCAGGGGTGAAGTTGATTCTCGGCCGTGGGTAATTAGCTATTAGCTAGATCCCTGTCATTTTCCCATGACAGGGATTTGCTAGCCTGCCTCCAGCTCTCTGGAAACTGAAAGCCTTTCCTTCGTGGGGATGCCTGTTTTCCAGAGGCACAGCTGAGCGGCTTGTGGGGGTGGCTGGTTCTGACCACGGCCCTTCCAGGCCCCATTCTGGAAATAGTTGGCTGTCCCTGTTCCTCACTCACCCCACCTTCCTTCCACCTTCAGGCCTCCTCCCAGCTCCTCTCTCATTTGTTAAAGCTTGATTTTTGAGAAGACAGTTAAAGTTTCCAAGGGCTTGAAACTTGTGGGGGCAGTGGCTGAGACCCTGCCCTCCCCACACCCCGGGTGGAGGGTATGTTTGTGTTTTTGTTTGGAGATCAAAGGCACCATTTGGCCTCGAAAGAGTCCGATTAATGAGGCGCTTATAAAGGAAACTTGACTCCCTTCCCCAGTCTTCCCCAATACTAGATAAACTGAGTTGACCTTTTTTTTTTTTGGCAAAATGAGAAATAACTATAAAATAGCGTAAGCCGCCCCGGTAGTGGGTCATAAATCATCTATGGAATTGGTTCCAAGTGCTGTTGCTTCCCTCCACCCTCCCTGCAGAAACCGGTTCAGGGATCCCCACCTCGTCTCTGCCAGAGGAGGGGACCCCGTTCCCTCCTGGTTTGATTTCATGATGCCTCCTGGCCAGGCAGTTTCCTGCCCTACTTGGGGTCTCGTTGCATTCTTGTGCACTGGGGTCGTGACTTGCTGTTTAGACAAAGAGCCAAGCTGAGCTGCCGTGTAGAAATCGCCACAGTGCCCTGTTGGCGGAGACTTTCACATGGCTCTTGTCACCGAGAGCCCTGCCTTTCCCTCTGCAGTCTGCCCGCCGAGGCCTGGTTGATTTATTCCACGCCCCCACCCTCGGCCCCTTCCTGCGAGCCTGAGAAGAGAGTGGCTTTGTGAAGGGCAGCCCCACATTGGCCTCTCCCCAGACAGCCTCCTTTTGTCAGGAGTCGCCTGGGAGGGGACCTCGGCCCAACTGTGAAAATGTTTGTTTAGCGGAAGCCCCCGGACAAACGTTAAAAGTCTGCCGTCTTGACACCAAAAGTGAAACAAAACAGAAAAGGCCTGGACTTCTCGGCCTTGGGTTTTAATGGTGCAGATTCCCCTAGAGGCTCTAGAGACTAAAGGGTGTGCTGTCTGTCCCCAGGTGTCAGTATGGCTGGCAGGGCCTGTACTGTGACAAGTGCATCCCGCACCCGGGGTGCGTCCATGGCACCTGTAACGAGCCCTGGCAGTGCCTCTGCGAGACCAACTGGGGTGGTCAGCTCTGTGACAAAGGTACGGCCTCGGGGTGGCCCCAGGTGGGCCAGGACCTGGGGAGGAGTGTGAGGTTTGGGGTGGGATGGTGCTGATTTGGGTTTTACTTCTATTTCTGTATTTGCAGGGGCTTTTATTCCGAATCTGTTTGCATTCGCATTTAATGTTGTGGTTTGGGTTTTTGTGGGTTTTTTTTCGGTTTTATTTTTAAAAGAGGATTGGAGCTAGAAATGTGGCGGGTTAGTAGTCTCTACAGTCTTCTCTATGTGACTTTTGGGATCTTTTGGGCAGATCTCAATTACTGCGGGACTCATCAGCCGTGTCTCAATGGAGGGACTTGTAGCAACACGGGTCCTGACAAATACCAGTGTTCCTGCCCTGAGGGGTATTCGGGACCCAACTGTGAAATCGGTAAGTGGTCCAGCAGGACAAGATCCCTTCGTTTGATTTTTCTGTACATTCAGCTTAAACAATAATACGCTTAAGGACTCATACAAAGAGGAAAATATTCTCCTAGTTCTGTGGGTCTTGGAAACTTCCTTTAAGTTGCTGAAGTGTTTTTGGGTGATGCTGACTACCGTGGGAGGCGGCATGTTTGCGATGCAGTGACCCCAGCTCTGAGATGCCCTGGAATGCGGCTGCAGACAGCTTAGCAAGAAGGATGATTTCCTTTCTTCCCCAGACACAGCAGGCTTATGTCACACGCTTGCTTCTCTCTCTTGAACTGAGCGGGAGCTGGTGGCCCAGGTGTGGGATTTGGTTGGGGGAGGGATATAGGGAGCAAAATGCAGGCTTCCCTTGCTGACTGCCGCCGTGGTTTTTGCAGCGGAGCACGCCTGCCTCTCTGATCCCTGCCACAACAGAGGCAGCTGCAAGGAGACCTCTCTGGGCTTTGAGTGTGAGTGCTCTCCGGGCTGGACTGGCCCCACGTGCTCCACAAGTAAGTCCGGATTTTGGCCTGTGTCCTTTCTAGACAATCATTGTATTGAGATCCAGGGTTGGGACAGATACCCAGGCTTGGGTACAGTGTCAGGTCCCAAGGATGGGACTGTCGTGGTTGGAGGGAGCAATGCAGCCAGCAGTCTGCTGGGAGGTCTGGCTTGACATTCTGGCCTTTGCACTCGAGATTCTGGCCCTGCACCCCCGCTGTCCTGCCCTGCTAAGTTAGGGCGTATGTCTACTGCTGCGGAAACTTCCTCACGGGACAGCTCCTTCCTTTGCCTGGGCTCCCTGGAGCTCTGCCTCCTCCACATCAAATCATAGTGATTCTCCTCTCAGCTATGGAGAGATGCCTGCAGGGGAGGTCATCACTACTGAGTTTTGTCATGAGGGCAGGTGGCCCCGAAAGAGGGACCCGGGCTATAGTCACTGCAGCTGCGAGACTTGGCTGCACCTCAGAACCACCCGGGTGCTGGACAGTACACACCTCTGGGTCCCACAGTTTCCCCTCGAAATTGCGGAGTGCATATTCTTTAACAAGCTCTCTTGGATTTTTGAGGTGCAGCCAGGCCTGAGAACCACTGTCATCAGCACCCCAAGAGCAGCACGTGGCATGGTTAAGGATGTGGGTTCTGGGGTCAGATTGCCTGGGCTGGCACTGCGGCCCCTGCCCACCACATGTGGGACTCAAGTCATTACCTCCACATGCCCTGTTTAAACGGCACAGTGGCAATTCCCATCTCCTAGGGTTCTGAAGACTTGATGACGGAATTCAGAGAGCCTGGCACCTCATAAGTGGGCAGTAAATGAATTAAGAGGTCACTATAGTCTGATAGCGGTGGGTGTTATTTTGGGAAAACTGTGAGCAAATAAGAATAAGATTTCCCACCAGTAAAGAAACGCTAGTTCTCTACCTCTTCTTAGCTACCTCTGAGCCACAGTGAGACTTTTCTTTAAAAATAAAGAGTAGGCACTGATGTCCCGGGCCACCAGAGGGCTGATGCGCTGGGATCCAGCTGGCTCCCCCTCCCTGCTTAGGTTGGGGATTAAATGAACTGGGGCAGTGGGGGATTTAAAGCTAAAATCAGGCCTTACCGTCATCGTAGCAGTCACTTAGAGCAGGTGTCTGGCTCTTAAGTGAAGGCCCCTCATATGAGGGTTGGTATTAAATTATCTAATTGTCATACGGATTGAGATTAAATCGCCAACCCCCTTCCCCTTTTTGTCAAACAGACATTGATGACTGCTCTCCAAATAACTGTTCCCACGGGGGCACCTGCCAGGACTTGGTTAACGGATTTAAGTGTGTGTGCCCGCCCCAGTGGACTGGCAAAACATGCCAGTTAGGTAAGAAAATTCCTGCACTCAGGTTGGCTTTGATAATCAGAGCTGTTAAGGAAGATGAGTGGTGTGTTTGCACACCATCGTAGTAAGAAGTAATTTATTACCGAGAGTCCAGCCAGCAGGCCTGGGAGAAATACCTTGAATGCAAATGGACTCGCTCTTTTAGGCCCTGTGGGAAAGTCGTGGGACTCCTTGAACCATGTCACTCGTCTGTCCGAGGAGTGTTCAGCCAGGTTCCAAACGAGGATGATTGCATGAGGAATGAGCTGTCTGCATTCTTTTTGCCACATTTAGATCCCAGCAACTAGGCTGCGCTGGGGTTCGCACAGAAATGCCTGCTGTCTCTCGGCTGTTCCGTTGGGGGCTGGTTGTTAACCGTTAACCGGCAGCCAGAGAGCGATCAATTAGCATTCCTCATTGGATAATGGCTGGGAAGGGGGATCAGATGTTCCAAATAAAGGGAATCTAGTGTCTCTTATCGAGCCAGCTTATGAAAATGTCTCATATTTCCAACAAACTACTTAGTGTGACTTTTTGGGGGGGGCGGATAGGATGGGGGTGAAACTCCATTTCTCCCTGCTCATCCTCATTTTCTTTCAGATGCAAATGAATGCGAGGCCAAACCGTGTGTAAATGCCAAATCCTGTAAGAATCTGATTGCAAGCTACTACTGCGACTGCCTCCCGGGCTGGATGGGTCAGAACTGTGACATAAGTGAGTGACTTTGTCTCGACTTTGCTTTTCGTGAAACTTGGGTGTTGAGGGCCCTTGCCCGTGGGTCAGTCCGCCGGCTCCAGTTCTGAGACTTCAGTGGTAAAAGGAAAACCTTATAGAGTGAGTGTTTTTGGAGAGGGCGTGATCAGTGCAGAAATGGAAACATAAACTTTATCAGGCTCATTAGCCTGTAAAACAGCCATATTCTGATAAGGTGGCTAAAAACAATGCTGTGAAGTTTCCCGAGCTGAGTCTGGAAGAATTGGGGAGGGTCCCCACCCACCCCAACTTTATCTCACGGGAAGCACACAGGAAATCTGATTTGAAGCTTTTATCTGTCCTGAGCTGACAAAGCTTTTCAATTAAGCCCAATTTCATTGTACATTGCCTCTTTAATATGATGCCTTGTTTATTTTTTAGATATTAATGACTGCCTTGGCCAGTGTCAGAATGACGCCTCCTGTCGGGTATGTAAATCTTTGCTTAAATCAAAACCTTAATGGTTGACAACAGATCTTGAGATTTCTGTGACCCTGGGAGAGCTCTGTCCCGGGAGATTTAAAAATGCAGGTGAAAAGTGAGTCTCTGGAAGTTTCACTGGGGCTCACGTTGCCCAGCCTCCTGGGAGTCATCCTGAAGGCATGCACGTAGAAATTCCTCTCACACATTTTGAGAGGCTTGGCATTTGGCTATTTCGGTGAATCAGCTGAACCGCAACAGTCATGCTAAACCGCTGAAGCTCTGTGTTTGTGGAATTCATAGGAAAAAAAGCATGTGTTTCTCCCCCCTCCTTCTCCCCTTCCAGGATTTGGTTAATGGTTATCGCTGTATCTGTCCACCTGGCTATGCAGGCGATCACTGTGAGAGAGACATCGATGAATGCGCCAGCAACCCCTGTTTGAATGGGGGTCACTGTCAGAATGAAATCAACAGATTCCAGTGTCTGTGTCCCACTGGTTTCTCTGGAAACCTCTGTCAGGTGAGCCGTGCTAGAACCTCCGATGGCCAAGTTTTTACAGCAGAGTCTTCTCCACCCCCCTCCCCCCACCCCTGACTGTGTGTCTGGAGTCTCTGGGAAATCTGTTAACGTCCCATTGACTAGGGATCTCTGCTAGACAAGTGCTGCTGGAAGGAGATTGATGAGTGATTGTCCTCATAGTGTCAGCAGTCTGTCCATCTGACTTTGTGTCCATTTTGTTCCCCCGACTCAGCTCTCGCCCACTCTGCCCAGTTTTTTCAAATGCCTACCTGGATGCTCTCTAGGACATACTGTATCTTATGCAGGGAGTTCTCCTCACTCCTGCAGATGAAGGGGTCAGACTCCAGTGTCTGCTGCCCCAGAGAAGTTAGAATCACCCCTTTTCACTTTGTTCCCTCCCCCTTCCCTGCTCCTGGTCCTCCCAGCTGGACATAGATTATTGCGAGCCCAATCCCTGCCAGAACGGTGCCCAGTGCTACAACCGTGCCAGCGACTACTTCTGCAAGTGCCCCGAGGACTACGAAGGCAAGAACTGCTCCCACCTGAAAGACCACTGCCGCACGACCCCCTGTGAAGGTACTCCCTCCCAGCCCGGCTCCTGGCTCTGCTCCAGGGCTCACTCCTCCTTCCTCATTTGTCACTGCCCCTCGGTCCTCTGAGAAGCAGGGCAGGTGAGGAGACTGAAACCCCTAACCAGACTGCTTAGGGGAGCCAGAACACATGGAAACAATCGGCACAGGCCCACCGGTGGGAGAGGATGTGAAACGCATTTAGCATTCTTGTTCTGGGGTGGGCACACTCGCAACGCTGAGACAAATTCCTCAGGGCAGCACTGTCAGTAGAACTTTCTGCAGCAGCAGCAATGTTCCATATCTGCACTGTCAGGTGCGCATGTGTGGCCATGGAGCATTTAGAGTGTGACAAAGGGCAACTATATGGAGACTCCTGTTGTACTTAATTTCAATTCATTTAAATTTAAACAGACACACACTGTTTAAATGCCCTTTTTAAAAAAAAAAAAAAAAAACACAGAAAAACCACTACAACAAAAACCTCATCTTTGCCCGCAGTTTCAACTTTGCTTGTCACAGTGTGACACGGCAGTTTGCCTGTCTTGGCCTCCAAGGTGGCTTCTTGACTTCTTACCCTCGTTGGCCCACGGGTGCCCATCTCCAGGAGAGCAGGCCTGCTGTAGGCCCTCTGCTGAGAAACGCCATGTCTTACGGGTCGGTGGCCACGCTCTGATCCCCAGTGTGTCTTCTAGTGATTGACAGCTGCACGGTGGCCATGGCCTCCAACGACACGCCTGAAGGGGTGCGGTATATTTCCTCGAACGTCTGCGGTCCCCATGGGAAGTGCAAGAGTCAGTCAGGAGGCAAATTCACCTGTGACTGTAACAAAGGCTTCACTGGAACGTACTGCCATGAAAGTAAGACCCCTGGTTGGGGAATCGGGGCACGGTGCCCCCCACCCTACACCTGCCTAGCTCGGGGAACGTTTGAGTTTGAATTGTTTCAGCTGAGACCAGTGAAGGTTTACCATTACATCTAGGGTCTAAGACTGAGTGGTGTTTAATTTATGAGGTCACTGACACCTCTGAGCCTTCGGTTTATTTTAGAATGTTCTGGAATCTTACTAGTTTGGGTGGTCCCGCTTTCTTCCTTCCCCGCTCCCACCAACTAGCTTAGACTGTGAGGGCATTAAATAAAATGGAGGCCCCTGCTTGACAAGCTGCCCTTTGAATTTGAGAAATGGTCCTGATGGAGTTGAGAATGTTGAGGTGCTGGGTGCATTTTCTCAGGAGGCAGCCTCTAGAACAGTGCCTGGCTATGGCATTACTTGTCCCTTATTTAGTTTTTTTTTCTTCCTTTCACAGATATTAATGACTGTGAGAGCAACCCCTGTAAAAATGGTGGCACTTGCATTGATGGTGTCAACTCCTACAAGTGCATCTGTAGTGACGGCTGGGAGGGAGCCTACTGTGAAACCAGTGAGTCTGTGGTCTTTTGGGGACAGACAGCTCTGGGATGCCGGGGGGGGTGGTGGGAGAACCCACAGGGGAAGCCTTTCTTTTTAGTGGAAATTGCAAAGCAAGACCGGCGGTTCCTGCCCTGGGACAGCATTGCTTGTGTGCTGTTTGCGTTTGTTAATGTTGATGACAGCCAGCCGGGGGAAACTTCTGCTGAGGAGCTATAGAATCAAACTGTGTAATTAGGATGATAAATATCCCTGCTTGCAAGGAAAGTAATCATTTTTCTGTTTTGGTTGTAATTTCTGCCCATCTTGATTGTAATTTCCCTTGGAGTGACAAAAGCCTGTCCCTCTGTCTGGCCTCACTTCTGGCATTAAAAGTAACCGAGTCGGGCTCCTTTACTCCTGGAAGAGCCTGATGGTGTTTAAGTCCTGGGATTGTGCAGCTGGTCTGGGAACGTGGCACGGAAAGCAGGGAGTAGCGGTGGCCCTGGAAAGGTGGCTCTTCAGTGCTGTGAATGGTCCTGGAAGCGTCTTCAGCTGGGTGTCTCCTCTTTGATTCTAGACATTAATGACTGCAGCCAGAACCCCTGTCACAACGGGGGCTCCTGTCGTGACCTCGTCAACGACTTTTACTGTGACTGTAAAAATGGGTGGAAAGGAAAGACCTGCCATTCACGTAAGTGGCAGCCAACTGGGGTCCCATCCCTGGTGACCCCTTCCTCTCCGTCTTCTGTGAGTGGGGCTGGCTGGGGGCTCACACTGAGATCTTTCTCCTCCAGGTGACAGCCAGTGTGATGAGGCCACGTGCAACAATGGTGGCACCTGTTACGACGAAGGGGATGCTTTCAAGTGCATGTGCCCTGGAGGCTGGGAAGGAACGACCTGCAACATAGGTAACTTTCTGCCCCAGGTGGGATTTGCAGTGGGTGTGGCCACCTGAGCACCCATGACTGTTTTCTGGGGTCTGGTTCTTGCCCCTCCAGACTTTCTTTGAATCCTCAGGGAGAGTGATCCTGTCTGCTCTTGTCTTGTAGCCCGAAACAGTAGCTGCCTGCCCAACCCCTGCCATAATGGGGGCACCTGTGTGGTCAACGGCGAGTCCTTCACGTGTGTCTGCAAAGAAGGCTGGGAAGGGCCCATCTGTACTCAGAGTGAGTGTCCTCCCACCCGCCTTGAACTCGGCGAGGGCTACAGGAGCACATCCTGACACCCTCGGGGACTGGCAATGGAAACCAGAAGCAGAGCTGTTTGATCTCTGCTCCTGCATCACCTGGGTCTGTTCTAATGACTTGATGGGATGCAGCCCTGACCTGGGCATGAGAAAGTCGCCGAGGAGATAAGTGGAGACAGATGGCGTCTCGGTTCCCAGCTCTGGACTGAGCAGCAGCCTGCCTCCTCCCATTCTCACACCCCCTCCCCGCCCCTACCAGGGCCTCTTCCTGTGTACATGTGTCCCACGGAGAATGGAACAAAGTGTGGTGCAGGCCTGGTTCCAATTGAGCCGAGGTCTTAAGCACATTTTGCCTAGTGTTAACTGTGACTTTATCATTTGGGTGTTATGGAAATAAGTGGTGTTTTTACTTAGGGCTAAGGCTGCTCTCCCTCTTGCAAGCCTCGCTGTTAAGTTGTCTTTTTGCTTTGCAGATACCAATGACTGCAGTCCTCACCCCTGGTAAGTGTGACCACCTTTTAAGCCGGCACTTGTTGGCTGTAACGTGCATGCACCTCACCGGGGGATCTTGTTTAAAAGGCAGCTTCTGATTCAGGAGATCTGGGGTGGGGCTGCAGACCCTGCCTTTCTAACAAGCTCCCAGGCGATGCCAATCCTGCTGGTCCGTGCACTGCACTTGAATTAGCCAGGTTGTGTCTTCATTTAGAGCGGTGATTCTCAACCCTGGCTGTGCAGGAGAATCACCTGGGGAGCTTTTCTCAGTCCCAGTGCCCGGGCTGCAGCCGAGGCCTGTGAAATTAGACTCTCTGAGGGTGGGACCCAGGCATCAGTATTTTTAAAGTTCCCCAGGCAGTGTGAGAGCTGCTTGATGGTAACTGGCGTGGCAGCCTCTGATGAACTGGCAGCCAGACTTGGGGATCGAGACATTCGTAACTGACATGGTCTTTCCTTTCCTCTTAGTTACAACAGTGGCACATGTGTGGATGGAGACAACTGGTACCGGTGTGAGTGCGCCCCTGGTTTTGCTGGGCCTGACTGCAGAATAAGTAAGGACCGCCCCTCACTGGTTTGCCCAGTGGCCTTATTCCCCTACTGCACCCCTCAGCTTGAGACCTTTCATCTTTAAAACAATGAAGGCCAGGGTTCCCTTTAAATAGCCCTGATAGGCGAGTAATCTCCTACCTCCAGCTGGGACTAAGATGCCTCTGGCTGGATCCTCCCAGGTACTTGCTGGTCCTTCCCCGGGTGGCGCAGCCCTCCTCATCCTAGGGGAGGGAGCACCAGCCACAGAATTTGATGATTGATCTACTCTGAGGCCCTAAAGAAAGAGTGTGCTTTTCCCCTATGACTAACATGAAATTATGGGCAAGTGGACATTAACCACAGCTACACTGGCGCAGGACAGCTAACACCACTGAAAGGGACAAGGGCTGTAGTTTCCCAAGGCTTGATCGGGCCCTGGTGAAAGGATTAAAACAGAAAATGGGGGCAGGCAGTACAGTTTTTCAGGAAGCGTAAAGTTGATTCTTTATTTTGAGGCTTTTTCCTATTTTTTTACTGCCCTTTCTTTTATTAAAAAAAGGTGATAGAATAATTGTATTTTTTCTTGTCCCCAGATTATTTGAAATTTTGCTGGTACTTGAGATCCCCAAGTCTGATTGGCCTTTAGCACTAGATGGGGCTGTGTTGTATCTATTTCGTGCTTCTAAATCAGGGGTGGGCAGACTTCAGCCCGGGGGCCAAATCTGGCCTGCCTGTTTTTGTAAATAAAGTTTTATTGGCACATTCGTTCATGTATTGTCTAGGGCTGCTTTCATGCTATGATAACAGACTTGATTAGTCAACAAAGACCACATGGCCAGCAAATCCTAAAGTATTTGCTATCTGACCCTTTCAAGAACTTTGCTAGCCCTTGCTCTAGATTGTATATCAGAAGAAAGGGGACTTATTTAAAATTTGCTGCCTCCTGAGCTGATTCTCAGCTGTCAGAAGTCAGACTAGTGGTGATTTCAGGGCCAGTGGCTGGTGGAGGCTTTTGTAGTATTGAGCTGTTTCTTTATTTGGCTGCTGGTTACCTGATGAAAATTCATACTTACAACTCATATGCTTTTCTCTCTGCATGTTATATCAGTAAAAACTTAGGAAAACATGGCTGCCTCCCATTGGAGCCTAAACTTGAACTCCATTTCTCCTAGACATCAACGAATGCCAGTCTTCACCTTGTGCCTTTGGGGCGACCTGTGTGGATGAGATCAATGGCTACCGGTGCATCTGCCCCCCGGGGCACAGTGGTGCCAAGTGCCAGGAAGGTACGTGGGCCAGGCCCTAGCTGCCCGAGTGTCCTGTGGGGCGAGCAGGCACAGCAGTCACCATTTGACTGTGAGTGGCTCCTGTGCTCAGGGAGAAAACGGCACATACAGTGGGAACCTAGAGAAGGGGAAGCTTGAGGGGTCCCCTAAAAACAGGGTAGGTGTTGTTTTTAGTCAGGTTTTGCTGAAGTTACACCATGTAACAAACCATCCCAGAACTTGTGGCACATTTACTTGTATCGCTCGTGGGCATGCAGGGTGGGCAGAGTGCTGTGTGCTGCAAGTTGAACTCGGGTCCATTCTGTGTGTCTCCTCGCCGTCCCTGGACCAGCAGCTGCATCTGGGGCACGTTCTTTTTTTGGCAGATGGCAGGCTTGCAAGAGACTAAGCTCACCTGTGAGAGACTCTGCTCACATCCCATTCCCTAGCGTTGCATGGGCCAAAGCAGGTCACGTGGCCGTACACCCAGGGAGGGAGAGAAGTACACTTGGCCCTTGTGGGAGGAGCTGTGTTGTCATGTGGCAAAGGGCACGTGTGTAACCATTTCCTAACAGGGAGGGAGTGAAGAACTGAGAGATCCGGCCACAGAAAAGGAAACTCCTTCCGTTCACGCATTTCCACCTTTCAGTTTCAGGACGACCTTGCATCACCATGGGGAGTGTGATCCCAGATGGGGCCAAGTGGGACGACGACTGCAATGCCTGCCAGTGCTTGAACGGGAGGATTGCCTGCTCAAAGGTACGCGTTGGGGCTGCGCAGGTCACCTGTGTTCTGGAATCGCTGGTGGGCCTTTCTCCTAAGCTGCCCGCTCCTGTCTCCCTCTCTCCAGGTCTGGTGTGGCCCTCGACCTTGCCTGCTCCACAAAGGGCACAGTGAGTGCCCCAGCGGGCAGAGCTGCATCCCTATCCTGGATGACCAGTGTTTCGTCCGGCCCTGCACTGGGGTGGGCGAGTGTCGGTCTTCCAGTCTCCAGCCGGTGAAGACCAAATGTTCTTCTGACCCCTACTACCAGGATAACTGCGCAAATATCACGTTCACCTTCAACAAAGAGATGATGTCACCGGTACGGAACAACTTCTTTTTCCACTTGGAGTGGTGTGTGTCTGCTTGTGCTGAGGCAGGGATGTCACAAGCTAGGATCTGGTTCTCCTAAGCCTAAATTCCTGTCTTACAGCAAAGTGCAGCTTGAATGTAGCCTAATTTCCAAGGAAACATCAGTCTTTTTTTCTTCCAGAATCTTACATGTGTGGGCTTTTATCTGTTGTTCTAGGGTCTTACCACGGAGCACATTTGCAGTGAATTGAGGAATCTGAATATTTTGAAGAATGTTTCCGCCGAATATTCAATCTACATAGCTTGCGAGCCCTCCCCTTCTGCAAACAATGAAATACACGTGGCCATTGTAAGTAGAAGACCCACTGACACTGAATTATTTGATTGTAGGGTAATTAGCAGGCTTCAGTTAGCCAGTATCGGAACAGAGCAAATACATTGAAGGAGAGCTTGACAATATGTGTGTCGTCAGTAATTTTGAATAAAGGCTGCTGAGGAGTGTTCCCTGACCTTCCAGACTGACGGTTCTTCCTTTTCCAGTCTGCTGAAGACATACGGGACGATGGAAACCCTATCAAGGAAATCACCGACAAAATTATAGATCTTGTCAGTAAACGTGATGGGAACAGCTCACTTATTGCTGCGGTTGCAGAAGTGAGAGTTCAGAGGCGTCCTCTGAAGAACAGAACAGGTAGGTGTCAGGTGGGAACATTGCTTTCTGTGATGACTGTCGAATGGATCTCATTACACCGTCCGATAAAACCACCAGGCGCGAGGAGTTACCTTGACAGTTACTCCCTCCTGAGGCCCCCATTGAACTGTTGAGAAAACTGAGGCCAGCTGATATCACCAACATCCTATGGCGATGGGCAGAGGTGGCCCTGACTTTTTCCCCTGCTAACAAGTGGTGCTCTCGCAGGCAGCCCTGAAGAACAGGCACTGTTCCCAGATCCCTCGCCAAGCCCTGGGGCAGAGCATCGCTGAGCCTTGAGTTCTTGGCAGGGCAAAGCCTCCCTTGGTGTTCTGGTGTCATGGGACAGACCGTCCTAAGGACTGTGCGACACTGGTTTGATAGACAGCTTGATGGCCCTGCAGCACATCCAGACTCCCCTTTTGACAATCTTGAGCGTCATTGTTGTAGTTAGGTGAGAAATTGGGCACATAACTGTATGGGGCATTTGAGCTATCCACACTCAGATTGGGTTTCTGATAATTTTGAAAACTGGGTCCTATAATGATCCCCCTCAGTAGCCAGACTCCCCTTGACTGAACCACAGCCGCTCTCCCTACATGGAATGGGGGAGCCTGTAGGGGCTGCTGCTCTGCCTAGTCTCTCTGGGAACAAGAGTGTCAGGGTCTCCAAGGGCCCTGGTCCCAGCACTTGGTTATCAAGCTGTGAAGTGACAACATGCAGTTGTGAGAAGGGACTTGTTCCCTTTGCCCCTGTTAGGGATGAAGGACAGGAGAAGCACTGTTGCCCTTTTGTGCCCAGGATGGCTGCTTTGCTTTTCTTCCGAGAGTTCATTGGCTTGGTGCCTGCCTTGCAGATTTCCTGGTTCCTCTGCTGAGCTCCGTCTTAACCGTGGCTTGGATCTGTTGCCTGGTGACAGCCTTCTACTGGTGCGTGCGGAAACGGCGGAAGCCCAGCAGCCACGCTCGCTCAGCCTCCGAGGACAACACCACCAACAACGTGAGGGAGCAGCTGAACCAGATCAAAAACCCCATCGAGAAGCACGGGGCCAACACGGTCCCCATCAAGGATTACGAGAACAAAAACTCCAAAATGTCAAAAATAAGGACACACAACTCGGAGGTGGAAGAGGACGACATGGATAAGCACCAGCAGAAAGCCCGGTTTGCCAAACAGCCGGCGTACACGCTGGTAGACAGAGAGGAGAAGCCCCCCAACGGCACGCCGGCAAAACACCCAAACTGGACAAACAAACAGGACAACAGAGACCTGGAGAGTGCCCAGAGCCTCAACCGCATGGAGTACATCGTATAGCAGCCTGCGGGTGCTGCCGCCACCGCTAGGTAGAGTCGAGGGCACTCGGGGCTTGTAGTTCTTTCAACTGTCGTGTCCTATTCCAGTCTGAGGCTGTTGTTGACTTAGAACCCTGTGTTAATTTAAGTTTTGACAAGCTGGCTTACACTGGCAATGGTAGTTTCTGTGGTTGGCTGGGAAGTCAAGTGCTGCATCTCACAGCTATGCAAAAACCAGTCGAGAGTGCACTGGTGCGCCTTTCCCACAGCCGACACATCTTGGATCAGGCTCCCCGGAGAATGCCCGGCCCCCAGGCCTTGAGCCTCCACTTCTGCCAGATGTCCCGATGGTGATGCGGTCTTAGGATCATAGTTTTATTTATATTTATTGACTCTTGAGTTGTTTTTGTATATTGGTTTTATGATGACGTACAAGTAGTTCTGTATTTGAAAGTGCCTTTGCAGCTCAGAACCACAGCAACTATCACAAATGAGTTTATTATTTATTTTTTTTATTGTATTTTGTTGTTGGGGGAGGGGGGACTCTTGATGTCAGCAGTTGCTGGTAAAATGAAGAATTTAAAGAGGAAAAATGTGTCAAAAGTAGAATTTTTGTATAGTTATGTAAATAATTCTTTTTTTATTAATCACTGTGTATATTTGATTTATTAACTTAATAATCAAGAGCCTTAAAACATCATTCCTTTTTATTTATATGTATGTGTTTAGAATTGAAGGTTTTTGATAGCATTGTAAGTGTATGGCTTTATTTTTTTGAACTTATTTTCTTATTACGTGTTGCCTGTAAGCCAAAATTAAGGTGTTTGAAAATAGTTTATTTTAAGACAATAGGATGGGCTTCCGTGCCTGGAATACTGGTGGAATCTTTCTTTTGTACGATGTCAGATGTTTAAAACACCTTCTCTAGCATCACTTTAAAACACGTTTTAAGGACTGACTGAGGCAGTTTGAGAATTAGTCTAGAACAGGTTTTTTTTTTTTTTTTTTTTTTCTGCTTTAGACTTGAAAAGACAGGCAGGTGATCTGCTACCCAGCAGTTTAAGGGAACAAGGTGAGCTATGACTTAACGCAGCCAAAACGTGAGTGGTTGAATATCATTGAAAATATCAAATCGTGTGAAGTTGGAAGCACACCAATCTTATTTTGTAAATTCTGATTTCTTTTCACCATTCGTATGTAATACGGAACCACTTGTAGATTTGATTTTTGTTAGCTACTGCATTTAGGGAGTATTCTAATAAGCTAGTTGAATACTTGAACCGTAAAATGTCCAGTAAGATCACTGTTTAGGTTTGCCATAGAGTATACTGCCTGCCTTAATTTGAGGAAATCAAAATGCTCTTCCCCAAGTTTAAGATCAACAAGGCTTATAAAACAGTAATTTCGTTGGTTCACCGTTGAGACCGTGAAGATACTTTGTATTGTTCTATTAGTGTTATATGAACATAAAAATGCATCTTTGATGTGTTGTTCCTGGCAATAAATTTTGAAAAGTAATATTTATTAAATTTTTTGTATGAAAACATGGAACAGTGTGGCCTCTTCTGAGCTTATGTAGTTCTGCCCGGCTCTGCGCTGGGCCTTTGCCACCCCGCTGAGTCTGTTCTGGTCATCGGGGTTTGGTCAATAGGCCGTGCTTGACGGGGCAATGGACGGACGAAGAACTGAAAGCCTTTTCAGGCACAAAATTCATCTGAAGTTCTCAAACGGTGGGGCTGCTGTGAAGCTGGAGCTGTGAGAGCCCTGTCTTGGGGGCCTTGATTCCCTTGTTATTCAACAGCAAGTGTGAATACTGCTTGAATAAACACCACTGGATTAATGGCCTGTAGTGTGGAGGTGAATTGTTTGTGAGCACTCACGAGAAATGCCCACCACACTAAAAGGGTTTTAAATGGCTTGGAATTGGCGTTGGGGGATGAAGAGGGAGAATAAATGCTTTTTTTTTCTGGCTACTTGGATTAATATTAATGTCTTGCCATCATTACAGACCACACCCTCGTGGCTTTTGAGCATGTTTACGCCTCCGGGGTGGTTTCCTCACTGCACAGGAAATAGTTACAGGCTTCTGGGGTTAGGGCCCATCGACTCATCACCTTGTTCCCAAGAAGTGAGTGTTCAGCTGGCCTTGCCATGCAGCCGTGGGGTGCCAGGTGTCTGGGCTTCCATGAAGTTCTAGAGTTGGGCTGTCTCCACCTGTTAAAGGCAGGACGCTATGGTTCCGTGGCTGCTGGGGCCAGAGGCAAACACATCCCTGCCCCCGCCTCATGCGGTGGGGTGGGAGAAGCTTTGCCTCTGGCACCTCTGCAGGGAGGGTTGAGCCGCCGTGGTGATGGGCACCTGGACAGTTTCCAGCACCTGCGCGGAGTTGCCGGGAGTTCCCTGCTTCTGGCTGGGAAGCCAAAGCTTAACCTCCCCTCGAGCTGTCCCCCAGCTGCATTCAGGCCAGCCACCCACCTCCAGTTTTCATAGTACAACTCCAACTGGAGCAACGAATGGAGGAAAAGCTGCCCGATGTTTTCTTTCATTCTTGGAAAACTGCTTTCTTTCTACCAGGCTAGGAATTGGGTTCCCTAATGGGCATCTTGTTTAAGAGTGGACCGTGGGCTTTAAGTATCCCGCGCTCCTCCTGCATGAGCAGAGGCCATCGAGGGAGTCAGAGTCTGTGATAGTGTGTTTTGGCTCTGGGGAGGCAGCCCGAAGGACCTGGACAGCGACGAGTCTGGATTCCCATGACATCTCCCTGCCCTAGTGTAGCAATACTTTCTGTCACTAATCTCTGCTGGTAGACAGCTGGCTTCTGCAGGGTGGGGTCAGAGAGAGGGAGAAGGGCTGTCCTGGTACAGATCCAGTGAGCCAGGACACAGTCTGGTTTAGAGCGCTGAATTCAAACGCCATCCTGAAGCAATACTTTGCTCCAGTGGTTTGTAAACTTCAATTCTGCAGGACCCCAGAATTCCTTGGGCAGTTGCCAAATGCTTTTGTGCCAAGAAAAAGAAAAGTTTAATGAACCTCTGCAATTCTTTATTCCAGGAGAGAAGTGATCTTGAGATTCACATGTGTTCTTTTCAGGAGCCTTGAGTCGGGACACTCGGTAGTGGGGAGGCAGAGATCAGTCTCACGTGGCCACAGCCCAAAGCCAGGACCTTAATCGGAAGGGCAGCTTTCCCCTTTCTCCAGGTAGAAGGAGCCCTGGTTACCCCGGGGGCAGGGACGTGGAGAGAAGGGACTCGGTACCTTTCCCATTCCCAGTGAACGTTCTGGGCCCTCTTTAAGGGGACCCTGGAAGAGAAAATTTTCAAGCCAGAAACTTGGCCGACTAGAACCCCAGCATTAGACTATACCATACAACTCCGGGAAAGAATGAACTCAAGGCTGGTTGTTCTAGGATGGGAAACTCGGTCCTGGCATTCTAGACTTAGACACCACGGAATTAGAACAGAAAAGAGGAGTAGATCTTAACTGACTAAAAGCCCAGTGAGACTGGGTGATGACCAGAAGCGTAACTTGTAAGCAGGTTTCTCTTATAGACAGATTCCCAGGCCTGCCCCCACGGTTCACATGTGGAGCCTGGGAATCTGTTTTCAATGAGCTCTCCCCTCCTCCCCAGCTTCTGTACAGTAAAATTTGAGAACTCTACTAAAGTACCAAAGTACAAGCCCTACATTAATTACAATGTTTGTCCTCCTTGTTAAACTGAATTAAGTAGCCTGGAAGCCAGTTTGTTGCTAAATTGCCACCTGACATCATTTTTAAGTAAAATAATTTCACTGCCCCTTGAGCAAGTTGTGGTCTAAGTGCCTCATGTTTATTGGCTGATCTGCGGGGGTCAGGGAGTCAAAGTTAACTTCTTTGGTCCTATTTCTTAGGTAGCAAAGAGCCAAAGGAACCAGAGCATGGGCTTCCCCCTTTCTTAAACGGCCTACACCTGTCTACCCAGAAGTGAGCAAGTGTGTGGCTAAAAACTGGGTGCCTTTAAAGAAAAAAAAAGTCCTACATGCCTACAGAGGTTTGCAACTTGGGCTGAGCAGTGTTCCATCATTTCCGTTTCGACTGCGGCTCTCTCTCTTGCCTCTACTGGGAATGAGAAACAGGAGTTCAGAGGTTCCTGGTCTGGGAAGACACACAAGCACATGGGTTATGGGAAGCCTCCTCCTGCTAATGTGTATTTATACTTTGTAAGCTCTGATTCATCCAAGCATTGGAACAGAACTCTGCTTCCTGAGGTTCTGTTTTTAAATAGATAGTTTGCAAAAACAACAATTATTTTTCTTAACATTTTTTTTCCACCCCACAAGCAGCCAAACATCCCGGCTTGGGCCATGTCAGTCTACCACAATGCCAACAGACAGCTTGGTTATCAGAGGTAGAAGGGTGCCCCAAGGCACTTCTATAGGGTTCTGGCCCCAGGAGTCTTAAAAACAAAGTTTAGAAACCATTAGGGCAATCTTGTTGCGCCACTTCAAATCCACGAGATGTTTCTGGGTCTATTAAAAATAACGAATTTCCCTTTGTGAACAGTTGCCTTCCAATGGTTGTTAAAAGAAAAGAGCAAGTGCAGGTGACGCTTGCGGGGCTGCGGGTACCACTCCCTGGCAGCACAGGGGCCTGCACACCTGCATGGCACCCTCTGAGAGCGTGTCAAGAGGGCGTGGCTCCCTCACTTTGGACATAAATTCTACCTGTGTTACTTGCTCTTGCATGCCGGGCACAAGCTTCCTGGCTTAGAATGTGCTTCTTTCAAGTCCTAGGCAGCTTTTACAAGTCTTAAATTATGTATCATTATGCACAGGTCCGGTATTAACCTGTGATATGCAAGCTGGGAAAGTTAACTTGGAGAGTAAAGGCTCCTAAATCCAATAAGGACCTCGAATGGAGGCCCGCCTGCCCCAACCCCACCCCATCTTATCCCCTCTCCCTGCAAATATCCACACCAGGGCACCAAGGGTTGAATTATCTTGACAGCAGAAGCAGATGCCAGCAACATGAAACTACCAGCTTTGTTTTAAAGAGAAGCTCCCCTGGCGGGGCTAGTGGGCTCCTCCAGGATCCCCGAGGGAAATACACAAGTTTGCAGCTGGCTTCCTAATGACTACTCAGGCAACCAAATGCGTTGGCCCCCTCTCTGTTTTACACTTGAAGTTGAAAAGCTGCTTTATTTCATCCTTGCTGAGAAATGTGCAGTTGAAAGCCTTCATCTTAGATTCACTGGTTGTTAATGCAATTGAAGACCTTACTGCTCAAAGGATCCAACCCCCATGACTTTCCCAAGAGGGGAAACTGAGGCCTAGAGAGGTTCGGGGACTTGTCCGAGGTCATACAGAGAGTTAGCAACAGCCAGGACCAGAGCCTGAGGCCCCTGCTTTCTGCGCTGCTGTGTTTTCTGCCTTTTCTGGGAATTTGCTGTGCGGTCCGACAGCAGGTTTATGCTCAGATCCTCCCCTTGGCATGGTTTTCAAAGGTAAAGAGTTGGGAGATCAGCAATTTTAAAAAGGGGACACAAAGCCTCAAGGGAGGCCACAGGAAGCTGCTGCAAAGACAGTTTCATCGATCTGAGCTTTGCCTCCTCCAGGTTTTGCCTAGAAAGTGACATCTTTATAAATCTGAGAGCAATAGGTGTTTTCCGAACCACAGGCAGACAAGCCCTGTCCCTTTGTGGGTGGCTCCTTTGTTCTGGGCAGCTTCAGATTTCCTTTTTAGTTTCTGCTTCATAGAATTATAAAATGAATTGCAGGAAAAGAGGTGCAGAAAGGAAATTGACAGCCTCACTACATCCTACTTCTCCCTGCGCATGCACACGCATGCACACTCATGCACATAGACACACACGTATGCTTGACAGGAGTTTTCAGCATAGTGCTGCTCTCTCTGTCTGAAACGCAGTTGGGAGGGTCCAAACCAGTGTCAGGTGACTGCAACTATAAACAGGCCTCATCCCACATTCCCTGACCACTCCTGCTTCCCTGGCAGGCTACTTCCAGGTTATCACGGAAAGATCACCTGAGTGTCTCAAAATACCAAAATCCAAGTAGCTTGAATGTGATAAAGCTCGCCACGTCCGGTGTGCAGCTGGGCCAGCACAGACAGATCTGGGAGTTCCTGTAACTGCCTGTGGGCAGCTCTGCTTCCTCCACCCAACACCCCAGAAAGCCTACTCCTCCGCGCTCTCCCCGCCCACTGCTGAGGGATTAGGAGCGGATCCCACAAGTCATCTTTAACCTGTTTGTCGTGTCAGGGTAGGCCAGAATTACATATTATGCAAAAGTTTCCTATGCGCTGAGGCACCCACGCTGAACCGCTTGGAAAAACCCTGTCCTAGAGAAAGAAATGTAAACCCTCCAAGTTCGGGGCATTCACCACCAGACACCCTCGGGGGGCTGGCTCTGGCTTTGCAGCGATGGCTTTTGGAAGTGTTTTTGAAAGAATTCAAGGCATAAAACTGAAAAGAAGAGCACGAATGTGAAACAGCTACAGGTTTGCACAAAACTAAGGAAAGGAGTACCTGAGAGGGAAAGGAAAAGGAGTGGGAAGGGATGGGAGGTGGGGGGCAAGCCTGCACCACGACCTCTGGCTTTCCCCGCATCCAGCTCCCCTTATTTCTGCACTTCCTGTGAGTTCTTGGTCCAACACTCAGAAGAGGTCCCGAACATTCCCTTCAGAGCACTCTGCCTAACATGGGCCCCACCGGTCGCCTGTTACTTTCACCTCCTCGGTGCGCAAAGCCAGGCTGTAGGCCCAGTGGTGACAGGCATGCAGTCCAGAGCCAGACTTCCTTGATTCCAATCACAGCTCTTCCTTCCTGATTCCTGGCATTGGTATTGTGCGGCATTGGGCTCACACAAGTGTGGCCCAATGGCAGAGTTTCTGGGCTTTGGGGTCGAACAGACCTGGATTCTGGGCTCTGCCACTTACCAACTTGGGAAAGTTTCAAAAATTTTTTCGTCTCGGTTTCCTTATCTGTGAAATGGTGCTAATAAATGTTTGCCACTGTTAGTATTCATGAACAGGGCTGCAGGAAGAAGAAAGAAGGCTTTTCTCTGTATTTCTCTAAGCATCCCGTGACACAATACAGAGTCCATTAAAAGATAAGGAATCCAGCTGGATTCTGACGACAGTGTCTGTTCTCACCATCAAACTGGGCCCCCCTCAGAGAAGAGCTAAGGGCCGTTGGATCTAATGGTAGACGCGGTCTCAGGAAGGCCACCAAAGATTCCTGGCCTCTGGTTATTTGATCAAACACTAACCCAGGTACTGCTGTGAGGGGATTTTGAAGGCCTAAATAAAGTCCCAAATCAGTTGGCTTTAAAATATGAAGATTACCCAATTAGGGCTGACCTAATCACAGGAGCTCTTAAAAACAGAGAGTCTTCTCTGCCTGGTCACAGAAGGAGAGGGCAGAGAGGCTCAAAACTGTGAAAGAGATTCAGCACAAGGGAGATTTCTCCATTGACATAAAGGGGCCACATGGCAAGGGCCTGAGAACAGCCTCTGGTAGCTGAGCCACCTTCCTGCCCCACACCTCCACTCTCCCCCCCCCCCCCCCCCCACCCCCAACTCAACCACCAGCAGAACAATGGGGCCCTTAGGCTCCCAACTGCAAGGAAAAAATTGTGCCAACAACCTGAGGGAGCTAAGTGGATCTTTTGCTGGTTGAGCCTCTAGATGAGGACAGGGTCCAGCTGACATCTTGATTCCAGCCTTATGAGACCCAGAGCAGAGGACCCAGCTAAAAGGTGTCAGAAAGAATGAGACAGTCAGTTTGTGTTGTTTTAAGCTGCTAAGTTGATGGCAATTTGTTACACAGCAACAGCAAACTAATACAGGCCCCGTAAAGGGAGTCGTACCAGACCATGTCACCTGTAGGTGCTATATTTGGTTTTGACTATACAGATTGTCAGCTCTCCCCAGTCAAGTCAGTGCCTATTACCTGCGTAGCAAAAGGAAAAGCTCATTCAAGGTAAGCACGAACTACAGGACCACAAAAAACTTGGTGCCCAGTTAAATTCTACAATAGTGAATGGTCTGCCACTACAGATAACTCTCCAAAGCCTCTAAATAATAATAACATAGTTATTTCTTCTATATCCCTTCTCCCTTGCCCCTGGTTTTATAAAACTAGGGCCAAATGAGGTAATCTCAAGTGCTGGCCTTGGAGGACTCCAGGACACAAACTCCTGGGCCAGTTTTCTCCTTATGAAATGTGATGTTTGACTCCTGTTTTCTTTTTTTTTTGAGGAAGATTATCCCTGAGCTAACATCTGCTGCTAATCCTCCTCTTTTTTGTCGAGGAAGATTGGCCCTGAGCTAACATCCGTGCCCATCTTCCTCTACTTTATATGTGGGACGCCTGCCACAGCATGGTTCGACAAGCGGCGCATAGGTTCGCACCCAGGATCCAAACCAGTGAATCCTGGGCTGCCGAAGCGGAACGTGCAAACTTAACTGCTGTGCCAGAGGGCAGGCCCCCTTGACTCCTGTTTTCTTGCTGAGGTTTTCAGTAGATTAGACATCTCAGAAATACTTTGTTATGTGCCCCCCGCCCCAGCCTTTCCCTACAAGGAAGTTCTCTCTTCTCTGTCCTCACTGCGCAGTGGCCGCTTCCTCTAAATACAGAGCCCCGTCGTCTCTCCCACCATCTCCTCTCCCTATGTTTGCCTCACATGTTTGGCAGCTGGCCTAGGTGGACATGCACAGCTGGTGGCAGAAAGTTCACGTTTCTCTCAAGTTCAGTGAGCTTCTCTACAATATTACCAGGACCTGGAATTAGACCTTACAAACATGTGGAACAGCCACCAAAATCATTTCCACAACTGAGACTCAGAACACACAATTTGATAAACCTGTACAGAGAAATACTATCTTCAAGGGAAAGGAAAGCCAATTCGATGTAGAAAATTCAGATGGATGGACAGTCTGCTTGACTCTGAGCCTGTATAGAGATTTTACGTGTGATCCAGAAGGTTCTTCCAGCTGGAGAATATCAGCATCAAAACAAGAGCCCCAACAGCAGATCCCCTGCATCTCTAACACAGAGAGTTCTTCCACCCAGAAGTGCTTTCAGACTGATGGGGCACTTTTTACTGGAGAGCCACCTGTGGCTGCTTTTCTAGGGGCCCCAGCCTCTGCCCACGCAGTCTCCACGCTGCTCTGGGTGGTCACCAAGCTGAGCAGAAGGCACTGGGAAAAGGCTCACCAGGGAAGCGTTTTAAGGGGAATATACAAATCAAAGCAGTGCTGCTGTTTCACAAGCCCCAGTTCACTCTGGCATCATTACAGGAAGGTCCTTTCAGGCTCCTCCTACTGGGACATATCCCAAACGCCCAGCCCAGTCTGCCACATCAAGGCTGGAGGTCGCCCTAATTTACCATTTCACCTTCTCCCTCTGACAACAGGAATGGATGGGCTCATATTAATCCTCCCAGGCACCCACAGTGGGTTTGGGAAAGAGCCCTCTGCATTCTTCTCACCAGCTGAGCATGTTAAGGAGGGACTGAAAAGGCCTTAAGAGCCACTGGGCCTAGAAAAATTCCCAGTCAATCCATCACCTGCGTCCTCCGGTGAAGGGTCTGCCAGTCCATCCCACAGTTCGAGGGGCAGGTGGAGAGAAGGATGAGAGGCAGTGAGTGAAGAGCTGTGTCTATGTCCGTGAGTGTGTGTGTGTGTTGGTGCGTGTGTGTCTAAGCACAGAGACAGGACTAGTAACAGAAGAGCCTGCGAGAGGGCGTGGGAGACTGGGAACTTATTTATAAAAGCTCTTCTGCCCTAAAGCAAGTCAAACTCCCCGCTGAGGAGTTGCTTTTTCTTCCTCCCTTTTGAGTCTTGTGTGCTGATCTGACCTCTCCCCCCACAGAGGTCAGCGCTCTGCTCACCCCGCGCACACCCGGCCTTCTGGGGCTTCGTCGCCTTACAAGCTTGAAGAGGAGAGAATTCTTCAGCTCTCATTTCTGAGAGAAAAGCTGCAGTAAATCTCATGAAGAAGCTGGTCTTTTTTTTTAAGAAATATATATATGTTATGATCTTTGGGGAACTGTGGAGAAGACAAAAGGCAAACATGAGAACTGTCCGTCACCAGAGTCCCCTCCCACAGCCTACTCACCCCCCAAAATAAATCAGGCTGGGTAATAGATGAGGTCTGAAGAAATGTAACTGAACTGAAAACACGAGGTCAGCATCTCTGCCTAGGTAATCCTTCGGAGGATGAGAAATTCTCCTGATTTTCCCACAGGGTTATTTCAGATGCGCTTTCTGAGCCAAACTATTTTAAAAGCGTTCATTCTTCCACTGCCCTGCCAAATGTGAACTCGAGATTCACACGCACTTTTTGAGAGCTTATTAATGGTATTAATGATCATGGATCAAAGGCAAGCCCCAGACAATTATTTAGGTGCTTTAAAAACTCATCTTCTGTCTGAGGGTAACAATGTCTCCGTGCTGGCGAAGATGAAGCTGTGCTCTGACGTGTGGGGTCTAAAGCAGCATTACTGATGTCCAGGGGCCTCGAGGAGAAAAAAAACATCTCTTTGTATGATTAACATGCCCTCCTATTGACACCTTGTCACCACAGCCTTTTCCATTCATTTGAAAGGGGGTACAAAGCCCCTGTTCTAAAGGATACTCAGCTCTTAGCAGACCTTGACTCTTTTAGCATCCAGTACTTAAATTCCCCCACCCCATATTTTTAAACAATAGTTCTTAACTATGGCTTCTCACGAGAATCGTTATTTGAGAAACTTTAAAACTGCCAATATCCAGGCCAAATTTCAAGGATTCTAATTTAATTAGAAGCAACCCAGGTAATTCCAATATGTGGCCAGTGTCAAGAACCTGTTTTGAAATGGATGGAGAAATTAACACACAGGAGTGGTATGTTTACCTCAGGACTCTACAGAGCCAAGTGTGGCACTTAAAATATTAGAGATAATTTTATTTGACAAATGAAGAAACTGAGGCCCGGGACATTAAGTGACTTGTCCTAAAACACACAAGCCAATTAGTGGCAAAGCAGCAGCCTGGACAGAGGATTTGTGGCTTGCAGCACCATGCCATCATGCGGTCTCCAGATCCCCAGCCCAGGCCCCAGGTCCAGGGCAGGGCATCCTTCCTGTGGACGAGGCCATATGGTATGCTGCCATGACCAAAACACTAAGAAGAGATGCGCTCTGCTTCATTGATTACAGTGGTTCTCAGCACTTCACGAACAGCTATTCAAATACATTATTCCAACCTGATATTGAAACGCTTCTGAAAAATTATGTGGAGGATCCAAAGGTAAACTATATTTATAAGCAACTAGAGAGGCTGGGATCCTGTCATAAAAAGCAATGTAGAGAAAATGTGCGCCTAGGACTTTATTCAGTGCTGAACAAAGACTAGATCCACTTAGAAAATGGAAATGAATCCACTTGGGAGATGTCAAGATTCTCTGGAAAGGAGACAAGTTCGCATACTTTAACCTCTCACAAGAGGGGTCTATCTTAGCTCACAATTGAGAACAGAAGTGGGAACGCATCTGCCTTATGAAGACCACCCCAAAATCTTACGGACCAATTTAATCACAGCATCTCACGCAGGGTTTTCCAAACCTAAATCTTTAAGGCCAATGGTTCAAATGCAGAGCTCCTTTGCTTACAGTCATGCTCTGCATGATGAGGTTTTGGTCAACGACAGACCGCATATACGACGGTGGTCCCATAAAATTAGTAGCATACAGTCCAGGGGTGTAGTAGGCTATGCCACCTAGGTTTGTGTACGTACACTCTGCGATGTTCGCACGACGACGAAATCGCCTAATGAGGCATTTCTCAGAATTGCTTCAAGGATGAGAAAAGTCTCTAGCAAATAGAATATAATTTTAAATAGTATGTTCAGAAAAGGGCATTTTGGTTGTATATTCCTTAGGGTCAGTTCACTTGTTTTGAAGAAAAGGGACAGACACCAATTTAATTTTTTAAAACAATTTTACTTTTTATTCATAAAACAGTTTCACTTCCACTACATACTACTTTCACCCCCTTGGCATGTACAACTATTTACATAGTTTAAATGAAACAAATGAGAAGACAGGCCAATGGAAACAAGAGCTCTCCTGGTGATTATCACAGTGTTAGGCTTTCTCACTTGACTGAAGAAAGGTATTGTGGGGGCCTGTCAAATCCACATCCTCAGTCACTGGATCAGATGCTTTACGGTCAAATGTATGGTTTTACTGGTTTTTGTTTAATTAAAGAATGAAGATTTTTGATGAATAACTGTAATGGCAATTATAAGGTAACACACGGTAATATTATGGGACATAATAAAGCTTATTTGAATGTGATTAAATTCAAGCCCAGGACTGAGTAGTTCTTGACAAAAGCAATAATTTGACCCACTTGAGTCCCCTCTGTTAAGCTACACGTTGACATAAGTTTGTTCGTTGTCTTGTTAAATATAGAAACAAAATTGCATGAGTTCCTCAGACTTCTAAGAATTTAATCATATCATTAAATTGTAATACCAATGATATATATGGTTAGACTTCTGTCCTGAGTCTGAAGTAACTTCATTCTGTACTAAGGGAAGGCTTTAAACTATTTAACAGAAATCAGCTTAATTTTGATATTTTACTTGCTCCAACGTGTTTCAATTCATTAGTGTTTCAATAACAAGGAATGAACTCTTTCGTTTTGACAAATCAAGAATGGAAATTTCCTCATAAGAGAAAAGAAGAAATGAAAATGATTTCCATATTCAAGTCATAGCATGATGAAAAGAGAACCCGTGGCTCTTAGGAAAGCCACTTGTTACCTCAAAAGGAGGGCCACTCACTCGAATTTTGTATTATTACAGTGGGGCCTGACAAGAAGGAATTGAAGCAAATTGGGAATGGCGACACTGTGACCCGAGGCCATTCTTTTGGGCACAGAGGTTTCCTTCCCTTCTGTGCTCTGCCCTCACCAAGCTCTTTCTGAAATCAAAGGCCACTGATATGCACAATAATTCAAGCTAAAACCCAAACATGACACCAAAAGCAAATTAACAGTGATCCTCTTGTTGTCCCCAAGATATTTCTTGAGATACCTCATTGAGAGAGAAGCTATATTCTCCACAAATCAAAATACAGAGAGTTTCTATGATTCTTTTTTATAAAATCAAATACATTTTCCTACTTCTTTAATATTAAAATAAATGAACAAAAAAGCTGTAGCACTCCTCTCTCCCTAAACGTTTGCTCCTTTGCGTTTAGCAATTTACATGCGTATCTGGATGGCAGTTACTGTCCAGTGGCAAAGAAAAGAAAAATCACACTGACTGTTCTCAGATATTTGTTGTTTACAGACATTAACAAAAACCCAAAAACCCAACACCAATCTACCAAATCTACCTATCTACCAAAAAGTCATTTGAAAGCATGTGGAGGTGACTTAAAAGCCATGACACTGAAAAAGTTGGGGAGTTCAAAGTTATAACATTAATCGAATTGGATCCACATTTCTTCATGCATCAGAGCTCCAGGGACGTGAGTACCATTTAATTTGGGTTATTAAGTAAGTGGCTGAAGAACTTATTCTTTTTGACTAAGAATATTGACAGGGTCTCAGATTTTCAGATACTGAATTATTAAGAATTTCAAAACACATACCACTTCCAGCAGTAGAGAAGTCTTCATTTCCCACCTAATAAGCAACAAAAAAACCTGGCAGCCATTTTTCCCTTTTACGTCCAAATATCCAAAGCATCACACAACCACTCAAGTAACAAGAGATCCAGGGGTGTTTCAGACATGTGGGAGGAAAATGCTTATGTCAAAATTCCTCGAACACATGCCACAGTGTGGAAGCGGAGAGCTGTTCCCTCCGTTAATCCTTTTAAAATCCCATGTACATGACGGCGGTGAGAAAGACCCTATCAATCTACAGTCAAAGATGCTATTTTCTCTCTTAGATCACAGTAATTATTACTTCCACAAAAAAGCCAAACTCGAAAGCCAAGACTTTTCTTGAAAGAAAGTCATTAAAAGTACAAGCATTGGCTCTAACCACCAGGCCCAGGTTAACTAATGAAACAAAAACTTTCTTTGGTGCCTCCAGTTCAAACATCTCCTTCGAGTTCTGGGGCGGGCAGCAGCTATTGTTCTGCAATGACTGTCTTTTTTATTCTGGACTCTTTTCCAGAGAGTTTATATTTCTTGGCCTATTACCTGGGTTACAATTTGTCCTCTCTATTTAAACTGTTCCAAAACTTGTTTGTTTAAGAAGATTCGATGACACACTGTGGTCCTGTCTTCAGTGAAGAGCACATCTAGGATACTCGTCACTCTAAGAGTGGGGGCCATGATGATGGACCAGGGAAATCGATGTTCTACCACTTTCTCAGGAGTTTTCCATTCTGTGCAGTCTACCCCTACTGGATGAGCACTGTGGTTAGTATTCTGTTGGGGTTCCTCTTCTCCTACTGAATCCTTTGATTGGAACCAGCTTGGGGCAGGAAAAAGCTAGGAGGAAAGAGGAATGGACATCAGTGGACAGGGCCATGATCCTGGAGGGGGTGGTGAGGCTAGGACCACAGAAAGAGGAGAGGTTTCCAGGCAGTTTGGAAAATCAAAGGAATAGCTTCTACCTCCATGGCCAGGCATGGTGACCAAGACTGAACTTCATGACCCAAAATGGCACCATGAAACATGGCTGCCTCTTACTGACCCTTACCTTACACTATGAGTGGGGAAAGGAGACTTGGGGGAGGACAAAGTGAGCTGAGAGAAACCACTGATTAGTTCTAAGCATGAACCTATCCTCTGTTTCCATATTTTTTTAATTTCATCGGGCTATTTCTGGGTTATGTTTCTGCTAACTCCAACACTTTTGGGAATAGACTTGATTTTCCTTGTTACTAGGGAGGTACTACTTCAATGGACCACCCAATGTTAGGCAGAAAAAAAGATATATTTGATGGGTGGCCTTTGAATATGAGTTTTCCCCTATTTTAGGATGAAACTAGGTTAAGAAAATCTTTAGTAGGTGTCCATCCAAAATAAGTCATTGCTGTGATTCACTATGTGACATTTCAGCAAGCTCACTGGAGACATTAGTGGGTGATACTGCAAATGGAAGGCTCCTGTTCTGAAATTTAAACTGCCTGTGAAGCCTTCAAATGGGGAACTGGAAACTCTGGCCACTGAGTTCCCCTTGGGTTCTGGTCTGTTCCGAACCTAACCAAAATCTTAGAGGTGGGGGCAAGGTCAGGGCTATGCCTGAGCTGCAAGCAAGAACAAGCCTCTTCCATGTCTTCCCCTAATACTGGGCTGAATTATATATAAATGTCATGCAATTCTTAGGGTAATTAACAGCTCCTGGGTGCCATGGCTGCCATTCTTAAGAACCTGGGGACACAGTGACTCCTACAGTGGTTCTTTACAAGTTTGAGGGAGCATGATGGTGTGCGTGTCCATGTGTGGGCCCCAGCTAATGAGCTGGAGGCTGGCCATCATAGCCAGGCTGGAGGAAATAAACACGAGAGAGCCTCCAATCAGTCCAGTTGTTCTTAAACTGGAGCGTGTTTCTGGAATCACCCACAGTTTCTCATTCTGTAGGTCTTGGGGCGGTGCTCAAGATCTGCCTTTCTAACATGTTTTCAGACAATGACGCTGGGGCCAGGACCAGATGGTGAGAACCACTAGCCTGTTCCTTCACTGCTGTCCTCCTCAGGCTGAGGAGCAGGGTCATAAATTGTACCCCCAGAAGTGAACAGCAGCACCGGGACACCATCTCTATGAAGTCATCGCATGGTCTGTATGGTGGTGTGTCAAGGAGACACATGAATGGTTTCTTCATTCAGTTTTTTCAGGAATGGTGCCATCCCTGACAAGGTGAATGGCTGTTTATCACTAACATAATTTTCTGAAGACAGTTTAAAATATGATGAGAAAGGAGCAATGTTGTTAGAACAGGCATATAGGCTCCTGGAAGTGACTGCTTTGAAAGCTAACCCTAATGTGGATATATAATTTCTATTTAAAACAATCATCCTAATTCCTTTAAAATCACAGCATCTATGCACACCGCTCATTTTTCACAGGTTTGGCCACTAGCTCTTCAACTATAACTTTGAGATTCCCCTTAGTAAGTCAACGGCCTCTTTCGTTTCTTTCTTTTCTCGGCTGGGCTGCCCTGAACTGTAGATAATCTTCCAGTGTTTGTGGCCGAGCCGGTCTGCTGTGCCTGCCCTGGCTTACTTTTCATAAGATGTCTGGAGGAGAGATTTTCCAAAACATGCAACTCTTCATTAGATGTGGTTTTTGCCAGATCTTGTTTCAGAAGTAACCCTGGATCTGACAGCTCTAAAGTTGGCAAGACGCTGACAGCTTTGCCTCTTTCCATGATGATTTCTCTCGAGACTAATTGATCACTTCCAAGAGAAACTCTCTTGTGGTGGTCGAAGTCTTCCACAGAGCCGCAGTTCCTGCGTTTCTGTCGTGTTCCGGCCCCTTGTGGACTTTGTCTTGGACCTGGTGATGCTGACTCACAGCTACAGGCAGGGCTCCTGCTTAGAAGCCCTGTCTCTAACCGCTCCCCAGGATGAGGTTTTTGCTGGCTGCTAGTGTCTTCTGGCTGGGTCTGATGAACATTTTCCAGCTTTTGAACAGGAAGACCCCAGTGGCTCTCAGCTGCCTTTATGTAATCCTTTGCTTGTCCCGTGGACTTGGATGGGGGACTGGATGAAGGCTGACTGTCACCCCTCCTCCTTGCTATCTCTGCAATCACTGAGTCACTAGATGTTCCCACAACGTCCCTGCTGCTCTGTGATTTGCTCATGACGCTTTTTGTTTCAGTTCTTTTCACGCTAAAACAAAGAGAGATTTTTTTGTTTTGACATGGTTTCTTCCAAATTCCCTTTGCTACATTTCCTCTACCTGAAAAAGGAGAGCGTGCTACCCTCCCTTCTTCCTACCCCTCTGGCAAATCTAGAAAAATCCCCAAGTGTATGTTTAAATGCAGACTGGCTCAAGTAATAGCTTTCACATTTTCTAATACACTAGGATACACTTTGTTTATTGATCACTGGGTTATCAAAGATAATGATGATGGAGTTCATATTTTAACTAAGGCAGATAGGTACTTCAGATGTTAAGGGTCCATATTGCCTACCTTTGATATATTGATTTTTTTCCCAGAAGTAAATGCTCAAATACATCCAAAGCACATGCTGTGTGTGTGTGTACAAGAACATGCTTAGGGGCCGGCCCCGTGGCTGAGTGGTTAAGTTCACACGCTCCACTTCAGCGGCCCAGGGTTTCACTGGTTCAGATCCTGGGTGGGGACACGGCACCGCTCATCAAGCCATACTGAGGCAGTGTCCCACATGCCACAACCAGAAGGACCCACAACTAAAATATACAACTATGTACTGTGGGGCTTTGGGGAGAAAAAGAAAAAAAAAAAAGAAGATTGGCAACAGATGTTAGCTCAGGTGCCAATCTTAAAAAAAAAAAGAACACGCTTATACACACACACACACACACACACACAAACCCCTTTTCTACAGCACATACAACAGACAATGCAAACTTCACTCTGATTATAAAATTCACTTTGAGGGGCAGGATAGAAGTTGCATAATGCGAATTTAGAGACTAGACTTTGACTTCAGCGTATACTTATAAGGCTTGTGATTGGCAAGAAATTTCTTAAACCACCAAACTCAAAACACTGAAGCTGAAATATTTATTTTGGCTGAGCGTTAGTCTGGAAACAAATATATATATATTCATGTTCTTACTCTTGCTATGAGGGGCATGAGGATTATCGTAATTATATTAGGGTCAGAACAAGCATCTTAGGAAAAGAACATATTTTTTCAGATCTGTCGGTAGTCACTCTGAAAGCTGTATAAACCACACCACCAACAGGTGCTTTTCATCTTCAAAGCGCTTGTAATTAATTACTCCTTGCAACACACCTGTGAAGCAAGGACTCGCTCCCCATTGTCCAGAAAGCAAGAGAAAGCAAGTCAGGAAGGTGGAAGAGCAAGTATGCGTCTTAGTGCAGGGGCAGTGCCGGGGGGCGGGGAGGGGGGTGATTAGGTTCCTTGCACTCTTGTTGAATTCTAGACTTCATGTTATGGGTCCATACAGACAGACAGTCAAAAACGAAAAGAAGGAAACACACTGGACCTACATTTCTTTCAGAGCATTTCTCTTGAGCTTTGCGCCGGGAGGAAGTGGACTCTCCGCACACTCAGCAAAATAGTCAGACGCTCCATGGAGAGCTCTTTCCGTCTACTCCAAAAGATAACAGGGGTTCAACCAGAAATCGACTAGCTGAGCATGAGAAAACACAGTTATACTCTGAATGCCAGAGTGAACAGATTTATTTTTGTGAAGACTAGATGAAGTTGCTTAGTATTAGGCTATTTTAATTTTTTCAAATCAAGAAGTTTTTGGTAAATTGTCACTTCTCTTATATTCCTTGCCCAACACTTCATACATCATATGCGCCACAAACATACAAGACTGTAATGGAAAGGATGTTGGTTCCAAACCATCTGGGAACTCTTGGCCAATATCTGGTATCTCTGTGGCCCAAACTGTGACGAAGCCCAGAATCGCAGTGCCAGGCAGCAGAATGTCTGTGAGCTTTCATCTTCCAGAAGGACCGGGTGGTGCAGTGGTCTGTACCCTGATTATCCTAAGCATTCCCCACATTTTGTCTATTTACAAAAACACAGAATATGGCCTCTGAATACTCAAGACTGAATCAAGAGTTAAAGCTTTTAATACTGATACTTTGAAAACTGGAGTTTGTGATTCTTGGCTACTAAAAAAAAGTCTTTTTCTTAAACTAAGAGCATTACTATGGTTTTATGTAATTCATAGATTATCTATCTATCCTTATATGTTCCCATGGAAGCTTCATAAGGAAGTAATTATAAAATGTAAAAACCACCCAACCTTTGCCAACACTGACCCATTTCGTACTTTTGGAATCGTTTCCTTTTCGTTAGCAAGTAGATAATCCAGACAAGGTGTTAATTTCTCTCATTTCCTGGACACTGAGTACCCTTTTCCATCAAATTCCATAGTGTAATGTTGCTCATACAAGGAACAGCTTTAGTAAACTATCAGTAGGTCCTTGCTTCAGACTTACACTGGAATTAGCAATGACAGCCCCAGAGAGCCCGGCAGACGGAAGCCATCAGTATGATGCCTGGTGTCCCACGGGATGACGTGAGCTTTGTCCAATTACTGCCCTGTACCACTTAGTACCAGCCTTTAGCTCTCGCTAACCCTGACTGTGGTTTCACACCTGGACCAACGTCATTCAAAGTCATATCCAGTTATAACCCAAGTCAGTTTTAAGAGTTAGTGAACAGAATAGTATAGATTTTATTGGATTATACTGCATTTTGAGGCCTCTCCATTCTTTCCCCCAAGACTCACTAGTTGATCAAAAAGAGCTACATTTTAAAGGTTAAATGAGAGAGAGATTGAGATTTATGTGTGAAACACTTCTAAACATGCCCTGTAAGTACAGTAGATTTTCCCCTTACAACCACACCCTGTAAGTGCTATATTTTCAGAGCTGAACAATTAACATAAGGAGCATGAGTCAGGCTTTGAACAACTCTGTGGGAACCAGAAAGCCTTTTGCTATTAGGAATGATGTAAATTCCCCAAGGCTGGAAGAAGTCCACAATGGAAGGCAGACAAGGTCATAAATAACAACAATGGATACTGTGGAGACCACATAAAGTATGATGCCGCGATAGTGACACCCTTCAAATCTCATGTTAGATTCAATCACTGCCTTTATTTATTTATTTTTAAAACTTCGTTTAAAGGGCACTATGCCTTTCCTATGGGAACTTCAAGAACTTCTTTAAGAAATAGGACAATCGACTCTCATCCTAAATTCCTCTGCTAACAAACAATGGGGGAAAATGTCCTTGGATAAAAAAGGACAATAGAAAAAGTGATGGAGTGACAGAAGGAAATGTCCAGTTCAAAAAGTGCAAAACCTGTGACTTCATTTTCAAAAAAAAAAGAAAAGAAGAAAAGAAAAAGGCAAGGCGGAGTCTCCTGCTTACAAATTAAAGCCACATTTGGCAATTTGCTGCAGGAGGCATATTTACATTTGTATGAAGACTGGGTGGGCAGGGAAAAAAAAAGATTAGCCTCCTTCTTCAGCCCTTGAACTGTCAGATCTCATTAGAAATCTCTCATTCTTACTTTTCTAGGGTCAATTCACTCCCCTTTGTCACTAAATCGCAGCCTCCGGTGCCCTCCAAACAAGTATTCCAGAGGAAGCAGCTATCACCTGGGAACAGAACTTCCCAAGGGAGTTGTCCTGATTACTAATGGCTTCTCACATCTGGCACCAAAATGCAAACCGTGGCTTATCCAGAGGCAAAACTCCAAGGTGCAACAGCGTGTGCTGAGAAGGTTACCTAGATGACACCTCTTTTTAGACTCTGTGCTGAATAATGACCCTGACATCTTCTGCAAAGAATACCAACGTATTCAAAAAGGCTACCAGTTGGCCACCCAAAGTCCAGAGTGAGCACCCCATGGGGACTCAGGTATTTAAGAAATAGGCTAACCAAGAGGATCTCTTTGGGCCTTCCTCTACAGTTCTTCACAACCTTAAAGCTAGCTCTGAATCTGGCCAAGGGATAAAATCCTGCAAATGTCATTCCCTGGTCACCTGTCCTGTCCCCTTGGCCCCCCACCCCCCATTTATTTTTTTATTTTTGGTAATACTTTGAGGATTTTAGTTTTAAATCTTTCCACTGGTGAAGAGTGTCTACATATAGTTCCAGGACAAAACCAAACAGAAGTAGGACAAGACCACTGGCCCGAGAAGAAGTCTAATGTAGGGAGACCCTCCTTGGGAGCTTGAGCAGCCCAGGCAGGTTCCCAGAGCAAGGGATCAGGCCTTGTCTCCCTCCCTGGGGATGTTCTGGCCACCAGCGGATGTACCCTGAGGTCAAGGACAGCCGAAGCACACATGCTCCTGTACATGTCCAAGGGGAAGGTTAAACAGGTTAAGTATCTGCGTATGATGATGGATAACATTACCCCAGTGCTATCTGGTCTGACCTGGGAAACACATTTTAAATTCTAGATAGAAATGACTGCAAAGAGAGTACCCACCAGAACGAGGTAGGCAACCATGACACAATTCCTGCCTCTAATCAGAGAATGGGCTGGAATGAAATGCAGTTACAATACTGGTTGATGTTCAAGTTACAAAGGCAAGTTGAAATTGTGGATAAATGAAGGCATTCACTGCACAGTGACTTACTCAATACTACTTTTGAACAGAACACTGTTGGATTAATGAGGGATGGGAAGAGTAGTTGGCCTAAAAAGACATAAAAAATACCTGCTCTTGAGTTTATCACCTCTTTCAGGAGTGCGTAAAACACAGCTGAGGCTCTCAAAGGCTAGGGGGAAGACTGGCTGTACCAGAGGTACCAAGGGAGCTTTCCAAAAATATACATTCCCAGGACCCATCTCTGGAAGTTCTGATTCACAAGATCTAGGGTAGGGCTAGGAGAGCTATTTTAGGTTCCCAGGTGATTCAAAAACTGCTGATATACAGGAAACAACACTCAAGAGAGCAGAGCAACAGATAAACAAGTACAAACTGCTACACTGAGGTAGCGTTTGGCAATGTGTGGTCCGGCTATCCCAGGCATCAAAATCACCTGGGGAGCTTGTTCCAAAATGTTCTGGATTCTACCCCAGAATCTACTGTGTTTGGATCTCTAGGGGGTGGCGTCAAGGTATATGCATTTTAGGCAAGCTTCCCAGCAGAGTTAATGAACTTCTGCACTAAAGGGCGTGGAACTGGTAACTGAGCAGAAGCTAGCAGAATCATCTAATCAGGCAACACTGAATTCTGTATGTAGCATTGTTTGAGGCCCTTGTGGAAAAAGATGTGGACGCACAGAAAACATCCTTGCTCTCATGGAGCCTCCATCTCACAGGGAAGATAAGAAACAAACAAAGATATAATGCTTCAGGTGGTGATGTTATAAGGGGAAATAAACCTCCAAAGGGTCATGGGGGTGCTGTTTTAGATATGGTGGTCAGGGAAGGCTATGGTAGGCAAGATGAGCTTTGCCCAGAGACCCAAGTGGACGATGAGCCACGTGAGCATATGAGGAAGCGCATTTCAGGCAGGGAGAAGCATGAACACAGAGGCTTTGAGGATAGAGTATGTCTGGAGGAGCGGGGAGAAACAAAAAAGCAAACCAGGGGAAGGGGTCAGGGAGCAGGTAGGAGGGATGTGTCTGTGTGTGTACTGGTGATGGTGGGGGGGGCAAGTCATGTATGGCTTTTATAAGGATGGCACATTTTATTCTAAGAAGAATGATGTGCTGTTAAAAGGTTCCACGAAGAAAAGTGACTTGGCATTTTAAAAGGATCATCCGGGGTGGAGTAGAGGGACAAGGAGGAAGAGGAGAGACCAGTGATGAGGCTACTGCAAAGGTCCACTCAGAGAAGACAGGTTTTGGAGGAGGCCAGTGGTGGTGAGAAGTGGTTGGATTGGAAATACAATTTGAAGGGAGACCCAACAGAATGTGCTATGGATTGCATATAGCTGGTGAGAGGAAGAGAAAAGTCAAGGATGACTCCAAGATTTGTGGTTTAAATAACAGGATGAAGAAAGTTAGCCTTTACCAATACAGGAAATACCGGGGGAGGAACGGGCTTGGGGAAGTGCAACCAAGACATCAGTTTTAGGTGTGTCAACTTTAACAGTCCTCCTGAGTATATAAATGGAGATGTGAGCAGGCAGTTAAGATACAGGGTGCAGGAGGAGGCAGGTCTAGGCTGCACACACAAAGGTGGGAAATGCACGGAGACGGCACTCAGAGGCATCAGTCAGGAGGAGCTCCACTAGGGAGTGAGTGTGGATGAAAAAGAAGAAGTCGACAAGATCAGGAGGATTCAGAAAAGGAGCCTATGAGGGAATTGTCAGTGAGGAAAGAGACAAATCAGGATAACATGACGTCCCTGGAGGCAAGAGAAGAAAGTGCTTCATTGAAAGTGACAACCGTGTCAAATGCAGCTGAGTGGTTAGGGGTGAAAACTGACCAGCAGAAAGAAGGTGACTTGACAAAAGCTGTTTTTAGTGAAGTGCTGGGACCCAAGCCTACCTGGGATGGGTTTAAGAGGGAAGTGGAGACACAGTAGAGACCAGAACTCTCCAGTAGAAATGTAACATGAGCCATATATGTGACTTGGAATTTTCTACAGACTCATTAAAAAAAGTAAAGGAAACTTGTAACATTAAATTTCAATAATACATATTATTTAACACAATATATACAATGTTATTATAACACGTAATCAATATAAAAATACTGAGATATTTTTATACTAAGTCTTTAAAATCTGGTGTGCATTTTATACTACCAGCATGTCATTTCTGACTCCCCACATCTTAAACGCTCAAAAGCCAAATGTGGCCAGTGGCTTCAGTGTTGGCCAGCATAGGTGTGGACAACACTTCTGAAGAGTTTTGCTGTAAGGGGGAGCAGAGAAATGGGGTGGTAGCTGGATTGAAGGAGGTGGTTAATGGAGGGTAAGTCAGTTAATGACTCTAGAATAGGCATATTTGGAGGGATATGATCAGCTACCGTGTGCCGAACTCCGACTGGGGGTCAGGCAATGTTTCAGAGGCTTTGCATGTACTCACCATGTCACCCTTGAAAGAGCGTGGTGAGGCACATAATGTTGTTACTACCATACCTCAGGGACCTGATTCAACATGGACCAACAGCATAGATGGCAATGCCACTACTCATCTGACAGTTTCTGTTGAGCAAATCTTGCTGCCAGCTCTCAAGCAGCTGGCTGCAGGCCCTGGGACATCAATACTTGTCTACGTTGGAATTGAGGGGGGCAAGTCCTAGGGGCCATATCAGGCTACTGGTCACCCCAACAGCCCTGTGAGTACACCACAATCATGGCTCACCCCAACCACACTGCCTGCCCACAGTGTGGTGCTCCTGACACCTCTCACAACCACAGTTGGAAGGGTATGACAGGAACTATCCCACCAAACTCTAGTTTCTAGGACTACAGAACATCCTGCCTGATACAAAGGCAATAAAAGGAGAAGGGAGAAAGAAAGATCCTCAATGCTATTAAGATTTTCTCATAGTTGTACTTAATTTAGTAATGTGGTACTCTCAGTCTTTATCTTTTGAGAGTTGGATTTATTTTCTCATGGTGAAGGATATTTCTTCTGATTCTGTTTTGTTCATTCCCAAATGAAAATAATAACTCAATCAGAATATTTTAAAAGTAGGTAATTCGGAGTAAAATTTTAGAATACACAGTCTTGGGTCACATTCAAAATGTTACTGCATCTGAATTCCTCATGGTCACATCTGCTGAGAATGATATACCCAAAGGATCAATCAGGGTGACACTCCTGGGATGAGAGGTGGAGCACAGGGGCTGGGGGTGGAGACCACGGTCTGCACTCATTGGGTGTGTGTCCCAGAGCCAGTTTCTCAATCCCCGATGGTTGGTTTCTCATCTACCTTTCAGGATTGTTTGGGAAATTTAAATGCAGTGAGGTGTAAGAAGCACACTTTGGAAACTGGAAACCGTTGAACACATTTTCTTGACATTCTTGTAAAAGAAAACCTGGTGCCTACACAATCCATATGGGGTTTGTAAGAAAGCAAAGGACACCCTGCATTTGTAGAGAACTTACATGATTAAAACTCTTTTCCCCACATCTCATCAGAGCCTTGCTGAATATTTGGCAGGCAGGTATTGTCCCTATTTTACAGATGAGAAGAATGAGACCCAAGAGACTAAGTGTCTAAGGCCACACATTAAGTTAGGGGCAGAACTGAGTGGAGAAGGCCAGCCCCTGTGCACTGTTCTCTCCACTGTGCCCAGGGGGTCATGTGCCATCATGGTCAGAGATGGAGTTGTAGAAAGAGTACAGGACACTGAGTTGCCCCTTCTGGGTCACTCCCTCACTGTGAGATCTGGACAAGCCATTTATCTTCTCTGAACATCAGTTCCTCATTTATAAAAAAGGGATGATAATATCATCTCTACAGTAGGCACTCATTCATTTCCTTGAAACAAGACTCAGATTTTTCTTCTGAGGAATCAGGTCCTCACTGTCCATCCAGCATTCATGTATTTCAGGAGGCCTTGTCTCCATGTCTGACTCCAGAAGTGGGCCTGTGACCCAGTCCAGGCAAATCAGAGTATGTAATTCATGAGCCTCAAACAGATGCAAGAGCTAACAGGCAGCCTGGGAAGAGGGCTGCTCTCTTTTCCCATGGACCTGGAGCTGCCAGGACCAAGCACCACTTATAGGCTGAGAATGAAGCCAAAGAGTGGAAAGCAGAGCCAAAAGATGGTGAGAAACAGTCTTGAAGAAATTCCTTGTGTTTCTGATCAACAAGCCATACCTAAAGTCTAGGTTTTTCATGCATGTGAGCCAAAAACTTTCCTTTCTTGCTAAGTCATTTTGAGTTGGCCTTCCTGTCCCCTGAAAACTAAAAGGTTCAAGACTGATACAATCTCTTCTCAGGTTTGTTGCACTCAACAAGTTATTGTATGTGACAGCCCTCTGCAAACAATAAAAGCCTTTTTCAAACAATAAAAACAGAGTAAAATAATACATTATCGGCTTATTGGAGGGGCAAATAATAATATTAAAGTATGAAACTGGAACTCCTTTCAATTCTTTATGACTTTTTAATAAGGCAAAAACAAAAGTTATTCTTGAAATTTAGTGTGATACCTAATGATTTTCAGGTTCATCAGCATTCTGAAATGCGACATGCTGCAAAAGTTACTTACAGCCCAAGTAGAGCATGCAATACAACAACCACCACAATCTTAGACCATGATGCAACACGACCATGCAGAAGCCACACGTCTTAAAATGAGGAAGAGGTCTCTCTTTCCTAAATTTCACTTCTAATATTTTCTTAAATTATTTGATACTTAATAAGTTAAGGAAGTAAAAAGGGCAAAAGAGGTGGGATAAAGTAGTAATGAACAATTAAAAGAAAGCATAGAAATATACACGTGCATTGACTCAAAGGAATTAAAATGAACAGGAAGGTGAGTTACCACTCATGAATTCCACTGTGGACTGAAGTTGTTTTCTCTAAAGATGATAACAATGGAGGATACTTGTACCGAGGCACCATAGACAAAGCACTTGCTATAGGGACTAGCACTGGGTAAATGAGTCTTCATGAGATGCTCTCGAGGTGGACAGGACCATCCCCATTTCAGAGATGAGGAAACTGATGCCCTAGCCCTATGAGGCTAAGTCATCTGCCCAATTCCCACAGTGAAGGGCAAGTCTTTTGCTTCACTCAGGTTCTCTGGCCCTGAGTCCTTCTCCACCATTTCTCCACCTTCCCAAGAAAGGATGGGTCTCTAAGGGGAAGTGGAGCACAGCCTTGCTATTGATGCTGCCGCTGGGGTTAGTAGCAAATACTCTAGCTTGGTTTTTTTTTAAATAATTCTTTTAAAGTTTTCTTTTCTTCTGAATTGATGACTATGAAACTGTCTTGTGCAGATCTTGGGAAGTACCAATAAATAGTTGCAAAGAATGTTAACCTGAAAATGAAATCAGTGAAAAAAATCAAGGAAGTTATTTTGTAGGAAGTACACATTTCACAGGGATTTTCCAGTTTATATTCACCTACCCTCGAGAAACTAAAAATAAATCCTGAACAACCTTAGGCCTCACAGTCAAGTCCCTGGTGCCATACAAGTATGACAAAACTTGGATACTTTAAAGAATTTGTAGGTTTGGGACCAGTGCTTCTTAACGATGTGGGGGCTCACTGACCACCCTGAGAATTGAGTGAAAGCTATTTTATTTTGACGAGAAAAACACAAAAATACATACTTTTTTTTTTTAATTTCAGGGAATTCAGGAATCATAGGTTAATAATGCATAATTTAAAAGTATAAGGGAAACACCTGTGAAAAATAGAGAGAAACTTAATGGGAATTACCCCAGGCAGAGCTGGCCCACCTTTGGGGGTCTCCTTATTCACGAGTCCCTTCCCCTACAGAGGCCTGCCTGTGGTTGGAAAATGCCGACACCTGCAGGAAGGATGCCAGCCCTTCATTCAGGATGCTGATCTTTTTCTAACACCTCCCATGGCTGAGCATGTGGGCCTGGACAGTATGGGAGAGGAGAGTGGTGTGTAAATAAGAAGTCCAGCCACTCAAGTAGCAGAGCTGGCGAGAGGAGGGCCCACTGTGGCCCTGGTCGCCAGTGGGAAAGAGGTGGAAGAGCCAGAGAAAGGACATCACAGATAACTGTCTTATTTCAAAACTCTGCTCAGAGCTGGCCCTCTGCCCAGGGATGCAGAAGGAATAGCTCTTCCCATTTCCCTTGAACACAGACAGCAAGACCCTCTCTTTCCAAGACTCCGATCTCATGACAGTAACAGCTTCTGTGGACTAGTCTGGGAACCTCACTCCATTTATGACGTTGTTTCCTTGGGAAAATGAGAGCTGAACTCTAAATCATCTGTTTACTAATGAACTTTCCAAACATAATCTACCCGCACATCGAGCTCTGTCTGTGCTATCACTGTGGGTGTTCTAATGATCATGCGTGCTTTTAGAAATCCGGGCCTGAGAAATCTGCTGTCCTCCAACGTCTATGTACCTTAGAAAGGGATGGGGTCCCTCCTCCAAAGCCACATCTCATTGTGAGTCTACTGCAGCTACTGGAAATGAAAGGCATTTTAGCTGAGTGTTCTCTACTCTTCTTCCTCTTCCTCTGGATCTTGGTTAACAGAGCTCCTACTGAAGGTCACAAGTTTATGCTCTTATTGTATCCCTTGTTCCATCACTGAACTCTGGCTAAATGGGAGTTTATCACTTAACTTTTGGCACTTCAGTTTTTATAGCTGCAAAATGAAGCTGGGCTGGCAAATGGAGACAAACAAAATGTGAGGGTGCTGAGCTTCTTGGGAGTACAACATATGCAGATGGATATTACCAGGCATTTTTCTCATTTCTAGCAAGGAGGGTAAGATGTATAGCAATCTGCTAATCTGGTGTTAACGGCATTTAAATTAACTCCTCTTCGGGGAAGAATGGAAATGATGACAATAATTAATACTGCATAAACACTTCATAATTTACAAGATGTTTTTATATTCATCATCTCACTTGATCCTTAGGGAAACTTGGGAAGGCTTTTATGGCAGGCATCACTTTTACTTCTGCTTAACAAAGTCAGGGGACTGATTCTCCAAGAAGCCAAATGACTTGTCCAAGGTCATCGAATAAGTGAGGGGAGGGGCAGTGGTCAAAGCCAGGTCTCTCTTTTTTTTTGGTGAGGAAGATTGGCCCTGAGGTAACATCTGTTGCCAATCTTCCTCTATTTTTTTGTATGTGGGACGCCGCCACAGCATGGCTTGGTGAGTGGTGTGTAGGTCTGCACCCAGGATCTGAACCTGCGAACCTTGGGCCGCTGAAGCGGAGCATGCAAACTTAACCACTAAACCACTGGACCAGCCCCAAAACCAGCTCTTTGAATTTCAAGTTTGATACCTTTTCCACTTGTTCTATTCCCCATATCATGTTTTTCCTAATTTAATCTGTCATCTAAGTGATCATCAAAGGGAGATTATAGGTCTCTGCACAAGGAAAGGTGTACTACATGAGAAAAAGCACGAAGAATTAGAGGGCCTAGATACGTCCTACTCCAACTTATCCTATCTGACTATACTAACTTCGATACATCCTACTCTAACTTATCCACCTATTCTAGTCCGACTCAGCAAAGGGCAGGTTCCTTTGGAGGGCTGGAAGGGAGTGTCATGAACCATCTCATTTACAAATACTCCTGGCTAATCATTTAGGATAAATTTATTACTAGGAAAGGAGAACAAAACCTCAGGTTACTGTAACATACAAGCAAATGATAGCTAATCTTTAAAAAAGATTATTTCACCTGAGAGAAGTTTTTTCGTATCTTCTCTATCATAGTTTAGAAAACCTATCCTAGACAGATCAAACCAATCAAGGACATCTTCATCCCCACCACGAGCATTTTCATTAATTCACCTGCCAGTCCAAATAAGGGCAAGTGGGTGATGGTGGCTGCCATAGTTCCCATCCCTATGCCAGGGAAACAGCCCATTCCATAGGCTTTGCTGAAAGTGCGACCCTAATCTGTCCCTTAACTAGCTGTTGACCACATTCTGACCCCAAGCACTGACCACAGCTACTGGAAGAGGGCAGGGCAATCAGCTTAGAGAGGCAGCAGGCAAGATGGTGGACATCAGTGAAGTCCTGCTGCTTCAGGGGCAAAAGGAGAGCCTGGTCCCTAGAGAGGCCTCCTTGTCGTGTGTGCCCCAACAGCGAGGCCTCATTAGTATAGGCAGACTGAGCACATTTATCCTTCGAACCTAAAAACCACAGTTAGCCCAATGCTGATCAATAAACAGAATAAAAAGGACCTCATATCATAAACTAAAACAAATTCCATAAAAATACCAGAAGAAAAAGTAAGTAAATATTTATCCAATTTTGAAAAATCTCAGAAAATAATTATGGAAAACATAAAATAGAGGACATGGACACCTACCACACAGCAACATCATACAATTGAAAGGTAAATGATAAACTCACTAAAAGTTACTTTCCTTACCATCTAAGAAATTTTTCTACAGTAAGGAGCTTGTGAAATACAAAAATACCAATAGGAAAATGGACACAAACACACAATTCACAAATGAATGGGGTCCCAAGTAAAATAAATACACACCAACCTCAGTTATCAAGTATGAAGTATGGAGGTGTACAGACTAGATCACTAACAGAGGCAATCTTGGGTTGGGAGCTGTGGATAATACTTACTTTCTTTGTATATATTTGGATTCTAAATTTTTTTGTACAATCAACATGTACAATTTTGGTAAGCAGTTATTAAGGAAAAAGCCAAGTTCAGAATACTGTGGGAAATGTGAAATATGGAAACAACTTCTTCCCACTCAAGGAACTCTTCCTAGTGCTACAGGAATCTCTCATTTATGGCATCCACGTAATTTACCAATAGCATTGTTCAGGAAATAGAAAAAGAGGATGAGAATAGAATCTTAAAGTCTATGATACATCATGAAAAACCTGGAAAAATCACCCACTACTCATTTAATTTTTTTGATACAACAAAGAGTTCTTTTCTTGAAAGATCTGATTTACACTTACGCAAAAGTTCCCTTATGAAAATTAAATAATTCTTCCATCAGGGTACAGAAGTTAGTGCATAGTCAAACTGTTAAGTAGTTTATTTCTTCAGTTCAAAAAATTTAAGGCCTAAAATGTTTCCTTATAATTTCTATGTATATTTCCCAAGATAAAATATAAGTTTAACCTGAATTTTTTTTAATGACAATTTTTAAATCTACAAGTTCTCTTTTGTGCAAAATTATTTTATGGTTTTTATTTAGCTATCTTTTCATCTGCTTCCTCTGATAGGAATTCAGTGTGAGAAAGAATTTTTGAGATAATCTGATACCCTCCCCGCCTTGACTGAGAGGACGGCTAAGGCCCACAGAGGTTCAGTTATGCACAGCCAAGGAATAGACAGCCAAGCTAAAAATAACCCAGGCTAGAGTAGTTTATTGCTTCTTTAGATTCATTTCTTCTCAGTTTTATACTCACAAACTAGAAGGAGAATTCTGTAACATTAAACAGTAGTTTGACTTAAGAGAAGTGCTTAAATATTGTCTCTTGTCAGGACATCCCCGTAATCCTTCTACTAAGATGAGGCTACAGCGAGGGCCTAGCACTGTGTGGCTGGGGTACGTCTGCAGAAGCTTGATGGCTATTTCCACAGCTTGGCCACAACTCAAATGAAGCCTGAGGTAGAAAACCAAAATACCTTAATGGACATATTCACTTTTAGGCAGTACTTGCACTAAACGTCATTTTTTAAATTTTCAAAATAATCTCAGACATTTACAGGTTAGGTTTAAAAGTAAGGAAGCAACCCAGAACTTTGGACTTTCCTTCTGAATGGTGGCAAGGATCCAGCTGAACATTCAGGTGCAGAATGGATACATCTTCAAGAAAAAGGGCGGCTCTACTTTAATCACATTTTTTAGGTCATCAGGATTACCTTCAGTACCCTTATCTGCCAGACTATAAGGTTCTTGAGGGCAAGAGCACTTTCTTATCTTTCTTTGTTTCCTTAATGCCTACCAGCGCTCCTGGCATAGAGCCAGCACTCAGCAAATTATGTTACAATGTGATGGTAAGAACAGATGGGATGGGTCTCCAGAGACCAGGAGCGGCTGTAACCAATGCTCCATGAGAAAGTAGCTTTGTGCTGACCCTGAATGGTCCCAGATATACACAGAGTTCTACGGTTATTTACATAACAAAGTTATTACTTTGTAAGGTAAAGTTAATACTTCGGTTATTATTGGCTATTTATTTTCATAAAGAAATAATACATAATTTTGAATTTCCCAAAGGCCCAAGGGCTTTACATCTGAGGAAGAAAACAGCCTCTACACAGGCACTTGGGCTTGTAAATATGAAAAAAAATATTGTTGGAATCAAATATAACTGAGTGCAATAAAAATTTACTTTATGCTCTACAGATTTACAGGAAAAAAGATGTGAGAGAAAAAAACCCCACAAAAATAAAACTAAAGGTAAAAATTCTTAAAGGCTTCCCAGCTCCATTTCTAGCAATAGGTCAAAAACTGAGGCTTCGAGGGCTTCAAGATTTCTTATGAGAAACTGGAGTAAGAAAAATACAGTGACTCATCTCATAATAATGCCCTTTCTTCCCAAAGTACACATCACAGTTCCCACATTCCTGGCACATGGGCACTCAGCGTGGAGCTATTGCAACACGGAGCATCTCCCCGCACCAACATCCCTCGGTGGACCCGAGACACCGCCGACAGCAGGGGAACAGACCTCTCTGATGCTGGGGGCTTTGTGGGGGGGCATGGCTGCACTTGTCCTGCACCCCAAAGGAGGGGGATTACTCCCTTTGTAACGCTGATCTGGAACAGCGGCTCTTTTGTGCAGCCACCTTTAAGACCCTGGGAGCTAAGTGCAGCCGGCTTCCTCGGGTACAGGCTGAAAGAATCCCCTGGCAGAGCCGTTCTGAATAGGCCCAGACGTCCTAACCTACTGTCATTTAGATACTGTGGATCCAAACAGAAAAAAAAAGTCCAAGGAAAGGGAGTCTGCTACTCAAGGCTAGAGCAGGAGTAGGCGACTAGGCTGTTACTCAGGTACGAGCTTTCTCCCCCATCATTCTGTGGCCATGGAAGACTGAGTTCAGTAAACAGTTAGAGGGAAATAACTGAACTTTAGTGTCAAAGAACTATGTCCAGTAGAGCTCCTCAGGAAGCCGATTTCCCAGCCTCGCCCAGTCACATGTGTCTTGAGAAGAATTTCCAAGAGAAAATGAGATGGATCCTGCCCTTCAGCGAGTACGGATGTAAACTGATAAAAGAACTCACAGCTTTAAGGAAGTTCAGGAATATTCAGGAAAGCCAGGTGTCACTGGCCTTGGGCATCTGAAATATATAACAGGGAGTAAGAATGCCTACCTTGTGACGGAAGGCAATTCTGGGAGGGCAGGACTGTTTCTTGACCCTTCAAGGGCTGAGACAGGAGGAGGTTTGCACAGGTCACCCATCAATGGGGATAAAGCACCAAGGCGCTTGTGGGGGAAGGACTGTGTCACTGGCTTGATGGACAATTTGCAGGAGAGAGGATATTTTATTCTTTGCTTGATCCGGATATTTTACTGTTTCTAGGGACAACAAACTTGAGGAAATGATGGACTGTAGGCCTGTGAGGAGGGGAGGTGCAGAGGTGAGCTGGCCAAGCAGAAGGGGTGCACAGAGTGTGTGTCCAGGGATGGAGCTGTTGAGCGGCCTCAGGCTTTAGCTGATGTGTGTGTGTGTGTGTGTGTGTGGCTGGGAAAGTGTGCATGTGAAGGGATGGTCAGAGGTGGGGAAAAAGGGCAGCTGAAGAGTCAGAGACTGACCACATCTAAAGAGAATCACTCAAAATAATGAAAGCTCTTCATGATGTAAATGGCATTTTCCTTACAAGCTAACTTGGTTAACTCTGATAGTGTTATCGCTAGCTGTCTGAACATTCTGAAGATAAGAAAACTGAACTGGCTCATGTAAAAGGCTCAGACCAGTGAACTTTTCAGTATGAAAATGCTTAACATTTAGGAAGTCCTCCAGATTATAGGATTTATATGACAGCAGCTATAGAAAACTTACATCTGTATAAATACCACTGCCCCTAAGGAGGATAAAATTTCATTTGTATTGGGATGTTTTAATTCACCCTCAATAATTTAAGATATTAATATTACATATCATACAAGATCTAATTTCTTCTGTATTCCATCTGAAAGCAAGAATACTTTCTGGTACAGTTCATTGTTGTTTTCTTAAGCTACAGATTCAGTTTCTTCACAAGAATTGGTTAAGCTCTATCACATTGTAGTTGTTTGCCAACAGCATTACTAGTTTCACATTTATTAATTAACTAAGATAACTCAAGATCCTGAAAATATTTCAAAGAATAAACTTTTAATACTTTTCATCAAATTTGCTTCATTTATTTCACTTAATACGTACACTTAGAGTTTAGTGATAGACGTAGTATGGGTCACACTGGCTTTTCTAAAGGACTAGTTGCTCCACACGAAGGCATCTGCATTTAAATATGAGCTCTCTGCTCTCACTTTTCCTGGTGTCTATTCACTCTTCAAGTCTCTAAAAAACACTTCCTATGCATTTATTTAAGATGAGATAAGAGGCTGGTTTTTATACCATATGGGCCAAATTTCAATGGATTAAAAAATAATAAACATAAGGGGTAATCTAATATTCCCATAAATTATTCTAGAAGCATAATAATCATGTCATACTTCATGTCCAGGTTTAATGGCTGCTAGATTTTTTTTTCCCCTCTCTGTTAAAGTTTCAAGTCATATGTCGAAAATTATTCTAGAAGCATAATAATCATGTCATACTTCATGTCCAGGTTTAATGGCTGCTAGATTTTTTTTCCCCTCTCTGTTAAAGTTTCAAGTCATATGTCGAAAATTATGAAAATAATTTGTATGGAGGTAAGTTTGGATAAATCGGACTGTGACTGCAGCAAGATACACACACACAAGGAGACTCTCTCTCATGTATATCTTAAGCTTAAAAGACAAAGCTGCAAGCTGAAACACCACGAGTGAGTTTTCGGTATTCATCTGTCTGAATAGAGAACTCCAATGAAACAGAAACTGGACCTGATGAAGCTCAAGACTCAGCATGAGAAAAGAGAGAAAAAACGAACCCTATCAGTTAAGAAATAACACACTGGGGAAAAGTAGTGGTTCTCATGAAAATGTCAGTGATTCACCATGGAATAAAATTCAAAAGCCACTGACCCTGATGAAAGCTTCCAGTGGAAATATGTGGATTTTGCTTCATCTTATTTAAAGACTTTGCTTTATTTCATTTAAATGCTATCATAAGCAACATCACAGTTTTTGTGATATGTGCTTTCTCATTTTACTTCATATGGAAGAGACACTGCTAATCAAACTAAATTTTCAAGGATCTTCAGAAAAAAGTCAATCAATACTATTATGCAAAATAGGTAGGACATTTTGATTCCTTAAAACATGCACTGAGTGCTCAATAGTTAAATGACAACAGAAGACTATTTTTCTATTTTTTATAATAACTCACCATTTAAGCAGATTTATTTCTTTATGGAATTTTTTCATACATACCAGTTCTTCCTTTTGACTTGCCAACAGATCACAATTGTATGCAAGTTGACTTACACAGACCACAAATCTGTCAGGAAATACACGGAGTTCTGTACAAAATGAAGAAAATCACGTTACTAAAGGCATCAAAAAACTATGAACACAGAAATGCTTGGTCCCAGATTTTTAAGTTATAGCAATAAGCATGTATGTCTAAGACGTGTCTCTTCTCTCCTCCCTTCCTTTCGGTGCTTGCCATCAACGGGGGTCGGTGGGGGGAGGCAAGCACAAAGCTCTAGGGAGCGCCCAGGAGGCTACAAATTGGTCTACGTGAGCCCCTTGACCATTAAATCACATAACACCCCAGGCAAGACCTTTGCAGCCTTCCCTCTGTGTCAGTTTGCTGTTTTCTGTTCAGAACTCACATCTGGGAAATGGGATCAACGTTTTTTAGTGAGTGTGCAGACTTACACAGGAGGAGGAGGAGGAACATGAGATAAAAATCTGAAAACATGACTTGTCAATGTTCTTACTGGTTAGTTTACTTATCACCTTTGGTCAACTGGTCTTAGAGAGTCCCCCAAACCAAGAGCAAACTCCTAATCTGAATCAGGCTATGAAAACAGCAGTGTCATTAATTAGGAATTAATGATCAAACTATTAAGGAAATGTTTAAATACGCAATAGTAAAGATGGCACAACTATACCACGGTCATAGTGTTCTATTATTACAACTTCTTAAAGCAAAACCACTGACTTCCAGGTGGAGAAGGCTGACTGAATTACAGAACTGGACTCCTCAACAGTCTATGAAAGGAACAGAAAATGGTAAAAGCCATCAGTATCTCTCCTTCTCTCATCTGTCGGTCCATCCATTCACTCATTTGCCTAGCCTCCACCTATTTCTGGAGTGATATCTGGAGTGATGTTTGGCTGACGCTAACATTGCATTTTTTGGGTGGGTAGGGAGGGTCTTTCCCTCCCTTCCTTATACTTGGTTGTATTGCTTGAATATTTTTATAATACACATGTATCATATTTCTAACAGAAATATAGCCATTTTTTTAAAAGAGAAAACCTCCCTCTTAGATGGGATTATTTTTTTTAAAGATGGACATTATGAATCAGTCCATTGCACATTTCCAATAATGAATGACAAAAGTGAGGGCACTGACTGAGGTAACAACATATCTCAATCTGATGCACTTGGAAGCCAAGCATGAAGGTGAGACACACAACTTAAACACAGTTAGCACCTTATACCACTTGGCTAGGTTAAATGATACCAAAAGGCTTAATGAGTCGATGTTCCAGCAACAGCTCTCTCCTCACCTCTAACTGCTGTTTCCTTGGTGACCATCCTTCCCCATCCCACTTCATCCCACTCAGCGCAAGCAGATTAACAGTTCTAAAAAGCAGCTCCACTTACCCTGCTCAAAACCCTGGCATGGCACCTCAGTGCCCATCATGTGACGTGACTGGGGCCTAACCTGTCATTCTGGTCTTACCCCGACTAGTCCTCCTCACATAGAAACCCCATTTCAGGGAGCCTGGATGTGATTAAACTTTCACCTTTCATGATGTCATATCTGGCTAGGCAACTAGGGATGAACTTTGAAAAGCCAGAGAAACAAAATTATCAAAATAGTTAATATTTATTCATGAATTCTTAAAATATTTTACTGAGATAAGTGGTAAGTAGTCTGCTTCCTGCTTTATAGAAAGGGAAGCTGAGTCACAGAATTCATTGTTTGCTACCCCCTGCACCCCAAAAACATCATCACATTGAAATACCACCTGTTGGCAGATCAGAATTAGAATTCAAAATTACCAGTTCTATCAATTATTAGTGGATCAGAATTAGAATTTAAAGTTATCAGTTTCATCAAATAATTCTTCTGTTTTGTCCTTCCATTTCTTCCTCTGAAAAATAAGAATGCTAGAATGGCAGATTTTGAACATTTTGGTATGAGGTATTATATAAACAGAAAGCAACTTCTGTACTCCTTTACTCTGCTTAGGCCATAAATGAGATTTCTATTATTTAAATAAAGTAAAGATACAGGCAACAGCAATCTCTACCACAAAGGGTAGCTAGGCTGAAGTTTAACAAATACAAGTTTAGCTGGCTTATTTTACTAAGAGAACTGAATAAAGTGGGAGGCCCCATTAAGAGAGTAATATATTGAAGTGACACTTAAAGTTAAGAGAGTGGAGATAATTGCAAAGATTCCAAGAGCAAACCTCTGTACAGTTTATTTTTCAAGTCCCTGTTTCGTATCTTATATACTAAAATCATCCAGGGAAGTTGAGTTAGATTTTCTTTCCAATGCTCCATCAACTTGGAGAACAGTCATTAGCATCTGACTTTATTGTTGTTGGCTGGACATGTTTGACATCATTTCCTCAGTGGACATCTTGACTTGGGGAAATGAGGGGGGAAGCTGGCCACATCACACACCTAGGAAAGGCTCTGATGGCTCTGGGCTGGGAAAGCATTTTCTTGTACACATACTTGCTCTATATCCCAGGGCCTTGGTGTGCGCAGACAATGATCAAGTCATTCATAGTTTAACTGCCTGTCAAGTCTCCCTGGGAGCTCAAGGAAAGTACTGAGATGAAGCAGGAAAGTAAAGTGTGGCCCAGCTCACTGTTCTCAGGCAGGCAGTAAATAGTGAAAGTTGAAAAAAAAATAAGCACAAATGTTTGGAAATATTCTTTTTTTATTTTATTTTTGGTAAGGAAGATTCGCCCTGAGCTAACACATGTGCCAATCCTCCCCTACTTTGTATGTGGGTAATTGTGTAAAATGCCTGATGAACCAAGAAATCAGTTTTTCTTTTTTTTTGAGAAAGACTAGCCCTGAGCTAACATCTGCCGCCAATCCTCCTCTTTTTGCCGAGGAAGGTTGGCCCTGAGCTAACATCCGTGCCCATTTTCCTCTATTTCATATGTGGGATGCCCCCCACAACGTGACTTGACAACCTGTGGGTAGGTCCACTCCTGGGATCTGAACTGACGAACCCCGGGCCACCAAAGCAGAATGTGCGAACTTAACCGCTGCGCCACCGGGACAGCCCAGAAATCAGTTTCTTACCAGCATTCTGTGAGCCCCCAAAGCAGCGAAGGCGTATCCCTCTTTTGATGAAATAGGCTGTGATTTGAAAGCCATAACCTGTAAAGTGAAAGAGGACATGAATAGATTATAAGCTTGTTTGCCACTGAATCTCACAGGCCCAGCCCAATGCCTGCCATTCAGTATGCATTTAACAATTATTTAGCAAATGAAAGAGCAGAAGAATCAATAGAGGGCCTCACTAGAGAGTATGGGGAGAACATTACAATCAGCTCTTCCAGGAGGCCTGGCCAGAGCATCTGGATGGTCTCTAGTCCCTGAAGTGGCTCAGTAACCTCACCTGTAAAACGGAATAAAGAAGGAGATGTAACAGACCTGAAAATCGGGCCTCTCAGGCCAAGCTGGGGCACAGATCTTGGCCACCATCTGATACTCATTACTTATCAGCTCATAAAAAGAATCATTTAATACCTATTTGAAGATGTATTTTGCCTTTAAGTTATTCTAATTCAAGTACAGTCAAGCCTTTCTGTAGAATGAGATGAAAAGAAATGATACGAACTCCCACCCTAAAAAGAAAGAAAATTCTCCAATTTACCAGACTGGCCCAAATGAAAAAGATCAAGAGCACCAAGTCTTGGCAAGAACAGGGGAAAACTGGAATTCTCATATACTGCTGGCAGGAGTACAAATTGGTACAGCCACTGCTTGAGTATTGAAAGTTAAACTTAAGCATGAATATACAGTGTTCATAATAGCACTTTTTATAAGAATCCCAACCAGGAACCAATGTGAATATCCATCAACAAAATTTTTTTATTCCAAAAAAAAAAAAAGGAGTATAGTCACACAGTGAAATACTATATTTCCCCTGAAAATGAATGAGCTACAATTACAGGCCATATCAGAAATAAATCTCACAAACATACTGTTAAGTGAAAGAAGCATGGTTCAAAGGAGTACATTCCACCTATGAAAATGGAGATGTTACCATACATCTGACAGGGTGGCAACAGAATTTCAGGTGATTCACAGAAAGTACCAGCAGTGTTAGGCAGCCCTGGTGCTCTAGTGGTTAAGGTTTGGTGCTCTCACCACCCAGCATGGGTCTAAGACAGACTAGGAAAAAGGACGTGGCCACCCACTTCTGAAAAAAGCAGCCATGAAAACCCTATAAATAGCAGCAGAGTACTGTCCGACAGAGCACTGGAAGGTGAGAGGATGGTGCAAAAAGACCAGGCAGGGTTCCGCTCTGCTGTCCACAGGGGCAGTAGGAACTGGAATCGACTAGACGGCACTAAGAACAACAAACCAGCAGAGTCCCTTCCTTCCTTCTCTTGCAGCCCGCCTCCTGGTATAAACTACACTGCTGGTGACTTTCCTGAAAAGATTAAGTAAAAATGTTCCCGTTAACACAGTCAAGTACTCAGTGTGACAGAATCAGAAATGAAAGGCCCACCAAAGAGGAGTGAGGGTCCCCAACTTCTAAGACAACCTCAGAGACAGTATTTCATCCATGAAACTGGAGGGGCCAGGAGTTACAAGAGGTGGTCTCCAGGACCATCAGACTCTCCAAAGTCCACGACTATGATTGTTTTGAAAGAATCTGTAAATAAAGAGCACAATTAAAGAAGTTTCCACTTTTACAATCAGTATCCTTCCAACACTCCTGTAGAAAGATCCAGAACACCAGTGACCACAGATTTGCCGTTCTGTCTACAAAAGCTCTGGCTCTGACAGAAAAACTGCTTTAGTCACGGGGATTGCAAAATAACAGTGACATCTATGACAGGATAATCTCCAGATTTACTAAGATGAAATATATTTTTTCTTAACATACTTGAAATGGATTGCATTTTGGTCATGTAGCTTTCTTCTGCTTAAAATGTCAAACAAAACATGCACACCGTTGGCATTATTCTGAGTGCTTTAAAACAAATACTTCATTCCTTAGGTCTCTGAGAGAGTGGAAGCGACTTCCACATCTGTTTATGTCCTACTGCTGGGAGAGGGGAATTTAAAGAGAGGAGACCTTAACAATTTGGGATTCACAAACACACATAGAAAAATTTTAAACTGATTTTCAAAGTAATGATTTATAATGTGAATCCTTAAAAAGACCGAATAACAAAAAAAATATGCAATATCTAAGTCATTCTACCTTTGTTGGTGGATCATACGTAACACTTACAGCTCTTGGTGATTAAGATTCAGATTAAGATTCAGATGGCATATTCAAAATGTCACAAATCTTTTCCCTGTACAATATCTCCAGCAATAAAATATTATTATTAGGAAGGGGCTAAATCTGAAGTTGACTATGAAAGCTACAGCTCTGAGCTCAGGAAACCTGGTATCTAGAGATACCACTTGAGTGATAACTAAATCTTACTTGGTCAGTTAAACAATAAAGTCTCAATATGACACTTCCCCCTACAGAGAAATAAAGCAGTATAAGGCAAATTCCAACTAAGTGATTTACTACTGAAATTACTAGGAGAATCGAGTTTATTGAAATCTGTCCTGCTATACTCCCCACCCCCAGGATAGGATTCTGTTAAAAGGAATCATTCCTAAACTGGTTTCTTGTTATGGTTTCAACGGAAAATTCTATCTAATGACACCTATAGGACAAATGGCAAGTTTAACAGGTCAAAAAAGATTTGCACCTGCTTAGTTCAAATTCCACTGGCCATAGAAAACTTTATTGTTTAAAGAGATAGTAAATACAAAAGGAACTTGTTAGTTCTTATGGCAAACTAATTTTGATATCCAGGTGTACCTCGGAGATATTGTGAGTTCAGTTCCAGGCCACTGCAATATAGCAAATATCGCAATAAAATGAGTCACAAATTTTTTGGTTTTCTGGTGCACATAAAAGTTTACAATATACTGAACATATAGTAGTTTATCAAGTGTGCAAAAGCATTATGTCTGAAAAAATGTACATACCTTAATCAAAAAAATACTTTATTGCTAAAAAATGCTAACTATCATCTGAGCCTTCAGCAAGTCGACATCTTTTTGCTGATGGAGGGTCTTGCCTTGATGGTGATGGCTGCTGACTGATCAGGGTAGTGGTTGTTGAAGGCTGTGGTAGCTGTGGCAATTTCTTAAAATAAGACAATGAAGTTTGCTGCATCAATTAATTCTTCCTTCCATGAGCAATTTCTCTGCAGCAAACAATATTGTTTGATAGCATTTTACCCAGAGTAGAACTTCTTTCAAAATTGGAGCCAATTCTCTCAAACCCTGCCACTGCTTTATCAACTAAGTGTACACAGTGTTCTAAATTCTTTGTTGTTATTTCAACAATCTTCACAGCATCTTCACCAGGAGTAGATTCCATCTCAAGAAATCACTTTCTTTGCTCATCTGTAAGAAGTAACTTCTTTGTCAAAGCTTATCATGAGATTGTAGCAATTCAGTCACATTTTCAGGCTCCACTTCTAATTCTAGTTCTGTTACTATTTCTACCACATCTGCAGTTACCTCCTCCCCTGATGCTGAACCTCTCAAAGTCATCCATGAGGGTTGAAATCAACTTCTTCCAAGCCCCCATTAATGCTGGTATTTTGATCTCTTCCCATGAATCACAAGTGTTCTTAATGGCATCTAGAATGGTGAATCCTTTCCAGAAGGTTTTCGATTGACTTTGCCCAGATCCAGCAGAAGAATCACTATCCCCTATGGCAGCAATAGCCTTACAAAATGTATTTCTTAAATAATAAGACTTAAAAGTCGAAATTACTCCTTGATCCATGGGCTGCAGAATGGATGTTATGTTAGCAGGGATGAAAACAACATTAATCTCGTGGTACATCTCTATCAGAGCTCTTGGGTGATCAGGTGCATTGTAAATGAGCAGTCATATTTTGAAAGGATCTTTTTTTCTAAGCAGCAAGTCTCAACAGTGGGCATAAAACATTCAGTAAACCATGTTGTAAACAGATGTGCTTTGTAGTTCCATTTAAAGAGCACAGGCAGAGTAGATTTAGCATAATTCTTAAGAGCCCTAGTATTTCCAGAATGGTAAATGAGTATTTGCTTCAATTTAAAGTCACTAGCTGCATGAGCCACTAACAGGAGAGCCAGTCTGTCCTTTGAAGCTTTGAAGTCAGGCATTGACTTCTCTCTAGCTATGAAAGGCCCAGATGGCATCTTCTTCCAATATAAGGCTGTTTCATCTACATTGAAAATCTGTTGTTCAGTGTGGCCACCTTCATCAATGATCTTAGCTAGGTCTGCTTGATAACCTGCTGCAGCTTCTCCATCAGCACTTGCTGCTTCCCCTTGCACTTTTGTGTTATGGAGACGGCTTCTCTCCTTAAACCTCATGAACCAACCTCTGCTAGCTTCAGACTTTTCTTCTTCAGCTTCCTTACCTCTCTCAGCCTTCATTCTCTTCACTCTTAGAACTGAAGAGAGTTAGGGCCTTGCTCTGGATTAGGCTTTAACTTAAGGGAATATCGTGGTTGGTTTGATCTTCTATCCCGACAACTAAAACTTTTTCCACATCAGCAATAAGGCTGTTTGGCTTTCTTATCATTCATGTGTTCACTTGTGTAACACTTTTAATTTCTTTCCAAAACTTTTTCTTTTGCATTCACAACTTGGCTAATGGCCTCTAAGTGAGAGGCCTCGTTTACAGCCTATCTCAGCTCTGGACATGCTTTCCTTACTAAGCTTAATCATTCCTAGTTTTTGATGTAAAGCAAGAGATGTAAGACTCTTCCTTTCACTTGAACACTTAGAGGCCATTGTAGCTTTATTAACTGACCTGACTTCAATATTGTTGTATCTCAGGGCATGGGGGGCCCGAGGAGAGGTGGAGAGATGGGGGAATGGCCAGTTTGTGCAGCAGTCAGAACACACACAATATTTACCAAATAAGTTCACCTCTTAAATGGGTATGGTTCATGGTGCCCCAAAACAATTACAAGGTAACATCAAAGATCACTGATCACAGATCACCATAACAAATACAGTAATAATAAAATAGTCTAAAATATTGTGAGAATTACCAAAATGTGACATAGAGACATGAAGCAAGCAAACACTGTTGGAAAAATGGCGCCGATAGACTTGTTTAACGTGGGGTTGCCACAAGCCTTCAATTTGTAAAAAATGCAATATCTGCTAAGTGCAATAAAGCAAAGCACAATAAAAAGAGGTATGCCTGTATAAACAAAGAAAATCACTGCTGCTGAAATATACTGAACTGAAATGCTTAGGGAGATGTATTTCATTTATCCATAGACAGCAGGCAGTAATAACGACTACATTCTTATCTTTGCTCTTTAATGAAATCTCCTTCACAGAGTTCAGCAGGCCACCGAGATTTTGCACTTAACCAAGGCTAAAGCAAAGCTCCACTATTGTCTAAAGCTAAATAGCAACTTGGCAAAGAATCAAGGAGGCCCTTTGCTTTTCCCTTCTTGGGGCACCAGCTTCCAGCTTGCTACACTGGTGTTTTAAAGGCACAGAACCAGAGTCAGTAGGAGACTGGCGTTAGGGGGGATCAAAATGGAAAACATAGAGCAAGAACCTTTTCATTCAAAAACTACCTGACAATGGTATTCCAAGACTCTGAGGCACTTGTAAATCACATTTAAGTATGCCTGTTTTCTTGCCAGCTACTGTGGTCCTCCTAAATCTGAAGACTGTGTTTAGAAACAGGAAGAGATTAGGGTTAGAGGGAGCACAGCTTTGTAGTGGAAGCATCTTGGCACCAGGAGTCCTCAGGTATGTGTATTTCTAGAAATAATTCATATTTCTGCATTGCTTAACATCATGCGACATCTAGTACCAGCAAGGGTCCATCTTCTCCTCTGGCCTGCAAGCAGCCCCCAAAGTCTCCAGTCCCTATGCCTCTTGCATTCTGTACTTTATAGAGAGCTGCTGTGCCTCTCTCTACCTTTCTACGGACAACCTCCCAACCCCCAATGATGACTTGTTACCATATTAACTTTCTGCTGGCTCACCTGGTTGTTCACCAAAGAACACTAAGTCTCCAAGAAAAAAAAAGGGCAAAGGGGACTCAGTAATATTTATGAGAGAAAGAAAGGGTGGACCATGTTTTAAGGACAAACCAGAATTCTGCTACTGTTTTATTTCATATTCTGTCTAAAATGAACTGCTCCAAAATGGCTTTATTAGAAATTCAAAGACTTCATGAACAGAAAGGGAAAAACAACAACAAATCAAATATGAGTTGAATAAATTCCATCTTGGCTTAGCAAGGCAGTAGATTAGTTTTAAGTAGTACCATGCTCCAATGACTAATACTTTTTAAGGGAGTGGTCATTTATTTTGGTTGTTACATTTCATGGTCCCAAGACACTGAGAGCAAATATCCAACATGGAGTTTTTACTGTAAAACTATCCAGCTTCACTTGTTTTCCGAGGGAGTCATAGCCAAGGCTACCTGAGCTTCCCCAAGGCTGCCAAGGGGAGTCTGTGGTACAGTGCATCACAGCGGAAAGCTCTCCCCCACGGCTATTATGAGACTGTTCACGGGGAGCCTGGGAAAACGTCTCCGAGTGGCCTGCTGAGCCACTGACCAGCCTGACAGGTAAGCACCTGTTCACAGTGGGCTCCACCCACCACCACGTGGCTCTGCTCAAGCAAAGCCTTCTCCCAAACCTCAAGGCGCCTCAGGATGACCTGCTGTGTCCCGCAGCAGTTCTCTCTCTGAGATGACTGCTTCATTACTATCAACACTCACAATCACGGAAAATTTCAAACACTCAGAAAAGTAGAAAAATAGTGCCATGAATACCCAAAAACCCACCATGTAGACTCAATAATGGTTAATATCTTGTCATATTTCATATACATATTCGCTAAACCATTTCAAAATAAATTATACATCGTGACATTTGACTCCTAAATAGGTGAGCATATCCTACAGCACCAAAATACTATGATCACAACTGAGCATGACATCATTGTGCAATCAAATAACCAGTCCATATTCAAATTTCTCAAACTGTCCTCAAAATGTACATGACTGATTTTCCTTCTGAAGCAGGATCCAACCACAGATCATGCTTTGCATTTGGTTGTCTTTTATATCTCCTGAAATCTAGAATAATCTTCCTCTCTCTTTTTTTCATAACTCTGACCTTTAAAGAGATCAGGCTAGTTTTCTTGGTGAATGATCCCCATCTGGGGTTTTAACTTTGTTTGTGTTTTTTTAATTTCAGTTGCTTAAGTACAAATTTTCAACCTGCACGCTCTTGTAGAATGACAGATATTTAATTTTGATGACTTCTTTAATTGCTGCAGGAAACTGTAGGTTCAAACTAAAGCTACAATTATAATACAAAGTCTGGAATACAGATGACTTGAAGATTTAGTCCTAAAAATAATTTTAAAGAAATAAAATCTTAAATTTATAAATACTTAAATTTTTAGCAAAGGTAAGCTTACCTAAGCAGGTAGGATAGTGGTCTCATATTTGTTTTAAGAAAGGGCACTTGGCGGCAATCAGATGACTATGTGCTGACCTAGAAGTAGCTCCATACTGTACCAGTTCAGACTTGCAACTGGTTCCAGCGTGAGGTTATGAGTCAGTTCCCATTCTTGATCTGAAGACTTGAGCGAGATTTAATAAGAGGGTCAGAAGGAAGGCGCTGATATCTACAGAGTATTGGCAATGTCTTGGGTGCTTAGACCAGACCAGGAACATAGAACATATTTAAAAGATGGAGAAAATGTGTGTTTTCAAGCTATTTCATTTAGGAAAAATGAAGTTATAATTCATTACTTCTGAAAATTTGCCCATTAGGAAAGTCAGATGTGTCCTTATCAGATGGTCAAGGGTAGAGAAATCACAAATTTGATACTGTCACTTGGAGCATAAAGGGAGGTTAGGTAGGAGATAGGGCTTTTGGAAAAGACTTGATGGGGCCCTTTGAAACATGTTACAGGCCTAAGTGTGACCTTCACCACTGCTAGTGATGCGTGGGGCTGGAGAAAGGGACTGTTCTGTGGGAACCAAAAAACAAGAGCCCTGTCATAAGTTTAAGAATACACACATAGGATCCTAGTCTAAGACCACAATTGGGAAACAATTTGGGTGGGTAAGTGGAATATTTGGTCCTGCGCTAAATATTTCACTTATTATTACCCAAGACATTTAGAGACTCTAAGGGTTCCCTTGAGATAACATTTTATGTCCTTAAATAAGGACAGTACTGGACTCTGAGTCACAATAAAGCTATGTCTATTTGATGCCAAAACAAATGGGGCAAAAGGGTTAGTTCCATGAAAAAAAACCCAAAACTGTGAACAAAGTAATTACTTGAGGCCAAATTTACTTAGAAAAAAACAAATTTTGTACCTATCACCTCATTGACTTTGTATGTAATACCACTAGCCACATGTGCTCTTAATTTTATTATGTACGGGATCCATCAGAGATTGTTAACACTGAATGAGAAAGCTTCTCAGGGCAGACAAAAATTAGAATAAAACAAATTGAGAAATTGTCACTTCAGATTTTCTTTCCCATACCACTTTCCCACTTTTTTGTTTATAAAAATATGCCCTTAACATTAAATATGAAAACCATGTTTAGATAATATGCAAGCACAGATGAAATGATATTCAAAATGATGGTTCCTACAATCATAGCTCTGCCAGACCACACATAATAATGGGAATGATATAATACTGTGTACTTACAAAGCTCAAAGTTCTTTACAACACCCTTCACTCACCTTTAAATAACTATGCATAAAGGAAACACAGATTTTGTTTTTGAGGAAGATTAGCCCTGAGCTAACTGCTGCCAATCCTTCTGTTTTTGCTGAGGAAGACTGGCCCTGAGCTAACACCGGTGCCTATCTTCCTCTACGTTATACATGGGACACCTACCACAGCATGGCTTGCCAAGCAGTGCTATATCCGCACCCAGGATCCGAACCGGCGAACCCCAGGCTGCCGAGAAGCAGAACATGTGCACATAACCGCTGCGCCACCGGGCTGGCCCCGGAAACACAGATTTTTAATAAACCTTCTAAATGAGGTAGCTGGTTGTTTGAACTGTTGGCTATTCAAGCAGGCTCCTCTGCAATAGCTTTCAAACTTCCTGTGCCTAAGATGAGGAACGCCAGATGAAGCAAACCCTCTGGGCCTCGCTGTCTTGTGGGGACCCATTCTAACTCTGAGATTCTATGACCATATGCAATGAGAAAAAGAGTTCATGAACCACAGGACTATCCTAACAGGATCACGGAATCACAGGACAAGAAAGATCTTGAGAAGCCATCTAGTTCACTTCTTGCTTGTTAGCCAGGACCATATTTAAACCATATTTTAAAAACAATACTGAAATGCCAAATGAGAAGATGCCACACCCTTGCATGTGTAACTCAATTCTTCCTTTACCATATGAATTGAGGTTGCAAACTTAAAATGCTTAAAGGGCAAGACAGGTAACAGCAAAAGAACTGGGTTCTGACTGTGGAAAACTGGAGAAGGCCCACGCCTGGTTTAAAGGGGACAGCGGCTACTGAACTCCAGCCATTAACTGCCATTGGAAAAATACAGCTCAGGGGTACCAGATTTTAGGCCTTTCCAGAAAAGCTGGATATCCACATTTTTATATGAAATCTCCCCAAATTTTAAATTAGCAATGAATTCAAATTTTTAAAATATACTGTGAAGCCAAATCAAATATTTCTGAGGGCTGCTTCAGTTTTGTACTGCCATGTTGCAATCTCTAATCTAAATTCCTCACACTTTAGTTGAAGTTCATTTTCTTGTGTTTTGTCTTTGGCAGAGCTGGATGAAAGCAGCCACTATCAAATGCTTGAAGATAGTCATTTCAATCTAGTCATTTATTCTAAGCTAAATAAACCCAACTCCTTAACCTCTTTACACAGGACATGTTTATCTATGTTTAAATCATCTTTCTGACACTTCTAAGTCCTGACATTAAAGATAGACATTAAGGGTTTGATTCACTGTGGAGGAAAATGGAAGGATCATATTTTAGAAAACGTTAATTGTATGAATGTGTGAGACCTGTATTTACAAAAATCATAATGGGGCTGCCCGGTAGCCAAGTGGTTAAAATTTCCTGTGCTCCACTTCGGCGGCCAGGTTCGCAGGTTTGGATCCCAGGCACGGACATACTCCACTCATCAGTCATGCTGTAGAGGCATCCCATACACAAACAACAGAAAAGGACTGGCACTGATGTTAGCTCAGGGTGAATCTTCCTCACCAAAAAAATAAATAAATTTTCAAAATCATAAAACTTATATTTATTTAACAAAAAGGACTTTAATAGATTAACATACCATGTTCTTGGTTGGAAGGCTAACTGTTATAAAGATATGAATTGTTCCCATATTTATTTATTTAACAAACATGTTCTGAGTGCCTATTATGCTCCAGACAATTCCAATCAAAATCACAATGAAAATCATATTTTTTGTGTGTGTGAGGGGAGGAGGCAGTTTGGAAGTTGTCAAAACTAATTTTAAAATTTGTCTAGAAGAATAAACAAGTAAGAATAGTTAAGGAAAAAAATTTAAAATGAAAGTTTTTTCTTAATTAAAAGTAATGTATATTTAATTTATTAAAAAAAATTAGAAACAAAAAGGTATAAAGAGAAAGTTACATCACCAACAATCTGACTAATTTGTTATCTTGACTTTTGATGTCCTCCAGATCTTTTCTCAAGATATATAAACGCACATATATTCTTATTTCTTTTTACAAAGATGGAACCACATGGTAAATGCTGCTTTATAACCTGATTTTTCTTTAAAAAACTCAATGTTATGTACATTGACTTTTGTGTGTGGTATCAGTTCGGAAGCCACTTTTAATCTTTCCCAGTTGAATAACCAACTGAATATTCTGTAGAAAAAGGTCCTTACTGATCTGCAATGCCAGCTCTGTCATGTATAAGCCTCTGAGTGATTTTATTACATTGACTTATCAGTCAACACACATTGTGTTAATTACCTGAGCTTTATTTATAATAACTCTTAATGCCCAGTACGGCAAGTTCCTCTCCTGATCCTCACACTGTTTTCATCTTCATCAGGAGTACCTGGAGTTATTCTTGGTCCTTGATGCTTTCATATAACTTTTAGTATTAGCTTGTTAAGTTGCATGAAAAACTATGCTGGGAGTTTGAATAGAAAGGTCTTGAATCTATAGATCAATTTGGAGAAAACTAACATCTTTATGATTAGGAGACTTCCTATGCATTTAACATGGCAAATCTCCCAATTGTTTTTAAGGACTTTTTAAATATCTTTCAATAAAGTTAAAAAATCTTCTACATAAAATTCTCACATACTTTAGTAAGTCTATTATGAGGTACTTCGTATTTTTATTGTTGCCATCACACGTTACCTCCTAAAAATTACATTTCCAAACTGTCTGCTGTTGAAATTGACTTCTGTATGCTGACCTGCAGCTGAAAAACCCATTAAACCCTCTTATTAATTCGAATAATTAGTCTGCATATTTCCTTTAGACCTTTCCACGTATACAATCATATCATTTAGACCCACAAGGCCACTCTTTTTCGTTATGTCCAATTTTTTCACCTGTTTGCACCTGTATTTTTCCCTGTCTTACTGTTAGGGCTGGAACCCCTAGTAAGTTGTTGAATACTGTTGCTCATAGGAATCATCGTGGTGCCCTTGTTACAAAAGGAACACAACGTTTCATCACTGCAAAGAGTGTTTGCTTCCATTTCACCCAGGTTTTCAAATTTATTAGCATGAAGTTGTTCTTAATAGTCTCTTATTATTCTGTTTAATTTCCACTGACATTTAATTATATCTTCTTTCTTATTACTAGTATTTCTACTTCTAATAATTCTCTTTACCTTTTTTCCCTTGATTTTGATCACTTTTTGTCTTGATAATTTATTTCATAAAACTGAATTCTGGCTATTTAAAAAAGCCTTTCTACTATATATGTTGCATCTAATTAATTTCTTTGTATTCTTTTATTTCCCTTCTTTTTCCTTGGGTTTATTCATTCGTTCTTTATCTAACTTCTTAAGTTAGATGCGTAACTCATTTATTGTTAGACTTATTTTCTAATATAAGCATTTTAAGGCTATAAATTACCCCAGGTAGGCATGCCCTATAAGTGCTGCAAAGTAATCTTTTAATTATCAGTTTTAAATATTTTCTGATTTCAATTAACATTTCCTTTTTGACTCATGTATTATATACAAATATGCTTTTTAATTTCTAAAAGTACCTCTTTGTTATTAATTTCTAAGTTAATTTTATTGCAGTCAGAGAATGTGATCTATTTAAAAAATCATATTCTTTGAAACTTTTTGAGGGTTAATGTGCCCTAGTTTCATAAATGTTCTCTATAGGTTTGATAAAAATGGGCATTTTCTGGTTACTGAGTTCAGTGTTCAAAATATGTCCGTTGATTCAAGCTTGGGAATTTTTCTGATCAAATCCTCTATATTCTTTCTATCTGCTGGATCAATTAATTAATCAGAATAGTGGGTTAAGATCTCCCTTTACGATAGCAGATTTATCAATTTCTCTTTAGTTCTGTCCACTTCGCATTTTTAGAAACTGAATTCCATGCATATAGGTTTAGAATTACTATATGCTCAACGAATTGGACCTTTAATCAATATTCAGTGGTCCCCTTTGCCTTAAAGGTTTTTGATGTAATACTAACATACTTGCTCCAGCTTGCTTTTCAGTAGTATTTGTGTGATATACCCTTTTCCTTCCTTTTCTTTTTGACTTTCTGAGGTCTTATGTTGTAGGAATCTCTCTTATAAACAGTACATCAATAAAATTTTTAACAATCTAGTCTTATAATATTTGTGATTATCAATAAATTTGGGTTAATATCTAGTATTTGTTAAATGTTTTACTTTTTCTGTGTTTTCTTTTTAAAAGTTCTTTTATTGCCATCTTTGGGGTTGATTTATTTGTTTTTCCTCCCTTCATTCCATTTTCCCTCTTCTACTCTGAAATTTATATCATCTCTTTCTATTCTTGCAGTGCTTACACTATAACTTTTAACATGCATATTTAACTGAACAAGTCCAAAGTCAGTTTGCATTTTCACTCCCCTCCAAAAAAGTCAAGACCTAAGAATGCTTTAACTCCAATCACACATGCCCTGCCCCCACTACATATCTGCCAGTGCTTTCCAGGATTTTAGTTTTCCCTTGACTTTTATAAATCCTATAAAGTGCCCATTTTTGCTGTTTAGCTGCGCTCACATGGTTACATTTTCTTTGTTCACTACTGCCTGTCTCTCAGACCTCTTTCCTAGGATCATGTCCTGCTTCCTGAATAATAGTCTTTGGAAGTCCTTCAACGAAGTTTTGTGAATAGCAAACTTTTTCAGGTATCTATAGGTCTGAAATGCCTTTATTCCACCTTCAATCTTGAAAAACAGAATATAGAATTCTAGGATAACAATTATTTTTTTCTCAGCACTTTCAGGAAATCATTCCGGTGTTTTGGCTTCCATTTTTTCGTTAATTAATTGATTGATTGATTTTCCAAAGGTGATCTTTTCCTTTTGACAGCTTTTAAAATCTCTTTTAAGTCTTTGGTGGTTTGGAATTTACTACAACGTGCCTAGGGTCTTTTAAACAATTTACCCTGCTGGGATCTGTGGGGCATCCTTAACCAGAGAATATATCCTTCACTTATTTTGCAAAGCTGTCAGTCTTTTTCACTTTGATTCCTGCCTCCAATGCCTTTTTCACTATCCTCCTGCAACTTTGATTTTTCTTATACTGAATCTGTTTTCTCCTGTCCTAATTTGCCAGGATGTTGCAAACTGACTGATACAATACTGATGCATTCCATTCTAGGAAAAAAAAAACCCCTAATTCATATTCCCACCAGCAGTAGAAAGCCACGTCCACTTTCCCATACTCACACTGACAGTGGGCAATATCAATCTTTACTTACCTAATAGGCTAATGGTCACAGCTCATTGCTTTTTTATTTCCATATTTTTTGATTACCAGAAAGGTCAAACTTTATTTCCGATGTTTAAAATTCATTTGTATCTCTACATGTCCTTTGTTCACTTCTATTAGGGTGCATAACTTTTTTTAGCTTTTTTTCATTGCTTCATAAGCATGATTTTATAATAAATGCATTAACCTTTTATCTGAAAACATTTTCTTCCCATCTCATCATTCATATTTTGTTTATAGTATTTTTCATTTTGCCAAAGTATTTTCCACTTTTTATTTAGTCAAATACATGTTTCGTTATGTTTTGGCATTCTGATATAAAGCCTTTCCCCAAGACAGAAGAAAAAAAAATCACTTACACTGTCATTTTCTTATAGTATTATCTTATGTTTAAATCAAAGATCACAAACTCTGATGATTGCATCAAAAATGGGAAAAAGACTTAGCACCTTGTAAAATGGGATACAAATCCTAAATGACTAGCACAATACTGAGAGGAATGTTTGTTACAGGCATGTGACATGCCTGCAAAGGTGCACTTGGCGTTGTAAAATTTTCTGAATTAGTTGCAAACATTTTAAGGATTGGGAAAGTTTGCATGAAAATATGGATTTTCAGCTTCTCTTTAAAATCTGAAAATGTGGCACAAGGGCCTGCATTTCCACAATGGCACAGAGTGGCTGAAATTGGTAGAAGCAACTGCAAGCTGAGTGAGAGAAGGTGAGGCTCATCAGTCACCATCGGACTAATGAGAAAGGGACACATTCAAGGGACACTTCAGAGATAGAATCAGAGACAGATTTGGTGGTCAACAATCAACATGTGCAGAGAGGGTGAATTCTAATGATGGTTATTCTAGCCTTGTTGACTAGGCAATGGCAGCTTGCTACGGAACAGAGAGTGTGTGGAGAGTTGGTAGATAATAAACCAAGCTTAAGACAGAAGGACCTATGAGATACCTGGGCAACAAATGGAAATATGGTGTGGAGTTTAGAAGAGAAGTGAGGTCTAGAGATACATACTGACATAACTCTGCCCAAGGGCAAAAATGTCCATGGTGGAACACATCAAGTGAGAAATGAAGATGACTAGGGCAGGACCAATGCTTCAGGGTCAGCAGAGAAAGAGGAGCCCACAAGGAGTGGCTGGATGGGAAGAGGGATAATCAAGAGAGTGAAGTCTTGGAAGTTTCAGGAAAAGAGCGTTTAAAGATCAAATGCCAGAGAGCATAGTAAAGGCAGAAATCGAACAAAATACTGAGAGTTGACAATTAAAAGGTGGTTGATAGCATTTTTGAGGTAGCTTCACAGTAGAAGAATGAATGAAGGTAAGAAAGAATGCAGAAAAAGGCAAACATCTGTTTCAGGAACTCTGCAAAGATGAGAAGCAGAAAACAGCATGGGAGCTTCAGGGGAAACCACTAAGTTAAAGGAAGATCGTGTGTTCCTCCTATGCCACATTCCTGTTTCCGTTTCCCAGTCTCGTGCTGGCTTTCTCAATAGGGACCGCATCACAGATTTGTGGCAAGTACCTCACTGTGGCTCTGTCCTTCATGACAGGTAGTCACTGCTCTCTCCTCTGATGTTTATGTAGCCTGTTTCTGTTCTATATATTTTATTCAGCATTTGCCTGTAACAAACACTCCTCTCAGTATTATCACAGTCATTTGGGATTTATATCCCATTTTACAAGGTGCTAAGTCTTTTTCCCATTTTTGATGCACTCACTCAAGTCATGAATGAAAACACTAAATATTTCCAAAGTTTATCATCAATCCTACTGTTTCTTCCAGTTATTAAATAACCCACTATGAAGTTCAAGTAATTATCTACTAGAGTCTTTCCAATTCTGGATCACGAGTCTACCGCCCATATCTAAATCAACTGGGGAATCTGAATCTCCAAGGCTGGAGTCTTTTACAACTGTACAGATTCCTGTATCCTTAGCACCCAAGAACCTGATGTAGATCTGGGGTGAGTGCCAGAGAACTGCATTCTTTTCAAAGAGCTCTGGGGGATCCTGATGCACAGTTCAGGTTTGGAAGTCACTGCTCTAAATCTTATTTTGTTGATTTACTGGTATGTTATAACGACAAGAGTCTTGCTAGAGTAATGATGGTGCTTTACAGAATTCTTGGAAGATAAAAACGAAATGCAAGTTCTGTAAGTGAATATGAGAGAAATGACCCTAGTTTCTTAAACACAAATAAATAGGCCTTTAGCAAGAGTACTATAGCAACAGTGAAGAGGCGTGGGGAGAAAGCTAATTTCTAAGGCACTCAAGGCCCAAACTACCGAGGCAATTTATGAGAAGCCACTGCATATTGGCTCAATTATTATTGCGTCTCTGGAGGATTTCAAAGAACAGGTCTTATGCCCTCTTTGTTTTCTTTTCTCTCTCTCTCACTCTTTTTAACTGTCTGCTGATCTTTTCACAGAAAAAAAATCACTACATACTGTTCATTTTTTATCTTCCACAAGTCCTTAGAGTTCACAAAGAATGTATGTCATTTTTATACATAAAAATAAAGTGATAGGAATGCAATACCTTATGATCTTAATTAAGACACTAAATCAGATCTCACATAGACTCCGATGAAAAAAGGAACTAACTATGTATGCTACGACTCAGATTTATTATTTCTGAAACACTACCTTGATATTCTCAACTGCCTAAACAAGGCAAAGTTTAGAAGAATACGTAAAGGGGTCTTTTTAATTTTGTTTTGCTTACATAGTATTTACTGATAATATAAATATCAAATGAACAAATCTAAAATACTGATTAACAAAAAAGTCATAAAACAAAAACTCCATTTTCCTTGAATACACATTATTAACATGAAATTAAGAGAGAGACAACCAGACATCACATGCTGCCCAATGAGACGCAACAGGAAACACACCCCATCTACCACAAAGTATTCTTGCACAAGAAACAACAACAACGAGGATCCTGACCTCATCAAGCCTGTGGATCTAACTACCGGTTTACTGGAAATACAGGGGCTGGAAGAATATGTTAACACCGCCATGTAGATACAGCCAGCCAAACCCAAAATGTGGGAAATTCCAGAGGACGCTTGACCCAGTTTCTTCAATAAGTAAACGGCAAGATAAAAAATCAGGAGGGCCGTTCCCATAGGTTCAAAGAGATATTCCTCTAAGGTAAAGAGAATCAACCAAACGCAATGAATGTGTAGATTGACTTTGTTTCGACCCTGATTTGAACGATCCAAAAAAATTGAAGAGATATTCAGAAAAATGTGAAGACAGGCTATATATCTGATGACATCGAGATTTTTTTTTTCCTCAATGGCAGTTCGATCACTAAAAAACCTTCTTATCGGGCTGTCCCAGTGGCGTAGTGGTTAAGTTCTCGCGTTCCACTTCGGTGGCCTGGGGTTCGAGGGTTTGGATCCCGGGTGCAGACATGTGCACCACATCTCAAGCCACGCTCTGGCAGGTGTCCCACATATAAAGTAGAGGAAGATGGGCATGGATGTTAGCTCACAGCTAATCTTCCCCAAAAAATAAAAATAAAAAAATAAATAAATTTAAAAAACTTTATCTTTTAGAGTTGTATATACTGAATCATTTGTGGTAAAGTAATATGATTTCCAGGATTTACTTTAAAATAATCTGGGGGCAGGGCAGGAATAAGCAGGTGGCGGTATAAATGAAATAACATTGGTCATATGTTAAAAATGTGATGCTAGGTGATGGGTAAGTGGGAGTTCATCGTATGATTCTATTATTGTATGTATTTGATATTTCTAGTAAGTCTAAAAATCAAGGTGAAGATTCTTTTGAAATAGGCTTAATTTTTAAAAAGAAACATTGTCATTTTATGAAAATATTCAAGAACCTTACAGATGCTGAATTTTTTCTTCTAAATATTTGTGTTAATATCATCCTTCTTCCAAAGTCTCAGAACATAAGTCACAATTAAAACTTGCTTTTCTTGGGCCGGCCCCCTAGCCGAGTGGGTAAGTTTGTGCGCTGCGCTTCGGCAGCCCAGGGTTTTGCCAGTTCAGATCCTAGGTGCGGACATGGCACCCCTCATCAAGCCACACTGAGGCGGCATCCCACATGCCACAACTAGAAGGACCCACAACTAAAAATACACAACCATGTACTGGGGGGCTTTGGAGAGAAAAAGGGAAAAAAACACACAAAAAAGCTTGTTTTTCTGGGTAATTTGACAACCTTGAAAATAACATTTTATAAGGAATGCAAAAGCATTGTTTATGTTGTGAATTGTAACCATAATCTTTAGAATAATTTGTCTTAGTAGATAACAAAAGGAAACCTAAACAAAATGATCTTATTTAGGTAATTGTAAAGCTCTCGTCTTCCTTAAGCCTCAAGTGAGCACACTATTGTATTTATAACAGGAACAGTAACTTCGCCTTGAGATTCTTTAACTAGTGGCCCAAGTTCAAAATATAATTGATTATAGGTATAGGTATAGAGACAGATACATACATTGTGCAGACCGAAGCCACAGTATCAACCAGTTAAGTATGGAGTAAAAAGTGCACCATCCTTTAAAAATATAGCCTTGCAGTAAAAAGAGCACACCTCTAAAAGCTGAATCTGGGGAATCTGGTAGACTGAGATAACAGAGACTTTCAGCTAAAAACATAGTATCCAAGTAAAGAAAAAACAAGTTTAAATATGTAGCTGACTCAAAAGAAAGGGAAATATCAAGGAAATACCAAGAACGCAGAGAGAAGAATGGGAAACCAGTGGGCTGATGCTCTAATAGCTTAGGAGAAGCGTCAGGTCAGACTACACAGGAGGGAACTAAAGCTGTACCATCTGGATCCCAGTAGATCCACTTCTGGGAGTAGACCTTGCTTCATCATTCCATGAAGACCCCACTCTCCTTCAACTTGTGTTTTCCTTTTGTTGAACACTGAGAATTCACCATTCCCTGAGGCTCTACAAACGCCACTCTTAATGTTTCATTATCCTGTATCTCCCAGCTTCCCCGATATCCATCCCACAAAACCACTTTTCTTCATCTTCTTTCTCTATTACCACCTTCCAAATGCAAACACTTTCCTGGTACCACTCAGCTCTCAGTCACTTAACTGAAGCTGAGGATGTTTCCAGTCAAGTTCTCCCTCCTTCAAACAGCAGCTTTCTCTCTTTGTTTTAGTAGAAGGTCCACATGACCTGAGGCCTTTCCACTTGGTGTTTGAAAATACTACACAATTTGCAGTGCTTTGGCGTCCTAGAGATCCCCGAGTGGTCCTGGAGCAGGCTGTGAGTTTTAAAGGAACGCCAACCTAAGCAAGGGCAGAAACACGTGGCATCTCCTCCTGCCTCACACACTGCTCTGTGCCCCTCTCTTTTCTCCCTGGCATTATGTTTCTCGCTGCTTTACTGTTTTTATCTTCATCTTTTCTCAGCGGCAGATCTCTCCGACCAACTCTCCCACATGGAGGTTCTCCAAGAAGCTAAATATCACTTCTTCTCAGGGTTTTCCTCCACACCAGCCCCGCCCACACTCCTGTCATCACCTCCTCCCACTCAGCCGCGCCCAGAGGTCAGCTGCGAGGGCCTACTTTTCCCTATCTGCCTGCACCTAACCCTTCCATTCTGCTGATTTCCATCAAGAAGACCCCTTTCCATTGCATCGGAGCAAGTCTCACTTTTTCTCAGCTCTCTTCTCTCTTTGTAGCTTTTCTACAAAGACACTTTTCCGGGTTCAGGAAAAATTAAAGATTCCTTAGAAATGGCATTAAGATTAATGTTAACAAACTTGGGCTGCACCTCTTTGTATGGGGATTATATGTCAGTCATATAGCATAAATTGAATATCACATTAAACATCACACTGATGATGAGCTGTTACTGAGGGAGCAGGCTGGCAGCAAACTGGAGTATGTCCATATAAGCGAGGTCTTCTAAATAGGGATTTTATTCTTTCTGACTCTGAAAATGATCCTCAGCAGAGGACTTATGGGGACCAGTGTGAACAGGAAATTGTTAGATTTTTTTTTCACTTTGTCAAAAGCTGGGTGTTCCTCTAACAATAATAATCGACCCACAGTCATCTAACTCATGCTACTTGTGCACCGACTACATATAAATATTATGTGCAGCCCTGGATGGGCCAAGGAAACTACTCTGCTCCAGAGGGACTCAACTGAAGTCACAGAGAGAGAGGGAGCGAGAGAGGGAGGGGTTAAGGGACGACAGTTACAAGAGAAGTGCTACAACAAAGGCAGGCATCAGGAAGTGTGGATGCAAGGAAAGGATGTGTCTAATTAAACAAGGGAGAGTAACAAACTAGAGCCCTAAGGAAGGGAAACATACAAGCAGAGTCAGGGGGATTCTGCTATGAGGCCTCAGAATGGGAGGGCACCTGTGTAAAACCACAGACAACTCCCATTGGCTCCTGGGAATCTGGCAGGGTAGATGAGGCTCAGAGTTCAGAATGCAGAGAAGGATAGGGAGGGATGGGGGATGAGGCTGGAGGGTTAAGCAAAGGAGGTCAGACTTTAACTCACAGTCAACTTTACAAACTAAAGTAAGGGATTTTGATGGGAGTTATTGAGACCCATTAGCATCCCCAGTCATCCCTTACAAATACCAATACTCACTCCAGCTTTTCCATTAATATGAAGACCTTGACTACAATGAGAATCACTTTTCTCTTTATTGATTTGGTTAAAATGGAATAATTAGAATATAAATTTGTCAAAGGGTTAATTTAATCTTAAATACCAGGAAAAATCTTTGGCATAATTAACAGTATTTCATTAATTCATTAAAAATAAGGTATTTATAACAATTTAAAATGATGTTTACAGTGACTAGGTTAAAAGAGACTCTTGATCCTGACAAGTAAAATGCCAGCTTTAACCCTGCTGGGAAGAAAATAAAATAGTTCTGTTAAAAGAATGGGAGGAGGATTTAAAATTTATTACAAAGCTACTAGTACTAGCATAAGGACAGACATGCAGAAATAGAATTGAGGGTCCAGAAATAAACCCTCACATTTACTGTCAATTGATTTTGACAAGGGTGCTAAGACAATTACATGGGGTAGAATGGTCTTTTCACAAAGAGTACTGGGACAACTGGACATCCACATGCAAAAAAATGAAGTTGGACCCCTATCTCACACCATATACAAAATTAATTCAAAATAGATCAAAGATCTAAATGTAAGAGCCAAAACTATAAAAGTCTTAGGGAAAAAACATAGGTGTAAATCTTTGTGGCCTTGGATTAGGCAATGGTTTCGTAGATATGCCATGAAAAACACACGCAACAAAAGGAAAAATATAAACTGGACATCATCAAAATTAAAACCTTTTGTGTTTCAAAGGATCCCATCAAGAAAGGGAAAAAACAATCAATCCATAGAAGAGAAGAAAAATTTTGGAAATCATCTATCTGGTAAGGGACATGTATCCAAACTACATAAAGAGCTTCTACAACGAAATAATAAAAAGACAACTCAATTAAAACATGGGCAAAGGATTTGAATAGATATTTCTCCAAAGAATATATACAAATGGCCAATAAGTACTTGAATAGATGGTAAACATCATTAGCCACCAGGGAAATGGAAATCAAAACCACAATGAGATACCACTTCATGCTCACTAGGATGGCTATCTCCAAAATGACATATAATAACAAGTGTGGCCAAGGATGTGGAGAAAATGGAACCCCCATACACTTCTGGTGAGATATAAAATGGTGCAGCCACTTTGGAAAATAGTCTGAAAGTTCCTCAATATGTTAAACATTGAGGTACAAAATTACCCAGAAATTCCATTCTTAGGTATATACTCATGAGAAATTAAAACATATATCCAACCAAAAATCTGTACAAATGTTCACAGGAGCATTATACATAATAGCCAAATAGTGGAAACAACCCTAATGTCCATCAACCGATGAACAAAACATGATATATCCATACAATAGAATATTATTTGGCAATAAAAAGAAATGAAGTACTACAATAAATGCTGCGGCATGAATGAACCTTGAAAACATTATGCTAAATGAAAGAAGCCAGTTACAAAGAATAACATACTGCATGATTCCGTTTATATGAAATGTCCAGAATAGGCAAATCGATAGAGACAGAACATAAATTGGTGGTTGCCTCCAGCTGGGGGTGGGAAGGGTGTTGGGGGAAAATGAAGAGTAACTGCTAATGGGTACAGGATTTCTTTAGAGAGTGATGAAAACGTTCTAAAATTGATTCTGGTGATGCTTGCACAATTTTGTGAATATTAAAAAACCACTGAATTGTATACTTTAAATGAGTGTATTGTATGTTATGTGAATTACATCTCAATAAAGCTACTAGTAAAAAAAAAAGAACGGGATGAAATATTTGTCAGCTAAATGGATGAGAACTGTCAGTGTTCCTCATTCTTTTTTTTTTTTGAGGAAGACTGGCCCTGAGTTAACATCTGTGCCCATCTTCCTCTACTTTATATGTGGGACGCATGCCACAGCATGGTGGTGCACAGATCTGTGCCAGGGATCCAAACAGGTGAACCCCGGGCTGCCGAAGCTGAACTTAACTGCTTGAATTTAACTGCTACACCACTGGGGAGACACCAGGGGTTCCTCAATCTTAAATCCATAAATCAAATACGAAGAACAATGCTTTCCTCTAACTGAAAATGTCGAAGACTTAAAATGGGATATATGATGGGTCAATCACGCTGGTAAACTCCAAGAGGCTACACAGAAACAATGTTCCCCATCATTTTACTGGAATGGCAAATGCTTCTATGGGCATTTGATATGTGAAGTCTATAATTTTCCAACAGTAGGCCTCCTAGTCCTGCTGTTATCCTAATTAAATTGCATTGGTGTCTTCTGGCCCATTAGAAAACCATATACTACTACATGCCCCCAAAGTTTATTCAGCCTAATTTTTACTTTTCTGAAAGGCTAGAGAAAAAAGATTTAATAAGCTAGAAATAGAAGAAAGAAGTATGAAAAACCCTCTTCATAAGAGGACTATTTATAAACTCTGTATACCTTTGTTATTAAAAAGTGAGGATTTTACTAAAATAAGGGTAAACTTACACAATGCAAAAATCTTACAGTCTTCCAGACGTTCACATTACCTTGAAAGGAAACCCAGAAGCTCTTTTATTTTCAAACATATTTTATAAAGAAAGATTTGCTAAGTGTTTCAAAAATGTTTTCTATTTAAGAAAAACCTTTACAAGTCATTCTTATAAATAATGCGAATTTCTTTTCCCCCCAGGGAATAATTTCTCCTTCAGTGTTTCTAAGAATATACAGGGTTAAAACCGTGTAAAATAGATTTTCTCACAGTTGGGGGAGAGCAAAACACCACAAATAGGAAACCAGACAGCTCGGGGGTCAAAACACTACACTTCCAGGTCAGACTTCTGGTTGCAATTAAGTAAAATTCCTGCAAATATTTGTAAGGAAATCATATTTTTGGTGTCTCCTTTCAGGCCTTGTAACTTTTTATTTTCTTTAGCAGCAACTTATATTTCTGGGTGTATACATATCCATATTATTCATTAAAGACATACAAAAACATAAAAACATACACATTTATGTGCACATACACACTAACCTATAACCCCAGAATTGTAATTTGATCTTGGCCTCAAAGTTAAAACTAGCTTCTCTTGTGGGCATTCATTTTTTTATGTTTGAGATTATGGAGAGCTGGTTTTGTTTTTGCTTAATACAGACATGGGTAATTTTCTCAAGATATTTCACAAAATAAGTTAAGCCAAGTTTCCCATCAGGTTACATGGGTTCATGATCAAATAGTTAAAAGAAATTTGAATCCGATTGGAGTTTAGGCTCTACGTAATAACAGCATTGTGGTAGAACAACAAATATCAACAAGCTCCACAAATTAAGTGTACCTGAGCAGTTATCAAATACGCCTCCAGTCAACCCCGTGGGAACAGCCCGGGGGCTTGCAGTGCTTCCCAAAGACTCACCTCACTCAGAAATCTGTGGTGGATCCATCTAGAGACAATATTAATGTCTACTGTGCCAAAGGGAGCAGATACTCCCGGCCCAGTTTATAGAAGTTATTACAAGGAATATAAAATTGTTTTGATGATAAAGTATTGAAGTGATAAACTGAAAATAGTAATTACAAAAATCATAATTTTAGATTCTCCACTTTTATTCTAAATAATTAGAATAATTCGGGTGCCATGTCAGGGAATTTGTAAATGAAGGCTCTCTGGTTTTTAATCATCATTTGGGTTGTAGTCCCCCAAATTCCCAAGATATTCAGTTAGCAAATCTCAGTCTCAAAGTGTTAAACCACAGTGTGTTGTCCTGCACTAGGGCCTTTTCCATCGTCCTCTGTACCCTTCAGAATCAAAGGGTTCTTACAGATCCTTAATCTGGTAGATAACTACTACCTATTTATTTTCTCTGTCAAGCTTCCTGATGGTTATTAATATTGTGATGTGAAACTCAATTACTATGAATTTAAAAATCTTGGCACTGTGATGGGAGGGCCTGACCAAATGAAAAGAATTTAAAGGGAAAAAGACAAGCTGGTAAATGCTATAGGCACTTCCCAGACATTGGAAGGCTACTGCTATAGCGTCAGGGACATAAAACTCCTGAGAAACGAACAGCACATGCCAAGGTAAACAGTTTCCACTACACCTTGTCATCCCACACGTTAAAAATTATATGCAACTCCTATGAGAAAAGGCCACTGCTTTATGAGTAGGGGTAAAATAGAGCTTTCCTCATTAATATCTGTCAAACACAGGAGAGGTTGCCACTTTTTAAGACTTCATCCAGGATGTGCCAAAGAAGTACAGCCTTGTAGGGGTCTCACTGTCTCCTTGTGCCCCTCGCCCCTCACCCCAACACATACACATGCTATGTGGCAGCCAAATCATTCATACAATATAAAGCCAGTGCCCCAGGGACCACATTCTTAACATGCTGGGATAAACCACAATTTGCAGTGGGTGAACCAAGAGAACTACAGGCATTCCATCCGGTTGTCACCAAATATTGTGACAAAACAAACAGATCACCAAAAGAAAAGTTTTTATCTCACCCCTATTATCAATTTGAAGGCAGGTGACTTTCTCTCCCATGACTTCTCCTCCCATTCCTAGCAGGGTAGGAGTGCCAACCCGTTCTACCAGACCACCAAATGGGATTTATCTTTGGAACATCTAGTAATAAATTGTCAGTCTTCATATAGCTGGTAAACAGGCAGGGCTCTCAGCCAAATGGGACAACTCCTTAAAAAAGCTCTTGGCAACCACCATTTGATGACAAAGATCCTTCTAGAACCCAAGAGTCCCAGGGGATTTAGTAAAGTTGTTTTGAACTCCCCAGTTCCAAAATATGCAGAAATTTGGGAGCAGTAAGTCCAGATGTAAATGTGAACAAGCAGATACAAAAGTAACTCTGAAGTTGCATTGCCATAAAAGCTCAACAGAACTGGCATTGTAATTTGAAACTAAGCCAAGGCAATAGAGATTGTTTGAGGAGGGAAAGACCCGTCTTTCTGATGTGCGGGGTAGGAGATCAGGGGAGTAGGGCAGGGTGGAGGAGGAAGCAGTTTAGTCACAGGCCAGGAGGGTCAGTCTTAATAAGGTTTTCACTCACATCGAAATGGTCTTCTAAGTGGTTCAAACTGAAGTTCAACAACCTCTTAGCATGGTGAGCAGAATCCTAACCTTTTCTGAAACTTTGTACATCAGGGTTTTCGGTGTTTTAATTTCTTGTAAAATTCAGAAGTGAACAAAAGATCAGGCATTGCAATTCTGGCAATGTCCATAATAGGTGGAAACATTACCCTGAAAGATTTAGGGATTTTGTCTTCTTTCCATTTATTGCAATAAATGGTTGGTAGAGTCTCCCCAGTTTTTGAGAATGCAAAGCATCTTGTGCTGTCATTGCTGCTTTAGCACACTTTTGGTAAAAAGTATAAGACTTTACATTTTACAAATTGCCCATTCCTGGAAAAATAATCTTTGCTGAAACTGTGGCACATTCACCAGAGGGCTCATAGACATTTGCTTTCATTATTGCCCTTTTAAGCTTCTCATGTGCGGATGAAAGCCTAGAAAATGTTTTGATTGAGTACATTATGGGAAGAAATGTAAATAATAACCAAAGCTATTTAAACACGTGTAAAAAGAAAACACATGTTTCCACTGTGCCCTAGGACAGATCTAGAGAAATCCATTTCCATTTGTAAAGGGCTGTGAATAGAAAAAAACAAGTCTAAATATTAAGAATATTTACCAGAACAGCAGATAATTGAAAATGTGTTGTGCCATTTACAAAACCACACGAGTGCCCAGTTCCCCCTCAGTTGTCCGTGTCTGATTGGGAACATTAGAGAACTCTCTCCATCAGTGTGTCTGTGCCTGCAGAACAGCTCCATTCCTACAGCTGGGGTGCAGGACAGGAGCAAATGCCACCTCCCCATGGGAAGAGCTGCTGCAAGTCAGAAGTGACAGCTGAAGTTAGTGGGACTTGCCAAGGACCTATATTTTGTCAGGGTTCACAGTTGTTAGACATACAGTAATGTTCATTGTTGTTAATGTGTAAGAAAAGGAAATTAATGTTTATGGATGGCGTTTCAGAGCAAGTTTTCACTGTCCTATCTGAAAATGCCTGATGGTTTATAAGGAGGAAGGGCTGGGCTCAAAGGGAAAAGTGTTTCACTTCCAAAATTTATTTTAAATAGGAAAAGGCCCTGTTTTCAATGGGCTGGGAAAATAAATACAAACCAAAACAAACAGCACACATACAAATCTGCCCTCATGGGGATGCTGGGGAGAAGGGCTCACAATCAGGCCTGTGTCTGAAGAGCAAAGAGAAAGCTTTCTTTGGCAGGTACCACGCATCGGGCGTTGGGAAAAGGAGAACATTTCTCAGACAGAGGGAAGAATAGGAAGAACTTGCTTGTTTTGGCGATTCTCGTCTTTTTCTTTTTCTCCTCTTGTTGTGTGAACACCCACTGATTTCCTAACATGGTGGTAATGCGCCCCACCGCAGAATGCTGCGTGGGTGTCGACAAAGAGAGAGGAAGCCTGCTAACTCAGCCCCGACATTCGCCGAAGATGCCTGGGATGCCACAGAAGAATGAGCAGACGGCTACACGCTTTGGCCGGAGATTTAAGCTAAGATTTTAGAGGAGTGCTCAGCTTAGAAGAAAAGCCAAAAAAAAAAGCCACTGCAGACAGAAACCACAGTACCCAGGAAAATTTAATTTATTTTATGGCATTTTCCAAAGGACTGGGCTTCTTAGATGTTAATTGCAAAACAAAGGTTGTAAGAATGGAATAAAAGGCAGTAAAAAAAAAAAAATTACTGCTTCACAAACACAAAAATGTAGTAAACCCCTAATATTTAGACAATACATTGAGGTAAGTGCGTGCCCTGGAAGATGAGCTCTGTTTTGGAGTCTATTTCTCTCTGTCCATCTTGTGATCAGACAGTAGGGGATATAAAATCTAAAACAAAGATACCCACATGGTAGTTCAAGCAGCACACTGCTCCTGGCTTCCACATGGTTAAAGACAGCTTTGTTTTCACGATTAAAGAAAAATTTTATTACAAGAAAACACACACACACACACACACACACACACACACACCCCCCATTCTCCCTAACAGGGATACTTTAGTAATGAAGACAAGCCAGACATCAGACAGCACATTTTCATGCCGCCTCTGACACTTACGATCTATGCGACCTTGGACAAGTTGCTTGAACGCTGAGTCTGGTTCTTCAGAACAAGAGTTAAGAATGCTGGCTAGAAAAGGCTGCCCCAAGGATCTGCCACGGGTATGTGGAAGACCCAGCACAGTGCTGACACCTAGCAGGTTGAAACTCAGTAACAGGTAACTAGTAGGGATAGTAATGCTAAAGGCCACATGGATGGGGTAAGGCTGGAAGGAATGAATTTGCAGTCCCTAGCTGCAGAAGAGTCAGAAGATACTGCAGCTAATCTTACCCTGGGGTAGAATGTGGTTTTGACTTTCTGAAGACAAAATGAGAAAAACTATTTAATAATTTGTAACTCACAGACCATGTTCCCCTCTGCCTTTTATTAGAGGAGCAAGAGATGTTGCAATGGAAGCATGCTGCAAACCCCTGGCAAATAAATGTGACCAGTGAGTAGAAACTACAATTTATTCTTTTATTCCTTCCAACGCTTGGCTCCTTCTGAGTGACAGAAGAGGACAAGACCCTCATCCTCTGGAAAGCAGGGAACAATGAGTGTTCCTACTGTCCAGGGTGGACTGAGCACATGGGAAGGGGAGGGGCAGCTCCCTGAGAGAAGATGCACGGAATCGGATAAGGCTCCTCAGGGGAAGTGACACCCAAGCATAGCTTGGCAGGGTGATAAGGAGCTGGCACAGCAGACTGGAAGAAGAGAGTTTCAGGGAGAGGAAGAAGCATGTGCAAAGGCCCTGAGGCAAAAAAAGCATAATGTTCTGGAGCCTGTCAGTTAGGCTATAGTGACAAGCTGATAAATGATCACGGAAGCTCTCCCAAGATTGCCTGGTGAAAGCCATCTGAGACCAATGACTCTTCTCCCTCTAGGGAAGAGGGGTTCCTCCTGAACTTGGCTTCCCACAGGTCCAGCTGCAGGGCTGCCAAAGTCTCCAGGTACTAGGCAAGTGACTTGCCCAGCATGCTCCTGAACAGCCAGGCTGTTTAGTACCTGAACCTGGAACTAAAATTTTTGTTACCCCCATCTCCACAGGATCATTTTCATACTTGCTCAATGGACAGGGTGATCAGTGGGAGAACTGGGGTCCCTCTGCTGGAATATAGCTACAAGGTACATTGAGCTGTACCCTAGCCAAGTACATCTAACTACAGGATGCCAAGAGAGCAGAGAATCTATGTGCATGCTGATCTGTGTGAGAATGCCAGCCTGTGCCAAGTGATTGCCCCGTGTTCCCTAGAACCCTCTGCACAATGGTGGGGGCCCAGCATAGGGAGGACACTGCTACCAGGGCTGTTTCTAAGTGAACAGCCATGTTAGAGGTGAGGGACACCCCTCAGGGAGTGAGAGCTAGTTGCTGGGAGGGCTAATGACCAGGACAGACATAGTGTCTGTAAACCACCAAAGCCCAAGAGTGGGTGGGTCACCTGGTGACAAGGAGGCCTGAAATTTGCAGTCAATTAAAGCCTATGCCTAGGCAAATCACTTGGTCTCCAGAGGGCCATGTCCCAGTGGTAACCTTAGTAGGAACCTTGTGAGTGGCTCAATCCACAGACATTTTTGACTTACTGGTGAATTGATACGTCTGTAACTCCAAATAAAATGGAGAATATACTTAGGCCCTACCTAAACTCTATGTTATGGGCTGAACTGTGTCTCTCCAAAATCCCTACATTGAAGTCCTAACCCCCAGGACATCAAAATTTAACTGTATATGGATATAAGATCTTTAAAGAGATAATTAAATTAAAATGAGGTCGCTAGGGTGGGGTCTAATCCAATATGAGGGGTATCCACATAAGAGGAAGAAATCAGGACAGAGACATACAGAAAGGGAAAACCATGTGAAGACAGAGAGAGAAGAAGGCCATCTATAAGCCAAAGAGAGAGGCCTAGAAGAAACCAACCCTTGATCTCAGACTTCCAGCCTCCAGAACTGGGAGAAAACAAACTTCTGTTGTTTAAGCTGTCCAGTCTGTGGTATTTTGTTATGGCAGCCCTAGCAAACTAATATACTGTATAACAGAAAAAAAACTAGGTCTGGTGACTAGGGGCCTGACTTGGCTACCTTGAAGCAGGGTCATAGGCTCTCATCCAGTCCCCAGGTTTGAGTCAATTCTCAGACCCATATCTCCTTCAATGGAGAGAGAGCCAGCCATCTCAAGTAAGGACTCTTCAATAATATTGCAAGCACATTCTGTAAATATTCCATTTGGGACCTGCAGCTGTTTATTAGGATACCTACACAATGAGAAAAGGGAAATACCCAAAACTTTTGAGGATGATTTGACATTGGCTCTGAGATAATGCTAGTTCTTGGGGTTCCTTATTGCCACTGTGACCCATCAGAGGGTGGTAAGTAGAAACTTGGCTTCAATTTATCTCACAAAGGGCCCAGCAGGTTTGTGAAAATCTGTAGTCGCCTTCTCAGTTGTTGAGTATATAACTGGGACAGATTTACTCTGCAACTGACAGAATCCATACTTGGACTCCACGGCTCATGGAGTGAGTGCTCTTATGGTAATGAAAGGCCAGAAGGAAGTCTCTGGAGTTCCTCCTCTCCATCAAAACCATAAACCAAAAAAGCAATATTGAGCCCTAGGAGATCAAAGAGACTATGCCACCATCAAAAACTTGAAATATTCAAGAGTATTTTTTCATATAATTCTCGTATTTAATTTGTCTCTTTGGCCTAAGTAGAAGACAAATGGGTCTTGGAGAATGACAGTGGATTAATGTAGGTTTAATCAGGCAGGGATCTTCTGGAGGTGGTCTGGAGCACTGTAGCACCTAGCATCAGCAGTACAGAGTAATAAAATGTGGCGTTTCTATCCCAGTGAGCAGACAACATAGAAGCATATCCAGTGCTAAAAGTTAATGAAAACTATGGCAACCTCATAAAGACAGGCCCATTGATGGCTCAGTCTCTCAGTGACAACGGTTTGGATCACTTTGCCAGGTAAAGAATCCTGATCAGCTGTGTTACTGGCTAAGGACAAAGGGAATACATAATAAATATTAGAGGAGGGAAGATATAAACACCAGCTATTTATTTCATTAACTTGTTACCAAAGTCAGAATGATAGCATCTTCCTATAGTGTCTTCCTTGCTGTATCATGTATATATTCATGTATTAATTAAGTTTTTTGGCTTTCTGCTTCCTTACTATTTTATTCAAGGTATGTTAGTAATAGTTAACTTTATAATTTAGTCAGCAAGTTAACAAATACCAACTGTGACTGAAATACAGGAGGAATACACATCACTCAGAAATCCTGGACTTGGAGCTAGGACTCGAGACTTTGAGTTATCTCTCGTGGAGGAGATGCTGAGCACATTCCGTTGCAGTTGAGAGAGTTGTGTAGTTGGCACTAGCTTGTTATTGTTTGGAAGTTTATGGAAGAGGAAAACTTCAGTGGATATTGGTAACGTGTCCACTCACGCCAAATTTTTGACCATCCTCTCTGTGTTTTGGTAACTTCCCTTATTTTATAAGTCCCACTTTCCCAAGGTAAAAGCCAAACATTTTCCATCCCCGGGCTCACATGCAACTAGGGTATGGCCATGGGATCTAGTTTTGCCTTGCAGTAGGCTCAGAAGGAACAGCCCAGGGCTATAGCCACATGCTGGACAGTCAATCTTCTGCAGGCTGGGACAGAAGCTGATACCTGGGCTTGGGCATCACAGATGGCAGCTGCAATGGCACACATACCAAAGCTGTCCCTGTCTTGTGACTGAGGTTATGCTGTCTGTATAGCTTCAGAATGGGGCCGTCTGGTCCTCCCACGGGTGGATCCTATGAGCTACCTAATACCTTTAATCAATTTCTTCTCAGCTGAAGAGCCAGACCCTCTGGCTAGTCTCAAGCAGAAACAAAATTAAATAAAGGATATTAGGCAAGTAAGGATCTTGACCACAAAAGGTTTTGCACTGGAGACTATCGCATTTTTGTTTTCAAAAGGTCACTTTGGCAGGAGAGGTGTGGATGAATTGGAAGGAAAATCAGGAGGCCACAGCAGGAATTCAAGAGCTGACTAAGAAGTGCCATGACCAAGGGAGTGACAATGGGAAAAAGGGAAAAAATTAAGGAGAAAAAGGCAAACAACCCAATACAAAGATGGGCAAGGGCTATAAATATGCAGTTCAGTCAATAAACACATAAAAACAGAAAGATAAGTAAAAATCAAAGCACATGGGATCTTTTTTGAATTTTGGCCTGTCAGAGTGGCAGAAATTAAAAATACTAGTAACACCCAATATTGGCAAGATTAAGAGGAAAAACATTAATGAGGTAGAATTGACAGGAATTGACAGTGAAGTCTTTTAAAAAAGTTTCTTGTAACATGAACTTTTACTGAATCTGTTGAATTAACGTTTTAGGTGACCTAAAAAAGATGAGGCTCCTGGCAAATGCCTGTGCCATGCCGTTCACTGATTGAGTCTGGGAACACTCTTTGTATGCCTTTATATTATATGATTAAGGAAATGGCCTCAAAGCCATTTATGCTATTCTTTTATAAAGAAAACTCAGAGCATGAAAACTATTAATTTTATTAGAGTAATCAGCAAAGTTACCAGCCTAGAGTCTCCAGCTCACCCAGCATCATGTATTAGGCAACCATATCATGGTGACACACATTACTCACACAGATCTGGAAAGGGAAAAAGGTAAGAACTTCATGCAAATGAGAGAAGATATCCAATTTACACAAAAGCATAGCAACCTTCATTCGTCCAAACCACCAATACAGAGACAGCAATTCTTTCTGTTTTCAGGGAACATGAGACACAGAACTGAATACTGAGGAGGAAATGGGCAAGGCCTTACAGTTAGCGGCTTGAAACTGCTTTAGAAAAGGGCTTTAAGTAAGATTATGGGAACAGCTGAGAACAGGCAGTTAGATAAGTGTCTACTGGGATGTCTTTGGCTCCAAGGAAAGAGTGAAAGCATATATCCAGTTTCCATTTTCAATGCTGCTGCTCATAAACAATAGAAGGTGGCGGTATATCATTGCGTGTGTGCACTCCGTCCCTGCGGGTGTGCACAGCCTAGAAGATAATGAACCTTGATCATCTGTGAAAGGCAACCTTGTGGTAGAGATGGATGAACAGTGCTCTTACCTTTAGGAAATTAACAGTTTAGCATGAGGTTAAGCACTTACAACCAGAAGCAGTCATCTGTTTATGCTCTGGAGTTAAGCAGCAAGGTAATTTGGAGAAGAAAAGATGCTCTGGAGGTGGCAAAAAAATCAATCTTTACCAGTAAAGGGAAGAGAGAAAGGTAGGTAAACTGATTATAACACAATGTGACATGTTATAAAAGTGTTAAATGCTAGACGAGGGGAAACTGAGGAAGACTTTGGAGAAGTAATATTTGAGTTGGGTCTTAAAAGTGAAAAAGGAGTTTTCCGGACAAAAGAGAAACCTGTAAATGTAAATGTACAGAGGTATAAAGAATGCAAGTTTGCAGGAAGTAGGAAGTGAGAAGCAGGAGGAGACAAGCAGGATAGGTAAGTCATGACAGGCCTTGACCTTACCAGGAAGAGGAAAGATACAGCCACGCATGTAATTTTTCACCTGTACAAACATTTATTAAGTACCTACTGCAAGCCAGGAAATGTGCTCCATGCTGGAGATACGATAGATAATAAAAGAGGCAGCATCTGTCTTCAGTGGCTTACACGTTTGTGGAGAGACAGACATTAATCGAATGGTGTAAACAAAAGTGCAGGATGCTCGTGGGCCTGTAAGAAGGGGACCTATCGACAGGATAAGCTTCTCTGATGAGTGGACTTTGAGCAGAGAGTTGGAGGAGGCAGAGAGGAAGGGGAGGACTGGCACACCAACATGGGCCGAGGCCCCAAGATGAGCAGAAGAACAGAGCTTTGAAGTAGGAATCAAGTCTCCTATGGCTGGAGCAAGAAAGAAGGAAAAAGTGGTACAAGATGAGGCTGGGGAGGCAGCTACCTCAGAGATCCTGGCCTTCTTCCTGGGAGCCCTGGGGAAATCCTGGAGGGCTTTATGCAGAAGCACACAAGATCAGACCTGCGATTTTAAGGGATTACACCAACTGAAGTGTTGACAGCAGGTGGGGCATCGGCCACAGCAGATGCAAGGAAGCCAGCTAGGGAGTTAATGCCGGTGTCCAGGTGAGGCAGGAGCATGGACTGGTTAGTGGCAGCAGAGTAGGGACTGGCTAACGTGTGGACATCAAAAGACATGCTCAGTTAAAGGTTAACTGTTACCAGAAGTAGGAAGGAGAGGGAAGATGGTGCTTTCATACCAAGTTTACTTTCAAAGAGGGATACTGGCACAGCTGTTTTCCTAAAGAGTGAACAACACAATGTTGCGTTAGCATCATCCTGCCTCCCTCTCACCATCAACTGCACTACTTATCTCACTAAAGGAAGCCTGGCATTCATCCTGCCAGTGGTTATTTAAGGCTCCATGAGGCAAACCGAGGCTGCTCCTTGTTTGTGCTTGTTCAGTTAAATAAACCAAGTGAAACGCAAATGACAGCCTGAGAAAAATCATTTGCAACATATGTAACAGAAAAAGCATGACTATCTTTAAGGAGCTCTTAAAAACCAATAAAAGTATGTATGAACTTTAAACTAGAAATATTATAAAGAAATTGAAGTTTGAAAATACGTATATCATCAAGATATTCACTGGACCATTGTTTACAACAGTGAAAATATTAGATGCAACCTAAATGTTCCACCAATAAATCAGAGTATAGACATTTAATGGAATACTACACGGCCATTAAAAATGGTGATGTGGACTCCAAATGGTCAAAACAATCTTGAAAAATAATAACAAAGTTGAAAGACTCACACTTTCTAATTTCAAAACTTACTACAAAGCTACGGTAATCAAAATAGTGTGGTACCGGCATAAAGACAGACATATAGACCAATGAAATAGAATAGAAAGCCCAGAATAAACCTTCACATTTATGGTCAAATGATTTTTGATAAAAGTATCAAGACTATTCAGTGGGGAAAGGACAGGCTTTTCAACAAATGGTGCTGGGACAACTTACATCTGCAAAAGAATGAAGTTGGACCCCCTACGTTAAAACATATATAAACATTAACTCAAAATGGATCAAAGACCTAAATGTAAGAGTTAAATCTATAAAACTCTTACAAGAACAAATATGGAAAAGCTTCATGACATTGTATTCAGCAATAATTTCTTGGCTATAATACGAAAACCACAGGCAACAAGGGGCTGGCCCCATGGCCTAGCAGTTAAGTTCAGCATGCTCTGAGTCGGTAGCCTGGGTTTCATTCCTGGGCGGGGACCTACGCCACTTGTCAGCGGCCATGTTGTGGCAGAGACTCACATACACAATAGAGGAAGATTGCAAATCTTCCTCAAGTAAAAAGAGGAAGATTGGCAACAGATGTTAGCTCACGGTGAATCTTCCTCAGAAAAAAAAAAAAAAAGCCGAGGCAACAAAGAAAGAAGTAGATAAATTGGGTATATCAAAATCAAAATTTGTACATCAAAGAACATTATCAAAAGAATGAAAAGAGAACCGATAGAATGGGAAAAATATTTGCAACTCATATGTCTGATAAGGGATTTATATTAAGAATATATAAAGAACTCCTACAACTCAAAAACAAACAACCCAATGAAAAAATTGGCAAAGGCAACAAACTGGATAATCTGGAAAAAAATGGATAAATTCTTAGACTCATACAATCTCCCAAAACTGAATCAAGAAGAAATAGAGAATCTGAGTAGAGCAATCACAAGTAAAGAGACTGAAACAGTAATCAAAAATCTCCCAAGGAACAAAAGTCCAGGACCAGATGGGCTCTCTGGAGAATTCTACCAAACATTCAAAGAAGATTTAATACCTAGCCTTCTCAAACCATTCCGAAAAAACTGAAGACAATGGAACACTTCCTAATTCATTCTATGAGGCCAACATCACCTTGATCCCAAAACCAGACAAGGACAACACAGAGATGGAAAATTACAGGTCAATATTGCTGATGAACATAGAAGCAAAACTCCTCAACAAAATGTTGGCAAACAGAATATAGCAATACATTGAAAGGATCATACACCACAATCAAGTGAGATTTATACCAGGGACACAGTGATGGCTCAACATTCACAAATCAATCAATGTGATGCACCACATTAACAAAATGCTAAGTAAAAATCACATCATCATCTCAATAGACGCAGAGAGAGCATTTGACAAGATCCGTTTATGATAAAAACTCTCAATAAAATGGGTATAGAAGGAAAGTACCTCAACATAATAAAGGCCATATGTGACAAACTCACAGCCAACATCAGACTCAATGGGGAAAAACTGAAAGCCATCCCTCTGAGAACAGGAGCAAGACAAGGGTGCCCACTCTCACCACTCCTATTCAACACAGTACTGGAGGTTTTGGCCAGACCAATTAGGCAAGAAAAAGAAATAAAAGGTATCCAAATTGTAAAGGAAGAAGTTTGCAGATGACATGATTCTCTATATAGAAAGCCCTAAGGAATCCATTGGAAAACTATTAGAAATAATCAACAACTACAGCAAGGTTGCAGGTTACAAAAATCAGTTACATTTCTATACTCTAATAATGAACTAGGATAAAGAGAATTCAAGAATACAACCCCATTTACAACTGCAACAAAAAGAATAAAATATCTAGGAATAAATTTATCCAAGGAGGTGAAAGATCTATACATTGAAAACTATAAGACATTATTGAAAGAAATTGAAGATGACATAAAGAAATGGAAAGATATCCCATGCTCATGGATTGGAAGAATAAACATAGTTTAAATGTCCATATTACCTAAAGCAATCTACAGATTCAATGCAATCCCAGTCAGAATCCCAGTGACATTCCTCATAGAAATAACACAAAGAATCCTAAAATTTACATGGAACAACAAAAGACACTGAATAGCAATGGCAATTCTAAGAAAAGAACAAAGCTGAAGGCATCATAATCCCTGATTTCAAAATATACTACAAACCTATAGTAATCAAAACAGCATGGTACTGGCACAAAAGACACAGAGATCAATGGAACAGAAGTGAAAACCCAGCAATAAAACCACAGATCTATGGACAGCTAATCTTCGACAAAGGAGCCAAGAACATACAATGGAGAAAGGAAAAGTCTCTTCCATATATGGTGTTGGGAAAACTGGACAGCCACATGCAAAATATGAAAGTAGACTGTTATCTTACACCATACACAAAAATTAACCCAAAATGGATTAAAGATTTGAAGGTAAGACATGAAACCATAAAATTCCTAGAAGAAAATATAGGCAGTACACTCTGACATCAGTCTTAGCAGCATCTTTTCAAATATCTTGTCTACTCAGGCATGGGAAACAAAATAAACAAATGGGACTACATCAGACTAAAGAGCTTCTGGAAGGCAAAGGAAACCATGAACAAAACAAACAGACAACCCACCAACTGGGACAAAATATTTGCAAATCATATATCTGACAAGGGGTTAATCTCCAGAATATATAAAGAACTTATATAACTCAACAACAAAAAAACAAACAACCTGATCAAAAAGTGGGCAGAGGATATGGACATACATTTTTCCAAAGAAGATATACAGATGGTTAACAGGCACATGAAAAGATATTCAACATCACTATTAGGGAAATGCAAATCAAAACTACAATGAGATATCCCCTTACAACTATTAGAATGTCTATAATTACCAAGACAGAAAATAAAAAATGTTGGAGAGGATGTGGAGACAAGGGAACCCTCATGGGAATGCAAACTGGTGCAGCCACTATGGAAAACAGTATGGAGATTTCTAAAAAATTTAAAAATAGAAATATCATACGATTCAGCTATCCTACTGCTGGGTACCCAAAGAACTTGAAATCAACAATTCAAAGAGATTTATGCACCTCTGTGTTAACTGTGGCACTACTCACACTAGGCAAGATGTGGAAGCAACTCAAGTAGCCAACAACTGATGAATGGATGGAGAAGATGTGAGATATATATATATATATACACACACACATACACACACACAATGGAATACTACTCAGCCATAAAAAAGACAAAATCGTTCCATTTGTAACAACATGGATGGACCTTGAGGGAATTATGTTAAGTGAAATAAGCCAGGCAGAGAAAGACAAACACTGCATGATTTCACTCATATGTGGAAGACAAATAAACACATGGACAAGGAGAACAGATTAGTGGTTACCAGAGGGGAAGGGGGTTGGGGGGTTGGGTGAAAGGGTAAGGGGCCCCATATATATGGTGATGGATAAAAATTAGACTATTGGAGGGGCCAGCCCCATTGCCTGGTGGTTAAGTTCAGTGCTCTCTGCTTCAGTGGCCCAGGTTCACGGGTTCGGATCCCAGGTACAGATCTACACCATTCGTCAGCCATGCTGTGGCAGCGACCTACAGATAAACTAGAGGAAGACTGGCACAGATGTTAGTGCAGGGCTAATCTTCCACAAGCAAAAAAACAACAACAAAAAAGCAAATTAAAAAAAAAATTAGACTCTTGGTGGTGAGCACAATGCAGTCTATACAGAATACTTATAGATAATAATGTACCTGAAATTTCACAACGTTATAAACCACTATGACCTCAATAAAATAATAAAAAATAAATAAATAATAGGCAAAGGACATAAACAGACATTTCTCCAAAGCAGATATACAAATAGCCAATAAGCACATGAAAAGATGGTCAATATCACTACCCATTAGGGAAGTGCATTTGAAACCATAGTGAGATACCACTTCACATCTATTAGCATGGCTACTATCAAAATAACAGAAAATTCGTGTTGGCAAGATTATGGAAAAATTAGAACCCTCATGTATTGTTGGTGAGAATGTAAAATGGTGCAGTCACTATGCAAAACAGTACGGCAGTTTCTCAAAAAAACTAAACACAGAATTACCAGGTGATCCAGCGATTCTGCTTTAAGGTATATATCCAAAGAATTGAAAGCAGGAACTGAACTAGATATTTTTATACCAATGTTCACAGCAGCATTATTCACAACAGTCAAAAGGTGGAAACAATCCAACTACTCAAGCACTTCATTGACAGATGAAATACATATATATTTGTATTTATTTACTTTCTAATACATATAATATACTAGAATAGTGGTTACTAGGGGCTGGAGGAAGGAGCAATGGGGAATTACTGTTTAATGGGTAAAAGAGTTTCAGTATGGGATGATGGAAAATTTCTGGAAATGGATAGTGGTGATGGTTGCACAACAATGTGAATGCACTTAATGCCACTACATTTTATACTTAAAAATCGCTAAAATAGTAAATTTTATGTTATATATAGTTTAACACAATAAAACAAAACTTTTAAAAACAGTGATGTACATGTTTTAAAGGACTTTTATATTATGTAAGGTGGAAAAAATAGATTACAAAATTATACATACAGAAAGATGACTTTTCTGTTTAAAAACAAACTTTTTGCTCACATGAGCCCAAAAAGGCTTTGATTTTCATCTTGGGGCCAGAACTGTGTTCCCTGCCTGTGAGAGAGGCTGGGAAATTGAGTCTTTAGCTTTCTTCACCCAGTAGGAGAGGCAGGCAGGGAAGGGCTAGTTGAGGATGGGTATGGACCAAGCCACCTCCACACCAGAGATGAAGGTCTTGGAACCTTCTCCATTCCTTTTCCTTTTCCTTTTGTACCAGTTAGATTGTGAGACTAGCCAGATCTGCTGGAATACAAAGGATGCAAGCTCCTAGGGCTTTTCTCAAGATTTATACCACTACCAAATGAAAAACCTGAAAGCATCATCTAATAGAATATTGTTTGGACTGAAAATTCCACTTGTTCAAGGCTTTCGGTTTGGGTAAAATTAATGTCTGCCTACTTATCAGCTGCGACCAGGTGGACATTTCGGATCAAGTATGCCTTCAAAGGGGAGTACTTAACACAATTCTTTCCCTAAAAGATGGTGCACTGGCATAATCCAGTTCACAGCAGTGCAGCACTGTCCTCTGAGGATTAACACGAGGCTGACTGTATTTGTACCACAAAGAGCACTATGAAATGCTGACTTAAAGCAAAATAATTAAAAATACAACAATGACAGAATGGAAAGAACAGTGGGCTGGGAGTCAGAAGAGCTAGGTCTGGGGTCAGGTTCTGCCACTTGTCACTCAAGTCCTCTTTCCTTCAACATATCATTGCATCTGTATATCAGGCACTGGGCTAAGGACGGGGGCAGGGGGGCGGGATGGGGCTGAGGATGAGCTGGGAAGATGCCAAATAAACAAGATCATCTCTGTCCTCAGGATGATCTTTTACTCTGGCAAACCCCTTATCTTGCAGATCGTCAGCTTCTTCACCTATAACTCAAAGACATTACCATTCTCAAAGGGTTATTAGGAAACAGAGTAGGATATTTCAACCTCCGTGCCCTAGATATTTTGGGCCAGATAGTGGGATTTGGGATGGGAGGCCGTCCTGTGCATTGTAGGATATTTAGTGGCATCCTTGGCTCCTACTCACTAGATGCCACTAAGCTCCCTGCCATCCCTCCCACTGTAGTTATAACAACCAAACTGTCTGCAGACGTTATCAAAAGTCCCCTGGGGCAAAACCACCCCAGTTGGGAACCTCTGAAATAGGGTGACATATATGAAAGCATTTAAAAGCATAAAGCCCCAAATCAAGTCAGTATTAATGTAAATCCATTCAAAAGACTACTTGTGAACAACAACAACAAAAATCCTTTAAAGAATTTACAGTTTCCTTAGGAATGTTTTATTTTCTATTTTTATATATTTTGCCTACCATTAAAAGCCCTGCAGGGCTTTTTGGTTAATTTTCTTTACTCAAACAAAGAATCTTCATTAGAACATATTTTTTAAATGTATCACTAACATGACAGTCAGAGTCAAACATAATAGCCATCTCTACAAAGCAGAAATTTTATCCAAAATCAAAGTACTCTGTGCCTACCTTTTAAGGACAAGGGACTGGATCTTGTGAATTCTGTATTTGACGGCCTGTGCTGTTTACGAACCTCCAAGTACCGCTTAACTCTTGAATCAATGGTTTCTTTTAACAGTAAACAGACTTCCTAAAGCAAATTTAAAAATTAGATATAATTTTCTAATTTAATGCAATGCAAAGTCAACATCATGAATATTAAAAAGTCAACACTGAAGATTTCATTTTGTTTGCTTTTTTATTTAGCTACAAATGCTGAAAGGCATGTTATCTGTGCTCATGGATAACACCGCAGATTTAAATTTGCTACTGAGGTCTGTTCGAAGCCATGACATTGGCTCATTCTACGATCTGAGAAATTCACTTAATCTCCCTCTGCCTCAGCTTCACATTTTTAATAGGAAAATAAAAACACTTTAATGTAAACATGAGGGTGACAATTGTGATGAAATCAGAGAGATAATGACTGTTTTTATATAAATATCAATCAGTTGTGACAAATAGAAGGGAGAAGTCAAACAGAACCAACACTAACTGGCAGCAAGGGCCCCAGTGAAGTGGCGGCTGTGTCCAGGCAGGGGACTGAGGATGAGGGAAGGACCCAGGAGGCAGGACATATTCAGAGGGAACCCTGACCCCAACCCAGCCAACAAGGGGCAGCCCCCCATGGTTTTAGTGGACTGTTGTCATGTGGAGATACAAGGCACAGTGTCACCAGATCTTCCAATTTGTTCAAGAGGGGCCAGAAATAGTAATTTTTATACAAAAATTTCCCATGCTTCAAACTTGGTTCAAAAAACTTTGTAAATCTAAACAGCCTCATTCATTAGTTTCTGACCTCAGGTTTATAAATCTACTCCCTCAAAAAGGAGCAGCATTGCGTAGTGGGTTGAAAAGAGAACTAGAAATCAGTAATCTGATTTTCTTCGACACTCTTGTTGATGATACTGTATTTGCCCACTTGCTTTTGTGAAAACTGCATTATATTCAGCTATTAATGGCGAAAATAATTTAACTTCTTATATTTCTTTAAAGTAGATTAATATTAGGCAACAGAAACACATGGTTTTAACTCAATGTTAACATACATACCACTAGCAAATTTCTGGAGCAATCTATTGTTTTATGTATCAGTGTTATTTATAAATAGAAAAACAAAAACTTTGAAAGTCAAACCATGCTAAAGTGTGTCCATCTTAGCCACATTACCAGAAAAATGTAACCGAACGTAGGGAAAGGAAAAAAATGCACATAAATCTAAATTTCCTAACTAAGATTAAGAACTGATGCATAAGGACTGATAATTCTGGTTAAATTCCCAAAGATTCTGCAGAAGGTTCAGAACTGCTGAGGTCACCTCAAACCTGTTTCACTGGTTTCTTGCAATGCCATCTCAGGTTGATCTCTTAGAATCTTCATAAATTAAAGCAAGAACAAAGTTTTAAGCTTCTTAGAAGGGCAACAAGAGCCAAATTTTTCTTTTGTTGCAAATATATGCACTCCTCAAACAGTACAGAAAACCCTAGATTTAATTCCCAAATGTGAGTTTCTAGATAAAACTACAGAAACTTGGGCCGGCCCCGTAGATGAGTGGTTAAGTTCGCGCTCTCCGCTGTGGCGGCCCAGGGTTTCGCTATTTGGGATCCTGGGCGCGGACATGGCACCGCTCATTAGGCCATGTTGAGGCAGCGTCCCACATGCCACAACTAGAAGGACCTGCAACTAAGATATACAACTATGTACCGGGGGGATTTGGGGAGATAAAGCAGGAAAAAAACCAAAGAACAAAAAACAAATGACAAACACTGGCCTCCTCTCTCCTGCTCTCATTTTGCAGCCCAAAGATGCAGTGCCTTGTGGAATACAAAGATATCCGTTTACAGTTGAGTGTTTTGGCATTGTTCACACAACAGAAAGGCAGCCTTGCCTCATACTGTTGTTTTAACAATTAAAGAATTTTGCTTCACATGCAGGGTTCAACTATGACTGAGCTAGAAAATATGTGAAAGACATACATGGAAACAAGGATTGTTAAAATTTGGCCATAAATGCCCTATAAGGCTAGAACTAAAAATAGCAGGACAAAAATAAAGCAAAGGCCCATACACACACTTTCTCCCTATAGTTTCGGGGCTTTCCTTCGATGAGTCAGGTTTGATGAATGGAAGGTGGACCATGTGCAATGTGGTCAAGACACCCTAGTAACTAACCACACCACACTGAGCCAAAGCTCTCTCTTCAGAACCCAGGCACTGCAAGACAAGACAAATTGCCAGCTACACTGGAGGGGTGGACAAGAAGACCAAGTTAAAGTCAATGAGCGAGAGAGCCGTATGGCATCTCTAGGCGGTCAGGAGCTCATGTTGGCTTCCTCAAGTTTGCAAGTGGAACAGTCTGAGTTCGACTGTTTGGGTACAAAGACTACTCATGCTGGACTCAAAATAAACATATGTTTAATACATGTAATTAGTCCCCTTTTCTGGAAAGGAACTGGATATTCTTAAGACTTTCGCTATATAAAGTGACTGTTAAGAGACAATCAAATTGGTTGCTCATGAAATCCTAATCATGAGATGATCTAATGATAAAAAAGACGAAAGCATGGAGACACTGAACATAGGCTCAAGTCATATCCTTTCCTCAATTAGCTTTTCTCCCTTCTCACACATATACACATACAAATTATCCCAGAGCAATTTTAATGTCAGTGAATATATTTTAAAGGAACAACTTAAAGTAGAAGTAGCAACCCATCTACTTTGCTCTGAGAGGACGGCTCGGCTTGTTGGCACAACCCGCCCTCTTGCAGCTGCCATGCCAGCGGAGCGCTGCAGGTCCAATCGTGCACAGAGCATCTTTGCTAAGTCATGCCCTGCTGCCCGGATGTAGGTACTAGGTGGAGCAGCATAGCTGCGTGTGGCACCCTGGAAAAATCTAGCCTCACACTTGGCTAAGAGGTGATTCACACACATAGCTTTATTTTAAAGCCTTTCACATCAACTGACTCTTGGCAAAACTGACTAAATATCAATGAGAAAGGTTTAAGGCTGAGGTGGTAAAGCTGGGAGAGAATGGAGGAAAATCTGGGCCTGGAATAGTGGATTCCAGAATGCTGTTAATGTAAGTCAAGTCAGAAACCTTTTGGGTGAGGTCCTCTCAGGTGAATATCAGTCACTTAGAGGAAATAAATGAACTGTTTTGAATCATGGGGACATGTGTTGGTAAGCCAAAGCTTGGAATTATATGGCGGTGAGTTGTAATAGAAGATGCAGGCCTCCTAGATATTAAGTCCTGAAGAGAACAGCCCATGGTTATTAACTCAAAAGAGAAATCCCGTCATACCAAATATTGTGCCTTCCTTCTCCCAGCTTTGGGCCACCAGGTATCCCTTGCAAAATTATGACAGCTAAGTCCTGATAATATTATTACCTTTTGACTGAAAATTTATTACTTATAAATTTTCTTTTGGGGAGATTTTTTTCTTTTTAGTAATCTTCAAAAGCTGACTAAAAATAGTTATTACAGTAAAGGTTTTTTAAGTTGGTTTTTTTCCCCCACTATTACTAGTTTCTTCTTCATATACTACCTTTTAATAAAACTTATTTTTATTTCTGGCTCTAGAAAGCTATTGTGACAAATGAATATCATGGGGGACACGAAGTGCTATAATATTTTGAAAGTTATGTGAAAGCTGCTGCCTCGCTCTCCCTGCTCTTTCGGGGAGGGACCTGGAGAAGGAAGCCACACGGGTGATGAGAGGTAGATGGGCCTTCTAACCCTCTCCCACAGAAGCACTTGAGTGGGATCATGGAAACTGAGAGCCACGAGTGACAGCCAGCCTCCGGTGGAACCTCTTCACTTGCAGATGAGGAGACTGAGGCCCGGGAGGTCAAACTCCGTGCTCCCAGTCACACATCCGTTCGCTTTACTGACTGACTGTGGTGAGAGAAGGAATGTGGTCAAACATCTCTGCATTTCCTGTCAACGTCTCCTGCTAACAAAAGGACGGTAGAAGATCCAAGTGGAGAAGATGAGGATTTCAGACAGGTGTGAAAGATCAGCCACGTTTTAGCCTCCACACCTGTTCCAGGTGCTCGGTCCATCCTTCCAACCAGTCAGATTAAAATATCTGCTCACCTGGAATAGTCACCTTAATGATTTCTTTTGTAATACAGACAATGCCAGAACAAAGAGGTAGGAAATTTCTAGTTTAAATAATAGAGTAGTATATGAAATATATGGATGTGTCAGTTTCTGAAGGAAAAAAAAAAAAAAACCAGTGTGTGTCTGTCATTGGGAACAGAATAATTGTTTTTCAAGGGTTAAAAATCACTCAATATTTTTTGCCCACTAAGGAAAATGAAAGCTGGAAAGAGTTACTATTCCTTCTAGCAGCAGCTACTCGCATTTAGATAGTGAAAAGTTCTGTGGTACCTTTTTCTTCTGCTCAGAAAACCAGCTGGTATCCTGGTTGGAACCTTGCGGCAGTATATGAAGATCCACCAGGACAGCAAAATCCCCACACTGAAAGACATTAATGGCAGAGTTAGCTCACGCCCAGAGAACAATGAGAGAAGATCTCACAAATTCCTATGTGGTTGCTCATGATGAAATGGCAACAAAGTTCACTACTGGGCAGAAATGTTAATATGGGACAGGGCTACAAGTCATAACCTACTAGTTTTTCAAGTTTAATATTTATGGTACAGTGCTAAAGAGAAATACAATTTTTATCAAGATAGAAAAGACAAAATATCTATCTCTGGGCCAAACCTTGAAGGGGGATGCCCAGGCATCCAGTGGCAGCTAGAAGACTATCAAACACTGAATGAAGTTAAATAGGTCAGAACTAGGGAGGCTCCAGAAAAAAAATGATTCTGTGGACAGCCAGGGGAATTCTTTCCTGTAGGTAGGAAAGAACAAATATAAGCTATTGTACTTTTAGACAGACAAAGGATTGAGAGATGCTGAATGACTGTTATCAAAACTAAATAAGTTTCATTAAAATATGCTCTAAAACTTTACAAAAGCTGGCTTCCTTTCACTGTTCAATAGAGTAGCCAATAGCCATGTGTGACTATTGAGCACTTGAAATGTGGCTACTGTGACTGAGAAACTCAATTTTAAATTTCATTTCATTTTAATTTAATTTAAATAGCCACATGTGGCTAGAAGCTCTGTGGCACAGCTATAGACCCTGTAAAAAGCTGTAGCCTTATAAATCTTCACACCTTAAGAGTAAACCAATTTCTGAGAATTTCAAGATAACTGTGGATGAACTAACTTAGAAAGGAATAGAAGATCGAGACTGCCATGTTGGGGTGGTCTCAGAGGCCCAAAGGTCAGTTTATGGCCCACAGGGAAAAGTCACTTCTGTAACTCTTTGGCTAAACAGATTTTTTTTTTTAATTCTGTGTTATAATTCAATGGTGAAAGGAAAGTATTTTCAGCAAATGGTGTGAGAATACCAGATATAAATATGGAAAGAAAATAAAACTTAAAACCTACCTGACCCATATGCTAAAGTTAATTTGAGATGGATCATAGACCTAAACAGAAAAGCCAAAACTATCTTCCTGATCTTAGGGCAGGAAAATATTTCTTATCCGGTACCCAGAAAGCTCTAAATATAGAAGAGAAAATTGTTGGATTGGACTTTGTGAAAATTTAAAACTTTTGCTCATCAAAAGACACCATTAATAAAATGAATATGTATGTCAGACTCCAAGAAAATATTCATATATCTGACATATACAGATATCTGACATAAAGGACTAGTATCCAAAATATGCAAAGAACTCCTACAAATCAATATTAAAAACACAAACAACCCAAGCTTGAACATATTCTTCACAATGAAGATAAACAAATGGCTAATGAGCACATGAAAAAAAAGTGTTCAACATCATCAGTCATCAGGCAAATGCAAATTGAAACCACCAAGAGATACAACTACATACCTGCCAGAATGACTAAAATTAAAAAGACTGACACACCAAATGCTGGTAAGGATGTGGAGCAAGCCAAATTCTCATACACTGCTGGTGGAAATGTAAAATGATTCAACCACTTTGGCAAATGGTTTGTCAGTCTCCTATAGTTAAACATACATTTATTTACTGCCTGAGCCAGCAATTCCACCGCAGGTATTTACTGAGAGAGATAAAATATATGTGCACGCAAAGACTTGTATGCAAATGTTCATGGAAGGTTTATTCAAAATAGCCGAAATGGAAGACAACTCAAAACTCTGTTAAGAGAATAAACAAACTGTGGCATATTCACGCAATGGAATGCTCCCCATCAGCTCAACATGGACTATATCAAAACCATTATGTTGAGTAAAAGAAGCCAGGGTTAAAGAATACATACTGTATGATTCCATTTATAGAAAGTTCCAGAACAACAAAACTAAATCTCTGGTCACAGCAATTAGAACAGTGATTGCCTGGGGAGGAACTGGCTGAGAACAGGCAAGAGAACTTTGTGTGGTGATGAGAATGTTCTATATCTTGATGGGGTATATCCCTGAGATCAGATCATTTCACTGTATACAAATTACACATCAACAATAAATAATTTTTAAAATATGGGTAAAAATACATTCATATTCGTTGATAGCTATTTAAAATGTAAGCATTATGTCCTTGAAAATGTGTGGATATTTTGGGGGACAACAAAGTGAAGTTCACTGGGTAATAAATGGTGAAGTATGATGAAAGATGGTCTCTCAAGATGTCACACAGTGCAGTGTGACCCAGTGAACTGCAGTTTAGTGTTTTGCAACCAGCATTTTATTTTAATGAAAGAGAATAGAAGAGAATATTGGAATGGGATAAAAAATATCAATGTGCTACATGGTAAGGTCAAGTATTGTTTTGTGAAACTTATGTATGAGTGTACTGAGTTATGATGTAAAGCCTATTTTTTACTGTGGGTTGTGGTCAAAACTGCTTGAAAATTGTATTCAAGTATACTGTTATTTTAAGTTTTTTCACAACTGTTGATTACAGATTTAACCTTTAAGGAGTATGCTGCCACCAGGTGGAGGTCATATGCCACAACTACATGATGTTAGCCAGAGGTTATTAAACTTTCATGTGCCATAGACCTGTTTGGCCTGCTGTGAAGCTGATGAAATAGGCTCAGAATAATTTTTTAAATGCATGAAACACAATCCTTAGGATTAAAAAGCTAACCAATTTGATTTAACTGTGGTTATCCAAATTAAAAAAAAAACAAGCCTGTGATATAGTAATGTATGTACTTGTTTATTAAGGTATTGGCTCTTGTTACCTAGTGGTGGGTCTAACAGTGATCTAACAGATCACATAGTGGTGATAAAATAACTACTATAAATCCAAAGTAGTGATAAGCATAAATATTTTCAGATATGTGCCACCATTATAACATGAAAAGAGCTGTGATTTCTAAGGGGGATATATTGCTGATACTACTGTGTCTTGAACACTTCATTCATAATAAAAACTAAACTTATTAGAACTTGGTCAAAATAAAGATGTACTTTTTTTTCCCAGCCAAGTTCACCGACCCTCTGAATTCTATCATGGGCCCCTTGAGGCTCCACAGATTGCAGAGCAAGAGCCCCTCCACAGCAGCGAGATGTGCCTCTCAGGTTATTCTACCCTGAGTCCTCAAACCAAGTTCTCTGCTACTCCTCCTTCGTTAGCAAAAATCATTTTTAAAATAGTAAAATAACAATAATGATGCTTGAACAATTTGAACTGATACTATGTAAGAGTAACTTTTTAAAGAATTAAATAGCAAGGTCCAATTTGGTATTTTCTCATTTTGTAACTTTAATCACAAATAACCTAGTATAAACTGGATTATAAACAGATTGATTGGAATGTCTTCTTTTTTTTTTTAAATAAATCATCAAATCTTACTCTGGTGCTCCAGCCTTCCCGGGATTTCTGCCAGACTCCACCCCTGGGCACACAGGCAGTCCCCTCCCCTGCAGCTCCCTCTGCAGCCAGCAGTTCCGACTTCTCCAGCAAGAGCTCTCTCAGACTCCCCACACTAATCAAGGGTATTTTGCCTTTCTAAAGTTCCCTGCTCTCAAGGCTTTGCTGATTTTCTCCCATGAGTAAACAGAAGTGAAAAAAAAAGGCCTCTTGTTGCAGCCGGCAGCACAGCCTCCACTTCTCCTCCTCCTTAATTAGGAAGAGGTTACTTCTACTCTCAGCAGATAAACTCTCTGGCTCTCTGCTGAGAGGAGCAACACATGAACCATCACTTCTTTCTCAGGCCACAGCTGCTCATTTACACAGGCCAAGTTACTTCCTTAACAGCCCAAAGGCTACTAGAGAAAGCTTCACATCACATGCCCTGGGATGGGAGTCAACAGGCCAGGGTCAGGTCCAGCTTCTAGCCCCCTCCACCCAGAGGTTTCAGCCAAAAACCTGGGAGTCAACCCTAACCCCTCCCTTTCCCTAACCCTCCACCATCAGTCACCATGTCTTCTCGATTTTAATTCTTACAGAGCTAAACACACCCTCCTGTCTTGTTCCGCAGCTCACATCATTTCCCACTTGGAATATGAGGGCTACTTATCTTGGTGTCCCAGATGAACTATTGATGCCCTTGCCTGAAAAAGCTCTAACATAGAAACGGGAGCAGTGCACTCCTGCTGCAGCTCCGAGCATCACACATACGTGTCTGAGGAAGCCCTGCTTTCCCGCTGTCTCCCACTGTTCTTGGGCAGGTGCTGTTTTTGCCATTGGCTTCCAATGCACCTCAACATTCCTATGCTTAATGTATCCCTGAACCCTAGCAGGAGCGTGGACATCTCTGTGGAGCTTCTGTGAACAGCTGTCACTCCTACCTCTGGATCAGGCACATGATTCACGTACTTACTTATTTTTGCATCAAATGGCTTGTCTGCGTAGGGACCTCCCCTGCTAGACTGTTAGCTCATTGGCGGAGACAGCACCAATACCTCAGTGGACTTTGCCCTCCAAGGGTTAGCATAGTACCAGCTTACAGTAAGTGCTTAGTATTTAATGAAAGGAAGAAAGGAATGAACGAACAAATGACAGGACCAACGAGGTCTGAGTTTTGGGCAAACCACAGCCTTAACTGCAACCTAAGGGCTCCGAGCCCATTCTGGGGACAAGGCCATTCTGATTCAGCCCAGGACACTGATGCACCATAGAACAACTTCGTCCTTCCTTATTCTGGAGTGATGACAACTATGTCATCACCAATGACAACTAGTCATTTTCCTTATTTTGAGGAAAGGGAATACAAGGGTCCTAGGATTACCTCACCCAAAACTCACTGCCAACCGAGTATGTTGGTGATTTTTCCTCTTTCCTAAGAATTCCAAAGCCACATCTTAACTTGAATTACTACCAAATCTTCAGGGGTGGAAGATATTGTCTTACTAATTTTACATTAAGTGTAAAGTAAAGGTGAAAATGCTAACGTTTCTTACACATGTAGAAATCTCAGACAGAAGCAGGTTCGGAGCTCTGAGATATGTGGAAGGTTTCCCGCATTCACTCACTCGCTCACTCCTTCATTCATTAAACACCCGCTGAGTTTAATAGGGGCACTGGGCCAGAGAAGGAGGGGAAGAAATGGAACGCTGTAGTAAGTGACCACAGCACACATCCAAGGACTAGAGGAAGCCAAGTGACAGCTCTGCCTGAGGGAAGCCAGGGAAGACGGCATGATGTCGCAGCTAGGCCTTGAGGAATAGGGCAAGTGGTGGAGAAAGAAAAATGAACAGCACCGACATAGGGAGAGTCCCAAATAGCTCAGCACGCTCAGGAGACAGAAAAGAATCTGATAATACAGAAACAGGGCAAGGTTAGCAGATAAGGCCAACAGGGCAGGAGGGTTCAGACCACAGAGGAACTCAGGGCAGGCCAAAGGGGCCAAGAAGAGCTGCAGGCTGGAGAGTTCTCTCACGTAGGAGTGTGGAACATGGGCTGGTGGGGGAAATCACTACCTTGTGGTGGGCCAGGTAGACAGGTTAAAAGCCACCACAAGGGCCAGCCCCAGTGGCCTAATGGTTAAGTTTGGTGCTCTCCACTTCGGTGGCCTAGGTTTGGTTTGCGCACACGGACCTACACCACTCGTCTGTCAGTGGCCATGCTGTGGCGGCAGCTCACATACAAAACAGAGGAACATTGGCAACAGATGTTAGCTCAGGGTGAATCTTCCTCAGCAAAAAAAAATTAAAAGAATAAAGCCACCACAAGAACCCAAACAAGAGACAACTGAAGGTGATGGGTGAAGAGCAGGGGGCAGATTAGAGGGACACTCAAAAGACAGAATCAAGAGGATGTGGTTGCGTGTAGGAGGAGGTAGAGCAAGGATGATGCCCAAGGCATGTGAGTGGTTTCAACCATACCCCCAGGGCTATTCACAGGCAGCTCATCCATATGGGTCTGTTGCAAGTGTTATTGGCATTTTACACCTACCTGGCATTAAGGATTTAAGGCAGCTTGGATTAACAAGGCAAAGATTAAAAATGGAGGAAATAAGTAAGACAAACAGGTGTTAAAACCTGAAATGCAGCCAAGAATTAAGGTCTGTAGAGAATTCCCCCCAGAGTCCTAAGTCGCTGCAGCATTTGCTCTAGCATGCTCCTAGCTGACAATGTGAAAAGAGACAGGCCAGTCAGAGTCCCTAAGAATGAATCAGGGCTGAGGATGATTCAAGCATTCCTGACACTAAATCTAGAAAGACATGTCTCCTGAAGATTGTCATGAAAAAACACGGCAGTTATCTTCCTGGAGTATCAACTTGACTAAAACGCTTTAAGAAAAATATTAAATATTTTCTATCAAAACAAACTGTATATATGTTACAGCATGAAATTAAAAAGTCACATGGTTTTTAAAGAAAAGGCACAGTTTAAAATATTTAGTACCATGTCCAGAGCACCTATGTTCTAGGCATTGTGCTAAGCATTACCTACGGTCTTCAATTTAATACTCGCCACCAGTCTGTGAATGAGCACAACTATTACTCACATTTTATAGATAAGCACATGGAATCAGACAAGATAAGGACAATCCAAGGTTACACAGGCAGTAAGTGAGAGACCCAGGAATCAAACAGAAATCCATTAGACTGCAAAACCCACTGTCATGCATTACTTTGAAGAAATATCCCCACTGTGGCAGGCCACTCAGGACTCACTTTCAGACCCCATGTGGGGGCACATTTAAGGCTGCCTAGGCTGGAACCCACTCCACTCTACTTGGGAACCAACCCCCTATTCCCTCTGGGATGAGCAATGGCAGCCCTGTTTGCCCCATGGGCACTGGGTGACTGAACCAAGGATTCTGAATAGGGTCGCTCAGCTCCATCCCCTGGAGAGCTTGACTCCATGCTTGAAGGGAGGCACTGAGATTTCAGAGACTGACACTGCCCTGGTGGGGTACCCTGTTGGAACCAGAGTGCCCTGTGGTGGCGAAAGGCCCCCTGCAGAGAGATCACTGGGGCAGGAGGGGAGGTTAGGGAGAAGGAAGGAGGAGAAGGGGAAGGAAAAGAATGCAGCAGAAGACCAAGGCAATAAATCACGCTGAAGGTGGGGTGGGGTGTGGGGGCAGGAAGAGAGGTCTCCTGACATTAACAACCCTACTCAGGGAGTTACAGCTGAAGAAAAGTCAAGGCAAATATTATGTCAATTTAACCCCCTTGGCCTGTTCCTTATTAAAATACTTGCCCAAGAAATCCAAGCCAGGAGTTTACATTCAAGAGAAGAAAGCAGCATACCTTTAGGATGGCATATTCAATAAGCCAGCAGAAGGCTGGATCAGGGGACTGGAGAATAGCTGTTCTGTTAGAATACACTATATCCCTAATCTAATTGCAAAATCCTACTCAGGGTGAACAAGTGGGGAATAACAAAAGTTAAGATTCATTGAGCACTTATTGTGTGCCAGATACTGTGTCAAGCCCTCTCAGTACATTACTGCATTAATTCTCATGACAACCCAGAGAGGCATGATCTGTTACCACTTCAGTGTTCTGGAAAGACTGGGAAACTTATGAGCTTTCTCTCTCTTTTAGAAGATCCCTAGTGATCATGGCTGGGTTTTGTTTCATGTGGTGCCTTGCCAACCTGGCAATACTCAGGCTAGGTACAAGGAACATTCTATAACCTTAGTAACACAATTAGACACAGCCCGAATTCAGGATCACAGCACCCAGAAAAGACTGGAGAAAGCCCTTTGATGACAAATGGGAGAATAGCCTGGCATAGGAAGTCCAAGGTCGTGAATCTCTTCCGATGATGCCCCAGTTTAGGAGGGGTGTGCCACCTCCCTTCTCTGCGTGTCAGTTTCCCTCTATGTAAAATGAGTGGACATTGGGGCTGGCCATGTGGCATAGTGGTGAAGTTCAGCGTGGTCTAGTTCAGCGCCCAGGTTAGTGAGTTCGGATCCCAGGTGTGGACCTACACCACTTGTCAGCCATGCCGTGGTGGCGACCTACATATAAAGTGGAGGAAGACTGGCACAGATGTTAGTTCAGGAAAAAAACTATAATCAGTGGACACAACTAGATCTCCTTCAAGATGTCTTCCACTTTAAGATCCCATCTCCTGGTTGGGTTTTGGTTTGCAACCACTTGCTTGGATTCTATTTGCACACCTTTGCCCTCCTGTAAAGGTTATGAAAGAGCCACGATGAGTCTGGCACCTTAGACTTTCCTCCACCAGTTCACTATGGGCCACTCACACACAGTAGTAAAACCTACCATTGTTTTGGAATAGAGAACAGGGGAGCACATTTCCTGCTGTGCTGACCTTTGTGGGCATGAGTTAGTCTTGGCAACCAACGAAGAAAATGCCAGTCACGTGGCTAGAAATCATGGTATAAGCCAGGGGAAATGGAGACGCTCAGTGGAGTTGGCTGAGGCAATAATCTCAGCAACCAATGAGCTCTTCCCCAAAGCATCCTCTGACACCTTCAGGCAGGATTAAGCCCTTCTCTGCTGCCGCAGCACTTTACCTATGATTCTGTTATGGACCTCATGACAGACTGTAAACACATGGGTGCATACACCCATCTCCCATGGGCTGCCTGCAGGAGGGAGATGCCATTTGTTACCTTTGGGTTGTCAATGCCTAGTATTGGGCCTGGCACATAGATGGTAGTGAAGAGTGTTTGTTAAATGAATGAAGAAATATATCAGTGATGAAAATTACTTAAGTGGCTGCCTTGTTCTCTCTCTAGGAGGGACTACCACACTCTCACCTGCAGCCTGTCCTCAGAATAAGAACCACCACAAAATCAAGCTCATGAGTTACAACTAAAGTTGCCTCACGTATGCACAGAATACTGTCACCCCACAAAACAGGCAGCGATGCCCACTGCTCTAGGGCAAAGGGTTATTTTCCCACCTTCTAATCAGGTGGAACAAGCTGCAAAACCCTGGTTGACAATGTGAATTCAGACTTATAAGAGAGAACATGTGGGGGGCTTCCATGGTTGCAGAGGAATGACCAGTCCTTGAGATCAAGTTTTGCTGGCTGAAAGGGATGCAGGGGACAGTGTGACTTGTCTGAAGTAAAAAGGAATCAGGAGGGGAGGGATTTTCTCTCTCCTGTTTGGTGTCTGCGGAGTACAGGTCAGGGATGAACACCTTTCCAGCCACTTGTTTGTTTTCCCTAACAGATTTATTGCTATGGGTTGGGAAAAGATTCTACACAGGTAAGGAGCAAATCACAAAGGAATGAGAAAGAGAGATAACAGAAAAGCAGAGCTAATAGGTTTGATGACAACTCCTAAAAGGAGGAAAAAAGAGAGTAAGAGGCTGATGTTCTTCAGCAAATTGTCTCAGGTCTCCTATTAAGAAAGAGTTTTGGGGGTTCTTGCTTGGAATGCTCATACAGTGGTTCACTGCCTTCCTGGATAAGATCTGGGCAGGGAAGCAAAGTGCTGCTGGGAAGAAAGCAAAGGCCAACCAAAGCAGTATTAGGAAGTGAGGCTTAAATTTAACACATGCCACTGGAAGCTGTAGGGAGTATTCGAGGCTGAATTACAGACTCTAAAGCCCATCACTGCACGAAGAGGGCTCATGGGTGGGAACAGGCCCTCAGTTACTTCCTTTGAAAGATAAGAGCTGATGTCACTTTTTTAGACACTTTCCCTAATGATTTTCAAGAAATTATTCTTTCAAATGTAACCTGCAGGCCAGTATTCCTCAGGAGACTGGCCTGTGGCACGTAGAGAGCACATGCAGCAATGAGGAGCACAGCGACTTGGGGGTAGGACGGACCTGACTTCGAACCCCTGCCATGTGCCTCAATGCTACCAGACTCCGGATACTTTCTGCAATGTAAAATGGGGACGATAACGAAAAACACCTTATGAAGTTGTTTTGAGGATTAAATGAGAGAATGCAGGCATGAGGCTTCAGCATAGTGACAGCCATACAAAGAACTCAAGAAAGAAATATGGGCTGGTGGTTGTGTTTTTTCCTCCAAAGGTAGAATTTGCCTCAAATTCCAGGGCAATTTAAATGAACTCTGAATTGTCAGTTCCATAAGATTTACAAATAGATAGGGCACAGGTTTCCACCTATTCCTACTAAGAGCTAATAAATGCCTCATAATTCTTTTGCACAGTTTTACTCTGGCCACACACTGCTTCTTAGAAAAAGAACAGATGGCTTGTAATCACACCAGATTACAAGGGAAAAATATGAACTTTCCTCTCACGTATTTCTGTAACAGAGAACATGAAATGAAAAGAAAACCTGATGGAAATTATTATGTACTTGTCTATAGGGAACTTGTCTTGAGAGGGTCTTAAGCAGCTAGAAAGACAAGCAACATTCATAGTCAGCAACACGGAGGCCTGTCGGAGTGTGCTCAGGACCAATTATGGCCAACCATGTAGTAATCTGAAAATGGAATCTGGTAAACAACAGGGGTGGGAGTCCCCACAAATTCTGCTCACAATTTCATCCAGCATGTGTTATCTGGAAGCTTTGGAATGTGGGTTTGGATTTAAACTCTCTAAAAATTAGCATATTAGAAAATATTCTTCTATATTCCTGAAGAATCTTGACATTCTTCAATGTCAAGAAAAATAAAATAAAAGCAGTGCAGCTTATAAACTAAAGAAATTATAAATGAATCAGAATGAAAAGAAAACAAAAACAAAGGAAAATCCTGTAAATATTCCCCTAGTGATCAATGCCCAGAATTTGTGGATTGTTCTAAAGGGTGATCAGTCTTGAAGGGAGATTTCTTGAAAGAGGAAGGAGGATAAAAGAGAGGAGGCATAATTTCCCTACCTACTGGTGGGGGCGGGGGGGACACCAAAGAGTTTTTGATGATACTTCGGGGAATCTGGATGACTTAGAGGAGTTCTATTTTTTGGTTAAATGTAAAATAATTTAAGGAATCCCACATACCAGTATTCTTTCTCTGGAATCTTCTTCGTCTACTTTCAAATATAACAAAGGATTTACCAGATAAAGCTGTGACAGTCACTCTCTATTCACTCCAGGTGTCATGTGATTTTTTCTGGAGGATTAATATTGTGTAAGTACTGTGGATAAAGGAGGCTGCATTTGCTCTCCTAAACTGGATAAGGGTAATGCTTTCCAAGCCAACTTTGAGGCCAAAGATAAGGCTACATGTAACCTTTACAGGAGGGCAAACAGAATCCAAGCATATGGCTGCAAACCAAAACACAACCAGGGTGAGAAATTCCTGAGGCCTGTTGCACGTGGAAAGTTTTCACTTCTGCAAGGCTCAGGGTTACCAGAGCCTCTGAGAGGCCCAAGCAAGTCAAGTACCAGCCTCATCTCCGCCTTTGGCCATGCTTATCCTCCTGGTTCTGCCAGTTCAAGAAAGCTCTCTGTGTGCACAACCTTAAGAATATTTACCCACTAGAGCCTAGAGCCCTGGTTCTTAAAGCACCACCAGCATCAGCATCTCCTGGAGCTTGTTTGCCATGCAAACTCAGACCTACCCAATCAGAAATTTTAGAGGTGGGGCCCAGGATCCTATATTTTAACAAGCCCCCAGGGTGATTCTGGTGCATGCTCAATTTTAAGAACCACGGCTGTAGGCCACTATGTCTCCTTGAGGACTACATGTGGCATTCTAAGTACAATACAGGAACTCTTTTGGAGGATACACTAGAAAGGAAGAAAAAAAATATGATTAGGTTTCACCATGTAACACAATGGAAGGTGAGAGCTCACCAGAAATGAATATATTACAATTCTAAAATTCACAAGTATAGAACATCACAATTTTATCACAATGATGAGAAAATAATTCCCTCCGAGTTGTAAGAAATTCAAATTATAATTTTCTTTAAGAAGAAAAAACAAAAACCCTCCAGAGGTGAATGTGATGTGCAGCCAGGATTGAGAATCACAGATATAATAATGCCTCACTGAGCATCTTAAAAACTCACCTCTGAATTAGGATGATAAAGACGGTGATGGGAATCCAAAGGGAAAAAGAGATCTACCTGCTAGTTTGAGCCAGAGCCTTAAGAAGAAATGAAAAGGAAGGCCAGAAATGGAAAGGAAGGAGGTTGTAAGCCCACGACAGACAGGGAGGTTACACAACTGTACATTAAGTCCTTTAAATGAGTTCACATCACAGGGCTCGAGGGAACCCATCCCAGAGCGGCCCCTGGGGTGATGAGGGGCACTGGAGTTGCAAAGAGATGCTAGAGAGGGGCAAATGACATTGCACTTTGCAAAAAGGAGAGAAAGATAGATTTTGCAACTATAAACTTTATCCCTAACAGATTATTAGAAGGGATCCAGAAGAAACCCAAATTATGAAAAACTAACCTCATTCTCTTCTTTGACGAGGTTCCTAGACTGGTGAAAAGCGGTTAACAAAGCAGATGTGAACCTCAGCCAGGAACTGTGCAAAGTTTCCCATGACATCCCTTTGTCAAGGTTACCAATGACCTTCAGGTAGCCAAATACAATGGTCCTCATGTTACTTGGCCTCTCAGTACCATCTAACAAAGTGGTTCTTTCACTTGCAGCTTGAAATCCTCACTTCTGAGATACCAGGCTTTCCTGTTTCTCCTCCCTCCTCCCTGGCCACTCTTTCTCAATCCCCTCTGCTGGCTTGTCCCCATTGCACCACGTCTAAACTGACCAGGGCTCAGTCCTTGGACCTCTCCTGTCTCCACCTACTCTCTCATCACTCTCAAGGTTTCAGATACCTGGCAGTTAACGTGCTGATGATACCTAACATTTCTGCTCCAGCCCAGACCTCCCCGCGGCTCCAGACGCACATATCCAATTGCCTACTCTACATCTCCACTTGTATGTCAAATAGGCATGTACAGCTTAACAAGTTCAAAACCAAACTATTAATGCTTTACCCTCAAACCTGCTCCCCCCAGGTGTAGCTAAGCTGGCTTGGTAAATGGCAACTCCATTTTTCCAGTTGTTCAGGTCAAAAGCCTTGGATTCATGTTTGATGCCTCTCCTCTCATAGTCTGCGTCTACGCTATTAGCAAAACCCTAGCAGTTCTACCTTCAAAAGGGCCTGCCTGGCTCACAGTAGGAGCTCAGTAAATATTAAGTGAATGAATCTATGAATGAAAAATGACTCCTAGTGAATAAAAGACAGAAAAATAGGGGTAGATGAAATGACGATTAGGTGGATTCATAACTAGTTCAACAGCCATAACCACAGGAGCCATGAATGGTTAAACAACAACATTGAGGGAGACGGGGAAGAGCTTTTTCCTTGACCCTGGTCTTGGCCCACATTCTTAGCAGTGACACAGATGAAGATACATAGTGGACATGCCCATAAAATAGGTGGACGATGCTGCACAGGAGGGGATAGTGAACAGCTGGGGTAGAAAAAACAGTGGCAAAAAAACAAAAAACTGGATCTCTGTGACTGAGAGACACTTAAAATTGGGTTATAAGGATCAGTCGAGAAAAGCAGTTAGATGAGCCTAACTACATGGAATTTAACAAGGATACATGTAAGGGCCAAAAAGCTAACAGCCTGAGCACAGAGGTACTCAGTGGAGAGTAAGCTCTGTGAATGGGCAGCATAGCGCTGTGGCCATTGATAACGGTAATTTCATTTCAGGTTTCCCTTTTTTTTTTAAGATTGGCACCTGAGCTAACAACTGTGGCCAATCTTTTTTTTTTTTTTCTGCTTTATCTCCCCAAATCCCCCCTGGCACATAGTTGTATATCTTAGTTGCAGGTCCTTCTAGTTGTGGCATATGGGAGGCCACCTCAACGTGGCCTGACGAGTGGTGCCATGTCCGCGCCCAGGATCTGAACCCTGGGCCACTGCAGCGGAGCGCCCGAACTTAACCACTCAGCCACGGGGCCAGGCCCAATTTTAGGCTTCCTTAACAGTAGCGGCCAGCATAAGTATTATGATGGCTATGCTTGAAGCATTTAGTGTCCAATTAGTCTCAATATACAAATTGAGACAAACTGTCATGTATTAGAATAAGAGTGATCAGAATAGGAGCAACACTTAAAATCATATTATGAGGATCAGCTGAAGAAAGTAGAATGATTTACTTAAAAAAGAAGAAAACAACCAGGATGAAATAACACTAACAGGACTTTTAAATGTGGAAGAACAATCCTTTTTGGTTCTTTAGGTTCTTAAGGGATAGAGAACCAGGTAAGAGCAGAGAAACCACAAGGAGACAGGTATTGGCTCCACATCAGGAAGACTTTCTGACTGGAAGGCTTTCCAACACGGAATGATCTGCTGTGGGAGGTGACGGGCTCACCATCCAATCCAGGAGACCCAACTGTATTGACACAAAGCATGTGAAAATGGATAACTGCATAAATACTGCATTGTTATCAGAGGACACCAGTCTAGTTTGAGGAGTGATGAAAACCACACAGGAAAGGATCTGCTACTGATTTGCTCCATTTTATCCATTAGTCAACCATCCAATGCACCACTGGTGACTGGTGTATGCCTAAGATGTGGGCTTACTGACCTCAAGAATCAGAGAACTTGTCTTCTAAGACACACTTTAACAAAGAAAGCATGGGCTTTAGAATCAGGCAGATGTGTGGCCAAACACTGGCTTCACCTTATACTGGCCATACGGCCTAGGGCAAGTTTCTCAGCCTGCGTCTCAATCCCCTTGTCAATAAAATGGGTGTAATTACGCCTGCTCTCACAAAGATGTTGTTAGGACTAAATTCAAAGAGAAAAAATATAGTACAGTAGTAGTTAACATATAGTAATTAACTAATAAATTGGGAATAGCTAACAAATAATGACATCGTTCTCACTCCCAGTATCCCAACTAATGCAGGTGACAAAATTGACCAGCTCTGTCCAATAACTTTCTTTGGTGATGGAAATGTTCTACATCTGCACTGTCCAGCATCTTAGCCACAAGTCACATGTGGTTACTGAACACCTGAAATAAGGCTAGTGTGAATTCTAAATTTTATTTCATGCTAATAAATTTAAATTGCATTAGCATTTATTAACTAATTTAAATAGCTACATATAGTTAGTGGCTACCATACTGAACAGCACAGACACTTCCCTAAAGTGACTCCTGGTTCTATTATTTTAGTGACAGACTAAAACTAAAAGAGCAAACAACATTGGGAACCCCATAATAGGAAGTGCCCAGTGTTGCAAGGGGATTCCCATCCCAAAGGGAATTCCAGAAGGCTCCTCAGCACTGCATGTGAGAGAATGATAGGGACTAACCTGGGAAATTTCTATGAACTTTACGAAGGACGGTGCTGATCCAATAGAACTATTTTATTTAAAGGTGTTTTCCTTGTAAATAGAAAATGAAGCAATACAAGCTGTTATTGTCAATTAGAAGATTAAGAAGTTTAAATTTCCCTTCACCTTTCACCCCTTCATCGTGACCCTGCTTTATGAAATCAGAAAACAAAATTCAAGGAGAATTCCTAAAATTATTACAGCCACTGTAAGCACTCCTAACCCCTTGGCTGAAAATGAACCTTAAAGTTGGGTGCTGAACGTCCCTTCCTACCCTGCTCAGCTTCTCAGAGCTCAGGAAACAATCCTATAACTACTTTCATCACTGCTTCATCAAGTTTCTACAAAATGAGCAAAAGTTCAAAGGGAATTTTCAACCATTCATGCCTAAGGCAGCAATCTGAAATACCAAATGGGATAGAAGAATGTTAGACAAAAACAGGCGAGGTCTGCTGGGGAGAGCCTGAGTTTTTCTTCCCCTGACCCATTTTTAGAGAACTACAAAGAGGAATAAAGGGAGGTGGTTAATTGGTCACAGGACTTGTTTAGAGCCACCTCTACTTTCCTTTTCTAATTGACTGCTGGGAATAACACCCTCTTCAAGGACTGCTCAAAGGGGAAACGTGCTGGGACAGGAGACCACTGATGAAATGGCTTCAGAAGCTGCAGATCATTAATTAAGAATATTGAGAGCGAGGTTGAAAGCTTAGCTGAAACGAGTGGGAGGGACAACTGGGTATCAGCTGCTACCTACATATTAGCAATTAAGCCTTATGAAGGCTCTCAGTGGAAAGTTACAGCTCCCAGGCATTCCTCCTTGGATAAGTGAAGAGTCTCCTGAGGCAAGTGAACTCTGAAGACAGTATCACTGACTCCAGTGTAATATTTCCAACATCCACTATGATAGTACCCTTGATTCTCAGGATTCAGTGTCCTCCAAGTACCACTACGCAATGACTGAAATAGTGTTTCTCAAACTTGAGCATGCATCAGATTTCACCAGAAGGGCATGGGCTCATCCCCAGAGTTTCTTATTTCATAGACTTGCAGTGGGGCTGGGAATTTGCATTTCTAATGATTTCCAGGTGAGGCTGCTGCTGCTGGTCTGGAGACCACACTTTGAGAATCATTGGCCTAGAAATACGGATTTGACACCCTGGAAGCACATGAGAATCACCTGGGGAATTTTTGAAGCCTATGTCCACACTCTTCCCCAGACCAATTAAATCAGATTCTCTCGGGATGGGGCCTGGACATCACTATAGTTTGAAAGCTCCCTACCTGATTGTAATATGCCAGCTGGATTGAGAACCACTGTAGAAAAGATATCCTTCGAACTATTTAAATTTGGAGACCGCATATACTCTTACAAATTAGAGACAGGGAGGCAGATCCTGGCATCTGCTTGATTCCACCTACCCCTGGTGATATTTCACCGGTCATTTTTTTTTCCCCACAAACCAAAACATAATGATCCTCCTTGTACCAGCAAACCACACATTCTCTCTCTCCAAGAATTCTCTGAAGTTACTAATTAGAGCAACTGAAGATCTATGGACACTGATAAATCAGCTAATCCCTTGAAAACACGGTACGTAACCAGTGATAAATTTTGAAATGAAAACCCTACAACTAGATGAGCAGCACGTAACAATTTTTAAAACATTCAAAATCATTGAACATCCTTCTTCTTTCAATCTCTTTTCTGCTCTCCTCGAATACCTTTGCCTTCTTTCCAAATCAGATTCTACTTTTCCTCATCTCTACACATCTATCATTTGTCTGCTTCTAGTCTTCCCTCATCATCTCTGCCTTAATACGACAAGTATGAAGTTTACTGTTATTCCTATGAAATAAAGTTTTATGATACCTGTTCCCAATTTAACAAACAGGAGAACTAAATATATTTCTTGGTGAGAAAAAAAGAGGCTAAATTAAATTATTTTTGGTATGTACCTCCTGATTAACTGTCCCTCAGGCATTAGTCCTTAACAGGAAACCTATTCCCTGCCCTGAATTCCTCAAATTAAGGAATCTTCAGGCTGAAATACACCATGTGCCATACATTAGCACCTATTGATGAAGTGTGACAGTGCAGTTTACCTCCAAGTAATTAGGCTAAAGAAGAAGGAATATATTATTCATTATCTAGAACTGTGGTGGTTCTAAGGCAAAATGACCCTTACCTCCCAACCCCCCCACCAATGTGCAATATCTGGAAACAGGGTTGTCACAACTGGCACCTAGTGAGTTAGAGTCCAGGAAAGCCGCTGAACATCCCACAACGCACAGGATAGCTCACAACAAAGAATCACCTTGTCCACACCGTCATCAGTGCCCAAGTAGAGAAAGCCTGTTCTAGAAATCGCGACATGAAGTCAACTGAGTTCTCAGGCACCGGACAATTTGTAGGGATATAAAGCCAGGCAGGAGGAGGAGAAAGAGGCGCAAATGGTCCAGAGTCAGAGTACTACTACTAAAAGCCCAGCCAGAAGAGAGAGCTGGGGCTGCTGCTCATCTTCCCAACTACCCAGAACAACAGAGAAAGGGTCCTCTTAGCTTTGACCTTGCCAGACGTTATCAATGAGGGCTTTTTTATGGGGTTAAAGGTTTAATTTGGTAACAGAAACAATTCCATTCCATGATTCATCACCTGGCCAACTGACAGACTACTCCCACTCTATAAAGCATTCTTACATCACTGTTAACTTTTAACAAAGGCTAAAACAATGAAGGAAGGAATGAAAGAATAAACGCAGGAATTTGAACAGATAACATTTTAGAAATACTTCAGTTTTGTAAAAATTTTATACCATTACTTTTGTAAAAATCTAAATGTATAGTGCTGCCCTTTCTCTTGAGAGACAGTTTAACCATTTTTATTTGGGCCAATTTGCATAGGGGTCTTTACATAGGGGCAGACAGGGTAATACTTAGGAGTTTTCTCATGCATCATTAATATGATAATGAGATCATGACTACTAGATATATGTCCTGTGACTATTAAATTCCGACAAAAATTACACTGACCAACAGAACTGTAAATATCAAATTGATATCAAATATCAAATTGATCCAGCTTAAAAAGATCAAGTTATGCGTTTAAATCCTAAATAACGAAAGCTAGTACAGTATCTGTGATATTCTTCAGGTTTTAAATGCCAAATAGCTACTTAATGAGTCCTTTTAAAAAATCTAAATTTTAAATGGGATTATATTAAGGAAGTGCTTAAATGCATCACAAAACAGGATTTCCATTCTAGGTCTTCACTACAAGGCTCCTCTAAACAGCAAAGCCCCATTAGTTCACCTGAGTGCTTACCTTCCTCCCAGGTGGAGAGGGAAAGAGACACTGCCAATCAAAGACAGATCAGAAAAGAATAAGCACCAGCAGAACAACAGAAACTGTCCTTTAGTTATGGCACAAACTGCCACCATGACCCCATATTCTCAGTGCCCCTTCCCAATAGAGTTATTTTAATATACTCTTAAGTTTTACCATGTAACATAAACTCATCTCTAAATTACAAATTGTGTAAATATGGCACCAAGAAATGCTAAAATGCCCCTATTGAATATGAATTGTTTATCCCAGGCCTATAATGTTCTGTGCCCTAATGCTTCAGAGATATTAGATACTAAAATTTTATTAAAACCATATTCCTTGCATTTGCTGCCATTATCGATGATGCAAATTCACACATGTGTTAGCTAATGAAGCAGTCAGACAGGGTTTCACGGGCAGAGAAAAGGCTGAAAGAAATCTTTTTTGCCAAATAGAACATGGCCCAACTGTAGAAAATGATACAGATTTCTAAGGTAGTCACCACCAGCCAAAACTGTAAATAAGGTTAGACCCTCACATGGTTCCATGGTCTGAGTATACATTACAGCATTTTAAACCAAACGTTCATTTCATTATAGGAATTCATGCCAGCTGGCAAAGCATAGTTGACCAAAAGTGAAAAATGAGCTTGAGTTTTCCTTCCTTGTAAAACTCACTACATTTGTAGCATTGGTCCCTTACCAGAAGAGGGCAATGGTGGCCCGGCTAGCATGACTCAAAGCCGTGGGGTTACCTGCAGTCAAGGTCAGACCTGCCAGGGGAGTCAGGCTTCAGGAAAGAGCCTGCGGAACTGCCAGCTCTTAAGCATCATGCCTGCAAAGACACAAGGCTCTTTGCCTCTCCTTTTTCTGGGATGAATTACCAGGCAGCTGCTAGACCCAACCATTCCAATATTTCCAACTGATGAGGTAGAAGTACTGCTCATGGCCACCCAGCCAACACATTTTTTTTTTTTTAAAGATTTTATTTTTTCCTTTTTCTCCCCAAAGCCCCCCGGTACATAGTTGTATATTCTTCGTTGTCGGTCCTTCTAGTTGTGGCATGTGGGACGCTGCCTCAGCGTGGTTTGATGAGCAGTGCCATGTCCGCACCCAGGATTCAAACCAACGAAACACTGGGCCGCCTGCAGCGGAGCGCGCGAACTTAACCGCTCGGCCACGGGGCCAGCCCCCCAGCCAACACATTTTAAAGTAACCATCTCTCCCTGCTCAAACCAGCTATAAAACTCCTCACCTTCCAAAAACTAGGCAGTGCTTTAAAGATCTCTGAATGGAGAATGATGACATAAACCGTACCTAAGAAGTCTGCAAATTATAGATACCACAAGAGTCACTCTACACTCAGATTCAAGTTCTCTTGCAGTACCCTGGCTTTTCTGACCCCTTTGGTGGAGTCTCAGTTCTGCTTTCCTTCTCCTACAAAAGTGTTTCCAAGTTCATGTTCCCGAACAGGGCTCTTCCAGCTCAGGGTCTTCCAGCTTTTGTAAACAAAGCATTCTCCAACCTCCTCTCCCTGACAAACTACTTGCTGTGCTGTACAGGCTTACTCCATATTTGCTTTTAAACACATTTATCTCTAACGAAGGAAAGGATTTGTTTTCAGTTAATAACATTTCAGGCATAAGTGAGTAGTGAATGGGTGGGAGGGGCTGGGAGGAGGTTTAACAGGGGCGGGGCATGAAAGTGCATGCAGTACTGGCGGAGGTATACTCTCCTACTTTGAGAACTCACAAGCCTAAGGATGGAAGCTCTTAAGTTCATACCCTGACTTCTCAAACTGTCCAAAACTACACATTCTCCCCAGACCTGCTCCTTCTCCCTGCTTGGGCTCAGCCAGAAGCACCAACTCCTGTCCAGTTCTGTGACCTCAACACTCCCCTTTCCTTAGCAGCCACATGCAACCCATCACCACGTCCTGTTCTACCCTCCTCTCTACCCCCACCTCCAGTCCAAGCCACCACATTCTTCTGCAGGCCCTTCACTACCACAGTCTCCCATGGTCTCCTGTCAACTCACCTTCCATCCGCTACCAGCCTGTTGCCAGAGTCATCAGGTCTTTTGCACCACCACCCGTCCACCCAAGCTGAAAATCTTTTGAGGGGCCTTCCACAGCTCTCAGAAAAAAGACTAAATTCCTTATGGTGGCCTTGTAAAGGGTTGATCACACTTCCCAGTTGGCCCGAGTCTGTCTCATTTAATGCCCTACTGTCCAAAGAGAATTATTAATAGCACCCCTTTTACTCTAAAAACTATCCTGATTTTCATGATAACTCACATGGCCGCTTTAGCTTTAAGCCTCTGCAAGGTCTGGCCCCTGCCAGTTTCTCCAGCCCCATGTAAATACACTGTTCCCTGCACTTTCTGTGCTCCAACCCTGCTGGCCTTCGTTCATGCACTCAGTTTTTATGTATTAAGTGTACACCAGATACCATCCCTGTGCCAGGAGCTGAACACAGAGCAGAGAACGAAACAGACAAGACTTTGCCTCTGCTTGAAGGCATGTCCCACCCCTGCCTGCACCCACCTCCGCCTGGGCTCATACCAGGGCTTCCTTCAGCCTAGGCTCATGCCTTTTGCTCATGGAAACCTTCTGAGGGCTCGAGACCAGTGGTCCCATCCTTTACCTTGCCAACAGCACCATGTGCCTCTCTCCAAAATAATGGTTCAAGATTGCAGTTTTGCCGGCTTCTGTGTGATTGACCTGACTGTCAGTTTCTTCCAAGAGATGATGAAATCTGCATCTATTTTTGCTAGTTATTGAAGCCCTGATGCTTAGCAGTGCCTGGCCCTTGGAAGGTGCTCAATGAGTGTACTGCAGGAAGGAAGGAAGGAAGGAAGGAAAAGGTGGGGAGTGGACGCCCACTCCCCAACTCTGGGCCAGCTCTCCTTCTTGGGTCCCAGAGCATCTCTGATGGTGCCTAGAGTCATAAATCCTCTCGTGACCTCGGCTTCTGCCCCTGCTCACCCTACTCCCCAGGCTCAAACCTGGTTCGAGGGTCTGGCAGGGAGCAGGAGCCCCCAGCCCCCTCCATCATCATCACCCCTTCTCAGCTGAGACACGACTCTGTACTCTGCACGAAGACTATCACTCCCAGCACAGGGCTGGAGGAAAGTCTACCTGCAAACTGTAGCCAAAGGAAAAAGGGACGGCAAGGTGAAAATCAGACAAAATAGAATTAAAGGCAAAAATCATTAAAAGAAACAGAGATGTTTCATATAAAAGGATCAAACCATCCACACAAGTCACAAAGCTTCACGCACCAAACAACCTTCTTCTCCCCACCAGAGTGACCTATCTCAAACTTCTCTCCATTTCAAAGTGTATTTCTGCTTTGTTTGCACAAAGACAAGGCTCTTCTGAGCAGTTTTCCCAAAGAGGTTTTGAAATATTGAAGTTTCCCATTCTTGACAGAAAACCGTTGCTTGTGGCTTATAAAATTTCATTTTTTCCTTCCACTTCTACCCATCATGGATTAAAATCTCAGAGTCCAAATTTCAGCTTGGGTACACCTACCTACTTTGGGATGACACTAAAAGGGTATGAAGCCCTATTCAAGACATTGGTTATTTTCACCACAATATGCCATCAAGGGGGTGGGGGAAGTGAGGACCAGAGACCCGTTGTGTTTTATGAAATAACCACACTGACAGTACCCTATAGTATGTGCCGCAGCACGTCCCAGCCATGAGAGTGAGCCCGCAGGTGAGGATACCTGGAGACCACTGCAGTCAACTAGCGAAACATCTGGATGACTCAGAGGAGGCCGGGAGTGAAGCAGAGGCAAAGTGCTGTGGCAAACGCACACCAAACAGGGTCAGAAACCATTAAATGGGAGCCATGAGAATTAAATGTGATGAAGGAGGTCACTGATAAGACAGAGGATAAAAGCTATAAAGAAATTACCACTATCCTGGGAATCCAATGTAACAGACAGAATACAAATGCAGAGAGAAAAAAACTGTAAAATGTGCTCCTCTAAATGCCACTTTTGTTTCTATCTCAATGCCTATGCACCTGCTGTTCCCTCTGCTAGAACTCGTTTCTACCAGATCGCTGGGGAGGGCTCGGAGTTCGACTTGAATGCTACTTCCTCCGAGAGGCTCTCTGACCATCCTATTGGAACTGGAACCACCTCCAATCACAAGGCATCAAATTACCATTTTTCAGTTTCTTCATCACACTCCTCACTACCTGAAATTACCTTGTCTCTTTCCTTGTGCAGTGTCTGTCTTCCCCTAACTAAAATGTCACCTCCATGAAACAGGGACCTTGTTGGTCGGTCTCATTCAGAACTGTGTCTCCACAGCTGAGAACCATACAAAGTTGGAGAGTTTCTTAATAGCACATATTGAATTATCTTCTACATGGGAAGCAAGCGATAAATATTTACTGAATAAATAAAATGTTTAAAAACAACAGGAGAAACACAAGAGTCATAGAAGACTGAACCCACTTCTTTCAGCCCATGTCAGATCAGGAAGGCAAAAATAAATAAGACCATGAGACATACAATACGCAATGCTGATCTGCGAAATATCTATCAAATGCTGTACAGTGAAAGCACAGAATATATCATCTACCATCTTCTCAAGCATTCACGAAACAGTCTCTCTGTCAGATATTTCAACTTCCAATATCCCAAAATGAATCTGAACTTCCCTGAAAAGGCAAAGCAGGCAAAAGGTGGAGGTGAGGGTCTGATCCCACAGCAAGATACAGCAGCCAGAGGCAGGGGGTCTGATCCCAGAAAAGGAGTCAACACCACAAGCTGGGTGTTTGCACGACATGTGTCTAGCAGGCCCATCTTCATGTCACACTGCTCAGTGGACTCCATGTGCAGTCTAAACAGGGAGATATGATATAACCTAGTCAGCCACGAATAAACCTAAATAAGTGTTTAAAGCTGAGGACTCTACAAATATACGCTCCTTAAGCCACTGATGCACTCACTCTAAGAAACATCTCATCATGCATCTAATATGATAAACTGTGTTTATGTAGAATCCAGCTGCAGCACTGGTTCTTTTGAAAATGACTAGTAATTGTTCTTTATTTTCTACCTTAGAGTCACTTTAGGAACTAAACTCTCCTCTTTAAAAAATTTGTTTCAATACCAAAATTAATTATTTTCTCTTCATAATCAAACCACTTTTTGAAGCAAGATGGAAAAAGGCTTACAGCCTCTATACCAAACCCTTATGCTCATGCCATAAATAATTTATAGCAAGATGGTTGCTTCTCAGCAGCAGGCTCAAATTCCCATTTTAATCAAAACTGATTGTGAAATCTACTTCTCAATTTACATGTGGTCGGGGAGCTTCTCACCACGTGAGCTCTCAGACTTCTTCATGGAAATGGGCACTCTTCCCAAACTCCTAAAACTCCGAGACATTATTAACCACTGGTTATCATTTTCTTCTACCCTCTGATGTTCTTAACTTCATCAAAGGTTAACATCATGGTGGCAGCTTCAGAAAGAAATCAAGAGTTCAAAGCCACAAAACACCAAGGCTACTATGTTCACTGAAATATTCAAATGTGGAAACAGACCTCACAAATGAGAAAGCTCAAAGACACACGGAGTCATCTAAACACACAAACTCATACCAGAAACATAAAGACGAACCAATAAACAAAAGTACCAACCAGTGTAGTACTGTGCCTCAAGTTTCCAGGGCCGTAGCTCCAAGACTACTTTTCCTTACTCTGGGGCAGGGAACATAGGAAAGTCCTTCTACACTATTCTTGTTTACAAAAACAGTCTTTATTCATTTCCCTGCAAAGCTTTTTAACTTTTTTTTTTGTCTTTACAACGTGGACTCCTGTAATTTAAATATCAAGTAGAGTGTCAGCCTGTTCATAACTGGCTTCCTAGCATGGATTCCCAAAACTTGTGATAAGCACCACACTTTATGACTGAGTACTGGCTAGGCAGCTGGAATTGCAACAGAGAGAACTAGAATCTTCACATTGCCAACTCTGCTGGTCGACTTCCCAACTCCTGTTCCATAGGTAGAAGCTCTGTACACTGCTCATGGTCTTGGACTTCTCCATTAGTGGAGAACTGAAATAACTGCCAAAATGAGTGTCTTCTGAGGGCAGAGACTCAAAAGGCTTCCCGAACTCATGAAATTCTCCTGGCATTGAGAATATTGTTAATTCCGGCTTAAGTTGGTTTATATTCAGGTGGACTAGAATTGGAAAGAACATTTTACGTGACAGCAATTATGGGAAACGGTCCTTGAATTTTCAATGACTTTGGTGTTTCTCCTTTCTTAGTGATATGGAATTCTAACAAAACTTGGATTTAAAAAAAAAAGAATGTGAGTGATCAGGAGCACTTTTCAACAGCAAGCCATTTGTTGTATCTTCTTCTACCACAAGGCTGAAGGGAAAGACATAAGATCAAATTATGAAAATTAAATATGTCTCGTTAGCATGAGAAGAAAATTACATCCACTTACTCCTCCTAAGACTGGACTTTTAATAAAGTTAAAGCAGCAAACAAAATCTGAATCTATTTACCCTGAACTTATCCTAAACTTATTATTACAAAGCAAACAGACTCAGAAATCCATCTAAACACCTCACTGATGTATTACCACGTGATATTACCTCGCACAACTCAGAATGAAATAACAAACAGCACCTTGTTTGTAAGCCACAGGCATGAAGGAAAGCTCCAGGAGTCTCTAACAGCCTCAGCTTTAACCTGGGTTACATTTCATCACATAGTTTGAGGGTGTCTGAGATGTTTGCATCCACGTTTAGAAGGAAAATCCCACATTGCAAAAACATTTAACATAACCAAACACATCCAGCCTAGGGCAACATGACCAGTGGGGTGAATACTGGCCAGCCACTCTAGGCAGCCATGGGTCTTCATGTGGATTTAAGGGTTTTCTCTTCTGGGTCTTCAGACCAGGGCTGACAAATCTAGGCCCTTCTCCCTTGTTCTGGTCCATAAGGAGACAGGTCCAGAGCTCACTCCAAAGATCTAGTCTGGTACAATAACACACATTCCTACGAGTTTAAAAAAAAAAAAAAAGAAAGAAAAAGAAAAACCTAAAAATATAGCAAGGTCAATGAAGCTTAAGTCCACAATCCACTTAACTCTTTCTGGTAAACTAAGTAAAATTATTTTCTACATCATAAATGTTAGTTGGTGCTTTTGTTATTACAGATAAAGGAGAGGAAAAAAGAGGGGCAGGAGGATGAGTGACTATGGGAGGTACAAATCCCACTTGAATGACTCAATCTCACCATGAAAATTAATTACATTTGAAAAATGATGATGTTTATCAAACTAATGTCATGTTCTCATGAAGGGTCCAGTTTTTGTAATAAGCACAAAGCTTTTAAAAATTGCTTTGATGCTCTTTTGTTTTGATATAATTTTAAGCTTCAGAGAAGTTGTGAGAACAGTACAAAGTTGGAGAGTTTCTTAATAGCACATATTGAATTATCTTCTAAAAACTTAAAACTATTTTTTAATTAGCTTCAAAAGTGAAAAATAAAATCAATGCTACTCTTATCTGGTAAAGGGTTACACAACATCCATAATAATCAATTACTTGGGGAAGGTAGAACCACCAGGTCTGTCAACCTTTTTTTTCCTAAATGGAACATATATGACAGAGGATGACATTTGTGACCTGCCCCCAAGATTGCACAGATAAGGGAGGCTGGGGGTTATGTGCAATTATAGAGGCACCAGCTGTCCCTCCACCCTTTTCCTCCCCAAATGAAAATACAGGATGGAATGCAAATGAAAAGGGGTAATTATATTAACAGATAACCTTAAATGTGTGTCAATCTTTTTTTCCCCCAGTAAAGAAATCACTGACAAACACAGCCCCTTAATTCATGATAACAACTTGTCTCTAAAACACACTGCACTGTAAAGAAATCTTGGATTAGAACCTCTAACAGAGGTGCTAATTTTGGATTTATAAGTTACTCTTCCTTAATTACTTGAGTCCAAGAGAGCCTTATAAGAACACCCTAAAAAAACAGTTTTGTGTGCAATCAAGTACCCTAAAACAAAATGAATGCAAGAAAGCATTTCCAAAGGCTGAAGAGTACCTGCCATTTCCTTTGCACTTTATAAAAACATCTTCCCTGGGAATAGAATGGAGTAAATTTTTAGGGCAAGAAGTAAAAGGGCTCATAGTGAATAAACTGAGAGGATTCTACAGAGTTTAATGCCTGGCTTTACAAAGGGTTCGTATTCGTATCATAAAGCCACTTCGCAGACTAAAAGTCTGCTCAAAACACCTTTGGTTGGTAAAGCATGAAACTAGTCCTTTGACTGGACCTCTCTGAGCCTTCCATAATGTGTCTAACATACTTGCCAGAGTTTCCTGTTGTATTTCTAACTGCTTATTTCTATGATTATCAAAAAATGTATTCAAATAATAGGTTAGAATCCTCATGGGAAAACTGGCCTTTCTGGCAACACTGAGGGCTATTGAGGGGCAGGATTTTGTCTGTGTTGGCTTTTATACAACCAGTACTTAGCAGAGGGCTGTAGTATGTTTATCTATTAAGTGAATGAATGAACCAGCAAAATACTGATTGATGTGTGACTGATCACCATGACCAGAGAATAACCCATCTTTTGATTATTGGCAGAGACGACACATCTCAAAGGGCACTTTGCTTTAGAGGCTGTAACGGGTTGAATGGTGGCTCCCATTGTGCATGTCCTAATTGCTGGAACCTGTGAAAGTTGTCCTATTTTGAAAAAAAGGTCTTTGCAGATGTTATTAAAGATCTTGAGATGAAGAGATTACCCTAGATTATCCAGATGGGCCCTAATCCAATTGTAATTGTACTTATAAGAGACATACAGATGAGAAGGCGATGTAAACACAAAGCAGAGGGATGTGACCACAAGACAAGGAAGCCAACACCCACCAGAAACTGGTAGAGACAAAGAACAGACTCTCCCCTACAGCCTCCAGAGAGAGCATGGCCCTACCAACTGCAGACTTGACTTCAGATTTCTGGCGTCCAGAACTGTGACAGAATGAACTTCTGTTGTTTTAAGTCGCCTAGTTTGCAGTAATTTGTTATGGCAGCCAAGAAAAGTAATATAGAGGCCTACTAAAAACATCTCAGAAGATCAAAAATAATTTGATGGAGGGGCCGGCCCCATGGCCAAGAGGTTAAGTTCGCACGCTCTGCTTCAGCAGCCCAGGGTTTCGCCGGTTCGGATCCTGGGCACAGACTTGGCACTGCTCATCAGGACATGTTGAGGTGGCATCCCACATGCCACAACTAGAAGGACCCACAACTAAAAATACACAATTATGTACCTGGGGCTTTGGGGAGAAAAAGGAAAAATAAAATCTTAAAATAATAATAATAATAATAATAATTTGATGGAAACAACACCTGAACAGCAATCTTGAAAATATATTTCAGACAAACAGTCAGCATTTGTTAGTCTGCATGCTATTTCTAAAGTTACCTGCTATGCTGAAATTGTCTTCTTTGAGGGAACACTATTAATTATATTTGCTAATGCCTTATACCCTAGCTCATTTAAAAAAGGATCAAGACAGTTGACAAACTCAAACCCAACAATTGTCATACACCTGCTTGAGAACTGTCATTTCATGCTTTGCCAAACCAAAGTAGAAATAATGTTCTTTTTCAACTATAATTTTATCACCTACATAAGCATCTAGTTTGATGACTAGACTTTTACCACGTAGAAAATTGGAGAAGAGCCCTCTAGTCTGAGGGAATAGCACAAACAAATGCATAGGTATGAAAGTACACAGTGATGTTGAACATGGGAGGGTATGGTGGGGAAGATGAGGCCCTAAACACAGGCGAGAACAAACAGGACCAGCCAATGGGTCCAGTAGGGAGAAAGAGAAAGGATTTCAGTGAAGAGTGAGACCCTTTGGGTGCTTAGCTGCATCAAAACTCTGGCAGCAAGGCTTTTATCACAAGACCCCAAGCCCTTACCCCCTACATCAACATTCCTTTCTCAGGAAGTTACTAGAAATGTGTTCCACCAAACAAAAGAAAAAACCAAGAAAGTGGGAAGAGTAATGTAGGAAAGAGAGGATCTAATACAAGAAAGGGGCAAAGATAAATCAAGGATGATGCCTGTGCACTGAGTCTCAAATGCAGCCAGTCCAGAAAGCAGCGGGATGGCATCTCCAGGAAGAGACAGAGAAATGGACCAATACATTACCTGACAGGTTGACTGTGGGAGAATACTCTTTGGGAGAACTTTACAGTTCATTTGGATAATTTTGGAGGAACATAGTAATAGAAACAAAAAAAAAAATCTATTAACAAACAAGCAAACAAAAAAAGAAGAAACTCTAAATTCCAGGAAAAACATTAAAACAATAAGAAAATATTCATGGTATACAGTTTGGTACAGCAGGGAAAATACTTGTATAGTTATAATAACATAAACATTAAAGACAGATTTAACTAAACATTGTGATACAACTATGGAGGACACAAAGAGGGGAAGTTTCTGTGTGGGCAGGTGGGAAGTGAGAGATTCAAGAGTGCTAATTCCCATCTATCAGAAGTGAACAGATAATGTCAAAATCTGGCAAATCAAGAAACTACAACATAAACAACTAAAAAGAAGTATCTTCTGGGGTACAGGATTCTGAGATGGGGAGAAACGGGGCAGGGGCCTGCTACTTTTCACTAAAATCCTTGTAGTACTGCTATTTGATATCTGAAACCATATACATATATAAAATGATAAAAAATATCAACTATAAAGAAACTGCATTTGAAAGAAAAGGAAAAGGTAGCCTGGACAAGACTGTAAAGATTTTCTTTTGTTTTCTTTCTTTTTATTTTAAATAATATGCTAAGGACATTTTATCATACAGGATAACATACACACACACACACACACACAGATAATTAACAAAGGTCACCCTGGCTCTAAAGTGGAGGATAGGTGCAGAAGGGAGAAACTGAAGGCATGAAACTAGTTAAGTGGTAACCACAGAGTCTGGCAACAGAAGATGACGACCTGAACCAAGACAATGGTGGCAGAAATGAAGAGGAGAGAAGGGAGAAACAACCAAGAAACGAGCAAGTGTGACATGGCAGGAGATCTGATTTCCAGATACACTGAGCTTCAGATGTTTGATGGAGAGGCTTCATCTGAGAATTTAGGCTAGAGGTGCTTATTTGAGGTCATCAGCTGCATAGGTAATGACAGAAGCGGAAAGTAAGACACCTAGGGACAGTATACAAAATGACAGAAGATGAGGGTTTGGGGCAAAATGTTATCTAATCTTCACCAGAATCTTAAAATATGGGCAAGCACGAATTTGTATCCCCATTTTTGAGAGCTATACACTGAGGCTCTGAAAAGATAAGATCAAACGACGAGTACTCAGTGGATGCCCAGTTCTCCTTCCCAACACTATGTTTTGTCCTCTCCTGAACAAACACATCTTGCCCAACACTTCTGTAGTTCCACTACCATACCACACCCCCGCAGGTCAAATAAAACTTGAAAGCAACTCACAAAAATATTAATTGTTTTAGACATCAAAGACATTTTTATGTGTACAGTAAACTGAATTTCCAATTAAATCTCTTCCCTATGACTGTTTTCTCATCACGACTGAGTGGGCTCCTGGGAGCCTTGTGTGTTCCTGACTTCATCCCCAGGCCTGGCCATCGCTGACGGAATCATCACTGCATGCTTCTCAGAAACACAGAAGTAGGGCAAGACGGGTAGTCAAGGGTGTCTCCCCAACAGTCACGTCTGTCATGTGCAAACCTGGGAACTGTTGGGGCTAGATCAGAGCCTGAGAAGAACCAAGCTGATGCCCAGAGAGGAGCAGACACGAGAAACACCGCAGAGGGTTACCCCGTCCTGGAGTTCTATAAACCATCCCTGCAACTGTGTAATAAATGCCAAATGGATACAGTGGCCTCTTTACCAACCCCGAGGCCCTCAGCTTTCGTCCCTCACACAGCCCTGGGCCTAGCTCACATCTGCTGCCACCAAGTCTCTCTGCTTTCTCCACACTCACCTTCCAACCCAGAGTCTTGGGGCCGTGGGCCCAACTAGCTATGCAGGCTCTGTGTGAGACCAGCCAGCGCAGCTCTCCCAAGCCCATGTAAGGCAGGAACAAAAACAAACCACCAAACATCCCTGCCTCCTCCTACAGATTCATTTTTAAAAAAATACTTCTCCTACTGTTCACATCCTTTTTAAAAAAATGGGTTTAATAGATTCAAATAATAATTCAGTTGTACCTAAATGATAATGTGTTTTGTTTATATAATGAGAGATAACAAAAAGATTTCTTAATCTGCTCATGATTTTAAAACTTAACATGAGTTTCTCACATAATACATCCTGCAGCAGACAGCTCCAATGCATCATCTTCTGCAATAAATTCTTCATTCCCTCAATAAGGCAGCACTGGGTGCTGGGTAGTGGGGAGGACAATGGGAACAGGCAGTTATGGGCTCTGTCTTCTCTGGTGCTTACGGTCTCATTTTAGAAATAGTTATTAGAGGTTAATCTCTTTCCATATAATCATACTTCTACAGATACGGAGAAATAAACACAAAAGCATTTGACTACGTCCACACACAGAGGTCAGTTGAAAGAGGGTGGAAAAAAGACAAATTTAAGCAATCTAACAACTATCATGAAAACTAGCTAAACGTGATTTGAATGAATTCAACTCTTCTTCCCCCACTGCGAACTGGCTTACGTGAAACTTCATCATTAGAAACAAATCAATACAAACTCCTCCCAAGAGAAGAAAGCTATCAACCATTTCCCTCTCCCAGTGACCATCACAGTCTCTTGTGGCAGAGCATCCCTTCTAGGAGGATCTGAGCTGGAGACCTGTCTGGTCAGGGAGGCAGTGACCAACCACCACCTTCTCCACACACTTGTACCCACTGATCCATGCTGTGCCAAGAGGTCTGATGCAGAGGAAAGATTTGACCTCTGTTTGCATTTGGGGCTCAGACACACACACAGGTTGTCTAGCAAAAACAGGGAAGGACAGTGGGCTGGAGAGTTAGAGGCTAACTAGCAAGGAACAACTACAGGGTGATCAGGGCTCAGCGAGAGCTGAGGGCAGAAGGGAAAGGGGTTGTGCCCCCAGTCTGGTGGCTGTGACCTGCCATTTTACCAGACTCTGTATTCACAGAAGGCCTAAGCAAGCCTGTGGTGGAATGGGGCATGCCATGGGGCAGGAGAGATGCTCCCTTCATCATTTTCCAGCTGGGCTGCTGTGGCATGGGTGGATTATGGATTAAGAGCTTCAGTGCCTTGGGAAGAAAAATAAGGAGAGTGCTCTATGGGGAAGACGACCAGTAGCAGCTGCTTGTGCTGATATGTGAGCACATGTGAGACAACCCCACCCCCACCCCTGGACACCTAGACCTGGGTGGGTGAAAGTCATTTTAATAGGGGTGAGGCATGTGGTGAGGACCAATGGGTCAGCAAAATCCAGGTTTTAGTTTCATATGCTGTCATTGGTAACCACAGGCCCAGGAGGCCAGGACCCTTGTATCTCCTTCCCTCCTTCATACTTCCCTCTGCTCCCTATTAAGCAGCCTGGTGGGGAGCGAGAGGGGGGACAGGCTCAACCGGATACCTTCACTCTATGCAGGGGCGCAGAGAAGAAGTTTGAAAAACACTGATTGGTATCACCGAGCTTGGGAGGGGAAGGTTTAACAAGTCTTTACAAAAAGATCTAAGATCCCAAGAAAAGACAACAGCAAGGGAGAACTAATAAGCCCCTCATATTAACTGCACATAACCTACATTTTCTACTGACAGCAGAAGATCAAAACAGATGTTTTCCAGTTCTGTCTTACTAATAATTATCTCTAATGCTTGCATGTCACAACACATTTAATCAAACTCCTATTCTGAGTCTCTGTGGAGCCCACCTCTCCCGAGCCTCCAGCTGCCTCTATCTTGGTGATCTCTATCACTTGCCACAGTGGCTTCTTCCTGTTCCATGACTGTGGATAATGGAAGTTCTAATTAGTTCCATTTACTGTGCAAGGACTTGATCAACCCAAAAGATGAAGCTTCCCCTTCTTTTTTTTTTTTTTTGGCCAATCTTCCTCTCTCTCTCTCTTTTTTTTTTGCTTGAGGAAGATTAGCTTTGACTTAACATCTGTGCCAATCTTCCTCTATTTTGTATGTAGGTCACCACCACAGCATGGCTTGACAAGTGGTGTAGGCGGGTACCCAGGATCCAAACCTGCAAACCCAGGACGCCCAAGCGGAATGTACAGAACTTTAACCACTTGACCAACGGGCAGGCCCCCTGAAACTGCCCCTTCTTGATGTCAGAGAGAGATGGTACAGCAGGTAGGTTCTGGTTCCACTTCAGCCTGTATACACTCAAAAAATCTTCACCTCAATCTCTACCTTTGGACAATCTGAAGGGGCTAATCGTGATCATAGCTAAAACCACCTCCAGATTTTTTGTGCTAACAAGTGGTAAGATTTAAAGATAGCATCCCAAAATACACATTCAGTATGTTTTTATTCCAACATGGTACACAAAACTCTTTTTTAGAGTCTTGACATGCTCTAATAATAGATTTCCTGGTTAACTAACGTAGTGTTACAATAATAAGACACAAGGAGGGAGAAGGAGAGAGAGACATACCAGAAGATTTTTTAACTATCACTGATAGACTGATTTATATATGTATATACATATGCTTTCTACTTATTGAACACAAATAGTTTTAGTGAAAGAAATGCGATTTATAAGGACAGTCATTATGGTGTGTTTTTAAAAGCACATCAAGTGGATTAAATTAAGTCCAGGTCCCTGCATGTATTTTATTCTCATAAGGATATAAGGTAATAATTTTTTTCCTTCTTCTTCTCCCCAAAGCCCCCCAGTACATAGTTGCACATTCTAGTTGTGAGTGCCTCTGGTTGTGCTGTGTGGGACGCCACCTCAGCATGGCCTGATGAGCAGTGCCATGTCTGCGCCCAGGATCCGAACCGGAGAAACCCTGGGCCAACGAAGTGGAACGCGCAAACTCAACCACTCAGCCACGGGGCTGGCCCATAAGGTAATAATTCTCTTATTTGGAACTGTGACAAATTGATTATTCTACATAAAATTATTTTCCAGATAATTAAAACTTACTCTTTTAAACATTTTGTGTTCATAAAGAGCACCAGGCACAATGCCTAGCACAAAGGAGCTGTTTAATAAATACCTCAGGAAGGAAGGAAGGGAGGGGGGAGGGAGGCCAGCAACGGAGGAGTGCCATAATGAAGTGAGACCTCTACGTGATCCTGACTCAGACAGGACTTTCTGTAATTAACATTAAATGACGTACACTTCAGGTCTTTACTAATTATGTATGGATTTTAAAAATAATTTCCCCATTTGTCCCTTAGCTAACTGGCAATTCTTTCTGTTCACAGTGTGCTTGTTTCTAACATTCCCTTCTGCTCTTAATTTTTAAATTTTTCAACTTATTATCTGTTGTGCCCTAGAAAGCCAAATAATCAAGCACTTTAGAAATGTATGTAAAAGAAAAGCTGACTTGAATGAAGACAGATGTGGTGAGGAAGGTGTTTGAGCTTTAGTGGCCATATTTGGGGATGTAGCAGCACTTCTGGTCTTTTCCTGTTAACTTCTTGGTTCCTAGACTTATGGTCCTGATGAATAAGGCTGCCATTCTGGGTAAAGGAGCTGTTCTTGACTTAGGATTTTTAATTGATTTTAACTCATTTTCAGTAGCCATGAGCAGAAAAAGGAAATACAAATTAGCTCAAGGATATTAATAAGGAACCTCATTAATCTGGGCATCAGGTTCCTCAATTGTGCATAAAGGATCTCTGACAGAAAGATTCATGCTGGGCAAGGAAGCATGGCATCCAAGACAGAGGAGAAGTGAAGGGAACTCTTCAAAGAAGAGCAACAGAAGTCTCTGGAAGACAGCAATCCTAGAGAGAAGCCAGCCGGGAATGAATGGAGCAGGAGAGGAATCCAGGAGGGATGACTCCCAGAACAAAAAAGACAGAAAGACAAAGGGAAAAAGGAAATAGAAAGATCATCTGTCGGGTCTGTCCATGTGGAGAATTGGATTGGCAGGCACCTTAAAGAGCTGCCGGAGGGCGAGGGACAGATTAGCCAGACTGCTGTTCAGAGAGCAAGCAAATGAAAACAAAAAGGGGGGGGGGGGGGCAGGAATTAACTCAGAGGAAAGAAAAAATTATACAGACAAAAGAAATATAATCAGAGAATACTACTTGGCTCAGCAGTAAAGATGTCAAACTAATAAAATATTGTCATAATGAAACTATGGATTTACATAAAAACATGTCAGAATTAAATATGCTGAGTTTTATAATACTCAAAAAGATGCCACATAAGCATGATATTTAGAAATATGGAGGTAAAAACCAGAAGAAATGGCTAAAAGAGTTTAAAGTGATGACTTTTAGAGAATAGGAATGGAAGACGGAGGGGGGTGGGACAGAGAACTATTGTTTTTCTTTCAAAGTCTATAATGTGATGCCAAGACAATTAAATGGCGGAAAGAATTTAAAAAGGAAAGAAAAGAAAACATATGTTTATACAGATGGTGTTGGGACAACTGGATATCCACATGCAAAAGAATGAAGTTGGACCCATTCCTCAAACCATATACAAAAATTAACTCAAAATGGATCACAGAACTAAATAAGAGCTAAAATTATGAAACACTTAGAAGAAAACATAAGAGTAAACCGTCAGGACCTTGGATAGGCAATGATTCTTAGATACGATACCAAAAGCATAAGTGACAAAGAAAAAATAGATAAATGAGACTTTACAAAATTAAAAACTTCTGTGCTTCAAACAAAGCACACCATCAAGAAAGTAAAGACAAAACCCACAGAATGGGAGATAATATTCGCAAATCATGTACCTGATCAGAATATAAAAGGAATTCTTACAACTCGACAGTAAAAAGACAAATAACTCAATTTACAAATGGGCAGAAGATCTCAGTAGACATTTCTCCAAAGAAGATAATCAAATGGCCAATAAGCACATCATGTTAAACACATGCTAAACATCATTAACCATTAAGGATATGCAAATTAAAACCACAATGAAATACCACTTAATACCACTGGGATGGCTATAATCAAGACAGACAGCAGTAAGTGTGGACAAGGATGTGAGGAAAGTTGGAACCCTCCTACATCACTAGTAGAAATGTGAAATGGTACACCATTTTGGAGAACAGTTTGGCCATTCTCAAAAAGTTAAATATATGACCTAGCAATTCCACTCCTAGGTATATACCCAAGAGAAATGAAAACAGACAAGTGTACATACAAACTTTTATACGAATGTTTATAGTGTCATTATTCATAATAGCCAAAAAGTAGAAACAACTCAAATATCCATTAATTGGTGAATGGATAAACAAAAGGTGGATACCTATACAATGGAACCATAAAAAGAAATGAAGCACTGATCTACGCTACATGGATGAACCTTGCTAAGCGAAAGAAGCTAGTCAGAAAAGACCACATATTGTACAGTTCTTTTATATGAAATGTCCAAAACAGGCAAATTTATAAAGAAAGTGATTGATAGCTGCCTAGGGCCAGGAGTAGGGGCCGGGATGGGGGAAGAACGATGAGTGACTGCTAATGGGTATGAGGTTTCTTTTGGGGGTGACGCTAAAATTACACTGTGATAAGCATTGCACAATTCTGTGAATATAGGAAAAACCACTGCATTATATACTTTTTATGGGAGAATTTTATAGTATGTGAATTATATCTCAATAAAGCTGTTTTTAAAAATCTATAAGGCAGTGGTTATTACAGAGATGTAAAGAAACATTTGCCAAAACTCATCCAACTGTACACTCAAATGGGTACATTTGATTGTATGTAAATTATACCTCAGTAAAGTGAACTTTTAAAAAAGTTTCATTTAATAAAATGAAATAATTTTATTATAGTAAATTTAGACAAATGTTACTTTCAGAACACCAAGCAGGAAAGAATATCAAACTCATTACTACCTTTCCGTGGCCAGCAGTAACCATCTGTGTTAGTTAGACATCCTCTGCCTTCCTTAGAAAGGGCTCTAGGGGCTGGCCCCGTGGCCGAGTGGTTAAGTTCGCGTGCTCCGCTGCAGGCGGCCCAGTGTTTCGTTGGTTCGAATCCTGGGCGCGGACATGGCACTGCTCATCAGACCACGCTGAGGCAGCGTCCCACATGCCACAACTGGAAGAACCCACAACGAAGAATACACAACTATGTACCGGGGGGCTTTGGGGAGAAAAAGGAAAAAATAAAATCTTTAAAAAAAAAAAAAAAAAAGAAAGGGCTCTAATGCTGGTCAGAGAATGGCCATCTGTCAGAGTGACAAGACTCAATTTCCAGCAGGAAAGTAACAATGTCAGTTTAATTAACGTTTTCCTAAAGTTAGCAAGTATGCCTTCCTGGCAGAACTTCTGTTTTTCTAAAGAGAATTATTAATTATTAAAGTACTAGGTATTCTCAGTTTGCTTTGGGGAGAAATACAATTTCACCTTAAAAACAAAGTTTTCATTCTGGAAGGACGTTGGTTATCAAATCCCTTATTTTACAGAGGCAGAAATTGACTGAGGCCTAGAGAAGTTAATAGATTTGCTCAGGATCCTATTGACGGTAAACTGAAAAAGCTGCAACCAGACTCCCTGTCAATGAGCACCTGCATAGGTCACTTATCACACTCCCAGGGACATGGGCCCCACGGCAAGCACGTATCGAGGGCTTCCTGAATGCCAGGCGCTGCACTAGCACTGACATGCACTCCTCACTTCTTCCTCATGTCAATCCTATGAAGCAAGGACTATCACCCACCCCAACCTCCCCAATGTACCAATGAGAAATTAGGTACCACGGGGTTAATAAGCAGCCTACAGTCAAAGAGCTAGTAAGAATGGAGTCAGAAGTCCCACTCAGGCCATCTGTCTCCAGAACCTAAACTTCTAGCCAAGAAGATATGCCTGCTTCCCCAAAGCAAACACTTTACATTTTCAATTCTTTTAATAAATGCCAGCATTTTACATTTCTAATATATGTGAAGATACTGACACTTCAATTCTGTTAGAACACCCTGTTCATCCCTAACCTCAAATAAAGTTCTGGCCTATGTCTATCTTTTGTCTCAAATCTAGTCCCCCCTCTCCTCCTCCGAGTTTTCCCTTGTCAAGCCAGACGGGGGCACGGCAGTACCCCTTGCCTTTGGCAGTGCTATAAAACCCAGCATAGCACTGACCACATGAGAGTGGACAGTAGAGAACACAGTCTTTTTTGTGTGGTATATAGAAACAAAAACCGTAAGAGATGATAGCAAGGAGTCAGTAGAAAGGACTGGTTTAAACAATTTCATAAATTCTTACAAATACTTTCTCAAATGTGATGGCTTGGCAATTTAAAGTGATCAGAATGGACATACATAGTTCCACTCACGTTCATTCTCAGCTATTATTTTACTAAACACATGAGTCTATCAGGTTTTAAGTTGCATGTTGACCTAAAAGATAATCTTGACCTCCAAATAAATCTATTAAATATTGTATAGGTTGAAGAGAAAGAAAAGGAGACCTCTCTGAAAAGCAATACCATATTTGGTCTTAGGAATTTACTGGGATGTAAAACATAGACAAAATTATGGGCCACTTTAGAGCAAAGCTCTAACTGCCTAGACATTTTTCACTCTGTTAAAGGGAAAGATGAATAAAAGCCAATGGAGACAACCTAAGCCACTTTGGGATGTTCTTTGCTAATGCCAGCAAATTCCTTCTAATAAACAAGGCAGTGAACTTATTACTTGATGTTTGTCTCACAGCTGTCTTCAGTGGGACGAGCCTGAGTTTCTCCTGGTTAGAGGCATCTTGATCAAGAAGGGCCATTAAGCAAGAATCTGACTTGTTATAAAACATCCCAGAACTGACATATGCAAACAAACACACATCTTAGAAAACATAATGTTCATTCCTGAATGCTGCCAATGTGCAGGAATTTCTCTTTTGGAACAGCCCCTTGTGTCAGTTTGTAAGCCTCGCAGTCATACCTCAGCTTTGCTCAATAACCACCTTATGTATCTACTCTAGTCAATAGCCTGTTATTTTCTCTGAATTAAAAAACTAAATCTCCCCTTGAAGATTAAAATCTTGCAGCATTTACATTGTGTGTGTGTGTGTGTGTCCAAGACAAAGAAGGCCCTTCTAGGCCAGGTACAATGGTGCAGATAAAAACAGCCTCAAGAAGCAAGAGAGAGATCTCAGGTGACTACACAATAAAATCATAAATAAAGACTTTATTGCTCGTAAAATATCAGCTTTAAAGAATGAACTTTGATATTAATATAACATTGATAATATAATTGAAATTCTGATATCATACAAACAGACCTAAAATGATAATATATGTGAATAGCTGACATTTTCAACTAAACAACAACAAAGTTTTCAAGTTAAATAAAAAATACCATGGGGCCGGCCCAGTGGCGCAGTGGTTAAGTGCGCACATTGGACGCTTTGAAGGCCCGGGGTTCGCAGGTTTGGATCCCGCGTGTGGACATGGCACCGCTTGGCACGCCATGCTGTGGTGGGCATCCCACATATAAAGTAGAGGAAGATGGGCATGGATGTTAGCTCACGGCCAGTCTTCCTCAGCGAAAAGAGAAGGACTGGCAGCAGATAGCTCAGTGCTAATCTTCCTCAAAAAAAAAAAAAAACCCTACCATTCAAGTATAGTATTCAGGCCAGTGAAATGTTGAGCTGTACTTACGTCACAAATTTTATTCAAAAGACATAATTTCCTTCCAAATACTTAAGAAATATAAATTCTCTAAATCTTTAATTTATGCACATTATAATTGTAAGTGTTTTGACTGGATTCCATTTGGAGTAAGAACCAAGATTCTTTTAAATAAGCCAAAACAAAGTAAAACTGGTAATTACATTATTGGACTTTGTCCTTGTTTTAATCAGTCCTTTCTGAGTGTCTGAACACAACTGTATCATTTCAAATGCACACCTATTTCACCAGAGAAAGATTTCTTAAAAGATGCTTCAACTTAGAAATAAATATGAATTCAATTCAATATATATTAACCTTTGATTTTTTTTTCCTTCCAAAGGTGGTGTATTTTTAAAAATATTTCCAGAGGGGCCAAATTCAAACCATCCACACTGCCAATCAAAGAGCAAGTTCTTAGGGCCAGAGAGACCTCTGTTGTGATGCTGGTCTTGCTGCCACCCCCACTCATAATCACGTAACCTGACACACGGCAGATGCCCCATAGTGGGGGGACACTTATCCCCACTCTGAAAAGCAGTAAACTGCAAAGACGTGCACAAAGCTCTAGGTTAATACTTACTCTATTTCTGTTTCTTTTTACATAAAAATTACTTTCAGAATATGCTATTTATTCTAGGCTTATAAACTTTCAATCTCTCAAAGCTGCTTTGAAGAATTTCTCTCAATTTGACGAAAGTTAACTTGACAGTGAAGAAATACATTTTTACCGCATTAAGGCTCCCATGTGGCCCATTAAAACTGTTCGAGATTATGAGTACAGTTATTAAATGTTTAATCGTTATACAGAGGGTGATCTTTCCCTGCTATGAGAACTTTAACTTTGGTGTGCTCCAACCAGAAAGCACTAACATGAAAGCTAACTGTTTGCAGATTTTTGCACTTGGTGCCCTAACATCAGTTAAAATGTGGAATATGAGAGAAAAGAACTTAGCCAAGAGCCTAACAGAACAGAGAAAGAAGTTGGGGCAGGAGTCAGGCAAACAGGAAACATCCTCTCATTTGTCCTGATGCCAAAGTGGACTTAGATGAATGTCCTGGGGCAACACTGAAAGTCTGGGAAAATACACCAACTATAGTACACCTCGAAGAACACATGTTAAAAAGCTGAGGCCAGGAAGCATACCCCACTGGTTCTCCACTCTCGCCGCCCACCCCTGGGAGGGGTTTTGTAACCAAACCTACAGGCCTCCTTCTTAGCACTTTTCTCTGAGTGAGTACTTTGCAAAAGCTCCAAATGACCGTCCTCATTGTGGTTAGGGTCACTGCTTTGGAAACTGCACAAAAAAATACCACCCAGAAATAATAGGAGTTGATGGGAATTATTTTTAAAGATTTCCTTTTGGCACAGGTTTATCTAAAGAAGGCAACTCCCTTTGAAAATTATATACAACTTGGTGTTCTCTTTAAATCACTGAGCTAAAAATATGGGGATCTAACTTATAAGAAGAGTCTAGAGAATAGTGTGGGCCTCTCTCTCTCTGCTGTCCAAGCTAGAAGCCACAGGTGTCCCAGGAAAATGCACAGCTTAGCTCCCAGGCAGATGCTGTACTGAACACTGACTTCTTTACTCTGCTGCAGAGGGGCAATGACCAGGGAGAGGCAAAGTCAGGACTCCCCTGTCCTTTTCACCCTTCAGCCCAGCCAGGCAAAGCCCTCAATAGGCCAGAGGTAGCGCTAACACAAAAAGTAGTGCCCAACCCCTCCTCAAGCCCTATGTCCCTCAAAGTCCAAGGATGTTCTTAGCACATCTGGCACCTTCTGGCCTCAAGTCCCTCCAGTGCCCTGAGGCTTCTTCCAACCAGAAGGCCTAAGGATCTTGCAATTCCTTTACTCTCACTGAAAGGTCCCACCTAATACTTGCTGACCTCCATGATGTTTATACCTAAGATGGATAAGGTGGGAGGTGATATCAGCCACCATTCCCACCTCAGAAACGAGCATGGTTCCACTTCCCCCCAATCTTGTCCTGCTTGCATCTGACTGATTTATTAGACAATTATTTCACACTTCATCAGCCTCAGAACTTGGGTTCTGGGGTCAGACAGTCCAGCTCTGAATCCAAATCCAACCACTAGTTCTGTGACCCTGGGCAAATTTCCTAACCTTCTGTGCTTCAGTTTCCTCTTCAGAAAAATAGGGATAATGATCATACTTAACTGATGGGAGTGTCCATTTCCTGAGACAGTCCATAGGAAGCCCTTGGTACAGCTGACACACAGGCAGTACTGCAAAAAGGTAAGCTACAGATACTCCCCTGGACGGTCTCTGTATCTATCCCTCACCTCTGCCCTCCCCCTGCTGCTCCCTTCCACTGCCACGACCTCTTACTGGCCTGGAAAAGGACTGGAATCAATGGAAAGGTCACCTGATGCAGAAAGGTCCTGACTATTTTAACACAAAATAATTGATTGAAGTAAGGACAGAAACCGGTTTCTATTTCATCTTACTCTCATTAATAACCTTAAAGTGACATAATACTTAATTTATTAATTAATATATTAATTTATTGACCAAGACCCTTTGTAAACTGAAAGAGGGTGCTATTAATAATTATGCCAAAATAACTAGGATAGTCCTTAAACTTGTAAACACCTTCTCACCATCAAGAAAAACCTCATTAAATACACACTATGATCCAAGGTCCAAACCCAGCTGTTGCTTGGTTTTGCAAATAAAGTTTTACTAGAACATGACCATTCTCATTTGTTTACATACTGTCTGTCTGTTTTCATCAACAAGGGCGGAGTTAGGTTGACACAACAGAGACTTTTCGGTTCACAAAGCCTAAGATATTTAGTGTCTGTCTCTTCACAGGAAAAGTTTGCCAACCCATTCTAGGCTCAGGTAATTCAGAGACACTGCCTTCCAACCCACAGTCTCACATCTGTGTGCTAATGTCTGACAAGAATAAAATAGCAAATTACCTCTCTTATGACAAGCATGGATTTTTATTACGTAGCAATGCCACATTTAAAATGAAACTAAAATTTACTAAAACGCAGCTTCTACGTGTGCAAGAAATTTTCAGAGGATTCTGTCAAACTTTTAGAAAGGATCCAAAGTAGGAATTTCTAGGTACCATGTCTAGAAACATTATTACATGTGGAATGATTTAATACGGAAAGAGAAGAAAAGACTTGGGGTTGAGGACAGGGCTGAGGTCTTGGCACACAGGAAGGGCTGTCACGTGAAGAGCAGGAACCAGCGTGATGTGGTGACTCAGTGCTCTGCTCCTGAGTGTGGCCACATAACTGAGGTTCTTACCTTCTCCGAGCCTCATCTGTGAAACTAGGGGAGTAGCAGTACCTTCCTCACAGGTGGGTGGGGAGCATCCAACGAGACGGAAAGTGCCCAACTGCTGCTGCTGCTCTTATTAGTCATTCGAGTTATTTTTGTTAAACGTTGTTGTTGACGAGCTAGTAGACATATTCTGTTGACAAAATCAAAACCAGCAGGGGTAGGTTCCAGGTGGGCAGATTTCAGCTCAATTTAAGGAAGCATCTTATCACCTTTTTGCCCACCTACTAGTCAAATGAACAGATATTTTCAGCGTTCAAAATCCCTGACACTGTCCCCAGAGGCAGCACGACACCATGGTAGAGTTGGTAGGGTGCATGCAGAGAAGACTGTAGAAGAGTGAGAATTTGTACCGAATAATTTCAATGTTTTCTCCTCTGTGACTATGTTTAAGAAACTTTCTTGTGTGCCTGAAAGATGAGTATGTACCATCTTATTGATAGGGAAATATGACACACCAGAGATTAAATAGATGTTGGCAGTTTGTGAGGACAGTGTATTGTAAACTTTAAGTTTTCAAGGACCATTAGCAACTCAAAACAGAACAAGAAAACAAGTTGGTTCCATTTCTCCAGAAAGGTGAATGCAGGAGCAAGACCATGGCACCAACAAATGCCGCAATGCTGATGGGTTAACCCAGGAAGTGGCCTGGTCCCAAACACAGACCCAGTGGTTTTGGGCGGCAGGAGCCTGGAGAGGCATACTGTGCCCAATTCCTGCTGGGCCCACCGATAATCTGCCAGGTGCCTGAGGCTGGGCCCAGGCTCCCTCTCACTGCAGCCTGCCTTATCTTGAGTGCAACCGGACAAGCTCCAACTCGCTGATCATGGCAGTGGGAAGACAGACGACTGTATAATGGGCCTGCAGCCCCAGCGCCTGTCACCCAGGATGAAAGATAAGTGTGGCCACAAGGAGTATAGACTCAGGCATGCCTTAGCACCCTAGGGAATTAAGAGTCATTAATTCATGATCTGAACACAAAGTCTAAAAGAAAACTGGAGGAGCAGGAGGAGGAGGAAAAAGCATGAGCTAGCTATAGAAAATCACAGTTGAAACACTGAGAATAAGGTGCTGGAGGTGGATAAATGTAAGTGTACCACTAGAACACACGAAGCCTATGTTTTCTTTCTTCTTGAATTATTAGTATGAAATGTCTTTTTCAGGTTATTAAATCTTCAGTGCCATCCACCTCAAGTCCTCCCCTCCAGGTCGGACAAGGCACTGGAAAGCATAACAACTGCCACTCCTTTGCAAGGTACTTTACAGTTTATAAAGCACAACTACATACCGAAAATAGTGAGGTGGGTAGTTCTACTCCCATTCCTGCAGATGAGGAAACAGGCTCAAAAAACATGAGTGGCTTGGCCACTGTCTGATAGCTAAAGAAGACCACAGTCTGCCAATCCGAAGATCTTTTTTTTCATCAGTTAGACAGCTTTTGAAAGCTAGAATCCTCAGACAGGGTGGGAGGAGAATGAAGTGGAGAGAGAAGGAAGGAGTGATAGGCCCTTTCTCAGACATTATTTCCTCACACAGTGGTCATGCCAACCCTGCTGTGTGTGTGTCACTTTGCTCAGAGTGAAAAGTGAACCCTGAGGGGTCAAGTTCAAGATCACCCCAGGACTGGCTGACAGCAATAACTCAGGGTTGTTTCCCCCACCCCAAGGCCGCAAGGAAAGCAGATGTGGAGACATCAAGGCAAGAGAAACCCTGGGCACAGCCCTGGAGGCAGCTCTGCACCAGGATGAGGTGCTCACCAGCTTCAGGGAAGCAGATGCCAGAGCCCAGGCAGGAGCGGCAGCAGGGGACGTGGTAAGAACTGACCAGGGGCCAAGTGGTTGTGAGGCAGAAGGAAAGGGGGTGAGGGAGGGGGCAGGAGGAGAGCAAAGGGATGAGATGGTCAGGAGGACCTGGCACCGTGTCCTTCGCGGATGACCTCCAACGCATGCTTATCCACCGCAGCAGGTGGAGGCAAAGCTCTAGAAATCCAACCTGAAAGCAGTCTCATGAAATATGCTAATCAGTGGCTTGCAGTTAAGTCTTTGATTAATGGAAAGAGGAAGAAGTTCAACCCTAATGAAGCAAAAGCAACTTAGCTTCTGGAGCAGCACCTGCCTCCTCCCCTGCTCCATGCCCACCCACACACTTGCCCGTGCTCTCACTGCCACCTGCTGGGGCTATCCTGACCCCTCCCTTGTATTTCTCAGAAGTTTCTAGAAAGCTGGCAAGCAGTGAAGACCAGGGTTTGAATCTCTGTTGGAGATTTTTGGAGCCCAGTTCCATGTCTGCCTTCCCAGCCAGGTCTCACGGGTAGAGAGGCGAGCAGGATGGGGCAACAACGAACCATGCAGCTCCCCTACCATCTCCCCGACAAGCATCCTGGCAACAAATGGCCACCTTGCCACAGTACTCGGCCAGGGCTCTCTCCTCACTTCCCTGAAGTGTGAGCCGCCTGAAGGTGCTATCGACCAGACGAATGATCTGGGCTTTGCCCTGTGAATTCCAACTCTATCAAGTGCTAGCTGGGTCACAGTTGCTTTATCTAAACAATGAGGATAATGATTTTTATCTCAAAAGGTTGCAGTAAAGATTCAATGAGATTGCATCTGCCAGAATCTGGTACTTTCTGTCTAGCATATAGTAGCTAGTGAATAACCACTATATTTTCTCCCTCTTCACCCAATATTGGGAGGTGGGTTGGTCTGGCATGACGTAGGACACACAAGGTAACAATCCGCTCTTTGCCCTGCTTCTCCACCCTATTCACTCCTTTTCTCCTTCTCTCTCAGGCTTCATTTCAGAGCCTGATACATGAGCACACGGGGGCAAAGATTACATTGCAAGGCCTCACAGGCTTGCACAGGCACACCAATAGCAATGGCATTTATTTATTAGGCAAACAGAGTGGAATCTGGAGCTTATATGATGATTAGGTTCTAATTTCACCAAGAAATTACTGTATTAAAAATTACTTCTGAAAATATCTTAAACATAATAAATAAAACTACAGTTTAATACTATCTGTGCATGTATCAATCCAACGTGGCCAGTTTATTTTTCCTCCAGTTTTGGAACAAATCACTGTTTCTTTGGTTAAGCACCAGATGATAGAGCTGGCATGCATTTAGGGACCACGTTGTAAGAAAGTCCACCCTGCATATCTGTTCAGTGGCATCCCACGGTGAGGCGCCTGCCGTTAGTGCGGGCCATGTGGCTTCACACCATTGTGTTCAGGGAAGCTTACATATGGTTTCTCACACTGTCTCCTTTCTGCCCTAAACAGTGCCCCCACACAACCCACGACCCCATCACCACCACCTTTACTATCATTCTCTCCAGCTCCTTTCACTTTCTCCATCTTGACCATAAGGCACTAACGGCTCCAAAATCAGACTGGGTTCATATCATGACTCCAGCATTAATTATCTTTGACCTTGGGAAAATTACCTCTTATATCTGACCTTGAATTTCTCCAACAGCAACTTCATAACACTTAACCTCAAAGGATTACCATAAGGATAAAACACTGATAGCAGCATCCCATACACCATGGACAGTGATATTCAGTACACGGATGACAGTCTCTTTCCCTTTTGTCAGTTAGGAAGAGTGACCAGTTAACGTTTAGGCCATTTTCTTCTTTTGAAACAGAAATTTCAAAACTTATTTTAATTTTTAATATTTTAAAATGAATACTGTTTATCTTATAAAAATAATATATGGGGCATTCTAAAAATTTTGTAAAGTACAGAAAGGAAGTAATAAAAAGACAATCTGCCTCCAAAAAAGGCAATCTCATTTTGGAGTATTTCTTCTCCAGTCTTTTTTCTCTTTAAACTTTTTATATAGTTAAGGTTATACTGTACACAAATTTTATACTGTTTTTCTTACTTAATAATTCTGTCTACTTGACTTAACATAACATTAGACTCAAAAACAACCAGTGACTTTGTCAATGCCCTTGTTATTAAAAACTCTGTAGCTGTAATTTTAATGGCTGCATAATATTCCATTATATAGCTATTTCAGAACTGATTCATCAGCCCAATACTGGACCAGCTGTCACCAATTTTTCACTATTATAAATAAGGCTGCAATGAACACCTTTCCGGATTGTCCACACAGTGAACAGGTTCCAAACCACTTTTTTTAACCAGTAGAAAACCTGGTCTGCACTGAGGTGATATCCCACCAAGCTTGGGAAACAAGGCACAGGAGAGACCACCTACTTTGCACTGTTGCCAAGACTGTCCCACTTACCAGCCACTGTGTTCAGATATATGACAGCAAACAATAGAGTACTTTTGACCACAGTGGCCAGACACTTCTACGGTGGGAACACTGCTCAGTCAGCGACTATCACCTCAGTGATCTCAAATCATTTTCCATTGGGGGCTTTCGTTTCTTCAGCTGTAAAACTAGGAGCTGGAATAACAATCTCTCAATACTCCCCGCCACCTTTATAAATGAATGACTGGTTTTAGAAAAACGAACAAGCTTTATAGACCCAGCAGTGACTTTCCTTGACAGTTTTACAATGGGATTTCTCTAATGCTTATTACAACTTGAGGCCAGCCATCATGGCAGTTACTGAGAGGCCCTGCCCCGAGCTCTTAGTCAGACATGTGGGAAGAATCTCAGGAAAGGGGAAGTGAAGCCCTGACTCAGTGTGGAAGGGGAAAACGACCCCATTCAGAGAGCGAGTACAGAATGCCTATAGCACTGCACTAGTGTCAGCTGTCTGGAAGAGACCACACGTTCAAACTTGTTTGCTGCCCAGTATCAGAATGTCAGCTGGGCAGTCCAAGCCTGACTTAGGCCCTGAGGCCCACTGAGAACCCTCAGTGGAGAAACACTCATTTGAGTCTTCTTTGGCCCCACCCAGAATTTACTTAATTTGATTACCTGCTTTCCCAGGCCAAAGCAGTTGGAAACTCCTAGGTCAGGAATGAGAAGTGGGACTGAAGGAGAGCTACAGGCAGGCTGACAACAGCAAGAAGGAAGAACTGGCGGCTGATGGAGAGGGAGGACTGCAAAAGTTAGCAAAAGCGGGCAAGAGTTTTAGCACAGCAGTCTGGAGCTGTTTAGGAGCAAGCTGTTGGGCCCCTGTGACCATTAATGGATATAGCTACTGGTATTCAAAAGAACGATCCTGATTAATTCACACCAAAGATTAACAGACTTCATTTAAGAAGACAGGGAAATCTAAATCTGCACGACATTTTAGGAGAATTTCCATCAAAAGTGTTTCAAATAAAAAAAGGATAAGCTTTAATGATCTGGAAGAGTTAGCCATGTTGAGCATCTCATCTTCGGAAGAGATCAGAAGCGAGGACAAAGTGATTTGAGACAAATCATGTTAAAGGGATGCCAGTGAAAATGGATGGGTCTTCAGGGCTGGGCTGTTTTGTAGGCTCTGCCCATAGTGGCATCATGCCTGGGTGCTCGCTCCATGAGAGGGTGCAGAGACACTGTGCAGAGACACTCCTGCTGACTCCAGCCAGGGGAATGTTGGGCCACAAGGCCTGTCACGCTGCCTCTTAGAAAACGTTGGCTCTCCTCTCTACATTCCCCTTCCCCAGATGCAAAACAGAAACAGGATCTGCTAACAAATTATTAGGCCAACTCATAACATGTCTGCCTCTAGGGGTGGGAAAGCAACTGAGGATGGTAATTGAAAAGAACTTTCATATACATATACATATACATATACATATACAGTCATTCGTCTCTTAACAATTGGGGTAGTTCTGAGAAATGCGTGGTTAGGTGATTTTGTTGTCGTGCAATCATGACAGAGTGTACTTACACAAACCTAGATAGTATAGCCTACTACACACCTAGGCTATATGATACTAATCTTATGGGACCACTGTTGCATACACAAAATGTTGTTATGTGGAGCACGACTGTATACACACACACACAATAATTTTACAAAGCCTGGAAGCATATACGCCAAAATGTTAAGTGCTGTAAATTCTGAATGGCTGGTATGTAAGTGCTGTTCTATTGTTCTTGGGATTTTGTGTGTGGGGGTGTGTTTTCCAAACATCTCAAAAAATAACAGATATACACTTCTGTCCCCCAGGAGATATGTCACTAAATTGTTCGTCCATGTATCCCTCCATTCAAAGACTTTCTGCTTTGTTGTGTCTAATACCTGCCAGGTACAGGTCAAACTGCTAAGATGCAGTGGTGAAGGCAACAGAGCAAGTCCCAGCCCTCACAAAGCTTGCAGTCCCTATGTGTCATTTATGCCACGTTCTTCTTCCATTCCCTGAAATTTTAGATGACAAGTAGAAGGGAGTGTCTCATTTCATTCTACATCTCCTTCCACTCAGAGTAAAACCCAAACTCCTCACCCTGGACCACACGACCTTACCTGAGCTGTCTCCTGCCTCTCTTCCATCCCCCTCACCCCATCTCACCATCTCCCCTCTTATGGGACAGCACAGTGGCCTCTGTCCTCTTCTATCGTACACCCTTCGTCCTTGCTGTTCCCCTGCCTAGAACACTCTCACCTAACTCTTCACATGACAGGCTCTTCAAATCCTTCAGGTTTTAATTCAAATCTCACAACCTCATCAAAAGGGCTTCCCTGACACCCTATGTCTAAAACAGCAACCCCCGTCCCTCTGTCACGCCTCCTGACATGCTTTCATACTTACATCCTTAGTACGTATTGATGCCCCTACTCTCCTCCCCTTGCTCACTCCATTCCAGCCACACTTGCCTCCTTGCTATTCTCAAACACACTGGTCTCCTACAGGCCTAGAACATTCTGCCCCCAGACACCACTGGGCTAACTCCCTCACCTCTTCAAGCCTTCTCAGTGAGGCTCTTCTGGATCCCTGACTTAAAACCGCAGCCTGTCTGCTCCCCGTCTCACCCCCCAATACTTGTACCTTGGTCTACTTTTCTTGTTGGATGTGACTTACTACCTACCAACACACTATATAATCTATGTATTTATTTTTGTTACTGCTTATTGCCTGTCTCCTGAACTAGAATGTAAGACCTGTAGGAGAAGAGATTTTTCTTTTGCTCACTGACGTGTCTTAGGGGTCTCAACCAGGCCCTCAGTAAACATCCAATGTTGAACAAACCCACTTTGGAGCAATCACAATGTCTTTCTTGTTTACCTGATTACTTATTTACTGTTTCCCCTGAGAGAGCCAGAGCAAGCCCTGTGCAGCAAGAGCCTGTCAGTCTTGTTTAAGCGGCACACCCAGCACACAGAAAGGAATTAGACAGATTTGAGGTGTTCAGTAAATATTCAAAACAAAATAAGACACTGTCAGGCTGGGTCCAATGTGAGTTTTTCTATAAAAGGACTTCATGGGAATTTAGCTACCCATTTTCCTCTGATTTCTTAAAAGAATCTTAGCCAGCAGAAAAGGAATCATTATTTTAACTAGCATAATCACGATACAAAAATAATTATTTCCCTTATTCCAAAGCCCAAGTTTGGAAGTCAACTTCAGACTGTAATTGCTGTGCAAATCCCAGTAGTAAACAAACCAGCTTAGCGTTTTATATGTTACCATGAGGCTCTCCAGGTTTGCTCTTTCCAGCCAAAGAAATGTTGACACAGTTGCACACCAAGTTTCAACATGCTGATCATGTTAAAATAGTGCACAAGAAATATTTTTCCACTTTATAAAAAGCCAGACTGTTTACATGCTTAAGTGGCCAGAGACTTTGCTATCTGTGTGTGGTCCTGAAGCTTCAATATCATCAAAACCATGAATACAAAGTAGAGCAGCATGCAACAAACTAGTTGACGTAGTTTCATGACCAAATTGGGAATCAAGATGTTACCATGCAAGAACTCACTCATAAATGGGCAGGTTAAAGGAGTCGGGGAGGGAGGAGTTAAAAATCTAATTTTTAAAATATATATAATATATATACACATACACACACACACACCTTTTTTTTTTTTTTTTGGTGAGGAAGTTTCACCCTGAGCTAACATTCATTGCCAATATTCTTGTTTTGCTTAACGAAGATTAACCCTGAGCTAACATCTGTGCCAGTCTTCCTCTATTTTGTATGCGGGATGCCTCCACAGCATGGCTGATGAGTGGCATAGGTCTGCACCCGGGATCTGAACCCACGAACCTGGGCCACCAAAGTAGAGCACGTGGAACTTTAACCACTCAGCCATGGGGCAGAAAAAGAATAATTTGATATATCTGGCTTATATTTGCACATATGTAATACAGAAAAACATAGATACTAAAGAGAGAGGACAGAAATAGCTCACAAGGTCTTTGTCCTACAGATTTCTAGTCAAGATCACATTACAAATATGCTGAGCACAGCATTAACTACAAGCCCAGAGTCAAGTGGTCATGCTTGAAGGATTCCCAAGCATGGACCTTCACACGAGCATCCGGGAGATGAGAAGCGTCACTTAGGCTCAGCCCACCAGCTTACCCCAGGCCTTGTGCAACCTCCCAGGCACCAGACAGGGAGCCCCAAGTTCATGACCCAGCCAAACGAAAAGACATGCCCTGTCTCCTGTGTCTTTCCCATTTTCCAAGTAGTGCTGGGTTTGGTCTATGATAATTCGGTCTTTCTCAAGCTAGAAACAGAATTTAAACAGGAACTCCACCCTGTCCAGACAAGATATAAGTAAAAAAAGACCTCACAGAAAGAAAAATTATCTGCATCTGACTGACTAAAGTGGTGCACATATTCCCAGAGTCTAGGGTTTAAATGCTCAAGACAGTTTCTGGATTCTGGGCTGTTTGCATTTATCGTTCCTCTAAGTCCCCAAATGCTTCAGGTTAGTGAGGACTGCCGGTTCTCACATTTTTAATAGCTCTCCACTTGAAGAAAGTTCTCAGTACACTGTATCTAAACAAAAAAATAAATCCCTTAATGTAAGCGAGTTCATGTTGCAACACGAAATGCCATTTCCCATTTGATTGCCAAGTGCACAAACTGTTATTCTCAGCTGACTGAATAAGTGAAAGAATGGTGCTTTATTACACCCTGGCATTATTTTTTTTTCCTTCTACAGTTTCTTTTACAGAGTCCTCCACGGCTATAGGTCAGAACAGTTTTCCTGTTGCTATGACAATGATGTAAATAAGGCAACTTTAAAACTCACTTTGGGGGTATGGAGCTGCCACATTTCCGGCTACCTAAGCCCTGCTGGGTGTGTGTTGCACACTTCCCCGCAGACAGTGGATCACAGCCATTTAACTGGCCTCCCTCCATTGCAGCCACCATCTTTCTGGCCAGGAAAATCCCACAAGCCTCTCAGAGGCCCCTCTCTAACTGCTGGGACTCCTACAGACAGATCCAGCAATGGTCTCCTGTGCTGTAAGGAGAGGAGTGTACACTTCCCCAAATGCAGAACTGTGATTAGAGGAGCATGTGGATATGCGCCTCTCCAACTCCGCCAAGCATCTGCCGTGCTTCCCACTTGCTCCACAGCAACGCCCCAGAGCAATGATTAAAATGAGGAGCCCTAAGGACACCTCCAGAGGAGCAGGACAAAGGGTCTGGGAGAGCCCTTGAGAAGGGACTCTTTCCATGCAAGATGCTCTAACCACCTTTCCAAACTTCCACTGTTCTGTTGCAGCCTTCCAGACCTACCCCACTGGAGATCCGGGAGCCACACAAGGGACCAGCCTACACCTACAGCAGGGTGGTTCTTCCTGTATCTTCAGGGAATTCTCCATTCACAGTTAATCTGTCTGTTTACCTAGGGCTCCTGGACCTCAGAGAAAGAAAGAAGGTACACATGGCTCCCTTAACTGAATCACACGCCAGAGTCTGAAGATGAAAGACCCCAGTCCTAGGATAAAGCCAAAGAATAAAGACAAAAGTATTTAGGGAATCTTGAGGCTGTCAAGGAGAGGTCAACTCTGCTCCCTATCCTTACAAAATTTCTTCCTAGGTCCTGCCTCTTCCTCATAAAGAGTGTTGTGGGTTCAAATGTGTCCCCCTAAAAGATATGTTGAAGTCCCAATTCCAAGTACCTGTCAACGTGACTTTATTTGGAAATAGGGTGTTTGCAAATGTAATCAAGTAAAGATGAGGTTAGTATGGTGGATCCTTAAACCAGTATGACTCGTGTCCTTATAAGAAGAAGAGAGGACAGAAACAGAGAGAGAAGACAGCTATGTCATGACAGAGGCAAAGATTAGAGTGATGTGTCTACAAGCCAAGCAACGCCAAGGGTTGCCAGCAAACACCAGAATATACAAGAGGGAAGGAAGGACCCTGCCCTAGAGCCATCAGAGAGAAAGCACAGCCCTGATGACACCTTGATCTTAGACTTCCAGCCTTTGGAATCCTGAGACAACAAATTATTGTTTTAAGCAACCAACTTCATGAGACTTGGTTCTATTAGCCCTAGGAAACTAATACAAAGAGCAATTTCTGTCTTGGACTGAAAAAAGAAATCATGACATCTGTGAATGGAGTCCCCCTTCAGATGAAAGTAAAGCTGCTTGTAAAAGCATGTGCACATCAAGTCCTCCTATGGCAAGGTGGCAGCAGGCTGGCCTCAAGAGCAGTTTTACTGAAAACAGCATGGGTGGCTACTTCTCAGGGAGCAGCTCAGCACCTGGCCAAGTCTGGCTCTACACTTTCTGGGTTGTTTCAGCAGGCCACCCAACCCAGCCCCACCTCTAGGCCACCTATACTTACAATCTGCCTGTGGGCGTGCCTGCTCATGCGTGCAGAGAACAGTCAGATCACGGAGAGCTCACACGAGGACATGGGCTTTGACTCCATGGGAGTGACACTATTTGACAAGTGTTGAAGAAGATCTCTCCGGCTGCTACGTGCAGGGCAGGCTGGCCGGGGGCGAGGGCACAGGCAAGGAGACCAGGTTGAAAGCTCCTGCAGGAACTACCACACCTTGGCTAGCACTGAGGATTATAAATCTTGGCCAGGATAGTGCAGTTTGTTAAGCCCTACTGAGTATCTACCCTAAAGAAAAAGCAACAAACTGCAGCCGCCCAGCCCAATGAAACAGCTCAGCCCAATGAAAAAATCTGCCCGTTCTTCCCTTAGACAAACTACACACAAATGGAAGCACACATCTACACTTATTTAAGGAGAAATGGTCTACCCTACTGACAAATAAAAATGGCAAGCAACAGGATATATTGGAGAATATGAGGAAGCCATTTGGTATAAACCTAATTCTGCCTGACCCTGTCTTTCCAAAAGGGCCTGACCGAGGCCATTGAGCATGCATTGTACATCTGCTTTAGATGTTCCCTATGACAAGAACAAAGGCCCTTGAAATAAAGGTGCAACTTCCCTCCCCCTCCCCAATGATGGCGTCTCCTTAAGGATTAAGCATCTTTCCTTAGGCTAGAAACTGATTGCTGCACTCACCTTGACAGCCCAGCTCGAGACAATAGACTTGCCTCCTGCTACACCCACCAAGATAGCAGACCCACTACCTGCTGTGTCCATCAAGCGCTGTGCCAACAGGGCAATCTTGTGACTATTGTGGGAGGGACATTTCAATCATATGCGAAACACCCTGTTTGGGGGTATATAACTACTCTGTGCCCCCCACTTCTTCGGTGACCTTTCTTCCTTTGGGAAGAAAGGCCCCAGGCCATGGTCCTCAGATTTCAGCTCAGAATAAACTCACCCAAATTTTCATTTATAGATTGGTTATGGATTATTTTCGTCGACACTACTCATCAGACTTCTGTAAGCACTTGACCCATTACATTTTTATACAAGCAATAAAAACATCCAAAAGCACTACATTGTCTAAAAGGTCTTATAACAAAACATTATTAATTCTTTTTATAAGTTGTCTGTGTCTCAGAAGAAAATGAGAAGGAATTAATACATTAGGATGCAAACTTTTCTTGATGGTGACAACTCTCATTTCACCACCAGACCTTGTTAAGTCTGTTGGCCTGGGTAAATGGAAGCAAGTATAACCTGTCGTCTGGCATGACTGCCATCCTTGTGGCCATACAGTAAGTGCTGGGCTCTTTGACAGGAGAAGGTCCTTGGTAGCCCTGCCTGCCAGCCTCAGGAACCAAGTGGAGTGGCAACAGTGGAGAGCGGGTAAAACAAGGAAGCTTCTGTGGAGAGAGAAGTACTTGTCATGAGCAGTTACGCCCCTGAAGGAGGGATTCTGCCGTGGTAGATGAGCACTTCGTCTCTAGGATCTCAGAGACGGTCGACCAGCTCTTTGGCAACTGCAGTCAGCCTGCAACTCTTCAGTGCAGGTGACCTCAATTTATGGATGAGGACAGCTCCTTTTATAAGCTCGAGGTCCTTCTACTTACTAGCATCTTTTTTGAGAGCACAGATTATGGAGGGGGAGAGAATAAATAAAACTCAAATTTAAAAGAAATCAGTGTATGGTGGAACTGTTTCTGTACTAAGAACACTTGCTCTGAAGTTAGACAACTTGGGATGGAAGGGGACTGTTCAGAGACGCAGAGCCAATAGGATGTGTATAGAAAGAGAAAGAAGATTTATTTTAAGAAATTGGTTCACACGATTGTGGAGGCTGGCAAGTCTGAAACATGCAGGGCAGGCCAGCAGGCTGGAGACCCCGGGAAGAGTTCATGTGGCAAGCTTGAGTCTGAAGGCAGTCTGGAAGTGGAATTCCTTTTTCCTCAGGGACCTCAGTCTTTTCCCCTAAGGCCTTCAACTGACTGAATGCAGCCCACCCACATTATGGAGGATAATCTGCCCTACTCAAAGTCTATGGATTTATTTAAATGTTAACATACCTTCACAGCAATGCCTAGACTGGTATTTGACCAGAAACTGGTATTATGGCCTAGCCAAGTTGACACATAAAATTAACCATCACACTCAGTTTGCTCATCTGAAAAAGAAGCACAAGGTCACAAGATGACTGTGGTTGCAGCAGTTAATGAGATACTCTATGTAAGATGCTTATTAGCTCACTGGCAGATACATATGAAAGGGCCCATATCCATACATGTTAGCCACCATTATCGTTATCACGGCCACCACCACCACTAGTGTTTCTGCTCTCCAGTAACTGCAAGAGTCTCACCTATTTTAGCCACCATCAATGCAAGTACATATGGCTCAACTAGTACTCCACAGGGGAACATTCATGATTTATTTTAAGGTATAATTCACATAAATAAAACCATCAACTGATCTCAGCAAACATCCTCAGGCCAGTGGAGAAGGAAGCTCAGGCCGAAGGAACTCATGAAAAGACTAACAGGTCTGGTTCTAGAGCGCACTGATGCACTATGCCCCCACAGACACGGCCTTAATCTGTGCTTACATCACACATTCTGCATCTGATGCCTGGGTTTGGCAGCATCTTTACCAAGAACATTACCCCATAAAACAAAGTTGGCTACAAAATAGAATCCAAAAATGAGTATCTGGGGCATGGGAAGGGCAAAGGTTGTAATGGAAGACCCTTAGAAAAATCCCACATGTAAAAAAACCACATGTAGAATCTTGACAAAGAACATCTTAAATGCGAGTCCCTCTCCTTCTATCCCCAGAGCTCAGACAATAATTTCTAATAAAGGAGCAGAGTTTTTAAATAATCTTCTGGTCTCCTGACAAAGGGGTGTGTGTTTCTTAAATTAATCATCTAAAAACTATACAATAACCATGTTTTAACCACGGCTTTTTTTTTACATCTTTGACATATGCCATTCCTTTGAAATCAGTTATTGAGTTTATTTGTATCTTTGAGAGCAGTCGTCATCATAGTTAGCTATATTTACTCTTTTAGGTACAGTTAAACCCAGGTTATAATTTATGATGGAAGTGCAGCATTTAATTGTCTTTTATCATTTCGATTTTTAAAGATTTTTTAACGTTTTTAATAGCTTTTATATCAGATCAAATAGATTCTAATGCTGTGATTAATTCTGTGAAAAGGGGTGAAAAATGCCTTTGTTCTCATGTATAATCACACCTTCTAGCATTTTCAGGGACACTAGAAAACTTCTCTTGTCCTTAGGTAATACCTTAATACATTTGAATATTTTCTGGGCCAGTAATACAAGGGCGAAGATGAAGCACATTAATGAACTTCCATAGAAATTATCACATATACAACAGAAACTGTTTTCCAAACAGCAATGCATTAGTGGGTCCTGAAATCAGAGGCCTAGTTTACAAGCAATATTTTGCTTTACTGAATATAATGACAGTCTAGAATTGAATAAAGCAAAGTATATTACATGTTAAAAAACATTTTTAAAACATTATAAAAGTTAAATATTGTTTTGTGACACTTTGGTTTCAGTTATATGTATGAATTCAAGTGTGCTGGCATGCTGTGTATGTACGTTTTTGAGGACTTGAAATCGTGTAAAATCAATTTCTTACTGTAGGTAGAATCAAAGTTTGAAGATGGACAAGTGGCTCTCACTTAACTAAAGAGAGTACATCCCAAAAGTCAAAGCCACATATGAGATAAAGAATCAAGGGAGAAAACTTGTATCAGACCCACAATTTCTGTCATTAAAAAATTAATTAACAAGATTATTAAACATAAAATAAAAATTTGTTCATGCATATATTTAAGATAATAATGATTATTATAGACACAAATTGAAGAGTGAAGATGACAACATGTAAAATATTTCATTTTTATCTGTAATCATCCTCAATGAGAACTTACTGTCCAATTGCTTTAAGTTCTTTTTCTTACTTAGAAGAAAAGAGGCCAGTAAGAGTTGTCATCATTATAATCTATTGTTATAGATTGTAACTGTTATAATCACTGTTGTAATCTATACAAGGATAGAATGATATGATCACAAAATAAATTTGTCTAATACAGTAAATTTACAAAGTTAGATGACTTTCAAAAAGATTTTTTAGATGGACATTTAAAAATGTAAGTCCTGAGAATAAGGGACAATAGACTCAATCACGACACAGTGCAAGATCCAATAGCGAATTCTGTGGCGGAAAAAAAAAGGCTACGAAATTCCAAAGAACCTCCCATCAAGAGCACATGGTAAGTTCTCATCTTGCAGAATCCTTGTGGCAATGATCAATTTTTTAAAACCATTCATAAACTATCACAATGATAGATAAAGCCAAGTTCAAAACTCAGATAATCATTTCATGAGCCAGAAATGGATGTGAATAAGCGAGGGTCAGGGTAGAAGCCATGGACATGCTGCAGGAACAAGTGGGAAGTTTCACTCCCATGGACGAGAAAGAAGCCCCGAGGCAGGAATGGGTGGATTGGGCGAGGACTACTCAGCAGCAAACTGCTAACAGATGACCTAGGGCACTAGCAGAAAAGGAAGCTGCTATCATAGGATGGCAGGAGAATACAAACACAGCCTTGGCAGCTGAACAGAGCTGCCCACTGGCTCAGTTAATTGATTAACAACATCTATTTCACTGCAAGACAGATGATCTGAAATTATATTACTTATTTCATCAAATCTAAGATGTCATCAAATGTAATGCATAATATTATTTTACAATACCACTAGGAAAAAAATATTCCCAACTAAACCATGATTCATCATGAATTACAGATGCATCCCAATCTGAAAGATTTTAAAACATGAAAAAAATGTAAGGTTTGGAACTAATGAAATATACTCCATGATTTGGTTCTAAACCTCATGCTGGACGAGTTGAGAGGAGAAAGAGCTGGTTCTCAATGAGAAGAGGCAACATTTTAGAAAATGCAAGATTAGAGGTAAGGATGTCCTACAGAGAGCAAGAGAGGAAAATTAAATAAGGGGGAAGGAGGGAAGGAAAGGGAGGGGAAAGAGGGAGGGGGAGAAGAAAAGAAAGAAGCAGAAGAAACCATCGCCACCACCTACCCAAAATGAACTGACAAACCAAAATTCCAAAATATATGAAGAATTCTAATGTTAAGAAAGGTAAGCAACAAAATCAATAGAAAAAATAATTTTCTGGAAAACTCTCATAGACTTTTGAGAGATTTAAAGACCTAAATGAAAGCATAGTTTTCATTAAAAATATTAGGAAATTATAATACAGAAAGAGACAAAAAAAGAAACTGATAGGAAAAATACCAAAAGAACAAATTAGAAATCTTTAAAAATCTTTAGACAGCATAAAGTCTAGACTGAAGTGAGTTGACAAAAAAAGAATTAGTAAGCTGGTAGATAACACTGGGGAACTTCCCCAGAACATAGCAGAGAGAAAGAGAAACAAACAACTACGTACATATGAGAGAACACATATGTCATGGAAGATAAATTGAAAGGCTGGAATAAGGGTTCTAGGAAATGAAAGTGGAGGGAATGGTGGGAAAACAGTATTTGAAGAGTATAGTATAGTGAAGAACGTTCCAAAATTGAGGAAATGATTCTTCAGATGAAAACACCTTTGGGTACAAAGCAAAAGATAAATCCACACTTAGAGACACTGTAGTGAAACCACAAAATATCAGAAATTTTAACAAAGTTGTGAAGCTTAAAAGTTATCATAAAGTCTTATAGAAGATTTCTAATCAGAGGCAATAAAACAGTACCTTCAAAATGCTCAGGGAAAATCACTGTTGATGTAAAATTGTATACCCATGAAAACTATCATCCAAGATTCAATGCAAAGTAGAGACATTTCTGACATCAAACAACTAAAACAATGTATCACCCACAGACCCCTCCAATCTCTCACTACAAGGACTTTTAAAGGATGTCCATCAACAGGAGGAAAGGCATGAGATACATGAAGCAATAATGAGTTCAGACACAGAATTTTAAAAAAGGAGACACACTCATACATACACACACAAACTTAACTTCTGATTAAAAAAAATAAATATCAATAACCAATTAATGTGGTAGTAAGAAAAGACCGTGGAAGTTGCTCAATATTTACACAAATTGTACTAAGTTGTGGTCAAATATGCAGAAATGATAGAAATACTAAATATCTGTAGAGTTTTCAAGAAAATTTTAAAATGAAAAATGTATGGTAGACATTGTAGATGGTCTGACCTCAAACTCCAGTCTCAATTCCGCCAGCCTCTTTCCAGTTATGAGTGGCTCATGGCACAGTTCTGGCCAACAAGATGGAAGTCCCTTGGGTAGTACACTCAGAAAAGCCTTTGTTTTTCTGACAAAAAAGGGACTCCTCAGTAGGCGCATCTTTCTTTGCCCATTTGCCTTTTCCCAGTTTCTTCCTGCCTGGTACATGAATGTGATGCCTGGAAGTGCAGCAGCCAGCTTGCAACCATGAAGCAGCAAGAATGAAGAAAAGCCCATGAGTTATGGATGATGAACCAGAAAGCTGGAATGAGCCTGGGTCCCTGATGGGAGGCCCACCTCCAGATTTTGTGTTATGCAAGAAAAATAACCCCTATTAGTTTGTGCCTCTCTAACTGGTTTTCTGCTCCTTGTAGTTGGATATCATTTTAACTATACAGTAAAAAGAATTAAGAATAAGCTGTAAAAAAATAGAATTAGTATATATGTATTCCAAACCAGACAAGGGACTTCAAGAAGGAAGGAAACATAAAAAGTTTTGATTAATTCAGCAGAAGGCAGGAAAGGGGAAGATATAAAGAAAAAAATGGTAAGCAAAAAGTACTTTAGTTGAAATAAGTCCAAATATATCAATATTGGCAATAAATGTAACCAATGAATAGGTTAAGATTATTACACTGGGCAAACAAAACAAAAGAAAGAAAGAAACAAAAACCCAGCTATTTGCTGCTTACAAAAGAGAAGATGCAAAGAAAGAGGTGGAAAAGCAAATGTCTTGCAAATTCTAGTCAAAATAAAAATTAGTGAAAAAATATTAATACCAAACAAAATACTTTGTTAGAGAAAAAAATTAGTACCATGAAAGATAACTACTTGATAATAAAAATAGAGAAATACATGAGGATAATAGAACAATCATGAACTTGTTTGATTCTACCTAGCAGCACAGCTTCCAAATATATAGAGTAAAAACTGACAAAATTATAAGGAGAAAATGCCAACTCTATAATCACAGTGAGAGATACTATCAGAGCTGAGGAATCAGGCGGAATACTTGAGCAATAAAATTAATAAGCTTTATCTAATATTTAAATAGAATATCTGCATTTAATAAACACAGAATGCTAATTTTTATTAATTATACATGGAATATTTACAAAAACTGACCAAGCGCCAGGTCAGAAAGGAAGTGTCAACAAATTTCCAACAATTGCTGACATACAGACCACAACCTCTAACTATAATGTAGGCAGTGAAATTAGAAAATGACAATATAAATGTTCTTAAAAAGGATTATTGTGAGACATTTAAGATTCAATCCTAAATAAATCAGGAATTAAAGAGGAAATAATAATGAAAATCATAAAATATTTATAAATTAACAACTATGAAAGTAGTACATATCAAAACATATGACACGCATTTAAAGCGATAATTAGATGTAATTTTACAGCATTCCATATATTTTCTAAAACACAAGAAGGAACTAAAATAAATTCAATTTACAACAGAGCAAACTAAAGAAAGAGGAAGAGACATGGGGTGCAGGGAGAAGAAAGTAACAAGGTTAAAGGAAAAAAGTAGAAATTAAACAGAAAATTAAAAAATAGCAAATATTAACAGAACCAAATTAAGCAGGCAAACCTCTAGCACAAATAAACAATATTGGATAAAGATGATGATGTAACCTTAAATACAGTAGGGTTTTTTAAAAAATAAAAAGTGAAAACTATAACTCAGTTTTGTGCCTATATTTGAAAATGTAGATGAAATGGCTGTTTTTCTAGAAAAATATTAATTACTGAACCAGACAAAATAAATATTAAAATGTGTACAAATCAATAAATGATAAAGAAAAGGTCCTTGCCAATGTACTGATTCAAGAAACAGAAAATGAATATATAAGAATTCAATGAAAGAGACAAAACTAACCTTATTTGTAGATGATGGCTATTCACATAAAAGAATCTCAGAGAAATTAAAATAAGAGAGTTCAGTAAGGTTTGTTGGTGGTTTCAACATCAATCTATAAAAATGAATAATTCTCCTAAACTCTGTGATGATATATTATAAAACATAAAAGATCGCATTTACAGTAGCACCAGCAACAACAACAACAAAAGGCCTAGAAATAAAATTAATAAAAAGTTTTGCTTAAGGCCTGTATGGACTTCATTCCAAGATAAGATGCAGAATCATAAAGATTACAATGCCCTCCAATTGATCTACAAACTCGTATTACTTGATCAAAATCCTAAATTTTCAAGGAAGATCAGAGGTCCCAGAGTAGACAAGACAATTTTGAAAATGAATAAAAAGATAGAAGGACTTGTTCTGCTAGATTAAAGATTTATAATGTTACAGTAATCAAAACAGTTGGCATTGGAGGTGGTCAAAAGGTACAAACTTCCAGTTATAAAATAAGTAAGTCCTGGGTATGTTATGTACAGCATGGTGACTCATTAATAATACTGTATTAGATATTTGAAAATTGCTAAGAGAGTAAATCTTAAAAGTTCTCATCACAGGAAGAAAAATTTTCTAAGTATGTGTGGTGATGGATGTTAACTGGACTTTTTATGGTGATTATTTTGCAATATATACATATATCAAATCATTATGTTATACATCTGAAACTAATATAACATTATGTCAATAATATTTCAATTAAGAAAACAGTTGGCACTGACATAGGAAGAGATGAAAGATAAAGATAATAACATGTAGGTCAAAAATACATCTATGTATATCTGGAACCATAATATATGACAGAAGAACATTAGAGATCAATGGGAAAAGGACAAATTGTTCCAGGACAACTGGTTATCTATTTGAAATTAAATAAAAGTAGATACCTTCCTGATGTCATACAACAAACTAAATACCAGGTGGACTAAAGACCTAAATATGAAAACCAAAACTCCAACATTTTTGAAGAATATATAGGACACATTTTGGTTGGATATTTTAAACAAGACCTAAAAAGTACAAACCATAAAAGACTGGTAAGTCTGACTATATTAGAATTTAAAACTTCAGCTCAACAAAAGATACCAGAGACAAAGTAAAAAGATAAGTCACACATTAGTATTTGTAACACATAAAAATGAGAAAAGATCAGTATATAGGATAAAGGTTACAGCAAAAGATAAATACAAATAATCCTGCAGAAAAATGAGAAGGATATGAATTGACTATCTACAGAAGAAATAAAAACAGACTGTAAGATATCTTTTTCACACCCATGAGAACGATAAAAGCAAAATTTCTGGCAATCCAAGAACTCCCAAGGATGAAGAGGAAATTCTCACGCACTGCTGGTGGGGGGAAATTGGCGCTTCAGTGCAGAGAGCAATTCGCAGTGTCCAGTGAAGGATAAGCATCCTCTGCAGTCCAGCACTTCCACTGCAGGCCACATTTCCTAGAGCAACCAGCACCTGTCAACAGCCCTCCTCCCCCAAACACAAGGATGCTTGCTGAAAGCTGCTGGAAATAGAATAAAATTAGGAAAAATGTGAATGTTCAACTGAGAAAGGGGTAAATAAATGGCGTATAGTTATGAAAGAGAAACTACATAGCAGATCCACCACTAGAGCTACATGTTCCAGTGTGGCTGTAACACCAGCATAACAAGGAGTGGTAAAAGCAAATTGCGTGATACCATGAACAGCAGGATATCATTTATGTTAAGTTTAAAAACATGCAAATCAGGGGCTGGCCCCGTGGCCGAGCGGTTAAGTTCGCGCGCTCCGCTGCAGGCGGCCCAGTGTTTCGTTGGTTCGAATCCTGGGCGCGGACATGACACTGCTCATCAAACCACGCTGAGGCAGCGTCCCACATGCCACAACTAGATGGACACACAACGAAGAATATACAACTATGTACTGGGGGGCTTTGGGGAGAAAAAGGAAAAAATAAAATCTTTAAAAAAAAAACATGCAAATCAATACTATTATGTTGTTTATGGACACATTCGCTTGTAGAAAAGGCATGAAAACATACAGAGAAATAATAAATATCAATTTAGGAAAACGGTTATTTCTGAGGGAAAGAAAGTTAGACCCAAGAACATTATACCCATCCAAGTTTCTGGTCCAGAACACACACAACATGCAGTCTTACGCCAAAAAGGAAAAAACAAAAACCCTCAGGGAAGACGGTATCCAGGAGCCCTTCTTGAAGATTCTTCTGCACGAATAACCAGCCCACTGAGAGGTAAACAGAGACGGTGTGGTAAAGGCAAAGGCACTAGTGTTAAGCATGGAATCCATTTACACGAAGAACTAAGACCAAACAATGTCATAATTATGCCTACAGAGGATAAACATTAACAATCCTAGCTGCATAAAAGAGTAACTTAAAAATCAGGAAAGTCAAGGAATAGGAGAAAATGTAAAAGTATTCATTCATTCATTTTCTTAGAGAGATACTGACAGATCCTGTCTATTTTTGGAAAATGTTATGAAATGTTCAAATTGGAGAATGAGTAAAAAGGTGTTCCTTATGCATTATCCATTTTATTAAATATTTCAAATAGAAACAAGTTGTTTTTAGGAATCAATTAAATCTACAAATGACTAAAGCAAGACTATAATCAAGTGCCAAAGTTTATAACGATTTGCTTTTTTAAAAAGTGGAGCCAAGTGACAGCAACGTGGCAAAACCATTCTCTTTCACTTGCTTTCCACTATACTATCCTGAATGGGAAAGAAAGGGGTGGAATTACAAGTTGCTTGCTTGGAATTCTCCATAACCTTGGATACACCCCTGTGAGTGTGCGAGGCATATGAAAGCCATCTGTGTTGCAGCAGAAAACAAGTTGAGAGCCACTGAATCAGAGCATGCAAATCAAATAATGAAAGCAAAGTGGCCTCTCACCATGAGAAGCTATATTCACCAGGAGAAGGAAAACTGACAGACACACTTTAAAATAAACAACCAAACAACAATGAAAAAGAAAATCTTAGTCACTATCTGGCCAATAATTTTAAACTGCAGACCCACCAAACCTTCTTAACTTCTATTAACTAATAGCAACACAGATGGGTTGGGTTTCAGGTCCTTCCATTTGTTCTTCATCCTTGGCAAAAGGCACAAAGGACGAAATAAAATGCCTGAACACTGTGTCTTCAGAAAAAAGGCACTGGAATTAAAGCGTTGGTAGAATTCACAAAATGAGTAACCAGTCCCAACAAAGTGATGTCAGAAGAATCTATAAAACTGTGAATCTTAATCCAAAGGGGGCAGATTATTTTTAATCCACATCTGACACCAAAAGAATAAAATATTACAGGAAACCACATGGACAAATTAGCTAACCATCTTTATTACTACTGCTCTGCTTCAACTAGTGCAGGGGCCTAGAACCATCACGAAGAAAAGATCCAGGCACAGATCCAAAAATGGAATATTGTAATTATTATATCTGATTCAGGAACTACATGAAATCATAAATAGTAATAAACAACTGATGCATAGAATTATACAAAAAAGTCTTAATCTTTTAAAAAAAAGATTTTCACTACTTTAAATACGAGAACTATCTCCTTTCAAAACACAACATGTTTTTAGGTTCACATGATAGAGATGATTTCTTAAGGCCTCTCACGGTGACAATATTTTTCCAAGGTGTGTCATTCTTTATAATGCATACAGGTGCTTCATTGGAGCCTCTTCAGAAGAAATATTAACACTACAGGCATTTTTTGGCCCTTCCCTGAGTTTTAACCTATGAAAGATAAATGGGTGGAGTAGAATTAAGTGAAGAAGAAAATTTAAATCAGACTGGATTTCCAAGTGTGAGACATCATGCCTGAAAACATGGCATGTGTTAAAACACCTGCAGAAGATAGACCAGAAATTCACTAAGCATGTGAATAAAATCATTACCTTCAGTTTGGCTGAACATGGTGAAACTGTCCTCAAGTTAACCATTTCTCTATCCTCTTCACTAAGGAATACAAAGAAAATAGAGCCATTAAAGCCCCGCCCCCCCCCCCCCCCCCCCCCCCCCCCCGCCACCCGCCCAGCCACACTCCACATCATGGCTACTTCCACTCCCTTTTTAAATTCTCTCCCTAGGCCTGATACGACCCCTTGGTCTTTTAGTCCCAGCAGATTGAGGAGAAGGTATATTCCAGCAGAGGAAGAAGCTATAAAAGGGTTCTGAGGAAAAGAGGAAGAACATGAGAGGCTCAGATAGGAGAGCAAGTGGTATCAAACATTTATCTTGTTTTAAAAGATTTCCCTTCCGTACATTGAATCAAATACAGGATGATTTTTTTTTTTAGAAAGGTAAGATAATTTTATATTACTTATCTTTCCTTAAAAAGTTTAAGGCATTTTTCAAAAAATTATCCACTGTACTATGGGGACTAAGGAAAAAGAGAAAAAACATCTACAGAGAAGCTCCATGGGTAGCATTATTTCACAAATTTCTTTTAGGTTTCAGCTACCACTTTTCTAAGGAAAGAGATTGATGAAGAGGTGGGTGACTGTCTCCTCACTGTATTCCTCTAGGACAGCACCAAACAATGTCTTGAGTTTGCTGCATGAGTGGACCCAATTGTAATCTAATGACAAGGCAAGAAAGACAACCAATCCCATGGACCCCTTGACAGGCATGAAGTCTGGCACGAAGAACTCTCCACAGCACACAGGGAGCTGCTTGCGCTGTTTACCGAGGTGAGGCATCTAGCAAATACCTGAATGGCCTGTATCTATGTGGCAGGTTCCTTTGGGAAAATTAGAATAAGGCTGTGAACATCTAAAAGAAATCATTCTACAAATCTAGGGAAGAAAAGTTAATGAAATGACATCCAAAATATGCTAACCCCGAACCAGCAGAACACAGCTATACGTTTTTAAGTGGTATGTTCTTTGGTGATATAGTCTATACAGACTAGACATGCTGTCATTTTTTCAGTGTGTCAGTTTGGAAGGGACAGCCTTGCTCAATACTTAGCTTAAAGGAAGTACCACCAATGACTCCTGAATGAAAAGAACAAAATTGGGAACTGAAGAAAAATGTATTCGTTGCGTATTTCAGCTATATTAGGAAATATAACAATGACATTGCTAGAAATTGAGTGCACTTTTTGAAGTATTAATCATCCAATGTCAGAGCAGGAAGGTCCTGACATCACCTACTCCAAGGACTGTGACCTTACAAATGAGGAAGCACAAGTCCAGGAAGCTGAGAGGCTCACTCAAACTTTTGTGGATTTGGGGGGATCAGAATCATATTCAGTTCGTGGGGCTGCTGTAGCAAAGCACCAAAATTTGGATGGCCTAAAATAACAGAAATTTATTGTCTCTCAGTTCTTGAGACTAGAAGTCTGAAAGGAAGGAGTCGCAGGGTGGGTTCCTTCTGAGAGCTGTGAGGGAGAATCTGTTTCACGCCTCACTCCTTGCTTCTGGTAGCCTCAGGTATTCCTTGAGCTGTAGATGGCATTCTTCCAGTGTCTTCACATAGTCTTCCCTCTGCGTGTGTCTGCACCCAAACTTCCCCTTTTCATAAGGACACCAGTCATACTGGATGAGGGCCCACCCTAATGATAGCATTTTAACTTGATTACGTCTTTACAGACCTTATTTCCAAATAAGGTAACAATCTGAGCTACTGGGGATTAGAACTTCTATGTATCTTTCGCAGGGGGCACAATTCAACCCATAACAAGGACTGTGAGAGAACTCTGCTCAGGACCTCAGTAGAACCTTCCCAATTCTATGCCAGTAGCCTTTCTCATTCATAAAATTCTCTCTGCTGCTGGCACACAGCACATATTACAGGGTCCACAGAGGACAGGCCCTACTCACAAAGTTAGGTATGACTTCTCTCACACACAATAAGTTGACATTTTACAAAAGCCAATGGAACATTCAAAAACCAGCAAATGGAAAACATCACTCCATTTGCTCACTAATGTTCATCAATGTATTTTAGCTTCCTCCCTCACAAAAATGCCTGAAATGTTTCTGCGGTAGGCTGACCCTCATCTCTAAAATGTCTACTCTTCAGAGGAGAAGAATATGTGGAAACATGACTGTGGAGGAAGGAGAAATTAAATCTACTATTCCATTCTGTCCATGACCGTCCCTCTCACACATCTTAGCCTGCCTAGAAAAGGAAACATGTATGGAATTTCCTTCGGTGAGAAGAAATCTCAAGGGTCTTGGATTTCCAACAGGCCTCAGTTTCCTTCTGCCACCCAAGTTACAAAGCCAGTGGCTGGGCCGCTCAAGCAGGGCAAGAGGCAACGAGGCCCAGGCCCATCCTTCAGCTTGGTGCTTCATCCTGGCAGTGGCATCTGGTAGCAGGCTCTGTTGGAATCACTCAATCATCACTCACCCTGCTGTATTCTTAAGTCTGAGGATAATTGTCATATTGTCTCACTATTTTCCATTATAAATTAATGACATCTGTAATACTGAGTCATAAAACAAAGTCCATCCAAAGAACTGTATTAAAAATTACATGGAACTGATTTCCCTAAGTGGCCTCTTGACGAACACATACCCGCCCTTTTCCATTAAGGTCTTTAGCATCCTGAGGTACAGCTGGCCTTGGAAAATTGCACAAGATCTAACAAGTTATTACAGTTCCAAAAAATGCATAAATAAGAGCTAAGCAGGATTGGACAGGATGCTGGGGTTTTTGTTGTTGTTGTTGTTGTTGTGTTTTTAACCCTCAAAGGGCTACTGCCTTAAGGAAGAAATAGCTTTCTACAGTACAGGACGGAGAGTTCAGAGCTGGAAGGACACGGGGGCCGCTCTAATCCAAACCTCTGTTTACTGAGTAGGACCCTAAGGCTCACACTGAAGTCGATCAAAATCAATGGTCAAGTGAACCAAATCAACACTTAATTGTACCCTTCACGTGACAATTCAAAAGAAACAAAGTAATTTTGAATGTAGAGATTCAGGCATTACTTTGTTCCAATAGGAGGAATTTTTCTCAGACTAGAATGTTTTCAAAGGGCAATTTTTAAATGTTCCAAGAAATGCTAGGCTTGAATGTTTAGCATAACTAACTTGATTCTAAGCAATATTTAAAGGACTATTAATCATCTTAAAGTTTAACATTTTGTAAACAGTCACATTGAGCTGCCCTGCTTATACCCTCTGCCTGATCATTCATCCCAGGAAAGATGTAACAATACTGAGTTATTTTCTAAGAAAGACTTGCCAGTTCTACCAACATTCTATCAGCAAATTCATCCAAATCTATGGCTGAGATGCTCCTATCCATATACATTGGCCCCCAAAGCTGCTTTTCTCCTCTGGATACTAGGATGTTGTGAGGATTAAAAGAAAACATTTAGGAAAGGACAGGTCCCGCCTCTTTCAGTTCCTGACTCCCAAGCAGAAAGCAGCCCTTCTCCCCCTCTCAACCTCAGCAGCCTTTCATCGCCCCTGTTCTAATCATCCACCCACCCAGTGTGTGGTTCTCTCTCCATCTCTGAACTCCCACAGCACTGGTATCCTGCATACAACATATCCTCAAAGAATTTCTGCCTGAATGTTTCAAATAAAACATTTTTGCTCTTATTTCCAAGACTGTGTTAGAATCCCTATTTAAATTAAAATAAAATAAAAAACCAGAAGAGTTGATAATTATTTTGCTTAAGTTACCAGAAAAAAAGAAAATGCAACAACCAAATATACAAACCTTCTTAAATACATAAGCATCTTGCACCTATGAGATGCAAAGACAGCCAAATTATCCACATAGTCAATCAACAGCTTTAACAGCGTGTTTGTAAATTTTATTCTAATCATTTCCTGGCTCAAAAACCCACCGACTCCCTAATGCTCAACAAAACAAGCCCAATTTCCTCTTTGGGGCTTTAAAGCCCCTGGGCAGTGCAGTCACTCTTTCCATCCAACTCTATTTCCCAGTTCTTCCCTCTGCTTCAGTCAGTCTTGTCTCCTCAAGGTCCCCCACACAAGCCATATTCATTTCTACCTTGGAACCTGTGCGTACAGCATCCCCAAGTATTTTCTCTGTTCTTAGTCAGGGAATCAGGTGTCCTCACTTGAGTACCACTAATTCCACAGGTTTTTTCGAGCAGTCCGAGCCACCATCCTTTTCTTCCACAGGCACTATGTGCACAACGTGAACACTTGGGATTTATATGGGGCCTTGCGTTATTAGTTATCTTTTTCATATGTGAGTGGCTTAGTCTCCTAACTAGCATATACTCTTCCTGAGGATAAGGACTACATCTTATTCTTTCATTCACTTATACTTTAAATATTTACCAAACACCTGTAATATACAAAGGATCAGAGACATAAAAAGGAATTCATAAGACACAACCCTTTGCTTCAGGACCTCATACTTTTAGAATGACCCACAGTGCCTCATATCAACGTCTTTACACATCTGTTTACTGGAAAGCTGGCTGATAGGAAGCTCACCATATTTCTTTTCATATCTTCCTAATCGATCACAGAGTAATGAGTCCCCAATAAATACTCCTTAGATAAGTGAATGAAGCTCCCGCTAAAAGAAGTGGAAGTTATTTTTTAATTCCTTCAGCCACACTGTATCTTTGTAATCTAAAGACCATCAAGATTTGACTCTATGAGACTCTATATCTTACTATGGGAATGAAATAAACAAAAGGCTATCTGTTCATAGAAGTTTTTTAGGAAAGCAATACTTTAAATTTTTTTCCTTTTTGCTACTACCTTTTGTTTAAACAGTTGGAAAGTAATTAAAATTTAATTTGCATTTCTGCAACATTTAGGTTGTACTCTTTAGGGAGGAGTAGGCAGTGCCCTTTCATTTACATCATCCAATCAATGCTATAGATAACCATGTTGTTTGCTAATAAAGCTAACGAGAGAACAAACTAACTCATTCCATACTAATCATAAAACTATCTTTTTAGTGTTATTTATCCATGGCAGGACATGTTCTCTAAACTAATTAATAAATATGAACGATGAATGGTTGGGATTGTTGAGTCATCACTATCCTGAAAATTATCATTAATATCTCTGATTCCGGAAAAGAGCACACTAAACAGATATGCTTTTTTAAAACACCTGTATTAAGATTTAATTTGCATATAATAAAATTCACCCATTTTAAGTTACCAGTTTGGTGATTTTCAGTAAATTTATACAGTTGTGCAACTATCATCATAATTCAGTTTTAGAGTACTTCCATCACCCCAAAAAGTTCCCTCAGCTCATTTGCCCACTCCAACAAAGATGCTGTTCTTTCCCTCTGTGATATATGGGAAATGGTCATTTGGAAGGCAGAGTTAACAACAGGACATCCCCATGGACGAAGATCCAGCTCGGCCCCAGCCCTCCCCAACCAGGAATGAACTCTGACACAGGACCTCTAACAGAACCTCAGATGAGAGAAGGACCCAGGCACTCTGGTGTTTAACCTCCTTACCTCAGCTGAGCTCTCTTCCTCCAGAGAACATCCTTTATAGCTGCATAAAAGTAGACTGGCTAAAATACCCAGTCCTCAAACTGCAGCTTAAAGAGAAATCAAACTGGCCTCAGATACGGAGGTAAGAATATAAAACGGTAACACACTATATCAAAACAATTAGAATGTGTCAACAGAGCCACACAAGACCAGGATCAAAATAGATGCCATGGCTTTAATTGCATTCCTATCAAAAGCACAACAAAGAAGTACACATGCAAGACACATGCCCAACCCAAAAGGAAACACAGTTTGAGAAACAGGAGTGCCTGACTGCTTCAAGTAACAGAGCAACTTAGGGCTAGGGGGAAAACTCATTAACACAAGAGCCCAAAGACAGACGATGAAACAGAATAAAACGAAAAAGAGGGTGTGGCAGGTAGCATCTAACATGGGTCCCAATGACGCTTGCCTCTCGGTTTTCACACTTTTGTGTAACTCCCTTCCCCTTAAGTATGGGCTGGGTTTAATGATTTGCTTCTAGCAAACAGAGTATGGCAGAGGTAATGATGTGATGTCACTTTAAGCTTAAGTTACAAAAAGACCATGGTTTCCATCTTGCTTTCTTTGAGGAAAGCCAGCTGCAACGTTGTGAGTTGCCTTATGGGGAGGCCCAGGTGTTGGGATCCTGATGTCTGGAGCTAACGGCCAGTGAGCACCTGATTCTCCTGTCAATATCACATTAGTGAGCTCCGAAGCAGATCCGCCCCTAACTGAGCCCTGAGAAGACTGCTGCCCCAGCTGACAGCTTGACTGAAGCCTGTGACAGCTCCTGAGCGAGAGGCACCCAGCTACGCTGTGCACGTATTCCTAACCCAAAGAAACTGTAAGTCAGTAAATGCTTGTTGTTTTAAGCTGCTAAATTTGGGGGTAATTTGGTGCACAGGAATAGATAACTAACATACTGAAAATAAGGAAACAAATTGAGAATCAAAATGAATATCATTATGGAATTAATATATAAGTGAAAATAAGACAAGAAACTGACAACCCTAAAAGTTGATTTACCATCAGTGAAAAGAGAATCATGGTGATATGGTTTGGATAATAATTTTTCAGACTAAAAAGTAAAAGAAACAAGGAAATTAATTAGAGAAAAGCAATAAATATAGAGGGCAAACAAAATAATTTAATAGGAGGACATATCCCTGAAGTAGACAAGTTAAGAAATGGAACAGGCAATGCATCTCAAGATATGAGATGACGTAAGAATCTCTCTGGAATGAAGAATGAACAGAATTTGTAGACCACAAAAGCACATGTTTGAGGAAAAAAATGATGCAACAATACTCCACACTGAGAGATATTTATAAAATCTTTCAGTATCCAGGGACAAAATATATAATGGGAGAGATACTGGGCTGGCTTTACACTTCTCCAGAGAAAGAGTCACAGTCAGAAGATACTGGAAAAAATTTTGTTACAAAGTTCCGAGGGAAAGAAAGTATAAGCCACGGTATCATTCAAATACAAAGGCAAACATTCTCGAACATGAAGGAATTCAGGAAATGCAACACCTACAACCTCTTCTTGAAAACCGGTGCTGTCAGGGGCTGGCCCTGCGGTGCAGCGGTTAAGTTTGCGCACTCTGCTTCGGCAGCCTGGGGTTTGCCAGTTGGGATCCCGGTCGCAGACCTAGAACTGCTCATTGAGCCATGCTGTGGCAGGCATCCCACATATAAAGTAGAGGAAGATGGGCACAGATATTAGCTCAGAGCCAATCTTCCTCAGCAAAGGAAGAGGAGGATTGGCAGCGGATGTCAGCTCAGGGCTAATCTTCCTCGAAAAAATTAAAAAAAAAAAAGAAAACTAGAGTTGTCCAATAGAACTTTCTGTGACACCTGCACTTTCCTGCTACTGGCTGGCTGTTGACCACTTGAAATGTGGCTAGTGAAAATGAAGAACTAAATTTTTAATTTTATGTAAAAGTAAGTTTAAAATTAAATAGTCACACACAGCTAGTGGCTACCATACTGAATAGCACAGGACAAGAATGTGAATACTACAAAACTGGAACACATAACAACAAAAATTGGGAGGTGAGAAGACGGGAGGGAGGACAAAGGATGAGATGCTGTGCCCCCCCTTCAAAGCAAGGGGTCAATCAATACTGTTTAAGACTGAAATTTAATTTTTAAAAAAATGAGTTCAACCTATTATTTATTTTATAAGCTATTTTAATCTTAGAGGAATCATTTAGGAAATAAAATCTATTTGAGGAAAAGAAATTTGAGGTTCAACAATTCCTTACATTTCAATTCAGCTTCCTTTTCTACTATTAAAGTAAAATTTTCATTTTATGTTTTTAATTAAAATAACATCATAAAATAATTAATTATAATATCCAATATTGAACAAAAGTATTTCTACCTTTTGCTGTAATCATTCTATCTGTACATATACAGTCATGCTTCGCTTAACAATGAGGATAAATTCTGAGAGATGCATTGTTAGGTGATTTTGTTGTGTGAACATCATGCAGTGTACTTACACAAACCTAGATGGTATAGCCTACTACACACCTAGGCTCTATGGTACTAATCTTATGGGACCACCATCGTATATGTGGTCTGTTGTTGACCAAAACGTCATTATATGGTGCATGACTATAATATAGCCACAGTGTCTATCTGGAATGATGTTCACCTAATGCTAACAAGAGTTGTTTCCATAAGAGATTTGGAGTGATCTTTTTTTCACCTTTGAATTCTTCATAAGGAAAATGGGTAATTTTTTATAAAACATTTTTATAAAACAAGTCTGGTTTGCCTGTTTTTAAATAAGAGCCTAGAAGCTAATACTGCAAGATGTTAACAGCAATAGGAATATGGAATTGGGTGCAAATACAGAAAATTTTCTTCTTCATGCATTTCAGATTCTTTTTTTAAATTTTCCAAAGGGAAAAAAGAAGTACACAGAGCCTAGAAGTTACATGACATTGATTTTTATTTTGCATCCACACTAGCTGACTACCCAGACTGTCCTCAATTTTCCTGGGAGGCAGGTTCTCATCTGGGAAGTAGCCATAGTCAGTTCAGTGTTCCTACCCTCTTCACAAGGTCTTCCTAACTTCTTCCCCAAGACCAGATCAGGATGTGGGCAGAGGCCTTAGTCGGGGAAAGACTGGGTGGTTTTCTCTTGCTTCTACCTGACTATGGATGTAACAGACCTTTTTCTCTAGCACTGAACCCTTCCTTCTCTCACTTTCCCTCTTTGCACACTCTCTCACCCCACTTGATAAGCCAAAGGAACTCAAGAATTTCTCTCTTGAGAGGAGCACCTACCCCGACAAGAGCTTGGCAGAGGTGGCCTGGTTCATTAAGGTTCCATAAAGGAGGGCGGGGCCCAAAACTGACCTTTGACCATCACAGTCTTCAATGCATCTTTTCCCCTAAAGGACTTTTTTTGAGGAGGAGGGGCAATAAAGAACAAGAATTGGGGGCTCCAGGTCCTCTCTTTAATAATTACACCTGCCCTGCCTACTTCCCAAGATAAATATGTTTTAATATGGCTCATAAAAGTTAGTTACATAGTTAATAAAACTTTAACAATTATAAATCACTATAATTAAGTAGTCTTCTTACCAGACAAGGACGATTCTAAACCAATCTCTTTATAAGACTGTAGCTAGCAGTTTCAATCTTCTTCAAAGCATACAACTTTCAGTAAGAGATCCCAGTCTTGAAACCTGCCTTCACCATTCTCTACCTCTGACCTGAGCAAATTATTCAACCACACTGCCCCTTACATCTCTGCCCCATCAACAGTAAGGTGTAGCTGACAATACTGTGAGAATTAAACAGGGTAATATGTGAAAAACGACAAATTCAGTAGGTAGTTAGTACATATTAGTTCTCTTCTTTTGCTGTCACAAAAGCTGTTAACAAAAGAGAGTTTGTAACAAGGAACACTTAAACACACTTGAACTTCACATCTTAAGCAGCTGAAATGAAATATCTGAAGAGGATAAGAGGGAACCTACATACTCTCAAACTTGGTCTGCTTCCCAGCTGGTATCTTTAAATGACTACTGGTAACTAAGGCTTATTTACAGTAAATGCTTACTAATTGCCAGGGACTGGGTTAGACAGTTTTTATCAACAGTTTTAGTGCCTGCTTTTGTTAAGGGAAAACCCACATTCATGCCCTAATAAGATCTCTTAGTATATTTCTAATGATATTTCTTAGAACTGAAACTGAAGACTGAAGGAAAGAGCTAAGGCTCTTTTGGTTTTGCAAAGAATTGCTAACAGCGCTGAAATCTGGAAAATTCAGGTTAAACATGAGTGTTAGTGTCAGATGGTACCGCTCATTTTTTAAAACCACCTTCAGTTTGAATATTACTTCATTTAAAATTATGCACAATGTTGAAGATGTGTGATGGGTACATCTATGTTCATTATACTCCTTCCCTTTAATAGTTTTAAAATTTTCCATAAAAAGTTTTTTAAAGTGCATATACACATACCCCTCCCATGATCTGTGCAGTAAAAGGCAGATTCATGTGAATTTTACAGAAGACGCCCTTCTCTGGATAATTTTAACTTTTCCTAAAAATAAACATTCTAGTCACCAACTCAGTGAGGGGGCAGCAGCTCAGGAATGCACTGTCATGGCAGATGGAGAATCAGTCACTGCGGGAAGTGAAACAGACCCAAGCTGCATCGGAACTGATGTTGCGGCAACATCTGATTCCATCAGGCCATCTTTGAAAAAGTAAGCATTTCAGCAGCTGTTTTTGCACAGACTTCGCACAGTGGCTAGCAGCACTACTTGGTGACAATTAAAAGACTAAAGCTACAGTTCAGCTTCTGTTGTCTCACACACTGAAGGGAGTACAAATGGAATGCTGAGTCAAAAGCAAATATGCAGACTCATAGCTGACTAGGGACTCTGGAAGGCATTCGGTGCTTCAGAATTTAAGATTTAATGACAGATTCATGCTACTGAAGGTTGGGTCCTCTCTTGACTCAAAATGTCATCTATAGAGTAGATATTCAGAAATTTTAGTAGAATGACATCCTCTCTGATACTTCTCTTGACTGTCACAATATTACAGTTTAATTACCACAACTTATACAGACTGAGGGATGTGAACAACCTTAAATGGCCTCAACATGCGCAACACCAAAGCAAGGTGCAAACTGCAAGTAAAGCAGCAATTATGATTGTCCTCATCCCCAGTAACCAAGAGAACCTTCTCAAGGGTCAGATTATTTCAGCTACCTCTTGGATGCCCCTGAGGCCTCTTTACAAACTTTTAAGTACTCATTATTATGTTCCGTAAGAAGGTCTGTCTATGGGATTGCCAAGGAAAAACTTTATAGTCAAGTCTCTAAACCATAAAGTACTGCTATATAACTTTTGGGGTAATCTGTGCCCCTTTTCCTGACAACTTCCATGCCCAAGGTGGACATGGGCATGGACAGCTATGTATGCACTAAGTGATAGTGCCCCTATGCCACAGTCATTGGCCAAAGGTGGACACCTACCCAAACTCACCTCCAGAAGTTCGCTTACTGGGGCACAAAGCACAGCAGTCTTGTAAAATATGTCACTTGGGAGGTGAGAAGCCATCATGATCTATAACTTGTGTACTGGAGCAGAGAGAGGCCAGCAGAGGGAGAGTACCAAGGAAGGCGCAGATACCAGGGCCGCACTTCTCAAAGAGACACCCACACTGGAGCTGCCATGGGCAACCCAAAGCCATGTGCAGGCCTTCATGAAGCTCAATGCCAAGGGACTCTGAGACACTCCTGCTCCCTTATCATAAGGCACCCTTTTTCAGTTCTGTTAGTGTGCACAGGTTTGTTTCTTCCTCCAAAGAGCCTAGACTAGCACTGGCCCAATATAGCTTCTATGTCTCTAAAGGAGGCACTAAGTTCTCTTGTACAACTTTTCAGATCCTCACCTTCTGCTCCACAGGCATTCTCATCTCATCCATGAAGGAGCTAGATTACATCAGCATTTTTCAGTGTGTTTTGTGCTTCCCTTGACCCCAGTTAAATTCTATGCAGAACCTCAATATATCAAACCAGTGGCAGCTGGGCCACTCGTGCTAGAGCAGGGACAGGGATCTAGCTGGGTCCTCCATGGGAACCAGGCACTTCCAGGGAATACTGTTGAAAACTCTGAGTGCAATGCTCTCCGGGCCCCCTGGCTCTGCCCGGGGATCTCATGCCCCAAGGGAAGAGCAGCATCACATGAGCCACTCCACACTTTGGCCCAAAGAAGAAGAGAGATAAGAGGATGAGGACCAATACCCAAGCCAAGACCAGGAGGCACAGACAAGACAAGCCATCAAACACTAGCCATGGCCTGAACCCAGGGTTCCCTCGGGGAAAGCAAACACTTCCAGCCCTGGAAGGAGGTGCCAGAGGGAGGCTGAGGTGAGTTATGGCTGACAGCTCAGCGGTCAGTGAAATCCCAGAGAGCACCCATGCCTCTGAATCAGCAGGCTCCAGAGATGTACTTTGGGACTGGGCTTAAATATAGTGGTAAGGGAGAGAAAAGAGGAAGTGAATAAGGCAACAGGCTGAGGTGTAGAGGCTCTGGGCCCTCACTGAGGCCTCCACAGCCCAGCCGGTCTTCCTTTTGGGGTTAACCATGATCCTTATGTGACCACAAGTGAAAAAAAAAGAAAAAAACTCCACACAGGGACTTTTGTTGAAGGACATCAATATCTAAAATGAAGAAAGAAAGGGGCTCTAGAAAGAGAATGGCTTTTAAAAGCTAACTCTAGAATTCAGACATTGCCTAGGGACTCATTAAATGGCATTAATGACTCCCACAAACAAGAAGGCTTTGAACATTTTTACATAACTATGTTATATAATCTCTCAACACTGCTTTAGACTGAAGAATATCTTCCTCAAAATTAAGGGCTTCTCTAAGAAGCACCTTCAGTCTTTGCTTAAACAAGTCTTCATTTACTTGACAACATGAAATACTTTTAGAACAACAGACAATGCAAAAAAATTTTTAAAAGACTAATGAGAATTCTGATAGCTTTAAGAAGAATTGCAAAATAAGCTGCTTCATAAAACATCATGGAAGAAAAACGATTAATATTTACTATCATGTTGATGAATATTATTGATAATACCTAATGTTTCTTAAAATAGTTACCTGTGCTAAGCACTCTATACACATCACTTCATTAAACGCTCACAATAACGCTGTGATAAAAATACCGCAATTATTGCAGGAGGTGCTAATACTGCTGGTCCAGCGGACACACTTTGAGACCCAGTGCTTTAAAGACTACAGGTCTTTCTTTTCTGTTATTCCCCTTTGTCTCTGAGCTTTTCGACCCGTTTAGCACGGAGTACAAGTGCTCGCCCTGTCTCACCTAACAGTCCTGGTCCATAGGTTAGGCACGTCTACAGGCCAAAACAGCGAGACTGAATGCTGGCCACCCAACATGGCTTTTTCTTTTTTCCAGACAAAAGGTACTAGAAATGCCAAATAAGTCAGCTATTCACAGACCAAAATGCATTTTCAAACTAGTTATTTTTAAGCATGCTTTCTAAATAGCAACAGTGTTCTAGCGATAATTGACAACCTCAAAATGGTAAACAAACTGAACAGTTTTGTTTGAACTCCTGGTCTAAGAAAAATATCCTAGTTCCTCAAAACATGATTAAATACCTGAGCATCTCTGCACTAGAATTAAATAAAGTGAACTGCAGTTAACGTCTTCTACTACTTTTGGCTTTGAAAAGGCCCATATCAGGTAACAAGGAAAGGAAAAGTGAAGGATGCTAACAATTTCTGAGAGATGACTCCGTGCTAAGATAGACAATTATCCCAGAAGCGAGTTTATATTAACACTATTTAATTAACCCTATTTAACAGATGGGTGGCCAGCCCTGATGGTCTAGTGGTTAAGATGTAGTACTCTCACCATCCTGGCCTAGGTTTGTTTCCCATTCAGGGAAGCACACCTACCTGTCTGTCAGTTGTCACACTGTGGCAGGCACATGTTACTGATGCTGAAAGCTATACCACCAGTATTTCAGATACCAGCAGGGTCATGCATGGTGGATAGGTTTCAGTGGGGCTTCCAGACAAAGAGAGACTAGAAGAAGGACCTGGCCACCACTTGGGAAAAATTTGGCCATGACAACCCTATGAATAGCAGCAAAGCATTGTCTGATACAGCATCGGAAGGTAAAGGGCTGGCACAAAAAGACCAGGCAGGGTTCTTCTCTGCTGTACACAGGGTGGCTAGGAGTCAGAATCTACCTGACAGCACTAACAACAACAGATAGGAACAAGAGCTCAGCGAGACTTAAGTCACTTTCCAAAGTGCAGGGCAATGTTAAGACCCAGATTCAATCCCAGGCCTTTCTGTCTCCAAAGCCCAAATCCTTCCATTCTATCATGCAAAAAATTTCCTTAAATAAAAATTATAAGAATTATAAAATTCTTACATAAAAAGAATTATAAAAATGTAGGGCTAAACAGACCCTTAGAGACTCCTTAATTCAACACTTCATTTAATAGATAAGGAAACTATGGTAAAGAATCTCCAGAGACGGCCACCAACAATTCCTCCCCTCCCTTGGATATGCACACTGCTCCTCCCATCAAGAGGTGCAGTCTATTTCCTCTCCTCTTCACATTGTGATTTGCCAATAGAATACGGTAGAAGAAAAAGTTTGCCAGTTCTAGACGCAGCCCTTAGGAAGCCTAGCAGGTTCTACTGTCATGTTCTCTGGGGAAGCCAGCTGCCATGCTGTAAGGGAGCTCAAGCTAGACTGCTGCATCATGAGGCACCCTGTGCAGAGAGAGGAGAAACATGGAGGAGAACCGAATATGCAAGTGAAGCCTCTTGAGCTTTCCAGTCCAGCCGGTATCTGAAAGCATCTGAGTAAGTGACCCCAGCCAATGCCATATAAAGCAAAAATACTACCCAGCTGGATTCTCTGACAATGGAATTATGAAACTTTGAGGGCTGGTTGGCTACACAGCTATAGATAACTAAGACAAAAGAGGTTAACTGAGCTGTCCATAGTCAGGAATCAATAGCAAGGACAAAAGTCTAAGTCATCTGACTTCTAGCCCTGGCCACCTGCCACTAGCCCATCATGTAAACTGACACACAAATAGGGCATCCAACAGACTGACTGACTTATGGCTTTGCCACAACATCCCATTAGGAAAGAGAGCCGAACAAAATTACTATACACATTTGTCCATCACACAGCTATGTAGAGCACTCTGGCATCTCTGTGTTCCACTAACCTACAGCTATTTAAATTTTGACATGCTAATTTCTTATTGAAAACTCTGAGGATAGGGACAGGGGATCATCAGCCTTGTCTGTGTCTCTAGTGCCTAACCCAGAGCCTTACAATGCCAGGGATAAATGAAGATTTGCTAACTGACACCTCACATATGAAAAGAATTAGACTAGTCCTCACTCCAAAGAATTATGAGACTAGGAACAAATAAGACGCTCATGCCAAGACCCTCTAATACTATACAGAATGTCACTGTCAAATAACTACTGAGGGCCTTGACTTCAGTAAACGTTATTTCCCCAAACACTTTCACAGCATTGTCTTTTATTATTAATTTGATACTCACAAGGAACCCTGCCAAAGAGATAGTGCTATCATTCCTATCTCATAGTTGAAGAAATGGATGGAGGCTTAGAGAGGTAACACAGTTCACCCAAAGTCCTCTACATTTCACAAGTGAAACCACAATGTGAAATCAGGAAATATGATTAAAAGTCTGATGCTAATTTCATCTTTAGAATCCTTTCCTCAAAAACCTGATGATGTAAATTTCAAGAAGTATGATAAAAGCTAGATCAACATAGATATAGAGAATCACAGAAACTTCGAACTAGACATGAACTCAATACTGATCCATAAGATATAGCGAATTTTTCAGGTAATGAGAAGTGGGATGCTAAGACCTGGTACATGCCTTGCTATAATCCATGTGACACTATACCTTTGTGAAACAAACAGCATAGCATTCTTTCTCACCTTGAATCACACTTGCAAAATACAGCACGTGCCTGAGTGAGTGTGTAGGGTCATTATTAAAAACTCATTACTCAATGTTGCTAGTAGTCTTAAAATCAGAATATTATTGTCACATGCTACTCACATGAAACGAAGAAATATATAGAGTGGCCCAGTTTCCTATATTACATAATCAAGGGAATTCCAAGAGGTTACTACCAGACAAGCATTTAAAGGACAATAAGTCAACACTGTGCATCTTTATATTATTTGGCTAATGACTGTACTGCTGCACACGGAGGACATTTCAGTGGAATATCATTTCCATGGACTTCCCAGGGACTGTAGAATGCAAGGACACTCTGTCAGTCCCCACCCCACCTCTCGATTGCTCAACCATGCATCCCCAAAACTAATAGTAATAATAATAATAAGGAAACGCAAGTAGGAAGAGCAGTAACTGTAATAACACTGTTTCTTCAAGTACTTCATTCCAGTCCCAATCAAACCTCTCTAGCCTTTAATGTTAGGACAAGGGCTGGGCTGGGGTCCCCAAAGTTGTCCAAGGAGAAAGGGAATCCTCAACTCTCAGCCCACTGCTTCCGGTTCCTGAGTGTGGGAAGGAAGCACGCCAGAGGCAGTCTGTGTCACTCTGAGAATGTTTGCTCTCGGCCACCTTGGCTAGTCCGGGCTGTTGTGACTGTTTTCTGCTGCTGCTGTTAATGGCGGTGTTTCCTGGTGAGGAGAACTGTAAGACAGAGCAATCTAAGTGTCCAGAGGCATAACGGGCTATGGATGAGAGCATGCACACAACTCCCAGAACACAAACACAGGCATTTAGGATGTCATGATAATTTAGGAATGAGCCAGCAATTTTAAAAGCACTTTAGTTGCTCTGCTTTCTTGGATCACGTCACAGTTACTTTACAAACACAGAACGACGATGCCCTCTACAGCTCTGAGAGAGAATCCAAGGAACGTACTGAAAATTCTTGTATCTGTGAGAGCTCCTGAGTCTGCTTTTCTACTAAGAATCATTTAAGTTAATGACATATAAAGCAAATGTTTTGTATGTATATTGGAAAAAATTCAAGTACCAAGGTCTAACACTAATACGTTAATTAAAAGAAAACATAATAATGTCCAAATAATTAACACCATTATACTGAAATAATTTACTCTCCTGAAGGACACAGAGAAGCAAACTCTACATATGGTCATTTTGGCTATTAACAGAGGCTGTTTTCAAAAGAATTAATTAAAATATTTTCAAAGTGGAATTGTGGACTCCTAAAAGGAGAAATAGGTTGAGATGAAAATTTTTTAAGAAAAGAAATATAGGGGCTGGCCCTGTGGCCCAGTGGTTAAGTTCACGCACTCCGCTGCAGACAGCCCAGTGTTTCGTTGGTTCGAATCCTGGGCGCGGACATGGCACTGCTCATCAGGCCACACTGAGGCAGCGTCCCACATGCCACAACTAGAAGGACCCACAACAAAGAATATACAACTATGTACTGGGGGACTTTGGGGAGAAAAGGAAAAAAATAAAATCTTTAAAAAAAAAAAAAAAAGAAAAGAAATATAACCACAAACTGAAGATTACAACATTCCCTGTCTGGAACTGAAAAAAGACCAGTAAGAAATAACTCTAAATTCAAGTGACTTCCCTGTTCTCCATGAGCCACGAGGAAAGAAACTTCTCATCTTTGTGATAAAGAAAGTGAGGGATACTGGGCACCTCAGAAATGCTCCGGATTACTCAAGGCCTGTGCTGATACAGAAGCAGAGCACAGGTCCTTTCCTCTCACGGAAAGTGGCTGGGAAGAGTGTGTTGTAAAAGCAAGGGTAGACATACATATAAACAACTGGAGATTATATTTAACACATGACAACAGAAGCTGCACATGGCAGTCAAAAAAACAAAGTGAGAGAGTAATCAATGTGGGAAAAGTTTAGATCGTGTGTCAAAGAAAAAGCACGTCACTGGTCAAGCCTGGAAAAAGCTGATGGGCAGACTAAGGAAGAAAAGGTGGGAGAGGACAAGAGGAGAGAAAACCACAGGATGGATCCCTGCAGGAAAGGCAAATGCATCAGTTTCATAGGAACAGGTGGGCCACTTTCCCAAATTCCAAGATGAAAACATGAGTCAAAGTTAAAGAGGAAAAGCAGAATGATTATCAGAGTGTCTTAAATCTAGCTGGAGAGTTTAGATTAGATCTGATTAAACAAAAGGAACTACTCTGATCACCTAAGCAAGGAAGTAATACGATGAAAACAGTGTTAAGAAAACATTATCCTGGCACTTGTCTGGATGAGCTGGAATGGCAGGACAAGAAAGACATTGAGATTGTTCAGAGATTAATGCAGAAACACAAACGACAAGGATAATAAAGGCTGACTTTGTAAGAAAAGAAGAGAGAAGTAGGTACTCTGCGGAAGGTGGATGCCTAAATAGCTGATTATGAATACAGGACAAGGAGATATCATAATATCATAATTTATCATATCATAATTTGGCAGGCCCAGGATGGGTGATGGCAGCACCAGGAACATTCAAAGCAAAAGCCGGTTTAGAAGAAAACTATGACAAACTGAATTCTTAGTTTGAGGTTTTAGGGATCAATTTAGACAGAGACATCATGGAAGCAGGTGGAAAGTTGAAACTGAGAAGAGGATGGGAAGCCAGGGCTGTGTTTAAACACTTTCTAATCGTCCAAAAAAAGAACAGATGAGCTTACACACATGGGAAACGACTGGGAAAATACTGCCCGGAAAATTGGGTGTCTGGCCAGAGAGGGAGAGAGAACACTTGGAAAGGGAAGTTTCATTTCAAGTCCAACAAGAACTTTGTTTCAAAGTCATCAACACTCAGAGCAGACACCCTATCCAGTGAAAGGTATCTAAATGCTTTAAGCCTGAGGCAAAATTAATTGAGTGACTACTGGTGAACTGTTAATGACTTTTATTTCGATTCTATCGAGTTATCAGCACACACTTAGTTGAACCGTTTCCAGCATGGGCAATGTAACAGAACAGATGATACTCAATGGGGGAAAACAGCGGCCTACCTTAGTGTGAGTATGTCCTCCACCACTAGGCAAACTCTTACTGATCCTCCGTCTTTAAAACTTAAACCTTGCCCAAGGAAGAGACAGAGTTAAGAAGACACAGGAAGATGAAGAGTTTAAGTACCAGGAGAAGAAATACAGAGGTACTTCTTTCACCATAAAAAGTTTCACAAAGATAAATGCCTTTGTAAAAACATTCTCAGGGATAAAGGGTCCAAACTCCTCATTCAAATTTATCTCTGGTAAAGAATGTAACCATTTAAAACTTTCGTGATTTAGGACACTTCAGTTTTATTTTCTTAAAATTTAATAGAAAGTTATTACCTAGAATTCAACCTATATGAAAATATTTGCATAAATCTTTTCTTCAATGTAATACACAAAACCAATGCACCTACAGTCAGGTGTCGAATAACGACATTTCAGTCAACGGCAGGCTGTATACACGATGACAGCAGTCCCGTAAGATCAGTACCATAAAGCCTAGGTGTGTAGTAGGTGTGAACTCTATGATGTTCACACAAGGACAAAATCGCCTAACAACACATTTCTCAGGACATATCACCGCTGTGAAGCGACACATGGCTGTGTTTTCAAATGGGCACTGATGACAAAGTCAGTACCACATTCCCCAGTAGGTAACTGAAAAGCCTAGGACACAGAATTTAAGTTATTCACCGAGGCAAACCAGCAAGACAAAAGCCTATTTGCTATTCAACTTTCTTTCTCTGAAAGTTCAAAGCCTTGCTCTTTACTTGTATTTCTACTATAAAGGGGAAATTACTGTCAATTCTTGGGCAGATTTCTCTTTTTGTGGTTGTTCTAAGGAATGCAGAGACTAAGGTTAACTGAAATTCAGAGCAGAACATAAAACTGCAATTGCTACAAAGGAGTGGAAAGAAAAACATAGATAGTAAAGATGCTGGGGGGTTAAAATAAAAAAGTGAAACCTCTCCTCTCCTAGTTAACCTTAACAAAATCATAAGCCTATTATTTTAGACTTAGAAAGTGACTCAGTCTTCCTACCCCAAAAGCCCAGGTCCCCCACCTCCCTAGAATAAAAAGAGGACAACTATCAAGAGCAAAAGTAAAAGCTTTATGTCTCCTGGAGCGGGTAGGAAGGAGGAGGAGGGAGTCATTACACATTCCCTGTGGAAGAAGACAAAGCCAGGTCCACATTCCAGGGAAATCTGGCTGGTCCGAGTTTTTCCTTAAATACAGATTGGCCTGTCACTAAGCCAGGCTCTGTAATCTTCCCAGGCTGCCATTGCCAGGGAAGCCAGGCATCCCTTCTAATTAATCAAGCCCTCCCAACAAAAGTTTTCCCACCCACAATAAAGTGGGCTGTGGGGAGGGGAAGCAGCAGAGCAGGCTTTGTAGCCAAAAGAATTCTAAGACTTTGGTGTAATACCTAACTAATCCAAAAACACAGATGCAGGAAGCAGAGGAAACGATCTACAAACAGAGACAGACAATGAGGTGGGAACCTTTCATGGTATGTTTCGCTGGAAGCCAAGTTGAAAATTTAAAATTTTTCTAAAACGTAATTATTATTGGGACTGAGACCTGGAAACACTACATAGTTTTTAAAACACCTCTAAAGCAGGAGATGGACTTATAAACTTTTCAGAGGTAGACACTATGCATATTGATTTGACACTTTTAAAGATAATTTATTATTCAACAATTTTTTTCTCTTTACTATAAAGCTTTGTGTTTTAATGGATGAAAGTGCATGATTTAATACATTACATATCCCTGTCTGTTTCTTGCTTCCACTTGCAAAGGAAATGGCTTTACCTTGACCTTGCTAATTTACCCTGCCCTTGCAGCCAGTTTAACCCAAGGTAACTTCATTGAAAGCTTACTCTGACAGGTGCAAGAAGGTAAGAGTACAGAAGGCTGCACTGATTTAGACCTGTGTTGTCCAGTTCAGCTGCTGCTAGCCATCTGTGCCTACCCAGCACTTGAAAAGTGGCCAGTAGGGATTGAGATAAGCTTTATATACCCAAATTGGCTTATCTATATATTATACATAAATATATATATTTGGTATATACATATTTCGCACTTTGCAGGCAATAAGGTCTTTGTTGCAACTATTCAATTCTGCCATTGTAGCATAAAAGCAGCCAGGGACAATATGTAATCAAATGGGAGTGGCTGTCTTCCAATAAAACTTTATTCACAAAAACAAGCACCTAGTGTGAGGGATGTAATTAGCTGACCCCTGGCCCCTTAAAGAACTTATAATTTTGGAAGTTCTAAAATACTGAGGTGGGTGCAGAGCTAGAATTAAGATCACTAAGGAGCCTTGGAGAGACATGCATCTGCTGCCACTACTACTTTCAACGGAGAAAGGAGGCACCAAACGAACTATAGGACATATCTCCCAGCCACAAGCTGCAGTTGCCCAGAAGTTGAGAGACCCTGAAAGCTGTGGTTCCAAGGACTCTCCTCTCATCCACTGCGGCCATTTCCTGGAATTCTGGCCTAGAAGGCAGTTATAACAAAGAGTTCAAGAACAGGGACACAGCAGTTTAAAAGAAAAAAAACAAAAAGCCCTCTGATATGCAGGAAGGTCAGAAGACCTTTTTTCATTTGAAGAAGTAGCTGTTTGCATTGATAATTAATACCATTCAGGGTAAAGTCTCAGAATAAACAATGAGATGCAAGTGGCAAACTAGAGTTCATCTGGTCTTCTGTTACTTTGGAAACCATGCCCTATCCGAGTATTTTTTAATCCAGTTAGTCAAAAGTAAATGCATCTATATGAGCATGTGCCTAAGTTAATTCCTTTTAAATTTTATTCATTAATTTAATTTTTTATCATAGTAATGCATATACACGATTAAAACGACATCAAAAACAGGCCTCTTCTGCCCCATCCTCCCACCACCCCCACCCCAACTCTCATTCACCAGGAGCAACCACACTGAAAACTTTAGCTATTTGATCTGGTTATTTACCATCATTTTGCTAAATACTATGTTTGTACTACAATTTATTATTATTTCAGTTTTACATACTTTCTATTGAAGATGAGGACAATCCTTACAACCCATCCTCCCACACGTCTCCTTCCCCAGGCTTCCAAAATTTGCAGTTCACAATATAAGAAATTGTTACTGAACCAGGTTCGTTTTTGCCCTCTGCCCAGAAAGCCAAAGACCAAGTAGACAAAATTACAGCAGAGAGAGAATTTACTCACAAGGCAGCCATGCAAGGAAGCAAGAGCACGAGCCTCACATTTGCTTCCCCGAAAATAGGGATTCAGGGATATTTATGGGATAGGGGGCAAGGTGGTCTGAAATGTGGAGGTAGACGAATGGAAACGAGGAGAGGCGAGGTAATTGATGATCTGCGCAAGTGTAGTCAGACTTCATGCCTCTTTACAGGACCCAGGTTCACAAAATGGTGGAGTTAGCATGATCTGAGGGTGGAATTTTTAGCCTCTTGACATCAAAAGGTTGCCTATCGGACATCTATGCAGGCCCAGTTGATGAGTTGGGGGGTCTCAACCCATCTGAAGTGGTCAAGGAGTTCTAATTCCCAAAAAACAGCTCACATACTCATTACCAGGGTGACCCAGGCTCCAGGGAGATGTTATCTATAGGAGCCTAGAGGGAGTCAGATAGCATATTGCCTAAATAGCACAGTTAACAATGGGTGGGTTAAACAACTAAAAGCTGTAATCAGTAATTGCAAAAAGGAAAAAAATTTTAGTACCTAGACACAATCATCAATGGCCATTTGCCAGTTTCAATCCCCCCTATTCTTTAGTCATTCCTCATTCTTGAGGGATTTGGGGCAACAACCAATCTAGCTACTTATCCTGCTGAATTGAAGCACAGATCTGGGTTAAAGCAATGAAACTGTTTAGCACTCATTTGGAAATATTCTCTTGTTCCTGGCTTACCAGAAGGGTAAGACGTATAGACAACCCAAATTTTAAGAGTCCCTGAAAAACAGACCTAATTCCAGTGGGGCCTCCATCTGATTTCCAGGTGGGGGCAGACATCTGGTCTCAGTTCCTGATAGTCTTGTTTTACTGGATATGCATCAGAGACCTGAGCAACAGCCTATACCCTGATCTTTCAGTTGTCACTGATGATGGCCATCAGCACAGATTCTCTGCCTGGGGGTCATTACATTCCTAAGGAACTCAAAAGAACAAACTTATCAACTTATAGCAGCTGGGAGGGTCCATAACATCTACAGAGCATGTCTGGGTTAGTTAATCAGAGGTCATTCAAAGTTACCATATGGTTTCTTTTTTACAATATGGCTTCCCTTATGTCAACCTTCTGTTGACCGGTGGCAAAATGTACCCTTTGTTCCAAGCTGAGCCATGTAGAATACCACGCTTACTTTCCTATCTCACCCAATCTTTTGTTTACCTAGAGTTAAGAGCTGCATTTTTCTTTTGTTTAGTTTCCCATATTCCTATCACTAAATCATTCCCACTGACAGACCTAAAAAAACTCCTTTAGTACATTTAAATACATGAAGTATTTTATTCATTTTTTGTTGGAGACATCTTTCGTGGAACCCTCTGTCCTGTTCCAATCAAACTGGTTCTTTTCTAGGCAGGATACTTAGTTGATTATCACAGGATTTGTGTAGGCCCTCACCTGTTGGACTGCCTATTTCCTGGATCCCGTATCTCACTGGTTCTGTGTTTACCTCCTTGTTTTGGAAAACCATATCCTTCCTAAAATAGAGTACATTAGAAAGAAATTTTTTTTAGACTTTACCCCTCTGAAAATGTCTCTATTCTACCTTAACATGTGACTGAAAATTGGCTGTGAAGGTAGTTAGGAGTAGGAAACCATCATCCTTAGAATATTGAGAGAACTGTTCCACTACCCCAGCTATTGCTCTTGAGAAGGCTGTTTCGAGTCTGATCCTCTCTATGTGATCTGCTTTTCTTTTAGGATCTTCTCTGTATTCCCCGTGTTCTGAAATTTTAGGATGATGTGCCTTGGTACAACACTTTTTCATTGACTTTTTTGGGTATCCATGCATAGCAACTTTGAAATAGGAACTCTGTGCCCTTCATTTCTAGTAAATTTTATTCTATTATTTCCTTCATAATTTTCCTATCATTTTATTGATTTTCCTTTCTAGAGCTCCAATTTTTCATATCAAGATTGAACTTCTAATTTTCTTATGATTTCTCCCCATTTTTTATCTATGATCTTTTCATTCTACTTTCTGGGCAGTAGTCCTCAACTTTCTTCACATACTTTACTAAATTTTTATTTCTATTTTATTTTTAATTTACAAAGGCTCTTTGCTATTCTTAGGAATTTCCCTTGTTTATAAAATACTGGTTCTTGTTACATGGTTATAATAGCTCTCTTTATTGCTCTGAGGACACTAATTACAGTGTTTTAAAAGTCTTCTTTTGCTCCCTAGAATCTCTCTCACCCTCCAAGTTTGTTCATTCACGTTTTTCTCTCTTTCTCTGTTCTCTGGTTCTCTCTCAAGTTTTCTGTAAAGTAAGAATCTTTTCTCTGTTCATAATTAAGAGCAGACAATAAAATGCTGATTGGAAACTTTGTATACATTACTGGGACTTACTGACTGCTGGGGTGTAGGAATCCAGTGGGGACTCAGATATCTGGTTGGGGGATCCACATACAGGCCCTACTAACAGCAGACAAGTGGACTTTAGAGATAAAAAGAGACATTTCATAATGATTAAAGATTCAATTCAACAGAAAGATAGAACAGTCATAAATTTGTACACAGTATTAATATAGGCTCAAGGTATACAAAGCAATTATCACTAAAAGGGAAAATGCAAATCTAAAACCATAGTTGGAGCTTATACTTCTCTTGACAGAACAAGTGAACAAAAATATCAGTAAATACATAGCAGATTTTTACAACACAATTAACAAGCCTGACCTAAGCGACATATACAGTTCAATCACCTGACAATCACCACATTTTTCAAGTGCTTATGGAACATTTACCAAAATAGAAGAATTATGCTAAACATCAATAACAAAATGATTATTAGAAAATTCCCAAATACTTGGAAACTATATAATATACATTTAAATAACCCATTGATCAAAAATGAAATCACAATGAAAATTAGAAAATATTTTTATTTGAAAAACAAAATCCGTCCTTGAACTGCATCTTTATCAAAACAAGAGGGATACAATTAAAGTAGGAAATGACTAAAGAGAGAGAAATTTACAGCTTTAAGTGCATATGTTAGAAAAAAAGAAAGGCTCAAAATCAATGAATTAAGCTTCTACCTTAAGAAGCTCCTTTGGAAATGGAAATCAAAACCACAATGCGATATCACCTCACACCTGTTAGAATGGCTATTATCAAAAAGACAAGAGATAACAAATACTGGTGTGGATATGAAGAAAAGGGAACCCCAGTTGGTGCATGGTAGGAAGGAATGTAAATTGGTACTGCCACTACGGAAAACAGTATGGAGGTTCCTCAAAAACTTAAAATTAGAACTATCATATGATCCAGCAATCTCACTTCTTGGTATATACACAAAGGAGATGAAATCGCTATCTCAAAGAGATATTTGCAACCCAATGTTCATTGCAGCATTATTCACAATAGCCCAGATACAGAAACAACCTAAGTGTCCATCGACAGATAAATGGATTAAAAAAATATGGTATATATACACAATGGAATACTATTCAACCATAAAAAAGAGGGAAATCCTGACATTTGCAACAACATGGATAGACTTTGAGGGTACTATGCTAAGTGAAATAAGTCAGAGAAAGACAAATATTGTCTGATCTCACATACATATGGAATCTAAAAATATCAAACTCATAGAAACAGAGGGTAGAATAGTGGTTGCCAGGGGCTGAGCAGTGGAGGAAATGGGGAGATGTGGGTTAAAGGGTAGAAACTTCCAGTTATAAGATGAATACATTCCAGGGATCTAACTTACAGCATGGTGACTATAGTTAACAATATTGTATTGTATACTTAAAAGTTGCTATGAGAGTACAGCTTTAATGTTCTCACCATAACAGCAAAATAGTAGTCACGTGAGGTGAATGATGTGTTAATTAACTTTATTTGGTAAACATTTCATTATATATACATTTATCAAATCATAATATTGTACACCTTGTACAATAAATAGGGTTAGGGTTAGGGTTAGGCACGTGCCACGTTATATGTCAATTATATCTCAATAAAGCTAGAAAAAAAATAATCACCCCTTTGGAAGGTTCAAGCCTGGCAGTCAGAATATTTGGGAACCAAGATACTGAGAGCTGGTATTCTAAAGCCCCAAACGGGTAGAAGTGAAAGGTGAGTTGGGAATGAACTCAGTTCAGTTCAGTTAAGCCCAGGGTTATGAAGAACTTCAACTTTCACTTCTTTGTACAATGCCCAACACATAAATTAGTACTTGATTTATAGATATCCTCATATGATACTCTCTGGTTCACATGGGTAAGTTTGTCCACAATTTCTTGGAACAGGAATTATTCAATAGAGCTTTTCCCTTCATTCTCTTGAGAAACTGTAGCCTTCATGAAAATGCAACTAAAGATTCTCTGCTCACTGACCAAGGGAAGCAACATGAAAGCCTGCCATCCATCCAGGGCCATGGTGGGTAGGGAGAGGGAGAACAGCAAGAAAAATACTAAAAACACTGACTCTGTGCGAGACTCTGTTACGGGTTGCAAAGTTACACTACCCACAAGGTGGTGGAATCCCAAGCCACGAAATTAATATAACACCTGGTCCAAAACCACTGAAATGCCAATGGCTCCAGCATAAGTAAAGCTGAAACTGCTCAACTGCTCTGCAGGGCTCGCATGTCTTTCCACCCGTGTGTGTGTGTGCGTGCGCGCATGCATGCATATGTGTGTGAAGGATGTGACTGAAAATGAGCACACAATTAAAAGTCACACACATAATCCAGCAATTTCAATGAGAAATTTATTCCAGACTTAGTAAATAATAGTGGAAATAATAGAACAATCTAAAAGAGACTATGAGGGGCTGGCCTGGTGGTACAGCAGTTAAATTCGCACAGTCCGCTTCGGTGGCCCGGGGTTTGCCGGTTTGGATCCTGGGTGCAGATCTACACACCACTTGTTAAGCCATGCTGTGGCAGGTGTCCCACATATAAAGTGGAGGAAGATGGGCACAGATGTTAGCTCAGGACCAGTCTTCCTCAGCAAAAAGAGGAGTATTGGAGGCAGATGTTAGCTCAGGGCTAATCTTCCTCAAAAAAAAAAAAAAAAAAGAGAGAGAGACTATGAAATAAATTTCTTTAAAATTAAGGAGATAAAAGGATGCTATGGAAACATATTGAAAAAAGTATAAGAATATTAAAAAAAACTGGTAGAATTTGAATTTTAAAAAAATAACCACACCCAAATTCTCAAATAAAAAGTACAGTTACTAAAAATAAACAAGTTAAAGAGTAGATTAAATACAGATCAAACAGCAGATTAAATACAGATGAGAAGATTTCAAGGAACTGGAAGAGGTCTGCTAAAAAGCACTCTGAATGCAAGAAAGACACACAAAGAGAAGAGAAACAGGAAAAGGCAAATGACTGAGGAGCACTCATACACACCTGCTGGAGCAGCGTTCATCAGAGAAGGCATGTGGTGACACCATCAGTAGCAAGAGCGCACATGCCCTGTTGCCCATGACACTCTAGGGCAGTGCACAGCAGTCTAGCAGGGCAGGAAGTCAGATGTTCAGAATGGGATCCCACTGCTTGGGTTGTGGGGCTTTGAAGCTACATGACTATGGAAGCACTGGCCCCTTGCCTGTGTGATCAGAGGCAGGGATACAATCACAACATGATGGGTAGAATCTTCCATATAATGTGTCAGAACCCTGTCTCTATCCCTAACTTGCCAGCTTGATACTCACGATTGGGGTAACTTCCCTGCCTGGCATGATCTGGGAGCTAGGTTCCAAGCCTTGCTGGTATGGCTGTGAGATGGGGCAATATGGTAGCAGAATCTGTCACATCAGTATGTTTGGCCTGGAAATCAATAGATGCATCTCCGGCATAATTAGCTTTCTGGGGTCCAAGCTTTGCAGTGACCAAGACTGTCTGCCCTACAGGGCCATACCCAGTTTTGCCAAAGCTTTGCAAGAGACCCAGTCCTCTTCTGAGCAGACAGCCTGCAAGGGCTCGGTCTTGGACAAGTTAATATCACCCCTCCAGCACATAAACTATTATATGAGACAATCCAACAAACTCCATATATGAGTTCCAGACAGAGAGAATAAAGAGCAGTACCTGAAGAAAAAATGGTCAAGATTTTCCAGAAGTGATGAAGAACCTGAATCTTTCAAATGAAGATGTACATTGCATCCCAAGCAAGATAAATAAAAACAAGTCTATAGCTAGAGACTTCATAGGGAAATTGCAGAACATCAAAGACAAAAACAAAATCTTAAGAGCAATTAGAGGGAAAATCTGATAACCAAGAAAAGAATTGCAATGAGGCTGACAGCAATGTTCTGTGGTGACCAGTCTCCATAGATATACCCCACAATTCTCCCCTTTCCTGTGAGCACACGCTACTTCTCACATGAAGAGCTGCAGCTTCCTAGGGCTGGTCCTTTGAGTGCTCTGACCAATAGAACGCAGTGGAAGTGGCATCTGAGACTTCTGAGCCCAAGCCTTCAAAAAACTGGCAAATGACACTTCTTTCTTCTTGCACCTCTTGCTCTGGGATACCATCCCTCAAAACTCAGCCACCATGCTAGGAGAAGCCCAAGCCACACAGAGTAGCCACGTAAACAAGAACTGAAAGGTAACAATTAACAGCCCCCGGAAAGATCCCAAACACAGCCAGTATCAACTGATAGCCATGTGAGTATGGCACCTCTTATGTTGCAGTCGAATTGAATCCCCAGATAATTGCAGCCCCTGCCATTATCAACAGGAGAAACTACCCCACTGATACCAGGCAACCTACAGAATCACGAGAGAGAAGAAAATGGCATGTGTTCTAAGCCACTAAGTTTTAAAGTGGTTTTTAAACACCAATCGATAACTAAAACATTTCTCAGTTGCAATAACAGATTCTAGAAGACAATGGAAAAATATCTTTACAGTGCTGAGGAAATATAATGCTCAACTTAGAATTCTAAAACCAACTAAATAAATTTCTAGTGTAAGACAAAAATACAGTTTTAGACAAATAGTGAAAGTTCATCACTTACAATCTTTCACAAAAAGAAATACTACAGAACACAGGGATGCAAGAAATAATTGTAAGCAATGAAATTTATAAATATCTTATAAATCTAAATAAGTACTGACTTGGTAAAAATAAGATATAACTACAATATTAAACAGTATCTGATCTGGTTAACTGCCGTAATTTGCCTATTTTGAATTTGTACTCAATAACACTAGCACAGACAAAATGTCCTAAAGAATAGGAAACATATATGAAGGCATCTCTAAAACGTTATACTATTTATCAATTCTTCCCCATCCTTCCCCACCACCCCTCCACACATGACCCTCTCATGCCTCTACGCTCAGCCCCAGCCATAAAGGGACAGAGAAGAGACACTTACGAGAGGAAAACAAAAGAGAGCAGCCAGCCAAGAGAAGTCTCTCCTGGTATTCACCCAGGTGCGGCATTTGCTCCCTGCTTCTTTATTTTTACCTGCTTTGTCATCAAAAATCATGTCATGGATATGCAATGTGAAGGATAATTTTTAACATTAAGGACCAAGTTACGACCAAAAGGCATCTTACAAAAGACTTTAAGCAAGAAATTCCCATAACCATATAAACTATTAATTTCCCCCCGCATCTCATTCCTAACATGCAAATTTTCAATCTTCTACTTAGTTTTCAATAGAGTCCCAAATTTAAAGAGTAGAAGGAAAGGTCAGAGCTTCACTTTTCAACACAGAACTCAGTTATATTGAAAAGTGATTAACCATTTTAAAGAAGATTATTAAGCATTACTTACTTTAATAGCAAATTTCTTTGATGCCATGGCCCACTGATTCCAGAGTAATTACAGACCTTTAATAGAAGAAAAAAAGAGTTATAAGTAGGTATATCAAAATCTCTTTCTATTTGGATATTATACAGGAGGAAGTTTACGTGAATAATCAAATATCAATAGGCATTTGCAAGATGAACGTTCACTTATAACTGGTCTCAAAAAGAAATTATATTGAATTAGTAATTTAAAAACTGCCAACAGAGAAAAGCACAGGCTCAGATGTATTCTACCAAATGTTTAAAGAAGAATTAATACCAACCCTTCACAAACTTTAAAAAAAAACAGAAGCATAAGACAAACTTCTCAAATCATTCTAAGAGGGCAGCATTATTCCGATACCAATATGAAACGAAGACATCACAAGAAATGAAAAACCACACACCAATATCCCTTATGAATAAAGACACAAAAATCCTCAATAAAATACTACAAACCAATTCTAGCAACACACAAAAGGATTATACATAATGATCAAGCTGGATTTATCCCAGGAATATAAGGTTCATTTAACATATAAAAAGTAATCAGTCTAATACATTATATTAATAGAATAAAAGAAAAAAAATATGATCATCTCTAATTTAAAAATTAGCTAAACCCAACCCTGTTTTTTGTTTGTTTGTTTGTTTGCTGAGAAAGACTCACCCTGAGCTAACATCTGTGCCAATCTTCCTCTATTTTGTATGTAGGTTGCCTGCCACAGTGTGGCTGCTGACAAGTGGTATGGTTCCACACCTGGGAACTGACCCCAGGCTGCTGAACTTAAACACTACTAGGCTATGGGGCTGGCCCCCTAACACTCTTTTTTGAGTAAAAAAAAAAAAAATCCAACACACTACGAATAGAAGAAAACATCCTCAACCTGATAAATCATACTTAATGGTGAAAGACTGAATGCCTTCTCCCCTAAGACGAGGAAAAGGCAGTGATGTCTGCTCTTGCCACCTCTATTCAACATTGTATTAGAGGTCTAGCCAGGGAAATTAGGCAAAACAAAGAAATAAATGGCATCCAGACTGAGAAGGAAGAGGTAAAACTATCTCCATTCACAAATGGCATGTTATTATATGTAGAAAGTCCTAAAAAATATTTTTTTAAATACTATTAGAATTAATAAACAAGTTTGGTGAGGTTGTAAGGTACAAAATCAATATAAAAAAGTCAACTATATTTCTATATACCAGCAATGAATAATCCTTAAATAAAATTAAGAAAACAATTCCATTTACAATAGCATTAAAAGGAATACTTAATGAAAAGATTTAACAAAAGAATGACTTGTAGAGGACAACCACAAACCATTATTGAAAAGAAATTAAAGACTTAAGTAAAGGGATTGACATCCCATATTCATGGATTGGAAGGTTTAATATTGTTAAGATCACAATACTCCCCAAATTGGTCTAAACATTTAACACAATCGCTATCAAAATTCCAGCTGACTTCTTAAGAGAAATTGACAAGCTTATCCTAAAATTATAAAACACATATAAAACACATATAAAAACACAAGGGATCTGGGGTAGCCAAAACAATCTTGAAAAGGAACAACTAATTTGGAAGACTCATATTTCCCCATTTGAAAGCTTACTCCAAAACTACAGCAATCAAACAGTATGGTACTAGCACAAGGATAGATACACAGATCAATGGAATAAAACTGAGAGTCCAGAAATAGACCTTTACATTTAAGGTCAATTGATATTTAGCAAACATGCCATGACAAGTTGAGGAGGAAATAGTCTTTTCAACAAATAGTGCTGGGACAACGGGATATCCATGTGCAAAAGAATAAGGTTGGACCACTATATCACAGTACATACAAAAACTAACTCAAAACAGATCAAAGACCTAAGTGTAACAGCTAACACTAAAAAAACCCTAAAAGAAAATATAGGCATAAATTTTTGTGACCTTGCATTAGGCAACAGTTTCTTAGATATGATACTAAAGGCACAACTGACAAAAGAAAAAATTGGTAAATCAAATTTCATCAAAATTACAAACTTCTGTTTCAAGTGACACTACCAAGAAAGTGAAAAGATAACTCACAGAAAGGGGGAAAAATATCTGTAAATCACACATCTGATAAAGGACTCATTTCCAGAATACATAAAGAACACTTACAACTCAACAATAAAAAGACAAATAACCCAACTTAAAAATGGATGAAGGATTTGAATAGACATTTCTCCTGAGAAGATATACAAATGGGCAATGAGCACATGAAGAGATGCTCAACATCATTAGCCACCAAGGAAATACAAATCAAAACTACAATGATATACCACTTTACACCCACTAAGATGGCTAAAACCAAAAAGACAAACAATGACACGTGTTGACAAAGATGTAGATAAATTAGAACTTTCATACATGCCTAGGAGGAATGTAAAATGTTGCAGCCACTTTGGAAAACAGTTTGGCAATTCTTCAAAAACTTAAACGTAGAGCTGCCATATGATCCAGCATTTCCACTCCTAGGTATGTGCCCAAGAAAAAAAGAAACGTATGTCCACACAAAAATTTATACAGGAATGTTGACAGCAGCATTATTCCTCATAGCCAAAAAATGGAACTAACCCAAATGTCTGTCACCTGATGAATGGATAGACAAAATGTGGTACATACATACAATGAAATATTATTTGGCAATAAATAGGAATCAAGTACTAATACTCCTCTTTACTGTGCTCACCCAGGCAACTGCCCTCTCCCATTCCTGAGGAAGCCTGGAGAATTATTTTCTGGAGAGAGTAAGACAGAGGATCTCTGGTCTGGAAAACAGGCAGAGCATAAGGGAGGGGGTACTCCACTGAAAAAAGAGAAATTAAGGGAATATTTTTAAAATGACTGATATCTTCCCTAGCCCACATGCCCCTTATGATGGTTAATTTTATGTGTCAACTTGTCTGGGCTAAGGGATGCCAAATAACTAGTAACACATTATTTCTGAGTGAGTCTGTGAGGGTGTTTTCAGAAGAGGATAGCATTTGAATTGGAGAATTCAGTAAAGCAGATGGCCCTTCCCAATGTGGGTGGGCATCGTTCAATCCACTGAGGGCCCAAACAGAACAAAAAGGTGCGGGAAGGTGAATTCACAATCTCTCTGTTTGAGTTGGGACATCCATCTTCTCCTGCCCTCAGACATCAGCACTCCTGGTTCTCAGGCCATTGGACTTGGGCTGAATTATACCACTGGCTTTCCTGATTCTCCAGCTTGCAGACGGCAGATCATGGGACTTCTCAGCCTCCATAATCACATGAGCCAATTCCTATAAATATATACAGACAGTCCCCAACTTAGGATGATCTGACTTATGATTTTTCGACTTTACAATGATGAGAAAGCAACACTCGTTCAGTAGAAACCATACTTCGAATTTTGAATTTTGATCCTTCCCCGGGCTAGCGATATGCCGCACAGTACTCCCTTGCGATGCTGGGCAGCGGCAGCGAGCCACAGCTCCCAGTCAGCCACGCGATCACAAGGGTGAACAACCCATTTGGTACCCAGACAGCCATTCTGTTTTTCACTTTCGGCGCAGTATTTGATAAATTACATGAGATATTCAATACTTTATTATAAAATAATCTTTGTGTTAGACGATTTTGCCCAACCGTAGGCTAACATAACTGTTCTGAGCACATTTAAAGTAGGCTAGGCTATGTTATGAAGTTTGGTAGGTCAGGTGTATTAAATGCATTTTCAGCTTAACAATGTTTTCAAATTACTACAGGTTTATTGGGAGGTTAACCCCATCGTAAGTCAAGGAAGATCTGTGTATATACACATATACACATATGCGAGTGCACACAGTTCCTATTGGTTCTGTTTCCTGGAGAACCTTGACTAACACAGCCCTCTACCCTGCCTAGCCTCTCCAAATAGGAGACTGAAACCTCCACATTCAGGGAACTGGACTAACCTAAAAGGCAGCTTCTAAAAGTACTGACATCAGGGGTTCCCCAAGGAAACAGCCTAGAGAGATGGCTCTAAAGTAAAGCCCATGCCAATAGGCCCCACATCTGTATGCAGAACGAACTTCCATCTTTTTAAGGTCCCACTCTCAAACACAAGCAAACAACCAGGAGTCATCTGCCATCTAAGTAAAGACTATCATGAAAGAAAACAGAAAAAAACAACTTGGCTGAATCCAAGACTATGCAGGGAGAAGGAAACGTTGTTTTAAGAAACTACCATTAATATAGGAAGATAGGAGATATTGCATCCATAAAGCAATAAATAACAAAAATTATAAGGAATATTTGGAAAACAACAAATTAAAACTATGATAGCTGAAGTAAACTTAGAAGAGCTGGAAGACCAAGTTCACTAAGTCATCAAGAAACTTCAGCAAAAATAAAAAAGATGAAAAATAAGAAAGAATAAATTAAAAATTAAACGACCAGTATAGAAGGACCAACACATGAAAATTAGGATGGAAACAGACTCATATTAAGGTATATATCACAGTAAAATATCAGGCATTAGTGACAAAAAGAACCTTAAAACAATGTGTGGGGAGGTGAGGGGGGTGTGGCAAAAGAATATTTGGTTCCAAAATGCCCAAAGCCAACTATGGAGACTAAAAAGCAATGGAGAAGTATCTTCAAAATTGTGAACAAAATTTTTTCCAACATCCAATTGCATTTAAACATGAAGAGGAAAAAACCCATTTTTAGACATGCAAGGTCTTAAAAAATTTAAGTCTTACATCTCCTTTCTCAGGAAGCTACTAAAGATGTGTTTCACTAAAATGAGGAAATTAACCAAGAAAGAGGAAGATACAGGAAACAGGAAGACTGAGACAGGCGAAAGGCAGAGGAAATCCCAGGATCTGGTGAAAGTAGATCCCTTTGTGAGACAGTGGGGTAGACCAGGAGAGCATCATCAATGCAGGCTACAGCAGGTTGCAAGGTTCTAGGAGAGGCATCTTCAGAAGGGTCTAGATGCATGCAGATGAATTTTAGACAACTGGTGAAGAATACGAGATTGAATTACGACAGGGGCATGGAAAGCTCAGCAACTGAATAATAACAAGGCAATTAGTAATTCCAGGATAAACAAAAGCTGTGCAAAAAATAAAAAGTAAAGAGTATTTCATATACAGCTCAGCTATGACTAACATTTATAGTCATGATGACAAACACTGAAACTTGACCTAAACAATATTACGTTTACAACAATATTAGGAGGATGGGGAATGTGTGTGTATTATGTGGTAGGGGCACACGGTTAAATCAAGGAAAAGCTCCCCTTAACGTTAATGGAATGTTTCAAAAGCAAAGCCTAAAACTAATAAGAAATAATAACAACCACCACAACAGTAATAACAACAAAGCAGAAATAGAGCAAGTAATTTAGTGACACAAACCCAATTCTTAAGTGCTAAACTCATCTCGAACCTGAAGAGCAGGTTGAAGAGAGCTGCTATGGCGGAAGGGATGAAGTGGAAAGGATGCCGTAACTCACAAGCCTTGTGCATGCAACTATCTGCCTGTTAAAGCACGTGCACAGATACTTTTGGAGCAGCACTGTACAAGAGAAATAGAATGCAAGACACAGGTGTGATCTTAAATTTTCCAGCAGACTGCACTTAATAAAAAGTTAAAACAAGTAAAATTAATTTTAGTAATAGTTTTTATTTAACCCAATAAATCCAACACATTATCATTTCTGCATGTAATCAATATAAAAATATTTACACTGTTGGGGTTTTAACGAAGTCTGAAGTCAGGTGTGTATTTTATATTTCCAGCACATCTCAATGTGGACTGGCAAGATGTCAAGTGCTCTACACTTGTAGTTAGTGGCTGCCATATGGACAGCACAGTTTGAGAGTATTTGGTTTTATTATAAGGAAAGCACTTATTTCTGTGTCCCAGATTCCTAATTTATACAATAGGGATACTAATACCTAATTCAAAATTACTCAAAGAACTAAGCAAAATGACATATGTAAACCCCCAATATAATCTTTTATAAACACTAGTCCCTCGACGATGTTAATAATTACTATTACTTAGCCAATGATGATTCTTTAAAATCTGATGAATTTAATGATTTTTTTAAAAAATGTGATAACCTTTGATTCTAATTTTTTTAATAGATAAAACATCTTTATCCAAACTCTTAAATCATTTTCATTATTGATTTCTATTCTCTGAAAAATGTAACACATACAATTTAGAAAAATTTTTAGTGATGATCCTTTCAGCAAGTCCATTTAGACACAGGTGCAAATGGAAAAAATAAGTTCCTAGAAAATCATAATCGTGTTTGAAAACAACATGTATAAAGGCTGTCCTGAAAATTTTAGATCTTTAAAATTATATTATTTGAGCTTGATAAACATAAAATCAATACCCTTGAATCTATTAAATCAAGCTTGAACAACTTCTGCTAAGAATTTCAGGAGTCCCTCAGTGGGGGTCCTGAGAGAGTATTCAAGTGGTTCAGCTGATAAGAGAAAAGAGGGAGAGAGTTTTGTCAGCAAGTACCTAACAAAGCTGAAGCGTGTGTGACCTAATCATTTTTTAATTACACACTGGTTTTCCTTTAAGTCCTTCCTTTCCCAAAGGACAGGGGACCACACAGAAGGCTGTGGCAAAGCTTTGAGCCGTATCTGGCATCAGACAGATTATGAGCCATGTTACAGTGATGCTATACTTTAAACTCACAATAAGATTCCAGTAGACTCTTTTTTAAAATACTTTATTTCCTTTTACTTTTATCTGTAAAGCAAGAGCAGTTGCATTTACTTTTTAAGGACTGGATTCTCCAAAAAGTATCATCAAAGCCCAATCTCAAAAATGTGATCTCTAGGAATCTAGGACTAACAAGCATGTATTTTTATATAAAATGCTATGGTCTGCTAATGTAAAATAGGCTGTGTGGGAAAAAGGAACTATATAATACACGTTGCATATTTTTAATCCATTTTTTAATACCATGTGGCATTCTGCCTCTCAATGTATATAATTTTTTCATTTGTTTCCAATGTTTGGAGACTCAAAATTTCACAATTTTAGGGCTAAAAGAGGCCTTACAGACCCAGCTCTGCCATCTATTCCCCTAAGGAGAACTTGAGGAACCAGGCCAGGGTCTCACAGCTGAGGGCCAAGGGCAAGAGAAGAGTCTTGTCTGCTGAGGGCAAACTAGCAGCATCTGTCACCTGCAGAACTGCCAAGGTCGACTGCTAATGGGCTGTCAAAGTAGGTGGGTGCCCCCTCCCTCCCTGAGCCCCTGCCGAGGCACAGGTTCCCAACACAAAGGACGACTTCAAATAAAGCTACTGGAGTAGGGGTTCTCTCCTGCTAATCGGAGAAAGAGAGAGAGGAAGAGACAGAGACAGGAAGGAACTTTAAGCTAAAGAAAATAGGGTTTGAATTAATTTAATTTACCATTATGCTATGTGACATGGCACACTTCTTCATAAACAAAAAATAAAGTGTACCAAGATAAAGCCCATAACACATCTGGACAGCCAGCTGCATAGACCTTGAGTCTGCATATTTGCTAGTCATTTTAGATAAATAAGCATATTTCCTTTGCTTCTTCAGGACAGCATTAGGCACAGATGCTGCAAATGAACTAAATGGTGAACTGAAACCTGAAAAGAACGGAAGCAACCTGCTAATTCCCAAATACGGTGAAAGCACGCTTACCCATCCAGAAGGAGCAGGTTCTCAAAGGTGAACAGCCCTCAGAGCACAGCTTAACACTAGAGGGTGCTCAAGAAATGTCTGCCAGATGAAGGAATATTCCAGATAACAGAAGCTGAGTCATTTATGCATATAACCATTTTATTTCTTGCTGTTTGGAAATTTTACAAAAAATCTATTGAATCATTAGCGACTTTCATAAAAAATACCACCTACTGAATATTTCTTTGATATTCCAGATGAAAATTATCACCTGTCATCACACTGGGCAATATAGATACAACTAGCCCTGAGATGCTGGTTCCTCCACAGAGCTGCTGGACAGAGAAGCTGCCTGAGACCAAATGTGTCAGGTTAATGGGATGTTTTCCAAGCCTCTCTTGCATGGATTTGCATGGACTTCAGTGGGAAGGATCTGAGCCCTCTGTCTTAGGCAATAAAATAGCCACTACCTTTCCTTCAGAATTAGGGTTTCTATAATGACGAAATTGTTGAGCCATGGTACAGTGGACCGTGCCCTCTCAATTGAAGCCTCAGCATTTAACTCTTTCTGCCTCGAAAGAAAAAAGCTGTTAGAAAGGTTAGCCTCTCAGGTCGCTTCCATTTCTAAGCCTCTGTGATCCAAAATCCAACAGCAGTTCAAGGAACAAATAACACCAGTATACAGATTCTTCCAGAGAAGAGAACAAGAGGGAGACTTCCCGATGGCTCACTTTATGAAGCCCTGACAGCAAAACCAGACAAGGGCAGTAGAAGAAAGGGAAATCACAGCCAATTCTATACACGAATGTAGAGGCAAGAATCCTAAACAAATAGAAGCAATCTGAATCTAGCAACGTAGAAAAAGTACACTAGAACCACGTGAGGTTTAGCTGAGGAGTACAAGTTTGGTTTAACACCAGAAAAATTACAATATTTAAAAACGGAAGTAGAAAAAAAGCACAAGATCATTTTAAAAGAGGTAGAAAAAACAAAAACATTAAAAATTGAGAACAGAAAAATTTCTCAATCTAAAAAAAGCATCCCAAAAAATGCAGCAAACATGCTTAATGAAGAACCTGAAAAGCAATTTCTTTGAAACAGCGAGTAAATGTAGATTGACTAAAATATCCTTTAAACTAGTATCCCACAAATATAAAATATCTAGTAATAAATTTAAAAAGATATGTACAAGACCTCTTCGAACTTAATGCAATTCTAACCACAAACTTGAATTGGGAATCTAAGGAAGAGCAAAAAGGACCAAGATCCCTCTAAGGGAGGAGAGGGGAAAAAAAGAAGAAAAAACAAAGGAGGGAGTTTGTCTTACTAGATCTAACAAAATTACTATAATGCTCTAGTAAATAAAATAATGTACTGGCAAAGGGGTAAACAAACAGGCTGAAGGGACAGACTACTCAGACCAGAAACAAACCGACGTGTTTATGGAAACGGATGATAGAGGCAGTAGTGCCGATCAGTGAGAAACGAAGAGACTACTCATTCAATAAACTGCGGTCAAACAGCTTATCCATTTGGAAAAAATGAAATTGGACCACTATTCACATATTTTCATGTAAAAATCAATTACAGATGGGCTAAAATCTCAAATGTGGAAAAATCAAAGCCTTTTAGAAAATGTTTTCATGAACTCAGATTAAGGAAGGAGTTTTTTTAACTAGACACAAAACGTGCAAACTATAAAGAAGAATGGTAGGTTTGGCCATATTGAAATTAAAACTTCTCTACAGACTGGAAGAAAATATTTGCAATCCACATATCCAACAAAGGACTTACAAACTAAAATACAGAAAGAATTCTCAAAACTCAACAGTACAAATACAAACAATCCAGTCAGAAAACGGGCAGAAGACATGGACAGGTTATCTCACCCAAGAGGACATACAGATGGTACACAAGTATATGAAAAAATATTCGACATCATTAGCCATAGGGAAATGCAAAATAAAATCCCAAGGAAACATCACCACACACCTATCAGAATGGCAAATAGGAGCCAGCCCGGTGGCACAGCAGCTAAGTGCGCATGTTCAGCTTTGGCAGCACGGGGTTCACCAGTTTGGATCCTGGGTGCAGACATGGCACCACTTGGCAAGCCATGCTGTGGTAGGCATCCCACATATAAAGTAGAGGAAGATGGGGCACGGATGTTAGCTCAGGGCCAGTCTTCCTCAGCAAAAAGAGGAGGATTGGCGGCAGATGTTAACTCAGGGCTAATCTTCCTCAAAAACAAAAGAAAAGATGTGATAAAACTGCACAGAACTAAATAAATACATGTAAAAATGGTTAAATCTAATAAGCTCTTTGGATTTACCAATGTCAATTTTCTGGTTTTAATATTTGCACTATTATTATGCAAGATGTTACCATTGGAGGAAAGTGAGTGACGGGTACAAGGGACTCTGTACATTTTTGCAAACTTCCTGTGAATCTATAATTATTTCCAAATAAAAAGGTTAAAAAAATTAAAACTTTGTTTCATCAGAATACACTATAAATGGGGTGGGACAGAGTCACAAACTGGGAGAAGATATTTGCAAGACATATAACCAGCAAAAGATGAGCATCCAAAATAAAACAATTCAATAGGAAAATGGGCAAAGGAGGCATCCAGAGCAAGGGGCCCCTGTCTCCCAGCCAAGCCTCCATGGGTCTGGCGGCAAAGTGGTGGAGGTGGAGGTGGGAGAGTTTCCTGATCCCTTCTATTATTTACGCCTCGACAAGCACTGTGCAACATCCAATCATGAGTCTCTTACCTCCTCTGCGGAGGCAAGGGACATGTCCTTCACTATCCTGAGAAGCATGAAATCTAAATAGAGAAAGACCATTTACCAGAGAATCTGGGGACAGTACACACTCGGCTCTCCTCTCTTACTACAGGCACACAGCCTGTCTGGGACAGAACAGATTGACAGTCACAGACAGTCCCATCTGCCTCCCACAAGAAGGAAAAATTATGACTTGATGATGGCAGGAGATCCCAAACCCCAAAGAGCTGATTATCCTGAAGGTGCGCCACAACCACAGCCTCTTAAAGTACGTCCTGTCTCCATCTTTGCACTTCTCCATCTCAAAAACCATCTCAGGCGGTATCTGAGCAAGACTCCCCCAGTCAAAACTTTTCACTTGGGTCTCCCACAGCATCGCAGGCCCCCTGTCAGCACTGCCCACACCTCCTCACAGCTCGGGCAACTTCACAGCTTCAATGCCTCCACAAAGCCAACTCTGGCACGTGTCCTGGTATATGCAGCTCCAGCTGTCTCTGCCTTCGCCCATACACACTGCACCACAGAACGTCCTCTCTCTCTCCCAAGGAGAGTTATCCTCTGAAACCCAACTCAGAGGCCACCCATTCCTTGGACCCTCTATGAATCTGCAGAGTGAACCACTCCCTTTCTCTGGGCCATACCTGCACCTTACACCACACCTACGCTCACTCTTACCTCACCAAATTACACGTAACTCTGGTCCTATCTCTCTCCTCTGCCTGACTACTGTATAAGCTTCCTGAAAACAGGGTCCATTCTTATCCTCTTTGATACCTGGTATATGGCACAGGTATGCATCAAAAGTTTGCTAACTTGAGTCTGTTGCTGTTACTAAATCAGCAGCTACAGACTGTGTTAATTTACTATTTTTTTAGATTTATACCTATTTATCTAATGCATCTTTACTGTCCCCAAGTCCCAAATTCCACATCAAGCCTTCTTAAAAGGAGGTCAAAGCACTCTAGACCTATTTCAATACATAAATAACACTTAAGTTACATGTATCACGCAGCCAAAGTTGAGAGAGTAGTAATGTATATAAATGTAAACAGAAGACCAAAGTGTTTCCTATTGAAAATAATGGGCAACAGATCAGAGCTTTGGTTGAAGTTTAGGCCATAAATTTGAGGTTTTCAGTACCTAATTTTTTTGTCTTTAAATTCTAATTTAAATTCTAAGATTCATTTGAATGGAAAAGATATTATTAGCCTCTGTATTAAGTAGGTTTTAAATCTGGGAACATCCTGAGGTTTTTCTAGATTTGTTTTACTGATTATTAAGAAGTAAATGTGCATACACACACAAAGCAAACATGCATCTTAAAAAACTATTCTCCTAGGCCCTTAAAGTTGCTTTCAAGAGGGAGCAGTGAGCTTGGTGCCTAGAGTTGAAAGCATAAATGTTAAAAGCCTTCCTCTCAGAGCTGCCAGTTCCAGTCTAAATTCAGTGGAATTTTTACTCTATTGCCTGTTTTTAAGAAGTTCAGGACAATCTCCAAAAAGATCAATTTTCCAAGCATCTGAAAGCATATAATTTACATAAGCACGCTGAGAAGTTAAAGTATATTGTAAGTCTTACAAAATAACATATCCTCTATTCTGCATTCTTGAGCCCACTTTCTCTGGCCCGAAAACAGGCATTCTTTCACAGAGAGGAGACAGGCATGGGGTATGACCCCATCAAAACTATGTGTGCGTGTGTGTCTTCAGTGGAGAGGGAAAGATCCTAAAATCCTTAAAAAAATTAATTTGGGGAAGGAATGGAAGTAGATTAAAGAATATCACATGATTGTCCTGTCATTTAAATACAAAGCAGAGATAAACTCTAATAAAAAGTCAGTGACCTTCTAGATTATTCTGTGGGAAAATCTTAGGCACTCTGAAATTCACATTTGTCTTCCTTTTAGTGCTGCTGGCCTGTGTCACAAGCCAAAGCAACTACTCCAGATTAAACAGACCACAAATTAACTTTAGGCTTCTAATCTCCGGATTTCAAATTTTATCAAGAAAATTATTATACTTCCTTCTATCATTTTAAAAAACTTTCATTAGCTATGGGAGCAGAAACTGAAAACAACAAAGGCCCTAGAATTTCTGAAAGAAGAGCTATAATTCAAGAATGCACAATCATTTCATTCCCTACTTCCCCTACCCCACAATCTAATTTTATCACCAAAAAAAAAACAGTATCAAGGAGGAATCACAAACTTTAACAAAAAGCCAAGGAAAAATGACAAATGAACAAAGGTCTGGCTGGTGACAACTTAGATAAAGTTTGAGAAGGCAACTTCAGTAGAAACAAGAATCAGCTTTTCCTATTATTCAGATGGTAATTTTGAGTGCCAAAGTCTAGCCTGTAAGAAAAGACAAAACAAATGGGGAAGCTCCAACAGTGGAAGAAAGATAATGCAAGTGACAAAAAAAATTAGAACCTTTTTTCTTTTCTTCGTCTTTAAGTGTAGGTCAAATATTGAAATCCTCTACCAAGATCAACTCCACAGAAGAGTCCTACCTTTTAGTCACACTATGCTCTTAACCCAGGCAGCTGGCCGGTGATCTGGGCCTGCCATCCCTGCTGTGCCCACAGAAAATCCCCACCCACCCCTGCATGGGATGCTTCATTAACAGACAACCACTAACGTTTAATGCTTTGTCAGAAACAAAGGCACCAACCCGTGAAGCAGTCACGTCCTCAGTACAACAGACACATATTCAAATCCTGCTTCTTCATGTGACCTCAGACAGGCTGTCCAACTCCTCTAAGTCTCGTGTTTTCTTATCTAAGAGACGGGACAGTAATATCTATCTTGACGGTGCCGTGAGGATTACATGAGGGCAGTTGGTAACACTTGGCCCAGCGCCTGAGACGAGAGTGCTCAGCCTCTGTTAACCATAAACATGGAGGGCACAAGTAGACAGCACATAATCAGTCTACTTTGCACGCCAAGCCCTACTCTGATAACAAATGTTTTCCAATCACCTTCACCGTAGAAAAAAACTTCTGATATCATTAATGCAATTAATTGTCTTAAAATTTAATCCTTTCAATGCAAAAACTTTAGAGACTGGGAAGAGACCACTGGGTTGTTAAGGGTGGAGGGATGGGGAAATTACTACAAGGGGCAGCAGCAGGGGATCTGTGCAGGGAGTGACGGAACTGTTCTGCATCCTGATTGAGACGGGGGTCACACGTCTCAATGCATTAGTCAAAGCCCAGGAAACTGTACACCGAAAAGAGTGAATTTTACCATATGTAAATTTAAAATAATTTTCTTAATTCCAAAATAAAAAATCTAATCTTTTCTAACTAGAGAAGAAATCAAAATTGTGACATAAATGACCTTTTAAGTGTCCAAGATAGTTTAACGGCAATCTTACCCTATAATTAACATAAGTCAAATCCGATTTTAGTTACCAGCTCTGATTTACTCAAGCACGAAATGTCAATACCATAACAACCACGAGGCACTGCTTTCCCATTTATGGAAAAAGGGATTTTTATGACATTTTAGGCTTGGCTTCATAGATCTCTATTTTGCTGCCCAAGGAGGTTTCTTAATGCCCATGAATTATTGTTCCCAATCTCTAAAAAGTAATATATATACATATAGATAGTAGACTGCAAAGATTTAATACAACTTAAAATGATTAGGCATGTACGTCAAGAGATCCAATACAGATGGCCAACAAGCACATGAAAAGGTACTCAGCAGCACTAATCATCAGGGAAATGCAAATCAAAACCACAACGAGATATCACCTCACACCTGTTAGAATAGCTATTATCAAAAAGACAAGCAGTAACAAGTGCTGGCCAGGATGTGGAGAAAAGGGAACCCTTGCGCACAGTCGGTGGGTATGTAAATTGGTGCAGCCACTATGGAGAACTGTACTAAGGTTCCTCAAATTAAATTAAACCTAAATTTAATTAAAAAATTAAAAATAGAATTGACATATGATCCAGCAATTCCACTTCTGGGCATTTATCTGAAGAAAATGAAAACACTAACTCGAAAAGATACTGCATCCCACGTTCACGCAGCATTATTCACAATTGCCAAGACATGGAAACAACCTAAGTGTCCATCAATGGATGAATGAAGAAGATGTGGTATTTACATACACACCCACACACAATTTAATATTATTCAGCCACAGAAAAGAAGGAAATCCTGCCATTTGTGACAACATGGATGGACCTTGAGGGCATTATGCTAAGTGAAATAAATCAGGCAGAGAAAGACAAATATTGTATGATGTCTCTTACATGTGGAATCTAAAAATAAAAACCTAATAGATACAGAGAACAGATTGGTTTTGCCAGAGGCGAGGGGTGGGCAAAATGGGTAAAGGGGGTCAAAAGGTACAAACTTCCAGTTATAAAATAAGTCAGTCCTGGGGATGTACTGCACAGCATGGTGACTATAGTTAACAATACTGTATTACATATTTGAAAGTTGCTAAAAGAGTAAATTTTTTTTTTTTTAACGATTGGCACCTGAGCTAACATCTGTTGCCAATCTTTTTTTTCCTTCTTCTTCTTCTTCTTCCCAAAGCCCCCCAGCACATACTTGTATATTCTAGCTGTAGGTCCTTCTGGTTGTGCTATGTGGGATGCTACCTCAGCATGGCTTAATAAGCAGTGCCATGTCTGCGCCCAGGATCTAAACTGGCAAAATCGTGGGCCACCAAAGCAGAGCGTGTGACCTTAACCACTTGGCCATGGGGCCAGCCCCTAAAAAAGTAAATCTTAAAAGTTCTTATCACAAGAAAAAACAATTTGTAACTACATGTGCTGACAGATATTAACTAGACTTATCTGGTGATCATCTTGCAACATATGTATATATCAAATCAGTAGGTTTTACACCTGAAACTAATATAATGTTATATGTCAATTATATCTCAATGAATAAAAGATCCCAATCCATTAAAAAGTCAATGCATGCGTTTTTAAAAAGCTATTAACGTTTCATTCAGAAAACGTTAATTCATAAACTACACAATGGCAAAGATAAAGTCCCAATACAAACAACGTTTTACCACTGTCACCTCCTGGGTTCACCATCTACAGAAGGCTTGACCACCAAATAGACCTTCTTTTTCCAATTCAAGTAAGCTGGAGAAGAACAAAGCAATGTGAAAATAAGCACTGCGAAAATAAAAACAACCCAAATGCCCTTCAACTGGTGAATGTGTAAAAAAATTACAGTATATCCATGCAATGGAATACTACGCAGCAATTAAAAAGGAATGAACTATTGATACTCGCAACAACAAAGATGCCTCTCAATTATAAGTGAAAGAAGCCAGACACTACTCCCCCCAAAATAGCATGTACTGTAAGATTCCATTTAGATAAATCCCAGGAAATGCAAACTTATCTAGAGTGACAGAAAACAGATCAGTGGTTGCCTGGAAGAGAGCAGTTGTAGGGATTACAAAAGGGCAGGAGGAAATTTGGGGGGTAATGGATATGTTCATTATCTTGAGTCATGGTGGTTTCACTGGTATACACATAAAACACAACCAATTGTACACTTTAAATATGTGCAGTTTACTATAGGACAATTATACTTCAATAAGGCTGTTTAAAAAGACCATTTTTTAAAAAAAACACACCTTCCTGGCCTGGAATATTGTATTTAGAATACCCTCTTTTCCAAAGGGGAAGATGTCCTGAAAAGTCATGGAAATGCAACACCTCTTCCCTTAGTGATTTGCACGCATGAACGAAATGTTAATAACCCAAAGATTTAACTATAATAACCAAAAACAGTAGTTAATATTTACATGGCTGTGACTACGTGCCAGGCACTGTCTTAAGCACTTTTCTTACATTAACTTATCTAACCCTCACATCAACCCTATTTTACAGATGAGGAAACAGGCACCTAAGGGTTAAGTAACCTGCTCAAGGTCACACAGCTGGTGAGTGGAGGCACCAGGATTTGAACATCTGGCTCAAGAGCTCATTTCCTCACCTGCTATACCCTACTGGCAGACATAAGATACAATACAGTCATGCGTCAAGTAACGACAGGGATACATTCTGAGAAATGTGTCATTAGACAATGTTGTGTACTTACACAAACCCAGGTGGTATAGCCTACTACACACGTAGGCTATAAGGTACTAATCTCATGGGACCACTGTTGTATATGCGGTCGGTCGTTATGTGGCACGTGACTGTATGCAAAAATCAGAAAGAATGAATATTGCACTTATAAAATATTTTTCCCCCTCACATTCACAGAATATAAGTATTTCCTACATTTTGCAACATTCACATAAGGCTAAATAAAAAACAACAGGACCTTCATTCTTCTTTTCCCAATTAGTAGATAGAGGAACGAGATAGAAAGGCTGGACAACTTGGTGAGAACACAGAATAAACAGCAAGTTGATCCATTACTGAGAAGTTGGTTCACCACGTTCCCAGTCCAATTCTCTTCGTTGCCTTCAAATTCCTAATTATTTGAAGTAAGACCGTAAGGGAGAGAAAAATCTAACATACAGCAGCATGGAAAATGTAAAAGTCGTTTGCTGTTTCTCAGATACCCTACTGGTCGCTTAATTCTACCCACAAGGTCTCAATCTCTGCTGATACTGGTCCGGTCTCTTTTTTAAAAAGCTCCCCAGGTGATTTTCACGAGCAGCCAAGGTTGAGAACTCCTGAGATAAATGAGGTGTGGATTTCTCATTAAAGGAAGACACAGAAGAAAGCGAGGTGCCACAAAAAGCTTTGGTAAACCATTGCCCAAGGTTTTCCAAGTCAATACTGAACTCCTGAACACAAGCAGGCTTTGAAGTTCAACTATTAATAAATTAAAAGTAAAAATAATGCACACAGGATATATGTTGTCATAACAAAAGTTATATAACAATATACCACACTGACAAATTCTCTTCAACTTTTTAGGATGCTAAATCGGCATCTTGACATCAAGTTGATGGACTAATATGTCCAGTGCACTTAAAACAGGGAATAAACTGAAAATATATTGTGAACCTGTTTAAGAAGCACAAGTTGAAAAGAGACCATCTTTATCTTTAGTCCATGCCCTGAATTCGTGCTCCTTGAACTTTAAGGAGCACTTCTTGGAGAAAAATCTGATTCAGTGGGCCTGGGGATGGGGCCTGAGTTTCTGCATTTCTAACAAGCTCCCAGGTGATCCTGACGGTGCTGGTTGATGGACCACATTTTGAGTAGCAAGGCCCTAAGTAACTCAATATTGGTTGTAAAATCAGTCAATTGGCCTACAAATATGGTTATGTCTAGAATCCAAGAAATAAATGTCAATACATGGATTCCTAGTCGAGGGAAAAAGGGGGACAGGATAAGATGCAAGCGAATACTTGTTTGTATAGTCTAGCAGTGCTAAGAACCATACAAGACTGTTACATGCCCCAGCCTCACAGGTGTCAAGGCGATGGTTAGAATGTAAGCTGCACGACAGGGTTTTTTTGTTTATGGCCTTGCACACATTAGGTACTCAATAAATGCATTGAAAGAAATGAATGAATGGGAAATACAGACACTGCAACCTATACTTATGTCACATCCCACAATATCTGGGAAGAGAGCAATATCTGTACATATGGATGTGGGTGGCCACAATTTGATACAAATACCTGCCCCATCCACTGTACTCCATTTTGTCCTAAAAAAGAATTTTCCAGACCAATACTTCCACTTTACCGCCTAATCTTCCCACACCTTTATGTTTAACCACTTTTTAGCTCTTTGAAAACAATGAAGAGAGGTGGAAGCACAGGGAGGATTCAGACAAGGCTCAAAAATTAGAAAAAAAAAAACCACAAGGGGAGACGAGATGGTCAAACAGTTCAAGCGAAGGAACACCTCAGGTCGTCAGGAACTCCGTGTTCTTACCTACGATGGTAGCGGGGTTTGGGTTCGGGCTTTTATTTGTTTTGCCACTGTCCAGGGTCAACGGTGGAGCAGGACCTGGCTGTGGAAAAGCCTAACCAGGCAGCATGCTCTCAAGCCAACCCTCAGAAGCTCGGGGGAATCATGTTTCCGGCGCACTTCCTCCTTCCCAGGGTCCCCCGCGCGTCGGGGAACGCGGCCGCCGCCCAAACACAAGATGATCTGGGCTGACTCGCTGTCGGCTTGAAGCCCAACCAGGACTTAAGATGGCGGCCAAACACTAGGCGAAGGACCTGGACAGCGCGAGGAATCTGCCCAAAAGGAAAATGGCCTCCGCTCACGATCTTGCAGCTTTCAAGATGGACCCAAAACAAAAATGGCGGCAAAGGACGCCTATTTAGTGGCTGCGAACGCAATGAATATGATTGGCAGGTGACGAATCACGGTTACTCAGAGCTAGACAGCGGAGATGACCGAGAGAAAAAGAAAACGCAGCATTTCTGCGTTACAGAGTGCTTCTTGACACCAGAAAATTACTACCACAAGGATGGGAAAATTCTTCCAAATCTTCGAAGGGGAGGATTATAGGAGACAGATAGGAAAGGAAAGGTGGCTTTCACAATGCCGGATAAAACTTAAAATAGCTATAAACATAAAACATAATTTCCTCCATAATACTTTTGAATGGTACAGGAGAATAAATGTTTTGTCCTCGAACTAAAAACCCGGATGTGCAGATAGCGTATGCACTCATTGGTGAAGGACACGGAGTTAAAGAACTTCCGACCTCCCCATAAGGGCCCAAACGAAAAACTGAGTGCCGAGGCTGCGTGAGCGCGACCAGCTCCCACGGCGCATGTCCGCTTTCCAAACCGATCCAGAGAAACCGTGGCTTGTGGAGTCCTTTTCTCCTTGTTTTCAAGGCAACCGTAAAAGAAGGCGGGGAATTGGCGCTGAAGGACAGAATCAGGCGCTTTGTGATTGGTCAAATCAGGAAGGCGGGAGAGCCGCCCGAAGAGTTAACTACTTTTTCATTCTCTCAATAAGTGCCTTTTAAGCGGGCGCCCTAAGGAAGGTACTGTACCCTAAGGAGTCCATTTGATAGGTTATTTAAATTTTTCCATTTCAACAATTTACTGAAATTGACGCTGAATAAACTCCGCCCCCTCTTCTTTACGGCCGCTGCCGCTGCCTGCTTCGTTGAGAACTTAACTAAAACCTGGAGAAGCGGAGCTGGAGCGGGCCCTGAGCCAATCGCAGGGCTGCGCATGCGCCGTGCCCAAGTTCGAGGCGCGGGTTGCCAGGACCGGCGGCGGCGTCTGCGCGAGGTTCGGCCTCTGGGGCCTGCTGGCGGCGCGGCCTAGGGAGGCGCAGCGGTAGGTGGGCAGGTGAGAGCGCTGGACACTCAGGCGGACAGGCAGCTTTCTTCCTAGCCGAAGAGAGGGAAGGGTGCTTGTAGGTGCCTCCTCCCTGCTCAGAAAGGTCACTGGTGTCCTCGGTGAAGGATATTTGGGGGCGGGGACAAGGAGAAGGCTGTCTCCTTGGAAGGCTAAAGATCTACCTTTAAAATAGCTGTAGGCAGTGAATACTTGCTGGTGCAAGGAATGTGGATGGCGAGGTGGCGATCCAGTGTGGTCAGTAGAGTTCCCGGTGTAGAGCATCCCACTCACGCGTCTGCACGGCGACACCGTGAAGGAGGTGGAGCAGGTGTTCCAGGGAAAGCCCGATGGCACCTGCGCTGCCACCTGTTAGCCGGAACCTGTGACTCGTCGGTTACTCCTTCGCTGGGAGAGGGCACCGTATGCCTGTGTCTACCTGGGAGGTGAGGGCCACACGCTGATGTGAAACGACGTGAGAACCTCTGTACAGCGTGTTGGTGCCGCCTGTGTGAAAGCAGAAGCAGGACTCACGGGGCTTTTGAAGTCATGGGGATGGAAGTCGTTCTGAGATGGAGACCTGCCGAGGTCGTGTTCATCTTCCTCCAAAATGGGACCATGCCCAGATCCTGTTGCTGTTTCAGAGGCTCTCAGTACTGGCAGTTTTATTCATTTCGTTCATTAACATCGCCAATTTATCTATTAACATATATGTAATATATATACATATGTAATATATGCATACAACATATATATGTCTTGCCCACAACTCTCCTCCTGTGCTGAGTTAGGAGATTCAATAATGATCAAGACAAGCATGGTCCCTAACCACAGGGAGCTTGTATTCTAGAGATGGGAGAAGAAACAGTGAGCAAGCACACTAATAAATGAACAAGGTGTTTCCAGATTGTCCTAAGTTGGGTTTCTGGGAAGCACACTGAGGAGGAGATTTGTAGGCAGGATATTTATTAGGGAGGACTTTTTGGCTGTTACCAAGGAAGAAAGGAAGCAGGATTCGGTGGATAGAAAAAGTTGAGTAGCAAAACAGTGCCAAGGAAGGTTTCCACTGGTCCAACAGGAACTCTGGTGTTGGGTTGGCCCTTCAAAGATGGCCAAGTTGGAGGGAAGGGCTGGGCCTTTATATCCCTGTGTTGATCAGGCATTGGATGCCTGTTGCCCTGGAAAGAGGGCATAACTTCACCTCTTTTGAGCCAGCCAATCCTGCAAGGGCATTGACAGCTGAGAGCTGTTTCAGCACTCCTAGGACCTGGAGAAATAGGTCTCATTCCTTTTTTTCTATTCTTTTTTTTTTTTTTTTTTGAGGAAGATTATCCCTGAGCTAACATCCATGCCCATCTTCCTCTACTTTATATGTGGGACATCTGCCACAGCATGGCTTGCCAAGTGGTGCCGCATCCGCACCTGGGATCTGAACCAGAAGCCCGGATTGCGGAAGTGGAAAGTGCGAACTTAACTGTTGTGCCACCAGGCCAGCCCCTCATTCTTAAGAGGGATCAGGGTGGCACATCACAGCATTCACCACATTGTGGAGCTTTGAAGGTAGTAGTAGATGTGCTAGAGAATAATGGGGGGGGGGGGGGAGACTAGATTGAGTGCTCAGAGAAAGGTTCTCTGAGCAGGTGACATCTGAACTAAGAGGTGAAGACAAGAATATGCTACCCTGTGTAAGACAAGGGAGTAAGACTTGCCTTTCTGCTAAGCACTGAGAATGTAGCAGAAAGAAACAGGTGGGGGCCGGCCCCATGGCCGAGTGGTTAAGTTCGCCCGCTCCGCTTTGGCAGCCCAGGGTTTCACCAGTTCGGATCCTGGGCACAGATGTAGCAATGCTCATCAGGCCACGCTGAGGCAGCGTCCCACATGTCACAACTAGAAGGACCCACAACTAAAATATACAACTGTGTACTGGGGGGATTTGGGGAGGAAAACAGGAAAAAAAAGAAACAAGTGACTGCTGCCTTCTGTTACAGTGGGTGGCAGTTACCAGTTTATGGATGTTGACTCCCTGCTGTAACTAAAGATGAAGTAAGTAAAAATGGATTAAGACTAATTCAGAGGAACACGGAGGAGCAAACTAGAAGTACAGTTTTGAAAAATTAGTCATTGGTAAAGACTTTTAATCTATACAGTGTTTTCTTTTTTGCTCCTATGCAGCATTTAATCGTGTTTTATTAGGATTGTGCCTTTCTTTTCTCAAGCCTGTGTTCTCTTTGAGGACAAGAACTGTGACTTACCTGTCTTGGTAGTCATACCCCACCCCTAGCCTAATATCTTGCTAGCACCTCATAGACTCTAAGTAAACATTTGAATAAAATTAATCTCACACATATTTGAAGTGAAAATGGCTGAGTCCTAAATAACGTAAACACTGCAGATATAACCGTATTTGGATCTGTCTTTACAATATGCCCCAGTTTTGTGAGTTATAACCAAATATTAGTTGAAATCTTAGATGATAATATACAATTGCTTTAGTCAAACAGAAATCTCCAGAGGTGCCCATTTTTATATATGATTTGTTTTAAAGATAATGTGCTTCAAAAATAATAATAGCCTCCATGTATTGAGCACTTCCCACATACTAGACACTGTCCTAAGTAATAAATACATAGCGATATATGTTGTAATCTTCATAATGTAGCCCCGTATTGCAGATTATGAAATTAAGGCAGGAAAGAAGTAATTTGCCCAAGATCACAACTGATTTGTGGTGGACATTAGAATTTTGTTCCCATTGTTACTCAAAGCCCTTGCTCTTAAGTTACCAACAACATTTCTGAAAATGCAGACTAAGTTCCATCACATTAGGACTCTCATATTCAATTGCTTGGTAAGTTTATTAAATGTTATCAGAGAAACAAATAGGAAATTATCCATCCTGGCTTTACTGTTTTGCTCTGTCCTTGAGTTTTCCAGTTTCCTTCACCATTAGCTTTCCTGGCTCTCACTCTAGGAGCTTGACTGTTATCATTCCTATAACATCCTGAATCTGATCACAGATCTACTCTCCTCTAATCAAAATAGCCCCCAAGACCTCAGACCCCCTCTCTTGAGAATCTGGGTGTTTTTATTCACATCTAGACTAACTGAGACTGCCCAGAGAAGCGGGCCTCCTTATGGAGACCAATTCCCTTAGTCTAGGCAGTCATTCCAGCCCTCCCCTGTTCTTACTACACTCCAGATTGACTCCAGTAATGTTTTTTCCTTTTGAGATAATCAAAATAATAATAATAGGTAAAAGATCACTGAGTCCAAACTAAGTGCCAGGTTTTGTGCTGACTGCACAACAACCTTGTGATAGGAAAGTGATTACTCTCCTTTTATGGATGATGGGATTGAGGTAGAGTGAGGTTAAGTGATTTATCCAGGGTCACACAGCCAATTGTGACATGATAAGCTGGAGCTTGGCCAGCGCTGGTGGTCTAGTGCTTAAGATTTGGCGCTTTCACTGATGCACCTTGGATTTGTTTCCCTATCAGGGAAACACACTGCCAGTCTGTCAGTTGTCATACTGTGGCATCTGCATGTTGCTGTGATACGCCACCAGTGTTTCAAATACCAGCAGGGTCACCCATGGTGGAGGTTTCAGTGGAGCTTCCAGACTACACAGACTAGGAAGAAGGACCTGGCCACCAACTTTGAAAACATTGGCCACAAAAACCCTGCAAATAGCAACTGAGCATTATCTGTTACGGCTCCAGAAGGTGAGAGGATGGCGCAAAAAGACTGGGCATGGTTCTGCTCTGCTGTCCACGGGGTCACTAGGAGTCCTTGGCACTAACAACAAAAGGTGGAGATTGAAAGGCCAGGCAGTAGGATTCCACAGCTCATCCCTTAATCACTACGGGACAACGCCGTCTTACTAAAATGATCAGTCTTCTGAAAACCGGAAGACAGGAACTAGATCCTGGTGGGTCTAGTGGGCTTTTTATGCTGTACTAAGAAATTTAGATTTCACCTTTTAGTCAAAAATATCACTAAAGGCTTCTAAGCAATGCAGAACCACGACCAGATTTGGTTGTGTTCTTTCTTTTGCAAGATGGTTCTGCTAAGAGTGTGGAGAATGGATTAGCGGGGAATAAACTGGAACAGTGGTTCTCAAACTTTAGCTTCAGAATTACCTAGAGACTTTGTTAAAAAACACATTACTGGACTCCCACCCTAGCGTTTCTGATTCAGTAGGTCAGGGGCAGGCCAAGAATTTGTATTTCTAATAAGTTCCCAGGTGATGCTAATGTTAATGGTGAGGGGACCACACTTTGAGAATTACTGGGCTAGAAGCAAGGAGGTCATGTGAAGGAATGAGGGTCTGGACTGTAGCTGAGGGGAGAGGTTGTGTAAAAGAAATGTCATGTCGATTGGCAGGGCTAGGTGACTGGCTTGAGGAGTATAAGGAAAAGGGCAGAGTCCACTATACCCCCATTTCTGAATTGAATGGCTTCGTAGACAATGCTTTTTTAAATTGAAACAAGTATTACAGGTGGAACAGCAGTTTGGGAAGAAAGGAGGATTCATTTTTATGTGAGATGAGTTTAAACTATTTGGGGACAGTTAGGTAAAGGTGAACAGTAGCAGTTGGCTATGTGAGTCTAAGCTGGAAATGAAGATGCAGGAGTCATTAGTGGATGTCTTAATAGTAGAAGCTTTGGATGTGAATGAGACCACCCAGGAAACAAGAACATGGGGAGAAGACGACCAAGGACAGATCTTTGATAAGAGTGAACAGATGGATGGAAGCCAAGGGGCCATTAAAGGAGACTGAAAAGGAACAGACTAGAGTCTCAAGTACTTAAAGAGTTTCAAGAACTCATCAGAATGATTCAGAGAGATCAAGCATGGGGAGAGATTGGTGATCTTTATAGTCAGAGCAGTTTCTTTGGAGAATGGAATAAAAACAGATTACTTGGGTTTGAAGGTGGAAGTGGGAAGTGACTAGAAAAAGATGCATTATTTGAAAGGAATTGGGTTGTGTAGTAGCTGGAAAGGGAGACTGGTAAAGGGTAGTTGCTTTAGGGAATTTGTTTTTGGTTTTCTTCAATGGAGAAAAATGGTCAGGTTATGCAGAGGAGGAAGACCCATCATGAGTGGGAGGTGGGAGATAGAAGAGAGAGGCTAGTGGAGCTAGAATTCTGAAGACACAGTAGAAAGTGGGACTGACTGGAGCATAGGTAACAAGAGTACCTGTTCTTCCTCTGAGGCAGCGAGGAAGGAGGTTAAAATGAGAGCTGACATGGATAGGTTTTTACATGTGGGGACAGGAAGTTGAGGGTGCTCATACCCAATGGCCATAATTTCCTCTGGCCAGTAGGTTATCTGCACAAACAAAGGTGGGGAGTAAAATTGAAATCTCAAAAATGATGAAGATAGAAATGGGACCTTTAGGGATTCAGAGATGACCAGGGCACATAAAGTCACTGCTGTAGCACTAAGGGCCCCATCAACTGCACAGTTAATCTGGAACAATCTGGCTATCTGTAAGATACCCACTTTCCTTCTGCCCACCAACCCCAGCATCAAATGCCAGCCATGGGTAAAAACAGTGAAAGGAGATGGAGAGATTTCTCTCAGACAACTCTATAAACTCTGTAACAACACTACAACCTGTCTGAGAAGCTACAGCCTGCCACTAAGCTGATTTTCTCTTCCTCATTAGTCACTAATCACTCACTGTTCACATTTGGGACTGCTAACAATTAGTAAAGCTGCTGTATAAAACTTATGATGCCTTCAATATATTATTTTTATTTATAAATCATTGAAGTCACAGTAATGGGAGGAGATATTAAGTCCATAAAAGATATAACTGTGTTGACCTGCACTGTACCCTGACTACTCCTGACCGGCTCCTGACCAGGCTGTGCTGTCAGCAGCCCAGCTATTAGGTGTAGGTCAAGCTGACCTTGAATGGTGGGGTGGGGATGGTGATAGTGTTTTGCTAAATTGAAACTTTAGAACTCAAGTATGATCCATTCCATTCATCAAGAGTTGACAGTAATGTTTTTGGTGTGTGTATTGTTTTGTTTTGTTTTGTTTTTTAAAGATTTTATTTTTCGTTTTTCTCCCCAAAGCCCCCCAGCACATAGTTGTATATTTTTAGTTGTGGGTCCTTCTAGTTGTGTATGTGGGACGCTGCCCCAGCATGGCCCGACAAGCGACACCATGTTTGCGCCCAGGATCTGAGCTGGTGAAACCCCTTGCTGCCAAAGCAGAGCATGCGAACTTAACCACTTGGCCACAGGGCCAGCCCCTGGTGTGTGTGTTTTTACAAGACTGGAAAAGTTCAGCAAAATTGTTATTTTATGTAATGTAGTTAGAAAAGAATAAAAGAAGGAAAACTATTGTTCCTTTTAGCATGCCAGTCAAATAGTCATGAAGACAACATGCAGTCCTTCATATGTACACAAAAAATGCCAATATTAAAACTGCTGTGTTAAAAATTGAGGGGGGCCAGCCTGGGGGCATGGTGGTTAAGTTCGTGCATTCCGCTTCAGTTGCCCGCGGTTTACAGATTTGGATCCGAATTGCAGACCCACACACTGCTCATCAAGCCACGCTGTGGTGGCATCTCACATATAAAATAGCAGAGGATTGGCACAGATGTTAGCTCACGGACAACCTTCTTCACTGGGAAAAAAAAAAAAATAGAGGATAGAGCCAGCCCTGGTGGCCTAGTGGTTAAGTTCGGTGCACTCCACTTTAGCTGCTTGGGTTCAGTTCCCAGGTGCAGACCTACACAACTTGTCTGTCAGTGGCCATGCTGTCACAGTGACTCACATACAAAAAGAGGAAGATTGACACCAGACGTTAGCTCAGGACAAATCTTCCTCAGCAAAAAAAAAAAAAAGAGAGAATATGGGTCCAGCCCAGTGGCCAAGTGGTTAAGGTCACATGCTCCACTTCGGTGGCCCAGGGTTTCAATGGTTCGGATCCTGGGCACAGACATGGCACCGCTTGTCAGGGCACACTCAGGTGGTGTCCCACATGCCACAGCTAGAGAGGGACCCACAACTAAAATATACAACTATGTACTGGGGGGATTTGGGGAGAAAAAGCAGAAAAAAAAGAGGATAAAAAGAATTATTTTTAGTGTCAATGCTTGGAATTCAAGAATGAAGAATTCACAAATAGCTAAAGCCAACATTGTCACTGTAAAAGAAAAGGCATTATACAGTTCTAATAAACTTCATCTAATATTACAATCACCAAATCTGGGTTAGCTAATTGTTTAACATTCTGCCTAATGTTCTTTTCATGATTAAATTACATTCGGTGGAAGTTTTTAAAAATTACTATTTTTCCAAATACTTTCAGCAGAGCAGCCATGAAAACATATAAAGAAAAGAATCTGGGGCCGGCTCAGTGGCACAGCGGTTAAGTTTGCACATTCCGCTTCTCAGTGGCCCGGGGTTTGCTGGTTCAGATCCCTGGTGCGGACATGGCACCACTTGGCAAGCCATGCTGTGGTAGGCGTCCCACATATAAAGTAGAGGAAGATGGGCACGGGTGTTAGCTCAGGGCCAGGCTTCCTCAGCAAAAAGAGGAGGACTGGCAGTAGTTAGCTCAGGGCTAATCTTCCTCAAAACAAAACAACAAAAAAAACCCCAAAAAACAGAAAGAAAAGAATCTGCCTTACACTGTGTCCAAAAGACCAGCAGATGGCGCCCAGCAAGCCCAGGAGGCAAAATAAGAACCTTTTACAGCCTATGTCCTGCATCCAGGTTGTTGTAGGCCTAATTTAGTAGTCTCCGGTAGCAAAATGTGGTTGTTTTAATGGGCATGATGCTCCATAGAAAGAGTAATCTGATAGCTACAGTCAGGCTGTTTAGGATTTTCTGGCAAAATTTGTCCTTCGCCTTACTGTCCAGTTGTGTCGCCAAGAAATCTTCATTCAACTGTAGTAAGCCTGTCAGAGGCTTTAGTGGTATAAACTGAAGAGAGAATAATCTCTCTAATACAAATTGCGGGGAGAAAAAGTTGCTCTCTTAGAGGAAATGCCTTAAATTTCAGGAGTATTTGTGGTCTGAAGCATACATTTCACCGTTTTCCTTTCTTGGCCTTTCTATTTATATACAATCCTAAAAGATTATGGTATTTTAATGAGGTGGAGATATAGCAAGCTTCTCACTGTTCATTCTGCATTAAAAACTAAGCTAAAGAAAACTGAACTAAGATTAACCCAGCTAGTTTCAACTATTAATAGGTCATGGATGTGGGTTTGGAGGATATAGACTCTTCTGCCCTCTTGTCATTTTGGACAAAGTGGCATGAGACTGCTATTAACTTCTTACATGCCTGACATGAGAATCAGAAGAATATGCTAGGTGTAGTGAGCCAGGATAGTTGACCTCATTGACCCTCACAAGTGGGCACCATCTACTGGAATGTTCTCTTCCATCATCATGCACTGGAAATTCTGATTGACTCTATTGCCAAAGCTGGGGTGCTAATTCTTGTCTTTTGACAACTGCTTAATAGAATACCAGCAAAGACTTTTAGGACTCAAAATCTGAGTGCCACAATTAACTGACAATAATCTTGGAATCAATCATTTAGTGTTTTCTCTTTTATAAAGCATTCTCATAAAATTGCTATGAAAATGAAACAAGATAAAAAATATGAAACCTTTTGAATAATGCAATGTATATATTTTTGAAAGAAGAGTATAAGAAAGCATAATTTGTGTTAAGATTGCCTCTAAACTTAACAAAAGGCATTTCAATGAATACAACCATAAATATCTGCTTTCTATTTTACCTAACCTAAAATTTACTAATCTCATTTCATTTCTCATGGTTTCCCCTATCTTTCTAAAGAAGTTCCCTACCTTCTGTTTTTGTTTAGGAGTGTGTTTCAAGAAGATTCAGGAAAGAGAAGCAAAGGGCAGTGGCAGGTACACTAAAGGAGGGTAAGGAGGGACAAACATCCCACTGTCGTTTCTTTTGCTGCCTTGCTTCAAGCAGACTTGAGAAGCTCAATAAATGAACAACAAGCACTAACTTACTTTAGGGACCAGCCTGTTATTGCTCATCAAATCTGATCATTTTGAGTACATTCTTGTTTTGTTTCAGACTCAGGAACCTCTGGTGTCCATAAAAATAGTTCCATACCACTTGGAATGACTTGCCAAGTGTTTTAAGGGAGGGACCGTCTCAAGATAAACTGTATTTGGCTTAATTTTCATTCCTAAATTGGATCTCCCAGTCTCCCTGCCGCTCAGCCCATGAACCTTGGTAAAAGTCAAGGTTTTAAAACCGTCTTGTAAGTTCATTCGAAAAATGAGTTAATTGTTAACAAATCTGGTAAGTCTTTATCTTATCCTGAGAAGCAGCACATAGAGGCTCTGAGCATGGACTCTGGAGTATTTAAAAGGATACTTATTGCTGTAGCATATTTAGCAATAAAGCATTGAAAAAAAATCTCAAGTTTCTATCAATCAGTGAAGTGTCAAATTAGGATATCTCCATACAACCACAAGCTCTACAGCTATTAAAAATGATGATGATTCATATTCTGGAGGGGAGAAAAGATCACAAAACAGCCTGTACATTATGATGCCATTTTTGTTAAAACCAGAAAGATTACGGATGTTTTTAGCTTTATTTTCCTAATTTCTATAATTTTCCAACTTTAAAAAGTAAGCACATAATACAATTATTAGAAAAGGGCAGCGATGCTAATTTTCCTTTTGAAAAAAATCCCACAGAAGAATTAAGAAGAAAAAAAGGGTTAAATCAAAATTGTATCCCAAAAATATATTTGTTTGTATTTAAGAGGTCCACAAGAGGACATAAACAAAATAAGGAACATATTACCTCACTAACTGCTACTTCAAATGCCAAGTTTCAAACTTTTGTTGTCCTTTTCTTAAAACTGGCCATGAGCCTTATTTAGCAAAGTCTAATGTATCTGGCCCTGGGAAGTTGGTTATTCAAGCGATAGAATACATGTAGTGTGTGGAGAGCTATTAAGTAAAAGAAACTAAGTAGGTTAAGGTTACTATACCATTTTAAGAGTGCCGGTTCCATCTTGCTTGGTGGAGATAGACTGCTACATATATGGGTGGTACTCACTGTTTTTATGTGGATTAAATGTGAAGACTTGAAAAGTACTTGGTAAGGAAAAAAGCCCTACCACCCTGATCCTAATCACTTTCCAAGCTTCTCAAAGGACAACAGAATAATCATTAGGAAATAGTTACTTGCTCTCCCACCTCCAGTAGCCAAATCAATATGTGAGATATGGAGAATTTGAGGAAATGGGAACATGTAGGTGTTGAGTAAACATTAAAGCAATTAATCATTGAATCAGTCCACATCATTTACTAACCAGGAGGTACTGTTACTGGGCCTCAGTGATAGTTGACAAATAATGAGTTTTCAGCCAAAATAGATACTAATTCTCAGGCTTAACCTAAATCTAGAAAAAGATGCTTAGATCCTTAGGTTATCTTAATGGATAAGGATAATAGACTGTTAAATACAGTAGAAATAAAATGGAGTGCCTCCTTTGTCCAAAGATTAAGTATAGGGAGCTAAATGGATGCTAATGTGAGACTCTTCTCAAAGAAGGGTCATAGTATATCACATTACATACTGTGATCTCCATGGCATTCATAGAAAATTACTGTAAGGTAAGAGATTTCATGATACGAAAACTCATAGATGCAGTTGAACCTAATTCTTAGTATGTCCCATAGATGATGGAGCAGTCCTTATTGTCCTATGCTGAGATAGGAACTTGGGAAGTAGGTCCATTCATACCATGACAAGTCTGTCAGCTAATCACTGAAGCCCAATGAGTGTCCCTTAAATAAAAAAACATAAAGAGTCTTTAGGGGTTGTCCAGACTCGAGTTCTCAACCCAACAGGTCATCAGAAACAGACTTCCTGGACCCCACCCCACACTTTCCAAATCAAAGACAGGAAAAAAAAAATCTGTTTTCAATACTAGCTAGCTTTGTAACTGCAGGCAAATTACTAGCCCCAATTTCTTCATGTAAACCAGGTTGACAGTAACCCCATTAGAATAGTTATTAGTGATGAGGGTAAACACTAAAATGCAGTGGTTCAGCACATACATGTGGAAATGGGATTAGTTCATCCTAATTCCGCCTCCAAGCCAGAATTCTTTTGCTATGATCAAAGTCCAGGCCTGCCTGCCCCAGTCTCGGTTGGAACACTATCACTTACATCCTGTCAGAAAGCAGGATCTAAATTCTTACTCTTTAAGGATTACCATTTAATTCTTCTGTTAAAATTGTGACTAAATGTAATTTTTTTAAAAATCTAACTTCATTGTGGTTCAGAGAAAGTATAATTAATTATATGAAGAAAATGATACCCATGTGTGTTTCCAAAGAGCCGCGCAGCTTTCCCTGCAGCTGATGCTGCTTCTCGGTAATTTGTTGACTAGAAGTTTGTATTGCTTTATGTTGCCCACACCTGACTTCCTGCTAACCCTTTGAGCCTACAACATACCTCTTTTTTGTTAATTAGCTTTGCAATACATTGTAACTAAAAACGTTTAACAGTCGGCTTTTATTAGAGTGCAATGTTCTACCTGTGGTGGTTTATAGGTAGAATATGAGAGAGGTTTTTTTGTTTTTGTTCTTTCTGTTTTAACTGTTGACCTTTTCTTAGGTGCACTGATGCTGAAGTACTATGAGCTTTCAGAAGTTCTGGAGAGACTACAAAGTGCTGATTGTAATGGTCCCTTTAGTTGGGCTCATACATTTGGGGTGGCACAGAATCAGAAGCAGCCCTGTTTTCCAAATACCTAATAAGGACAACGTTTCTGAGCCAGATAGTCTGGCACTTGCAAGTCCTCCGAAGAGCCACATCCAAGAGAAATAGCAGGCTTGCAGTCTTCAGGTAAGTTCAGTTTAATCTGGCCAACCAAATGATAGTTCCAACAATGAGAAACGTGACATTTAAAAATGGATACAGCTCTCGCAAGAAAAGCCTAAGTTGATAAGTTACCTGTTGTTTTTATTATGACCCACTGGTAAAATATTTTTCTTTTGGAAAAGTTGTTCTAGAAAAGTTTGTTGCACAGAGATCTGTGACACTTGGCTGACAAAGTCATTTGGATGGAAAGAGAAAGGGCGATCAGTCCATTACTTGTCTGTCCTTTTTGCTGGCAGTGTCACCAGGATCATGAATGTGTCCGAAGAAGCATTTGTCTCCTTACCATAATTCATTCCAGAGCATACAAATCTGTAACTTGCAAAAGGTTCTTTTCTTTATTATTTCTGTCCTCTGTTTTTTCCAAGACAAACTAATTGTATTCATCTGTAAGTATCTAGTAGTTTAGCTTTAAAATAATTTGTTACTTTTGAGCGTCACTGAAATAAGAGGATGTAGCTATATAATTCAGGTCTGTAGTCTCTTATGTATAATTCCAAAATTCAAAAAGTTCTAAAATCCAAATGGTTTTACCATAACTCCTTTGGTAGCAAAACTTGATCTTAACTGACATGAGGCAATTTGCAGTCTTTATTCCACTTACTATGAATATTTAAATTCACTGTAGAAATATTTTTGTGTTTGATTATGAATGTTATACTATATTATGATTATATTGGTTATGGGTATTAAATACTATGTTATCTTGATTATGGGTGTTATAATATGCACTACATTGTATTTCTAAAATCTAAGAAATTATGAATTATGAAACTCATCTGGCCCCAGATAGAAAACTGGCCCTATAATTTTCGAGCATTTTCTATTCTAATATGCCTTTTTGACCTTGAGGTGAGTGATAATGTGCTTTAAGTTTGGCATGAGGTAGGTCAGTTTGGGGTTCTGCTCATTAGAAGGAGATTCTCACTAAGGTTTTCCTCATTTTTAAGAGATCTCTGATTTTGACTTGTGGTAAAACTATGTTATAATTTCTGATTCTATTATTGAATCAAGATTTTCTTTTTAAATGTTCATAAGGAGAAAGAAAAAAAGCATGGTTTAAAGTATTAGGCAATTATTTAAGATAAAAAGTCAGGTAGTAAAATATCGTAAGTTTAACAACTTAGAAAAGTAAACTTAAATTCTGTATAAAATTTGTACTCATAGGGAGGCGTTTTAGTGGACATGAGCAGGGAGTCAGTGTTTATTAGATACTTGATTTTTATATATGTGCTCTTCCAGACTGTAATGAGATCGTTATGCAGTATGTATATATATATATGCTGGTCAAGCAAGCAGAAGCAGATATTAAAACAGGCTTTGGGTAAGCACATGTTAAAACCAGATTTAGAGTGAGTTAAACACTGATTCCTAACGGTTGAAGTACATCAAAAGAATGTGCTGTATTTGTTCCTTACTATTTTTTTATTTCTACTGTTATTATGGAAATTGCAAACATACTCCAAAATAGAGAGAGGATGGTATATTTAACTCTCTAGTATCCATCACCCAGCTTTAACACTTATCCACATTTTGCCAATCTTCTTTTATCTATTCTCCCCCCTTCCTTTTTTTTTTTAATTGGTAGAATATTTTAAAGCGTATTTCAAGCTTCAGTATATATCTTTAACAGTAAGGATAAACACACACAATGACAAGTGCATTATCACACTGAAAAATTAATGATAACTCCTTACTACCATTGGATATCCAAGGCCACGTACATATTTCTAAATTTGTCTTAAAAAAAAGTCTCCTTTTACAGGTGGTTTGTTGGAATTGGGATCCCAACAAGGTCCAGCTATTGCATTTGATAGATATGTCTCTTTTCAGCTATTACAGTTCCCCTCTCAATCTGCCTTTTTGTATTTCCTACATTCTGAATTTGGTTAATTGAGTCCTTATTTTATCATTTCAGAAGTTTCTCACTTGTTAGTTAACAAGTGACTTGTTTCTCACAAGTTTCCCATATTTCCTATAATCTGGTTGTTAGATCAGGAGGCGTGCTTTGATTTAGTTTCTTTTTTGGAACAAGAATACTTCGTGGATGGTGCTGTGGTACACATCCTAGTGAATCACATTGTTGCACGCATAATGTCTGATGCACTTTCAGTGTTGCTAAAGTTAAAGTGGGTTATCAGTATGATCTCTCCATTATAAAATCTGTTATAAAATCTATTGATGATCATTGCTCTAATCTAGGAATTGGCAAACTTTTTTCTATAAATGACCAGATAGTAAATATTTTAGGCTTTGCAGACCATAAGGTTTCTATTCCAACTACTCAACTTTCTGTTGTAGCGGAAAAGCATTCGTACACAATACATGAGCATGAGCTAATAAACTTTATTTACAAAAATAGGCAGTGGGCTGGATATGGTCCATGGGCTGTAATTTGCCAACCATTATGACTGTCTAATCCATTATTTCATTAGGGGTTACAAAATGATGATGCTCAAATTCTTTCTATCATTCCTTCTCCATTTATTAGCTGGAACAACTTTCTCTCATCGACTATTCATTTACCCCTTGAAATGCGTTTATACACAAAAAGCAAGATAAATGCTTTATTTCCCTTTAACAGTTTTTATAATAACGAGTTAGTGCCCTAACAGCAAAGAGGGTTTTTGTTGACAGTAGGAATTCATGGGTTTGCATATATTTGAATTATTTCAACTTAATTCTGTCAGTATTCTTTTTAATGCTCAAATTGTCTCATCTTGGATTCCCTCCAAGTTGACTGCTGTGTCATTTTTTTTCCTGTGCCCTTTGTTATGACCCAAGTTCTCTTTGATAACATTATTGCTTTTTGGTCAAAAAAGTCCCCAGTTCATCTTGTATATTTCTGGCCTCAGACCTACTAGAATCAGCCATTTCTCCAGGAAACCCCAATTCCTTTTAGGAGAAAATTTTACCTGTTTGTATTTCTTTAAATCATATTTTATAGTTTATCTCTGAATTTAGGATGCAGTCATGTAAGTTTTACTATTATTTTAGTTAAATTATCTATCACTGCCAAAAACGTATCTGCCAGGCCCATGCATCCAGGAACAGTCAGGGACATTCATGTGGTGGTAACTTTTAGAATTACGGGTCACATTCTTAGGAAGAAAGAATTTTAACAGAGCTGAACTGACGCTGCCAAACCTGTTCCAAAAGTCAACCCGGTGTTTCGTTCCATTTCATTTCATTTCTTTCAATTATACCTGATTTTGTCTGGATCTAGCCCTTTGATCACAAGTCGGCAAATTTCACCATCTTAAAAATGATTTGGGAGTCATTAGCACTTTCAATGATTTCTTGCTTTCTCATTTCATAGAGATGTTAGCAAAAGATGTGGTTACTGGTCTCACTACCACAAGACTGTGAGAGGTGCCAGCTTGGCATGCTACTTTTGAAAACTTTCATGTCACTATTACGTATTGAAAATTTTTTTTAGCTAGAGAAATCATTTTATTGATCACAGTTTCTATTGTGATTTGTGGGTTTTGTGTGTGTGTATGTGTGTATGTGTGTGTGTGTGTGTTGTGATGTGCATATTAACGTATGGAAATCACTAAGGTTTCATTTAAATGTATTTCACAGATTTTGCTGAGTCTAAAATAACTGTTAAAATAATATTTAAGTACTTTAGCTGTTCCTAGCTTAAGATGAACAGATTTTTCTCTCCTCATGATATAAAAAAAGATGACTTAGCTTTATCATTGCAGGGAGAAAGCTGGCTGTCATTGCCTTCACTTTATTTGGGTCCAGTTGCCATGGTTACAGCCCTTTAAATTGGGAGGAGTGGTAACCAAACTAACACTGCGTCATTGCCCCCTTCTCTTTACCTCTTTTTTGCACATCTTCAAATCCCTTTTTTGGTCCCTCTCCTAGTGTGTCACAGTCTACTCTAAGTACTGCTGTAGTCTGGGTACATCGATCAGTTTTATTTCTACTAAATATACCATCCAAGTGGTTAGCATAGCTAGCTTATTCCTGAAAAGAGTTAATAATTGGCTGAACCTTCCCCTTCAAAGCACCAAGCCTCAACAGATAAGGTCCATGACCTGAGATTTTTATTCTTTCCACACATTATTAAGTATCTGAATTTTATGCCTCAAGGCACGCCATTTACAACCTTGTTAAGGAAACTAGTGCAAGTACTAGTATACTTGGTATGTGATAGCATTTTATGGTATTTAGACTCTTTGAGATCAAATGGTGAATCAGATCCTATCTTCCTGTTTGTCATCCAGCACATTCCCTGGTTTTTGTATTTATTGTCATTCACCAAAGTTTTGGGGAGGATTAGTTGTAGGACAACAAAGCTGAAAATCGTTGATTGATAGGGTAAAACTACAGAAAATTAGCTCTGACTTTAGCCAAATATTTAAAAGATGATTTATTCTTTGGCACAATGTGCTGTGCACACTTCAACAGCTATGTATAGAGTTTCCATTAGAGAGTGTCTCTAGTACAAATACTAACAGTTGTCTTGTTCTCGTAATTATTTACAGGCAGGATTTGATGTAAATGTACGTTTTTGAGACCTAAGGTTTCCAAGCAAACCAAAGTTATAGAAATTACATAACATTAGATCTTGATGTAAGAGAATAAAAACATTTGAGGCTTTCTGTAAAACTCAGGGACCAAATTCTATGAGTTTTATAACGTAGCATTTCTCTTCTAGAAGCATATCCTATTCATATAACTACTGTAAGCTTTCTAGCTGTGTTTTTCTGCATTCCAAAATCATTAAAGTATCAGCACTTTTTCTTGTAGGGATTCATTGAAGAATAAAAGAATGAATGTTTAGTCTACGTTGATTTACATTTCTCATTTTCTGGAGGCTTGTGCCAGTTGGTAGTTCCTTTTTCTAAAGAAAGAGCAGAGCATTAAAATTAATTATTAAATGGTAATCTATAGAATGTTTTGGAATTATTTCTCTAAAATTTTTTATTTTTATTTCTTATAGAGAGAATCAGCTTTGAATCCGAGGTTGATATTGAAAGAAGAGATGAAAAACATCAGTTGGATTAGAAAGAACTGGCTTCTTGTAGCTGGGGTTTCTTTCCTAGGTGTCCATCTTGGAACATACTTTATACAGAGGGCTGCAAAACAGTCTGTAAAATCTCAGTCTGGAGGAAACAAAGTATTATTGAATGATGAAGTAAAATAAATATTTGGAATTACTACTATGTCATTAAATGATTACATGCCGATTAGCTTCGTAAACATCGAGCTATTTAATTTTATGGCCACAATGCTGCATATTCAGACTTTCATTCCTGAAGAATAATATTTTTAAATGTGAAAACCCATGACAATACAATAAATAGAAAACCATGGTTAACAAAATAAAAGCTGTCTTCACAAATTACCACCTGAAGTAAGATGTCTCGTTTAGAAGCTAAAAAGCCATCCTTGTGTAAAAGTGAACCACTGACAAGTGAGAGAGTCAGGGCCACACTTTCTGTCTTGAAGGGAATCGTGACATCGTGCTATGGCCCCTCGGGTCGGCTGAAGCAGCTGCACAACGGCCTTGGAGGCTGTGTGTGCACAACTTCACAGTCGTCAGCCCTGCTTGCTAACCTCTCCGTCACCCATCCCATTTTAAAGATCCTGACAACTGCCATGCAGAATCACGTGTCGTGCTTCAGTGACTGTGGCTTATTCACAGCCATTCTTTGCTGCAACCTGATTGAAAATGTTCAGAGAATAGGCTTGACACCCACCACTGTCATGAAATTAAATAAGCATCTTTTGAGGCTCTGCATCAGTTACCTCAAGTCTGAAGTCTGTGGCTGTCGAATTCCAGTTGACTTTAGTAGTACTCAGATCCTCCTTTGTTTGGTACGCAGTATATTAACAAGTAAACCTGCCTGTATGCTCACCAGGAAGGAAATAGACCATGTCAGTGCTTTGATTCTGAGAGCCTTTTTGCTGACAATTCCAGAAAACACCGAGGACCACATCATTTTAGGAAAGAGTATAATTGTACCTTTAAAAGGCCAAAGAGTTATAGATTCTACTGTATTACCTGGAATACTTATTGAAATGTCAGAAGTTCAATTCATGAAGTTACTGCCTGTCAAAAAATCAGGTTCCCTCAAGGTGGCACTCTTTTGTGCATCTTTATCTGGGGACCTTTCTGATACCGGGGAAGGAACTGTGGTGGTCAGTTATGGAGTTTCTCTTGAAAATGCAGTCCTGGACCAGCTGCTTAACCTGGGAAGGCAGCTAGTTAGTGATCATGTAGATCTTGTTATGTGCCAAAAAGTTATACACCCATCTTTGAAACAGTTTCTCAGTATGCATCATGTTATTGCCATAGACAGAGTTGGAGTGGCTCTGATGGAACCCTTGAGTAAAGTGACAGGTAAAAAGCACTCTGAGCTCTTGCCCCTTACAGTTAATGTCACACTTTTTTTTGAGCAGAGAGATTTATTTATTTTCCAGCCCCCAAATGTATTGCAGTCTGTCATAATCTAAAACTATTATCCCCCAAATATTTTACAGATTAATGAGAAGTCTAACATCCTCATAATCATATAAAGTCTTTTACACTTCAAAATTCTTCTACTTGAGGTTTTTCAAATTTCTTAAATCACATTGCATTCAGAAGGTAATTTTGCAACCAGAATATCCCTTTTTCTTCACTTTTATATAACTCCAACAAACAATTGTACTTCTGCCTAAATAGTGGTTCCTAAGTAGTAGGGGTGTGTGTGTATGTTTTCTAGCTTTAAATATCCCAAATATTTCCAGCTGAGCTCCTTGAGAACTGGGATCATCTTTAATTGGGAGCACTTACAGCAGACCTGGTCCTCAGTAGGTGTTCTAAAATGTTTTTTGAATTGACAATAACATATTTAGTAACATACAGAATTATAATAGGCAAGAAATTCACTATATTTCACAAACTCAGCAAATTAGAAGCAGATATAAGGTTGATAATCACCTGTTAGAGCCAAAGAAAAGTGACAAACTGAAGAGTTCCTGATTTGAGCCACCTTTCAATCTCTCTCTAACTGCATTCATAACCTATCAGAAAGACAATCATTTCATCCTGATTGAGTGCAATTTTTAAGTTATCAGACGTAAGCCATAGTTAAAGTTGACTATTTTTAGTCTTATTATAAGTCTTCAAAAAGGAGTAGTATGTATGCCGGTATTGACTACCCAATAATGCCAGGTTATTGTTCTATCTCTGTAAGACTGTCAAATGATTGTCAAAATGGAAATTATTAAAAAATAGTGGAAATAGTTGTTAGGAACTCACTGATGTTGTGGGTCAGACCTATATCCTTAGACATTTACTGGCTTTTCATGAATCCAGTGATTTCCAGTTGTGAATATTGGGTATTACAGATTATTAAGTCAGTTTTTTAAATATGAAGCATTTTACCATAGAAACAATATTATAAGTGGGCACTGGCTTTCCACACGAGCCCACAATTGTTATTTATCCCATATGTAACTGGTACATGATACTAATAGCCAGAACTTCAGTCCTGGGTCTTGGGAGCAGAGACCTTTTGAGAGAAAAGGGAAGGGGAAAAAAAAAAGTATACCAGGCCCATGTCTCAAGTGAACTAAGAATACGTGAAGTATGCTTTGGGCCTAATCCATCTTCCCTGGTGTGTCTAGGTTAACACTACGTCCTTTCTCCCCCTTCAAACAAAATTCTTCTTTATTAATGATCTAGGTTAAGTAATGGGGTGACTGGTGTGCGTATAGCTTGTCATGGCTTATAGAACATTTTTAACATTTGGTTTGATTTATTTGTGAAGTAGACATTATTATCTCCATTTTACTCTTATATGGGGAAGCCCACCCAGAAAAATTAAATGACATGAGTTGACTTGCTCCAGGTCCCGTGGCTGATAAGCTGTAAAGCTGGATCCTCTTATGACATTCTGTTGTTTCCACCACGTGAAATACAAGATGTAGGCCTTTTTTTTTCTTAAATTTTAGATCACTCAGGTACTCCTTTTTCTTTGAGACTTTAGAAGTAAAGAAGAAAGGATATTCAAAGCAGTGAAATTGTTCATGATTATTTTCTGGGTTCTCAGAAGTTTTTTGAGCTGGAAGTGTTTTTAGGTATTATTGTTTTAACCCCATTAGTTTGAAAGAGGAAACGGACCCAAAAGGGTGCAAGTTACAATTTTAATCTCCAGACTTTAGACTAGCATTGCTATTTCTTGGAGAAGTTTGGCATAGTTTCTTTTCTTATATAATTTTACTACATTTAGAGATTTTGGAAACCTTCAAGTCATCCTAACTTCTCATTTATTCATATTTTTGTTAATTTGTGCTTTGTAAAATTTTACTATTTTATCTTTGCAGGAGGGAGGACAAAATAATTGTATCAATAACAGTGAAATAAGAATGTCACATACTTTATTTTGTAATAATTTAGGTAGCTTTTTACATACAAGTAGTTAGGCAAAAAAAAATCTACGTTCACTAAATAGAGCCCTAAATGAATTCAACTACACAGCTATTTGCATAGCTTAATTTGTGATTTAAGGGAAAAAGAATAATGCCTTTAAAGCAAAGTAGCTTGTCCTCTCATTTCACCCTTATTCCACATTAGTGGGGCTCTTAATTTTGGGTCTCTGATCCCTGAATGGCTTCTAGGGTTCCTAGATTTCCTAAAAATGTATGCAAAATTGTGTGTGCTTTTTTCTGGAAAGTACAAAATAGCTTCTAATAGATGTTCAAAGAAGTCTGTAAACCAAAAGAACTTCTGCTTTATTTGTATATCATTTTAATAGCAGAGTGCTGCTTATTTCATAGGTTTAAGAAGGTGCTTCTTGTTATTTCTTTATCCTGTATTTCATATTTTATATGATATGCTTGTGGGACTTTTTTATTGGCTAGGAATAAGTATTATAATTTCAAATGATTATATGCCCCATCTTTACTCATACATTTTGTGTTTTCTAAACTTTTAAAAAATAGGAACACGGCCGATTGGTTCCCTAGGCTCAGTCTCACCTAGTACTTATGGAAGTGTGAAAGATTGGTGCACTGCAAAATTTGGCTTCAAACATTTTTTTCATCTTATTCCTAATGAAGCAACTGTCTGCAGTCTGCTTCTCTGCAACAGGAGTGACACTGCCTGGGATGAACTGAAGGTAGGCAATGAATTCCACTTCTAGGGGCTGAACCACGGATTAAATAGGCACTCAGACAGGTGACTGTCATTTTTTTCATGTTGGTGAGCTATGCCTTTTTTTCCTTCATAACTTCCCTAGGTTGTATAGAAAGCCAAAACAACAAAAATGTGAGAAAGTCACAAGTAAGCTGATTTAATTGCCTGTGACATTACATTAGCCTTGGCATGTGTTGCCATTTATTATTTCTAGCATTTGCAAGCAATCTAAAGTTCCTTGACGTGAACTTTTCTTAAGAAATTAACTTGAATTGCGTACTCTTTGATGCTCATGTGTATGAATAATTCACTTAGAAAATGAGTTCCCTGGTCATACCCATTATCCACCTCTTAATAGAACTTGTTGTTCTCTACCAGCAATAACAATTGCAACTTTCATATAAGTGAAGTGATAACCTATAGTATTGGTCACAAGCTTGAAGATTCATGGATGCTAAAAGATGTATGCTTGGTGAATATTAAAGTTCTCTGTGTTATTATTACTGCTGGGTTGTAGCTGCATTGTCATCTCCATAGCAACTTAGAATAAATTCTTGGCATTTATACAACTGATTTATTTCGACTGAAATAATTTTTTTTTAGTAGAAGTACTAGCATACCTTGTTGACCCAGTTTTTGAGGCCATCCATTTGTGAATCTCAATTTGAAGAGCTAAGTGTGTATGAAAGAAGATATTAATCTGGTCCATGAAAACAAACATCTGGCTAAAGTATTTTTCTTTAATCTCTAATTCTTATTATTCCAAAATGTATTCATCACCTTACAACCTTGGCAACACAGGTTTTGTTCCTTTGCAATTAAAATCAGGTTCTTTGAATCCACTAAGTTGCCTTGAGAACATGGTTATATTTCTTTGTGTATCTGATGTCAATGTCTGATTCTGATGATTTGGGATTTTTAGGTCACATGTCAAACAGCACTGCATGTTTTGCAGTTGACACTCAAGGAACCGAGCGTTTTATTGGGAGGTGGCTGCACTGAAACTCACTTGGCAGCATATATCAGACACAAGGTAGGTGACATCGCCCTGCTTGGATTATCTCCCTTCTCAACAACATTCGTTTTATGAGATAATAAGCCAAATCATATTACTCTAGAGCTTCAGTGCTTAATTTCTCAATAGTCTAAATCAGACATTGTGTTTGAAAACACTTGAGGAAAATAACACTTCCAAATATACGGTAATATCTTTATCATAACGATTATTATTAATCCAACCTTTTAAAATGGTCACATTCTTTGAGTATTATCTAAATATACTGCATGTTGAAATGAGCATTCTGTTAATGGGAGTTGTCATATTAGAGATGTCTACTGCTATGTACAATAATAATTGATATTCGAAAGTGTCGAGATTCTAGAAAATACTTTAGTACCTTCTGGATCATCAAGAAAAGACTTAATTTCATTGATTAAAGCATTCCAAGTGTTAAATTCTATTATAATTTTTAAATTGGTTTTCATTTATGATATATATTCTATCAAATTGAATATTTTTTATTAATCTAGGAAACTCCATTTCCTGACAATGGTCAGATAAATTTAGTGCAGTATAGTTCTGGTTAATTATTCCATAAAAACTGACCTACCTTATTTGAAAATGAATACAGAATGGTATGTGTTTTCCAAATATTTGCAGTTGATTCTTTGAATAGTTAGGATTGTTATCAAGAGACTCTGCAGGGCTGCCAGTGGATGCCAGGGATTGGAGAGAGGGTCAACATTTTTTATAGACTTGCCCACCTGCTTCCCCACATGATTTAAAATCTGTTTGATGATAAAATCCATTAATGAAAAGTTATCAGAATATACATTATGAAAAAAATAATCAGTGCCAGTCCCTTGATGTTAAATGGACAATAATATAGTCTGCAAATGGCATTGAATAAACTAGAAAAAGGTTTTTGGAGGAGGAAGGTGTCTTGAGTAGGATTTTGAAGAAACAATACAGCAGTGAAAATATGGGAAAAGAATATGCAGTAGAGGTTATCTCATCTGGTTCACACCTCCTGGGCAAAAAGATGGTGACTGTTTATAAGAAAACTTAAAATTTTTAATTTTAGGATATGGATTTTTAACTATCACTCAGTTATTAGTTTGCTAATATGTTACTTTTTCTTTTATCAGGAAATTTCTAGGGTAAACTTTTTAGGATAGTGGAACCAAAAAACAGTTTAAAGTTACATTACCTTTTCATTAATTTAAATAAGGTATTTATTTTTAAAACATTGATGTGAAAATTGCACGTGTCCCTAAATGGTTTTTTTCTTAATAATAATGTGTGTGTTCTGATTTTAAAGAAATCTCAAATATTTTGCCAAGTATAAATAAGTACTTCATTTGGGACATTAGGCTTCAGGAACTTCCTCTTGTGTGTGTAAAAACCTATAGTACATGCATTATACCTTGTCCTTTATATGTTAAGGAGGCACCACTGGGCAGTCATTCAGAATTAAGTTGATGATGGTGTTTATTCTGATTCATTCATTCTGATAACATGACTGGTAGCTTACATGATCAACCAGGTAAGGGATTATAGCCTGCCAGCTGACCCACACATGCCCATTAGCATTGTGCCAAACCGGTAAGTAAATGAAAGTAAGTAGTGACTTGATGAATAAGGGTTTGATCAAGTATTCTATTTGTCAGATACAGATTTATAGTATTAATTGCTATGCCTGTGTTTTCAATGGTTTGTTTGCTTTTAGACTTGTAACGAGCCAGAAAGCATTCTTAAGGATGAAGGATGTACTCAAACAGAACTTCAGCTAATTACTGAAGCATTTTGCAGTGCACTGGAATCTCTCGCTGGGTCTTTAGAACATGATGGAGGAGAAATTCTCACTGACCTGAAGTATGGACACTTTTGGTCGGTTCAGGCAGATTCTCCCTCTATTGTTAACTGGTCAAATTTGCTTTCAAGATGTGGCTGTGGACTATGCAATAGCCAGGAAGAACTCAGCTGGTCTTTCCTAAGGAGTACTTGTCATCCTTTTGCGCCACAAACCTGCCTTCCACATGAAGCTGCAGGCTCAGCCAACAACCTGACTTTGGACTGTTTTACTGCTAAGCTTAATGGCCTACAGGTGGCTGTGGAGACAGCCAATTTGATTTTGGATCTTTCATATGTTATTGAAGATAAAAACTGATATAAGAGAATAGCATGTTTATATTATTTTAAAAAACTAGTGAGATATCAATTAAGAAAAATATTGAAAAATATTGAATGTATTTGTTCTCTCCCAAAGGTCTGTTGTAAATATCTAGAAAGATGATTCATAAAATTATAGATTTACTTATGGAAAAAAGGGATGATTCTTGAATAGAAATGCCATAGAATAATAAATATCTGAAGCATTAATAAAGATATTGTAGTTATCTTAGGGATTCCACTGTACATCGTTCTAAATTTTTGTTATTTTGACATCATCCTAAGAATATACAGAAATAAAAAAAATTTTCTAATCTATGCTCTAGTTTGGATATAATTATTATAGGTATTTTTTTAGTCTGTAGTAATTACATATGTTTAAAGTGTACAATTAGATTCTAAAGTATTGCAAAGCATCCAGTACATATTGCTCAACCAAAAGAAATATTCAGACTGCACATTTAGTAAAATTTAAGTGTTCTTTATCTCAGATTATATCATTCAGTGGTTAGATAATTGATGTAGAACCTGGTCTACCTGCAATTTCTAGTTTGTATCACCTTCTTCATTTTTGTTTTTTTAAGAAAATGTGTGATTAGGAAAAAAAATAGACTTATATAGTAACTAACCAGCATAGAGAAAAGCCGCGCAGAGAAAAGTGGAAAAGTATTTCTCAAGTTCAGTCAAAAGTGCAAAAAAGAAACTAGAACAGTTCTCATATTCAAAGTAGAGACAGTGCTGTTTCACCATGGAAGGTAATTTGAATTTTATGTAAATACAAGGTATACTGAGAAATTGAAGAAGAAATATGTCTAGAGGAATAAGTATGGAGCTGTAATAGATGTTATGTTAAACTTCAGGAAAACATTTAGAAAATTTGAGGAAAATTAACCCAAGAGTCAATGATCAGATCTATAGCCATGATAGAGGGAGAAAGGATTTTTTTTTTAATTTTTATTTTTTTCAGATGTACATCATATTTCAAATTCTGGATACATTACATCATGTTCACCATCCGAACACCAATCATAGTGCATCCCCTCACATGTGACCCCAATCACCCCTTTTGCCCTCCCCTCTCCCCCAATGGTAACCACCAGTCCAATCTCCAATGCTATGTGGTTTTTTTTTGTTGTCGTTTTATCTTCTACTTATGAGTGAGATCATATGGTATTTGACTTTCTCCCTCTGACTTATTTCACTCAGCATAATACCCTCAAGTTCCATCCATGTTGTCACAAATGGCCGGATTTCATCATTTCTTATGGCTGAGTAGTATTCCATCGTTTATAAATACCACATCTTCTTTATCCATTCGTCCCTTCATGGGCACCTAGGTTGCTTCCAAGTCTTGGCTATTGTGTATAATGCCGCAATGAACATAGGGGTGCAAGTATCTTTATGCCTTTGTGTTTTCAAGTTCTTTGGATAAATACCCAGCAGTGGAATAGCTGGATCATATGGTAGATCTATCCTTAATTTTCTGAGGATACTCCAAACTGCTTTCCATAGTGGCTGCACCACCAGCAGTGAACAAAGGTTCCCTTCTCTCCACACCCTCTCCAACATTTGTTGTTTCCTGGCTTGTTAATTATAGCCATTCTGACCAGAGTGAGGTGATACCTCATTGTAGTTTTGATTTGCATTTCCCTGATACCTAATGATGTTGAGCATCTTTTCATATGCCTGTTGACCATCTGTATTTCTTCTTTGGAGAAATCTATGTTAAGATCTTTTGCCCATTTTCTAATTGGATTGTTGGGTTTTTTTGTTGTTGAGCTGTATGAGTTCTTTGTATATTTTGGATATTAACCCCTTATCTGATCTGTGGTTTGCAAATATCTTCTCCCAATTGTTAGGTTGTCTTTTCATTTTGTTGATGGTTTCCTTTGCTGTGCAGAAACTTTTTAGTTTGATGTAGTCCCATTTGTTCATTTTTTCTTTTGTTTCCCTTGCCCAGTCAGACATGGAGATAGGATTTTTAAGTAATCAATATTCTTGTAATCCAAAAGACGCTTGATTCCAAAATTGAATCTGAGCCAAAGAAAAAATTGCAGTACAAACTCACAGCAAAGCAATATATGTTGAAAAATCAGCTACACCTCGAGCTTCAAGAATATTTCTCCAAAATTTTACTTGTTTTATTATTAGAGTTGAATAGAAGGGCAGTGTAGTAGGCAGCCTCTAATTGACCCCCAGTGACCCGCCCTAGTTTTCAGGCCCTGGCATAATCCCCTCCCTTTGAGTGTGGACTGGATGTATAGACTCTCTACATCCCTTTCACTCTCCTGTTTCCCTTCTTTGTGAACAGGAATGTCTCATTGCTGTTATCCTCTGCCTGATCCATCACTGTATGTTGGCAGATAACTTGTCTTGTTGACTTCATGAGTCTACAAATGGAGAGGAACTGTGCTCCAAGAGCTGTACTTAAAAGAATTACACCTGAGTAGCCTCACCCACCTGGACCTGATTTCAGTGATGAGATTCTGGGCTTTAAGCTGACATTGTAAGGATCTTGGGAGGGTGAATATATGTTGCATATGGTGGGCAGTCTCTAAGATGGGTCCCAATAATCCCACCTCCTGGTAGTCCACCCTTTGGGCGTGGATGGGACCTAATGTCTAGCTTTTAATGAGTCGAATACAGCAGAAGTGATGGGACATCACTTCTGATATTAGGTTGTAAAAAGATGGGCTGCTTTCTTGATCTCTCATGCACTTACTCAGTTGGAGGCCAGCTGGCAGGTTGGGAACTGCCCTCCGGAGAGGCCCACGTGGCAAGGGACTGGCTTCCAGCCAACAGCCCCCCCAAGGAACTGAATCCTACCAACAACCACAAGAATGTTTTTGGAAGCAGATCCCCCCTAGTGGAGCCTCAGTGGTAGCCTCTGCCATTGCAGCCACACGAGAGCCCTGGTGCAGAGGACCTAGCTAAGCCACTCGCAGACTGATTCCTGACCCACAAAATCTATGAGATAATAAATTTTGTTTTAAAGCAAGTTTTGGGTGTAATTTGTTATGCAGCAATAGATATCTAATGAAGGCAGGAGTAAAAGCTTCTTTATAATTACATACTGAAAACTTGGACACACAAGTGGAAAAAGCATTCTTGATGCCCTTGCCTTTGTATTTTCACCATCACTCTAAACATCAAGGCAGCGTTCTTCATCACACGTGCTTGCAATGGGGTTTTTGCATTCACTTAAGAAAGTAGGTCACATAGGAATATGGGAATTGTCCTTGGTCTCCTTGGCCCTCTACTGCATTTCCAAGTTGCTCCTAGAAGGATGCCAGAGTGAGCCTCTCCAGGTGACCTTGTAAGTTAAGGGTCTCCCTTTCATGATAGCCATTTTAGCTCTGTCATTTTTAGCTTTGACATAAAATTCAATTACATTCCTTGATGAAACATCAGTGCTCCCATTTTTAATATGTCGTAAATTTGTTGATATATTCTTATAAATATAAATTTGTGTTTCCTGAAGTTATGTGCAATCCTTACTAGAAAATACTGTTAGTTAAAAAAAACAAATTCCTTAACAATTCAAGGGCATCATCATTCAGACTCAGATGGTAAAATATGAGATAAAAATTGCTGATGAAAGTAATTTCAGAGGAGCTCATTTTGACAGAAATAAATGACAAGGAAAAACAGCAACTAAGTTAAGCCTCAGGCACTGTTTTGTGACTTAAAGTAAGATTGAGGTTGGAATATTGCATTCTGAGGTTCCTCGGGAGACAGAACGGGAAACCCTGATTGCTACAAAAAGGAAAGGGAAAATAATGCGGGAAAGAATTAAGTCAGTGACAGCTGCTCGGTACTTTTGTGGGACTCACAAGACTTGAAGCATTCAAGTTTACTGAGCCATGGTCCAAAAGGATTAGCATCCGACTAATCAAAAGAGGTCAGGATTTGGGGAGCAAGAAGAATACTGGAGAACTAACACAAATTAACAGTCTTTTAAGTCAAAATGCTTACTTGGTCTTATAAATGCCTCAATTCCTTAATTCTTCCATTGGTACTATATTAGAGAATCTTTATAAGTTAGACATTTTAAATCAACCATTGGAGTGAAGTATTTTCCATAGGATATTTAAATTACATATTATATGTTGTATTATCATAGGTATCCTTTAACTCATTTAGTTGGTGTAATCAAAGCTATTTAGGCATTTGCATGATAGAAGAGAAATTTTAAATACCTCTCTAAGATCCATCATATTCTGTATTCTTACCTTGTTAAACAGTTCTTTGGATAACTTTAGAATAAAACGATATTGCTTGCAGTCACATAAATTATGTGGGTTGTTATTTAAGAGTATCATGTACAAAAATCAGTCTCATAATCAATATAGGCCCTGTCAAAACATCCAATGAGTTAAGTTATTCCTTTCTGATAATCTTTAGGGAATAGTCAAGGAGACTAAACATCGCTTACAGGGCTCTACTTCAGCTGTCTAAATAAATCTATCTCTTCGTCTAAAAGAAAAGCCAAGTTGGAACATCCGATATCTTTATAATTTTTTTTCATGTTGTTAAGTGTTTCTACTTAGTAACTATGGTATCTCATAATCCTTGGAAATTTTTGCCACTCACCTACAAAATTTGAATTTAGATGTATCTAAAGCCAATGTTAGCCTGCATCTTGGGGTTACAAGTAGATTTATATGTTTCTTTATTAAGAATATAGTAATAATCATAAAAGAGAATGAAACCCTGAAAACTGTTCCTATATGTAGATTAAACCTTTTGTTGGAGAGATAATTAGTAGACTAGGTGGACCAAAAGCAGTAGAATACCATTACCTGTAACAAATGGACTTCCAAGAGAAATAAACCAACTTGACAATCTCCTACTAAGAATGTGCACTGAGGAGGGGCCAGCCCAGTAGCATACTGATTAAGTTCACATGCTCCACTTTGAGATTCATGGGTTCAGATCCCGGGCATGGATCTACACACCATTAATCAAGCCATGCTGCAGCAGCATCCCACATATAAAAAATAAAGGAAGATTGGCACTGATGTTAGCTCAGGGCCACTCTTCCTCACCACACATACAAAAAAATTTACCTTGAGAAAATATTTATAATAAACATCATATTTTAGCCTGTAGCTTTTGTTTGAAGTACTGTGATTTCATTTTGAGAAGGGTTAATTGACCTCTTTTTGTTTGCCAGACAATAGTCCATGGTATTGGAGGTTAAAAAAAAAAATTGAGAGGCCAGCCCAGTGGCATAGCAGTTAAGTTCGTGTGCTCTGCTTCGGTGGCCCAGGATTCACTGGTTTGATCCCAACTACAGACCTACACATTGCTTATCAAGCCATGCTGTGGCAGTCATCCACATATAAAGGAAGAAGATGGTCACAGATGTTATCTCAGGGCCAGTCTTCCTCAGCAAGAGGAGGAGGATTGGCGGCAGATGTTAGCTCAGGGCTAATCTTCCTCAAAAAAAAAAATGGGGCTGGTGTCAAGATGGCAGCATAGGTGGACTCTGAACTCACCTCCTCCCATGAACACAACCAAGTTACAACTATTTTTGGAACAATTACCCCTGAGAGAGAACTGAAAAGTGGATAAAAAGAACCCCTGCAATAAGGGACAGTCCTCACTGAGGCAGAAGACATAGAAATTCCTGTCTGGAGAGAAAAAAGCTACCTTTGTGAGCCATGCAGCTTCATAGCTGGGCAGGAGCAATCCTAACGTACGCAGTCTTCCCTGGAGGAGTGGGAGACCTGAGCAGGGGAGTGTTGCCACTATAAGCATCCTTCAGACTCAGTTCAACTGAGATAAATGTCATAATATCTGGCTTTGGTTGCCATTAACTACAATGGCGACTACCCCTAGAAAAAAAAAAATCGGAGATAAGCGGTCAAAGGCCAGTTCTTAAAGGGCCCATGCACAAACTCATCCATTTTGGAAAGAACCTAAAATCACCAAAAAGTGCGCTGTCCTTTGGTGAAAAGAGACTCACCTGATAGGCTCTGGGTGCATCTTGGTGAGGTGAGACCTCTTCAGGGCCTGAGACATTGGCAGCAGCCATTATTGTGACCTAGTACAGGCATGCTGACACAGACGCTGGCAGACACCATTGGAGTTCTTCCCCTGGCCTATTAGCCAGGGTCTACCCCACCCACTAGAGCACTGATTTAATCCAGCTCAGCCAGGGCAGGCAGCCTGTCCTAGGGACTGGCCCCACCCAACAGCAAGCCCTCAGGTAACTTTTCAGCCCACATAGACTGGGTGCCTGGATCCTCTGCAGGCAGGTGAGTAGGTTCACATCTATGGGGCAAGGTGGGCATTAAGAACAGGTGGAGTGGGCGGGGCTTTGGTGGAGTGTTCAGGGCCCTCCGCAGTGGGGCAACAGGATATGCTCCAGGGGATGAGGATGTGTTCATGAGCCAGGACTGTGTTGACGGTGGGTATGGACCTGTCAGCCGAGGGGCTTATCAGAAGCAGAAGACCTGTTCTTCTCAAACAGCCACATAGGGGGTCGGCCCTGCCTTCCAAAGTCTGAAACAATTGGGTATCCCATGCTTGGTGCCAGCCCCACTCAGCTGCAATCCTGAGAAAGCTGACAACAGCCTTGCAGGCAGGAGGCCTACAGCAATTGTAAGCCCCTGAGCCTAACAACCAGCCATGCTGGGGGCCTACCCACTTAACAGAAAAACTTCAACAGAAATGTCCTGTTAGATGTTGCACTGTGCTGGGGCCCCCCAAACCTGATAAACTGACTGAAAGGTTCATAGCTGCCACATGCAGCTGAGCATTACAACCAGCCAGCCAGGGGGACAGCCTAGACTCCCTGGGTACCTGCAGCAAGAGCAACCCTCTCACAATAGAAGAACACAGGTAGCCCACACAGAAGTCACTCCTGTATCATTTGGACTGGTGATGAAAGGGAAACACATTGCTGGGCCTCAAAAGGCATCTCCTACATAAGGCCCCTTCTCCAAGATCAGGAGATGTAGCTGACCCACCTAATACATAGATATAAGCACAGAGAAAGAGGCAAAATGAGGAGGCAAAGGAGTATGTTCCAAGCAAGGGAAAAGGACAAAACCCAAGAAAAAGAATTAAATGAAACAGAAATAAACAATCTACCTGACCAACAGTTCAAGCAAAAAGTTGTAAGGATGCTCACTGACCTTGAGAGAAGACTGGATGAACACAATGAGAACATCAACAAAGGATTGGAAAATATAAAAAAGAACCAATCAGAAATGAAGAATACAATACTGGAAATGAAAAATGCACTATAGGGACTCAATAGCAGAGTAGATGATACAGAAGAACGGATCAGCAAGTTGGACAAAAGACAAGAGGAAATCACCCAACCTGAACAGATAAAAGAAAAAAGAATTAAAAAGAATGAGGACAGTCTAAGGGAACTCTGGGACAACATCAAGTGCACTAACTTTCATATCATAGCTGTCCCAGAAGGAGAAGAGAGAGACAAAGGCGCAGAAGATCTATTTGAAGAAATAATAGCTGAAAACTTTCCTAAACTATGGAAGGAAACAGACATCCAAGTACAGGAAGCACAGAGAGCACCAAACAATATAAATCCAAAGAAGCCTGCATCAATACACATTATAATTAAAATGTCCAAAATTAAAGATAAAGAGAGAATCCTAAAAGCTGCAAGAAAAAGGCAACAAGTGACATACAAAGGAAACCCCATAAGGCTATCCACTGACTTCTCAGCAGAAACCTTACAGGCTAGAAGGGAGTGCACAATATATTTAAAGTGCTGAAAGGAAAAAACCTACAGCCAAGAATACTCTACCCAGCAAGGTTATCATTCAGAATGGAAGGAGAGAGAAAGAGTTTCCAAGATAAGCAAAAATTGAAGGAGTTTATCACCAAGAAATGAGTTTTACAAGAAATGCTAAATGGACCTATTTAAGTGGGAAAGAGAAGACCACAAACAGGAATAAGAAAATGATCAACAACAACAATAAAAGGCAATAAAATCACTGGCAAAGGCAAAAATACAGTAAAGGTAGCAGATCAACCACCTATGAAGATAATATGAAGGTCAAAAGACAAAAGTACTAAAATTACCTATTTCGATGATAAGAGGGTAATGGATACACACACATAAAATAAAAGGTTAGGCATGATATCAAAGACATAAAATGTTGGAGAAGAAGAGTAAAAGAATAGAACTTTTAGAAAGAGGTCAAACTTAAAAGATCATCAACTCAATATAGATTGCTATATAAGTAGACTATTATATATGAACCTCATGGTAAGCACAAACCAGAAACCTGTAATAAATACACAAATAATTAAGAGAAAGAAATCCGAAAATAATACTAAAGAAAGCCATCAAACCACAAGGGAAGAGAGCAAGAGAAGAAGAAAGGAACAGAGAAGAACCACTAAAACACCCAGAAAAAAAGGTAAAATGGTACATTTTTATCAATACATTCTTCTTATCAATAGCTCAGTACATGTTATCAGTACCTTCTTATCTTATAGCTACTTTAAATGTCAATGGACTAAATGCTCCAATCGAAGGGCATAGGGTGGCAGACTGGATAAAAAACAAGACCTATATATATGCTGCATACAAGAGACACACTTCCAACCTAGAGACACTCACAAACTGAGAGTGAAGGGATGGAAAAAGGTACTCCATGAAAATAGCAAAGAAAAGAAAGCTGGGGTAGTAATACTTATATCAGACAAAATAGACCTTAAAATAAAAACTGTAACAAGAAACAAAGAAGGGCACTACATAATGATAAAGGGAACAATCCAACAAGATGATATAACACTTGTAAATATCTATGCACTCAACATAGGAGCACCTAAATATATAAAGCAATTATTAACAGACATAAAAGGAGAAATAGACAGTAACACAGTAATAGTAGGGGACTATAACACTCCACTTACACCAATGGATAGATCATCCAAACAGAAGATCAATAAGGAGACATTGGCCTTAAACAACACATTAGACCAAGTGGACTGAGTAGATACATATATAACATTCCATCCCAAAACCGCAGAATACACATTCTTCCCAAATGAACATGGAACATTTTCTAGAACTGATCACATATTAGGCCACAAAACAAGTCTTGATAAATTTAAGAAGATTGAATTGATATCAAGCACCTTTTCTGACCACAAAGATATGAAACTAGAAATCAACAACAGGAATAAAATCAGAAAAGCCACAAATATGTGGAGATTAGACAAAATTCTGCTGAACAACGATTGGATCAATGAAGAAATCAAAGGAGAAATCAGAAAATACCTGGAGACAAATGAAAATGAAACCACAACATGCCAAAATCTATGGGATACAGTAAAAGCAGTTGTAAGAGGGAAGTTTATAGCAATACAGGCCTACCTCAACAAACAAGAAAAATCCCAAATAAATAATATAACTGTGCATCTAAAGGAATTGGAAAAAGAAGAACAAAGCCCCAAATCAGTAGAAGGAAGGAAATAATAAAAATCAGAGCAGAAATAAATGAAGTAGAGACTAAAAAAAAATAGAAAAGATCAATGAAACCAAGAGCTTGTTCTTTGAAAAGATAAAAAAAATTGACAAGGGGCTGGCCCCATGACCGAGTGGTTAAGTTCGCGCACTCCGCTGCAGGCGGCCCAGTGTTTCGTCAGTTCAAATCCTGGGTGCAGACATGGCACTGCTCATCAAACCATGCTGAGGTGGGATCCCACATGCCACAACTAGAAGGACCCACAACTAGGAATATACAGCTTTGTACTGGGGGGCTTTGGGGAGAAAAAGGAAAAAAATAAAATCTTAAAAAAAAAAATTGACAAACCTTTATCTAGACTCACCAAGAAAAAAAGAGAGAAGGCTCAAATAAATAAAATCAGAAATGAAACAAGATAAATTACAACAGACACCTCAGAAATACAAAAGATTATAAGAGAATAATATGAAAAGCTATACACCAACAAATTGGATAATCTAGAAAAAAATGCACAAATTCTTAGAATCATACAACCTTCCAAAACTGAATCAAGAAGAAATAGAGAATTTGAATAGACCAATCACCAGTAAGGAGATTGAAATGGTAATCAAAAACCTACCCAAAAATAGAAGTCCAGGACTGACAGCTTCCCTAGTAAATTCTTCAAAACATTCAAAGAAGAGTTAATAGCTATCCTTCTCAAACTATTCCAAAAACTTGAAGAGGAGGGGAAGCTTCCTAACTCATTCCACAAAGCAAACATTACCCTGATACCAAAACCAGACAAGGACAACACAAAAAAAGAAAATTACAGGTCAATGTCACTGATGAATAATAATACAAAGATCCTCAGCAAAATACTAGCAAATAAATACAACAACATATTACAGAGATTATACACCATGATCAAGTGGGATTTATTCAAGGGATGCAGGGATGGTTCAACATCTGCAAATCAATCAAGATGATACACCACATTAACAAAATGAAGAATAAAAATCACATGATCATCTCAATAGATGCAGAGAAAGCATTTGATAAGATACGGCATCCATTTATGATAAAAACTCTGAATAAAATGGGTAGAGAAGGAATATACCCCAACATAATAAAGACCACATATGATAAACCTACAGCTAATATCATTCTCAATGGAGAAAACCAGAAAGATATCCCTCTGAGAACAGGAAGCAGACAAGGATGCCCACTTTCACCACTCTTATTTAACATAGTATTGGAAATCCGAGCCAGAGCAATCAGGCATGAAAAAGAAATAAAAGGGGTCCACATCGGAAAGAAATAAGTGAAACTGTCACTACTTGCAGATGACACGATTTTATATATAGAAAACCCTAAAGAATCTACTAAAAATCTTTTTTTTTTAAAGATTGGCACCTGAGCTAACAACTGTTGCCAATCTTTTTTTTTTTCCTCTTTATCTCCCCAAACCCCCCTGTACATAGTTGTATATCTTAGTTGCAGGTCCTTCTAGTTGTGGGATAAAAATCTTTTAGAAATAATAAATGAATATGGCTAAGTAGTGGGATACAAAATCAACATATAAAAGTCAGTTGCATTTCTATACACTAACAATAAAGTAATAGACAGAGAAATTAAGAATACAATCCCATTTACAATTGCAACAAAAAGAATGAAATATCTAGGAATAAACTTAAGCAAAGAGGTGAAAGATTGGTACGCTGAAAACTATAAAATATTGTTGAAAGAAACTGAAGAAGATACAAAGAAATTGAAAGATATTCCATGCTCTTGGATTGGAAGCATTAACATAGTTAAAATGTGCATACTTTCTAAAGCAATCTACAGATTCAATGCAATTCCTATCAAAGTTCCAACAATATTTTTCACAGAAATAGAACAAAGAATCCTAAAATCTTTATGGAACAACAAAAGACCCCAAATAGCCAAAGAAATCCTGAGAAAAAAGAATAAAGCTAGAGGTATACTCCCTGATTTCAAATTATACTACAAAGCCATAGTAACCAAAACAGCATGGTACTGGCACAAAAACAGACACACAGATCAATGGAACAGAATCGAGAGCCCAGAAATAAACCCACAAATCTATGGGCAACTAATTTTTGACAAGAGAGCCAAGAACATACAATAGAGAAAGGAAAGTCTCTTCAATAAATGGTGTTGGGAAAACTGGACAGCCACATGCAAAAGAATGAAAGTAGATCACTATCTTACACCATACACAAAAATTAACTCAAAATGGATTAAAAACTTGACTGTGAGAACTGAAACCATGAAACTTCCAGAAAAAACATAGGCAGTATGCTCTTCAACATCAGTCTTAGCAGTATATTCTCAAGTACCACGTCTGACCGGGCAAGGGAAAAAATAGAAAAGATAAACAAGCGGGTGAACATCAAACTAAAAAGCTTCTGCACAGCAAAGGAAACCATCAACAAAATGAAAAGACAACCTAACAACTGGGAGAAGACATTTGCAAACCATATATCTGATAAGGGGTTAATATCCAAAATGTATAAAGAACTCATACATCTCAACAACAAAAAAACTAACAACCCAATTAAAAAATGGGCAAAAGATCTGAACAGAAATTTCTCCAAAGACAATATACAGATGACCAACAGGCACATGAAAAGATGTTCAATATCATTAACTATCAGGGAAATGCAAATCAAAACTACAATGGGATATCACCTCACTCCCATTAGAATGGCTATAATTAACAAGAGAGGAAATAATAAGTGTTGGAGAGGATGTGGAGAGAAGGGAACCCTCATACACTGCTGTAGGGAGTGCAAACTGGTGCAGCCACTATGGGAAGCATTATAGAGATTCCTCAGAAAATTACAAATAGATCTACCACCTGATCCAGCTATTCCACTGCTGGGTATTTATTCAAAGAACATGAAAACACGAATGCATAAAGATATATGCACCCCTATGTTCATTGCAGCCTTATTCACAATACCCGAGACTTGGAAGCAACCTAGGTTCCCATCAAGGGACGAATGGATAAAGAAGATGTGGCATATATACATTATGGAATACTACTCAGCCATAAGAAGCAATGAAATCTGGGCATTTGTGACAACATGATTGGACATTGAGGGTATTATGCTAAGTAAAATAAGTCAGAGAGAGAAAGTAAAATATTATATGGTCTCACTCATAAGTAGCAGATAAAAACAATGACAAACAAACACATAGAAACAGAGACTGGATTGGTTGTTACTAGAGGGGAAGGGGAACGGGAGGAGGGTAAAAGGGGTGATTGGGCACATGTCTGTGGTGATGGATTGTAATTAGTCTTTTTGTGGTGAACATGTTGTAATCTACACAGAAATCGAAATATATAATGAAGCACACCTGAAATTTATATCACGTTATAAACCAGTGTTCTTGCAATAAAAAAAAGAAAAAAATTTTTTTTCACAGTCCCTGACTTCAAGGAGCTGATCATCTAGCCAGTGATATATACATATTTTTTTTTCAGTTTGTTTTCATTTTTAAAAAGTAATTTTATAAAATTGTTATAAAGGTGATAGTGTAATAGATAATTTGGAAAATATGAATCAGACGCACACACACGCAAGTGGAAAGTACAGTCCAATGTAGTCCTATTTCCCAGAGATAACCACTGTTTACATTTTATATGCATCTTTTCAGTTTGTTTTCTGTTTATACTTTTCCAAAAATGTGACCACATGGTATGTTGTTTTACAATCTGTTCCTTTTACCTATGTCATGAACATCACAGACATGTACACTCATGACACATTCTACTACTACCTCATGTTTAATGCCTGAAGAAATTCCACTCAAAGAGATTATACCATAATTTAGTCAACTGAGCTTTTATTAGCATACTTTTAGGCTGTTTTCAATTTTTGTATCAATATAAACAACACAGAGAACATCTTGTATATAGCCTTTTCCTAGTACCCTGATTATCATCTCAGGATAAATAAATAGAATTAAGATTTATGGCTCCAAGTATATTTGAAATGGAAAGGCTATTAGTAGGTTATTAAATGTCTAATAGGCTATTAATTGTCTTCCAGAAATTCTGCATCAATATACTCTGACCACTGTGTGTGAAAGTGCTCATTTTCCTGAACTTTGGCCAACACTAGTTATTATCTTTGCCAATTTTATAGCTGAAAGTAGATTCCTTTTTATAATTTTCATTTTTTAATTATTAATAAGGAAGATACTTTTTATATATTATTGGCCACGTCTTCTTTCTTTAGCCAAATGCTTGTTAACAGGCCTTCCAAGTTTTCTATCAGTTCATCTTTCTAATATGCATTTAGATTTTTATATTTATTTTCTCATATGCATTATTAAAGGTATATACATATTAAAGATGTAAATTTTTTTTAAAGACTGGCACCTGAGCTAACAACTGCTGCCAATCTATTTTCCCCCCTTCTTCTTCTCCCTAAAGCGCCCCAGTACATAGTTGCTTATTCTAGTTGTGAGCGCATCAGGTTGTGCTATATGGGACACCACCTCAGTGTGGCCTGATGAGTGGTGCCATGTCCACACCCAGGATTTGAACCAGAGAAACCCCAGGCTACTGAAGTGGAGCATACAAATTTAACCACTTCGCCATGGGGCTGGGCCCCTAAAGAGGTAAATTTTTAAAGCAAATGCATAGCTTCTTTTCACAGTCTCAATTTTCTAACCAGCTGTGCATGCCCCTGCTAAATGGTACAGTTTTGTACATCTCTATTGATTTGCACTCATAGGCAGCAGCAAAATACCTATGTAGCATGATAAATTTAAAATAGTAGACAAACTGTTGCCCTGACTTTTTACCACCATCTAAGTCTTTAATAAAGCATCTGTGGCATGGGATGGGGTATTAGTTTGCTAAGGCTGTTACAACAAATTACCACAAATTTCGTGGCTTAAAACAACAGAAATTTATTTTCTCCCAGTTCTGGAGGCTAGAAATCTGAAATCAGGGTGTTGTCAGGGCTGCACTGCCCACTGAGGCTCTAGGAGGGCCTCATTCCTTGCCTCTTGCAGTTTCTGGGGGCTATCGGTATTCCTTGACATCCCTTGGTTTGTAGACACATCACTCCAATCTTTGCCTCCATCTTCACATGGCCTCCCCCAATGTGTCTCTGTGTCTCGAATCTCCCTCTCCTTTCTCTTATAAGGACACCAGTCATTGGATTTAGGTCCCACCCTAAATCCAGAATGATCTCTTCCTAATATCTTTAGTTACATCTGCAAAGACCCTATTTCCAAGCAAGATCACATTCACAAGTACAGGGCACAGGACTTAGACATACCTTTTGTGGGGACACCATTCAACTCACTACAGATGGTAAAAAATCTGCCAAAATGGAAATCTTCCTTCCCCAGGGCTCCAGTGGCACAGAAAGTAAAGTATGCCCAACCTGGACAGAAGGCACCAATGCCGGGCCTTACCATCAAACACTTCAAATAACGTCTCTATTTAGTATTCTTTAATTATAATCAAAGTGCAATCTCTTTTTCCCCATTTTCCCTTAAATCAGCTCCACTTGACAGTCTCCTCTACTCCGCTTCTCTACCTTTGTCATCTTCACTCTTACTCTCTTGCCCCAGGTATCAGACATAAACTATCAGTTGAGTGTTGTTCCATACTTTCTCTATGCTCGTATAATTTATGGACAAACATATATAGAGAATTGTTTTACATTGCTTTTGTCAAAAAAAGAGATCATTTTACATAACTCTGCTTTTTTCAGAAATGTCTTCAAGTCAACTGAAACAAGGTTAATTCATTCTTTGCATAGTCATACAATATACTTTTACAGATTGTAGTGGATGACGTTGGTGTCCCCTTTACTAGCCTGGTGTATGTGTATACTAGCTACTGATGGCTTACAGCTAACCCCTTCTCCAGAGAACTCCTCTAAGCCCAAACGGAAGCCACCTTGCCAGGGAATTATTAGGCCTGTCCCTCTCCTGTTTGTGTACATGTGTAGGAGGGGTCAGAAAGGCAGCCCACAGCCACTGACTTTGCACGTGTATCTTCACCTACTTTTGTTTTCATTTATAAGTGTTAGAGTCTAATAATTCTAATGAGTAATGGGTTAGGTCAAAAAATATGTGTATCCCTTTAATAAATATTACCTAATTGTTTTCCAAAAGGCTGTAACCATTCACATTCCCACAAGCAATGCATGAGAGTACCATTTCCCACTATCTCTTCACCCAGTGGCTCTGCCGGTAATAAGTATTAGATATCTTTTTTGTTTTTCCAAATTGCTGTCTCCTGGTTATTTTATTTTAAAGTTTCTGATTACTAGTGAATTTGAGTGTTTAAAAAATACATTATGGGGGGCTGGCCCGGTGGCGTAGCGGTTAAGTTCACATGCTCTGCTTCTCAGCGGCCTGGGGTTCGCTGGTTCGGATCCAGGGTGTGGACATGGCACCTCTTGGCACGCCATGCTGTGATAGGCGTCCCACATATAAAGTAGAGGAAGATGGGCATGGATGTTAGCTCAAGGCCAGGTTTCCTCAGCAAAAAGAGGAGAACTGGCAGTAGTTAGCTCAGGGCTAACCTTCCTCAAAAAAAAAAAAAATACGTTATGACTCTCAGTTTCTCATCCGGCATATAAGTAGCTTAGAAGTCCCCATTATGTCCTAACAATGAGTAAAAAGCTGAACAAACTGAAAAAATCAACAACTTTTCTTAGATCTGTAAAAGGTGCATCTGACCATCAAATTCTGACATGTGTGTATTGGGGACAGGGAGATGTTCCCCAGACCAACAAGCACTTCTCTGGACACCAGCAGAGTGTCCTATAATTTAACTCAGTTCTAATACTATCTACCTGGAGAAAGCATAAGATTCCACAGGATAAAGGTTCAATCCTACAAGTCTGACCCCCACCCCTTGAGACACCTATCGAAAGCCCAGCATATCACCCCTACTTCTGACCAACTGGCTGTAGATCACAGGTTCCAACAACCCCCTCCTCGGGTTCAATTAATTTGCTAGAGCTGCTCACGGAGCTCAGAGAAACATTTTACTCACTAGACCACTGGTTTGTTATAAAAGGATATAACTCAGGAACAGCCAGATGAAAGAGATGCACAGGGCAAGGTGTGAGGAAAGGGCACGGAACTTCCATGCCCTCTCCACTATCCCTGAATCTCTCCACGTGTCCACCGACCCAGAAGCTCCCTGAAGCCCCTCCTTCTGGGTTTTTATGGAGGCTTCATTACATAGTTAGGATTGATTAAATCATTGGCCACCGGTGATTGATTCAACCTCTAGCCCCTTTCTTCTCCCCAGAGGCCAGGGGGTGGAACTGAAATCTCCAACTGTATATTCATGGGTAGTTCCCATGGCAATCAGCTCCCATCCTTAGGTGCAGTCCCTGAGAGCCACTTCACTAACAAAAGACACCTTAGCTCTCTTTGCTTAGGAAATTCCAGAGGTTTTAGGAGTTCTGTGCGAGAAACTAGGACAAAGACCAAATATACATTTCTTATTATAAATCACATTATCACAATCTGTCAGAGAAATGAGGTCACAGGGCAAACAGCTACCCCAAACTAGAGAGACAGGTGGATGCAGAGAATCATTACTTATCTGAGCAGAAACCACCACAGGAACAAGTGCCTAGGTAGGTAAAACTTACTGACAAACTGCTGGAGGCTCAGTTTGGACAAGCCTGAGAATTAAAATCTCCAGGGAGACGCAGTCGTAGAAGAGTCCCCAGATTTTTGTGAGTTTTACAGTCCCCCCTCCACCAATGAGTTTTACGAGGTACTTATGGTGAATATTGAAGAAAGATCTCTGAATGCTTTTTTTTTTCCAATAAGGCCTGGCCTGCCCTCAGGAGGAACTATTCTACCAAAGCCTATTTTACGAAACCTGCTGGGATTTTGTCAGACCCTAACCTACCTGGGGGAAGGAAAATACACAACTGCATCCCCCTCCAGCCATCCTGTCCCACCTACAAGGAGAAAAACCTGAAAAGCCCTGGTGAAGTTCACAGTCCAGGAGCACAAACTCACCAAAAGACTGAGACCTAATCATAGGACTAGAGAATGCTTCCCCTCTCCCCACAACCTACCACTGCACTACTAAAGACCTATCTGCCACAGGGCTTTTCATCCAGTACAACATGTTGGCCTTTCAACAAAAAATTACAAGGCATACTAAACGACAAAAACACAGTTTGCAGGGACTGAACAAACATTAGAACTCAGGTCAGACATATCAGGAATGTTGGAATTATCAGACCAGTAATTTTTAAAAATATACAATTAAAATGCAAAGGGCTTTAATGGAAAAAGTAGACAACATGCAATAATAGATGGATTATGTAAGCAAAAAGATGGAAATTCTAAGAAAGAATAAAAAAGAAATGCTAGAGATCAAAAATGAAGAATGCCTTTAATAGACTCATTGATAGACTATGCACAGCTGAGCTTGAGGACATGAAAATAGAAACTTCCAAAACTGAAAAGAAAAAAGACCAGCAAAAAAAAAGAGAATATCCAAGAACTATGGGACAACTAAAAACAGTGAAAAATACACTTAATGGGAATACCAGAAGGAGAAGAGAGACAGTAACAGAAGAAAATATTTGAAGGCATAAAAACCAAGAATTTCTCCCAAATTAACGTCAGACACCAAACTACAGATCCAATAAGCTCAGAGAGTACCAAAGAGGACACACGCCAAAAACATTCATAGCTAGGCGTACCATATTCAAACTTCAGAAAATCAAAGATAAAGTCTTGAAAGAACATGGAGGTGAGGGGAGAAACACCTTATCTATAGAGAAGCAAAGATAAGAATTACATCCAACTTCTCAGAAACCATGCAAGTAAGGAGTGGGGAAAAAATATTTAAAAAGTTGAGAAAAAAAACCCCCACAAACCTAGAATTTTAACCTTGTGAAATTATCTTTCAAAAGTGAAGGATAACAAGCACAAAAAATAGATCTAGACAGAGACCTTACACCTTTCACAAAAATTGTCTCAAAATGGATCTCAGACCTAAATGTAAAACACAAAACTATAAAACTCCTAAAAAATAACATAAGGGAAAACCTAGATGACCTTGTGTATGGTGATGACTTTTTAGATACAACATCAAATGCACAATCCATGAAAGAAATAAGTGATAAGCTGGACTACATCAAAATTAAAAACTTCTGCTCTGAAAAAGACAATGTCAAGAAAATGAGAAGAAAAGCCATAGACTGGGAGAAAATATTTGCAAAAGAACATCTGATAAAGGACTGTTATCCAAAATATACAAAGAACTCAAAATTCAACAATAAGAAAACAAATAATTGATTGAAAAATGGGCAAAAGTTCTGAACAGACATTTCCCCAAAGAAGATCTATAGATGGCAAGTAAGCATATGAAAAAATGTTCAACATCATATATCATTAGGGAATTGCAAATTAAAACAATGAGATGCCACTACACACCTATGAGAACGGCCTAAATCTAAAATGCTGACAACACCAAATGCTGACAAGGATGTGGAGCAACAGGAACACTCATTCATTGCTGATGGGAATGCAAAATGGTACAGCCACTTTGGAAGACAGTTTGGCAGTTTCTTTCAAAGCTAAACATACTCTTACTGTACGATCCAGCAATAATACCCCTTGGTATCTACCAAAATGAATTGAAAACTTATGTCCACACAAAAACCTGCTCACGATGTTTATAGCAGCTTTATTCATAATTGCCCAAACTTGGAAGCATCCAAAATGTCCTTCAGTAGGTGAATGGGTAAATAATCTGAGATACATCCAAACAATGGAATACTAGTCAATACTAAGGAGAAAGGAGCTATCAGGCCATGAAAACACATGGAGGAAATTTAAATGCATATTACTAAGTGAAAGAAGCCAATCTGAAAAGGCTACGTACTCTAAAATTCCAACTATTTGGCATTATGGAAAAGGCAGAACTATGGAGACTGTAAATAGATTAATGGCTGCCAGGGGCTGGGGGGAGGGAGGGATGAATAGGCAGAGCATAAAGGAGTTTTAGGTCAGTGAAACTAACTCTGCAATACTATGATGGTGGATACGTGTCAAAATCCATAGAATGTACAACACCAAGAGTGAACCCTAATTAAACTACGGACTTGGGGTGATAATGATGTGTCAATGTTGACTCATCACTTGTAAGAAATGTACTGTCCTGGTGAGGGATGTTGATAATGGGAGAGGTTGTGCATGTATTTAGCTCCATTTTGTTGTGAACCTAAAACTGCTCTAAAAAATAGAATTTATTAATTAAAAAATATACAGTTAGCTATTTGGAGTTGCTCTTCTTTGAGTTATCTATATTTATTGACCATTTTCTTATTTGTAAGAGTGGTTTGTTTATTATAGATATTAACCCTTTATCTGTCCTCTGTACTGCAAATATTTTTTTGCAAAATGTTTTCTATTTCTTTCACTTACTGGATTTTTACCATTTTAAAGCCTTTAATTTTTTCTCTAGTCAAATTTGTCTAAGTTTTCTGGCTTCTAGTTTCTTGTCTTCTTCAAAACCCTTGATCTTGTAAATATTCTTCTAAGAATTTTACCTTATACATTTAAGTTTTAATCCATCTGTAATTTATTTTTATATATGATATAAGGTAGAAGTCCAACTTAATTTTCTTCTGGGTGGAGAACCAGTTTTGCCAGTATCATTTAGTAAGGAAACCATTCTTTTCCCAATGAACTAAAATACCACCTTTGTCATATATTAAATTCTTGTCTATGCATATCTATTTCTAGACCATTACTTATCTTCCATTGATTTATTTGCTTGTTCTTAAACCAATGCTACACCTATTGACTATAATGGCTTTACAAAATTTTTAGTATCTGGTTAAGCAAGTCCCTACTTAACTATTTTTCTCTTTAGTACATCCCTTTTGCTATTTTTAAGTTTTATTCTCCATATGAATCCATAGATCTTTCCATGCAATTATAAAATGAATTATAATTGCAATGGAATTTTGGTTTATAAATTAATTTGTGGAAAAATTAACATTTGGGGACTATTAAGTGTTTCCACCCAAGAACGTGGTAGTCATTCCATTCATTCAGAACTTGTGTCATGATCTTCATTAAGACTTTTAAAGTTCTTCATTATGGATCTTGAAACTTTTTATACTAATTTTAAAGTATTTCATTGCTTTGTTGCTATTTTGAATAGAATTATTTTCCATTACTAAATGCCCAATACTATATTTCTATATTTTTGGAAATCATGAATGCCATTCACTACTGATATATCATAGATACTTTTAAGATCTATGAATTTTATTTTTTAGTATTTAACTTTTCTAAAATTGGAATGTGTCTTAACATCAAAGCGTACATTATTTGGGTGTCCTTTACCCCATGCAAAAAAGTTATTATTAACTTTTACAGATTTGAGGAAATATCTATGCAATCTACATAGATGGAAGGAGGCATGGTATCGGCGTTTGAGAATTCTGGTGTTTTGAAGACATAGAGACCTTGGTTTAAATACTTGGGTAAACTCTTAACTCCGTGAGCTTTTTAACCTCACGTGGTTGTTGTGAAGAGTAAATGAAATAATGAATTAAGAGTCTTAGCACAGAACCTGGCATATAATCAGCACTCAATAAAGGCAAAATCTTTCAATAGATTCCAACAGACTGACAATCTCACATTATTTTAGAAGTTCAAAAAAAAAAGTGCTTTAAAAATTTAATAGGGATAAGGCAAAACTACAAATTTATCAAGTTGGATTGAGTGGTTACTAGGATATTCAATCATTTGCTTCATTTTAAAGTCCTCTTGTAGGCTTGGAAACTTAATTGGGTATAACTTATAATTCTCTTAGGTTATGTTAGGGACTACAAACAATGGGAATATTTATTAAATCTCCCTTACAGTCTTGGTTTACTAGAAACATAGATTAATGTGCTACATTTTACTTTTTATCAGTGCATCAAATACATCTGTTAGTATTGAGTAGGTGATTTCATTGCAAAGGAATCTAATATTCCTTGAACGTAAGAAAAATGGATTGAATTTTTGCCAACAAATTATTAACATTTGTTATTGATGGGGCTTAAAATATTATCAAAACTACTATTTTGCATCCCCTTACTCTGATTTATATAATTTTTTGGCTATAGGAAATGAGTAAGTATACATGAAATGTTTGAATCTATTTTACGATTACATAAACAACTTGAAAATTCTTAGGTTACTCATCAAAATTAAAGGACTTTTTAGAACTGAAACAAATTTCTATCAGTTTCTCAAGAGAAATTATCAGCCATTCTTATTTATTTTACTTATGAATTTACTATGGATGAACATTTTATTAAATTAGGCTACTCTTACTTGATGATGAAGTAAAATGGAAAATTTTATCTTTATATTTATATCATGTGAAACCAAGGTCTTTAAAACACAGATGAATTCAAGTTCTTGTTTAAATACTCTTTTTCGCTTTCTATTGAGCATTATAAAAATGTCTTCATCATTTTCTACTACAAATTAAATCCTGATCTGCATGGATGAATCTCTTTTCATATTTGAATCCTTCCTGGTTTTATTTTCATTGTAGTGAATCCATTGATATAAACAGTGGGACTCTGCTATGGAAACAATTTCAAAATATTAAATTAAATATTAAGCATTTGCGTTTGGTTTTTTGATCCATGTTTCTTATTTTCTTGGAACCAGATTAAATTTCTCCTCAGTCATTCAATCAAGGCCTATTGATTGCTGACCATGTCAAGTCACTAGGCACATATTTTTCCTATCTAGCTTCATTCTTCCATTCATTTATTCATTACTTAGTGCCATGGCTAGGGATACCAGAGTAAGTATGAAAAGACACTGTCATTGTTCTGATTGAGTGCAAAGTCTGAAAATCATCCACATGAGGGTAAAATTAATCTGAGCTATGAAGGAGAGATCTATTGTTTCTATAAGAGAGAATAATAAGAATCAGGAGGATCTTACCTAAGGAAAGGATGATTGAGATGAGCTCTTAAGGATGAGTAGTGTTAATTAGGGAAAGGAACAAATGAGATGATTCTAGGCAGAAAGAATAACATATACAAAGGCCCTGTGGCAGGATGGAACATAACATAGTTGAAGAATTGAAAGAAGGTCACTGTGGCCAAAGCTTAGAGAGTGAGGACAAATGCCATGGAAGACCATCCTGAAGACATAGGTTGGGGCCAGGCCAAATTTTGTGAGCCATGACAAAGAGTTTGAAATTAATTCTAAAAGCAGTGAAAATCCTGATATTGATTTAAGTTGAGGTAGGAGGACAGCAGAGGGTGAAGTAGTGAGTTTCAGGCAAGGAAACCAGTTAGGAAGCTACTCACTAGAAAAGGGAAGAAATTATGGTATATGGTGGTGGCAGCGAGGTTGAGAGACACGGATGGATTCAAGAAATATTCAGCAGATAAACTCAGCAGGAATTGTGATGATTTAGACGATCACAGATGGAGAGTTGGATGGTTAGAGATAACTCCCTGCTCTTAGTTTGCTCGTCTTGATGACTGGTAGAGGACAAAATTTGCAAGAGGGATGATAGTTTTGTTTTGAATGCTCTCTTGCAAATCAAGTGAAGAGTTTAAGAGGGCAGTTGGGTGTACAGGTCTGGAGTTCAGAGGGTGAATCTCGGGTAAAAGTATAAATATGTGAGTCATTTGCTTTTAGGTAATTATTGAAGCTGTTCATTTACTGATTATTCGATCGTTGCACACTTACCACACTCCCACGATGTGCCAGGTACTGTTCTAGGGTCTGGGGAGTCAGATAAATTTTAGAATCAGCTTGACAAGTTCCATGAAAATCCTTTGGAATTTTAACTGAGATCTCATTACTTGTACATGACTGACACCTGTATAATATTTAGGCTGCTCGTCCTGAAAAATAGTCTCTCTCTCCACTTACTTGGGTTTTATTTAGTTTAATATTTTTATTGTTTTTTGTTTGTTTCATTATATGCCTTGCACATTTCTTTTGTTGAGTTTATTCCTACCTGTTTTATAAATTTTTTTGTTACTGTGAATGGAAGCTTTATGTCATGTTTCTCAATTGGTTGTTACTGACCTCCAGAAAAAGCACTGGTTTTTGTATGTTGAACTCCTATTAAATTTATTTATTTATTAAATTTCCTTACTAAACTCCATTACTAGTTCTAATAAGTTAGCTGAATCTCTTGGCCTTTGGAGATAAACAGTTGTATCATCAGCAAATAATAACAGTTTTGTCCCTTATTTGTCTTTACATTGTCCCTTATTCCTCATTGCATTGGCTAGGACTACAATTTGAATAGTAAGAGGGATAGTTAGAACTTCTTTTATCTTCTTTTGTGATGTTCCAAATTTTACAAATTTACACCCTTCCCTACTTAATAAGAAACATCTCTTTTGGGATATAGAGCCAAGGAATGTATATCATTCAATAATATCCCCACATGCTTGAATTTACATAGAAAATGAGTAACATATAAAATAATATAATTTATAGGCTTTATCGTCATTATTATAAAATTTTAAAAGACTAAGTTTTACTGTTTAAACGGACTTTTCCAAAACTATAGCTATAACATGGACCTAGCAATTCCAAACAAGAAAGATCTTTTTTGTTTTCCTGTTTGAGATCTACATCTTAAAATATATCAAGCGAGCTTACACAATACCAGGGTTAACCAAGCCAGATTGGAGTGTATGTCTGAAAGGCTACAAAAATGCTAGTCTTGCACAGTTAATGATGACCCTGTAGCATGGGTTGTGAATAGCATTTGCTTCCTGTTAATAACAGCTTGCCATCTAAATAGAATAATGTAAAGTTTAATGAGCTCTGCTCTTAAAATAAATATTGCTTTTATTTTCAGTGAAATGGAAACCACTGGCTTTGTCTTTTATATTTCCAATTGCTACAAAAATAAATCTGATTAAAGGTACATCAAACAACCATGGTGCAGGTCTGATTCAGGATATACTCAGTCAGGCTGATCAATGAAGAACATACGTATCATTGTTAATCTGCAAAACATTTGGTGAATTTAGAATTGTCAGACCTGCCTGCCAAACTGCATAAATTTTATGGGTGTTTAATGTCAGAATACATAAAACTATGATGATTTTGGTATGCACACTCTATAGATAAGAACGAATTATTTACTTCTAGGAAAATACACTTTGTAAAGAGGAAAACATTTAGACTAAATGGTCACTTAGCAATATTTTCAATTAAAATGATATTGACTTTCAAATTAAAAAATGATTGAGATTATTCTCTGACCTCAACTAAACCATAAAGCAAGTGACTTTCATTCTGTTCAATTATCCTCTCTTGTTACCAAGAATTTTAGAAGCCCTATGTAACACTGCACAACTCCACGTCACTTCATACACTGTAAACATATATAAATGACTGGAAATATTGGATGGTATTTCAGTTAAATCTTTATGTAGAGATTTATTCCCAACTGCAAAGAAAAAAACTACATAAGAAATATTAATCATGGTTTTTTCTGGGTAATGGAATTATGGATGGCTCCATCTTCCAACTTTTTTGTATTTTCAAGATTATTTACAGTGAGCATATGTCATAGTGAAAGAAACTAGTATTTTTTAGAAGTCAATTTAAGGCGGTAGGAAATATATTTACTAAGTAAAGCTTCCCAAGGGTGGAAATTTTACATATGTTACTAAACTAGAAACAAATCTCGCATCCAAATCTTGTACTCCTTCTCAGGTCTCCTCTCTCCACCTGCCCCCAATCCCTGTGGGGTAAAACTTGACCACCAGGAAACAGGAGACAGGAGGGAACAAGTAGAGCAACTCCCCGGTGGGATCTTTACCAAGTATTTCCAAGGTGGTTGCAGCAATTTATGCCTCGACCAACAGGGAGTGCCTGCTGCTGTCTTTCGCATCTTCGCCTGCCTTTGGTCTGGTTGGCTGCAGCGACTATCAGATCAGCTTGTTTCTCTCTCTGCACCACCACCTGTGCCACCTTCTGCCACATATATACATACTCCTCACACCTATGTCACGGAGACTAGACCAGTTACACGAATGCAGAAGCAAAGACTCATTGCATTCATTTCCTTCTTTCAGATATCATTTAGTACCTACTGTGTGCTAGATGCGGGGGACAGACGATAAAGGGGCAAACAAGACAGTCACAACCCTCAAAAAGCCACCAATCAGTAAAGACAATGGTACCATGATCTTAACCTAAGTCTTTATCTACAAGGTGTGTGTGTGTATGTGTGTGTGTCTACTGAAGTCTTTACAGATGAAATATGATGTCTGGAATTTGCTTTAAAATCCTCTAGTGAGGGGACAGAGGAAATAGGTGGGGTATAAATGAAACAAGATCGGCCATATGTTGATAAATGTTCAAACTGTGTGATGAGTACATGAGAGTTCATTATACTATATCCTCTATTTCTGTATATGTTTGAAAACTGTAAAGTACTTTGCTAACACAAGAGAGCAGTAACAATTCGTATATCCTAATGATTCAATGCTAGAAAAGTGTTTTTTCTTTTAAGTTATTGAATGCCATGTTAATTTTCTCACATTTCTGATAATACCTTTGATGTGAAAATATTTATAGAGCATACATTTAAATTTCTGCCTCTAAGTGCTTTTACAATTTATGAAGTTCAAAAGAACATTTCTAGTCACATTGGCCCAACGCAGGCAGAAATTAACATTGAAAAATGGAGTCAGGATTGAGAAATCTTCAAAAAGTCTTGGTGATTGAGCTCCCAAGTAAACAGAACTTAATTTTATTTTGCACTTATTGATTGGAGAATTAAAATATGAAAGGGGATTTTAGAAAAAGCTCATTTCAACATCTGAACTCTGAAATGTCATCAACAATAATTATTCATTTTATCAAAGTATTTTTGCCTCAGCCTTCCTTGAGATAGCTGCTTCCACTTGGGCACTTAAAATAAATGACCCAAATTTGATTAACTCTATTGTTTTTAAGAACACAACCATTACATAGAATACCTGCAACTGCATTCTGAGCCAGAATCTCCCAAAAGATTGGAGAGTATTTTTGTTGTATTTTGTTTTACACTTTATTGAACTATGACCTACATAGGGAAAAGTGCACATAAATACACAAGTAATGAATATTCATAAGCTGAACATACATATGTAACCAGCACCTGGATCAAAAAACAGGTCATTTCTCCTTTGTGTCCCCTTCCAGTGACTACCTCCTCCCAAGAGAAACCACTATCCTGACTTCTAACACATAGATTAGTTTGGTCTGTTTTTTGTACTTTATATTGATGGAATTATACTGTCAGTAAGTTCTCTTCATGTCTAGCTTCTTTCACTCATTATGGTTGTAAGATTCATCCATGCTGTTTTGTGAAGTTGTAGATATCTCATTCTCATTGCTATTTTTGTATTGTATTGTCTAAATAGACCACAATGTGTTTATCTGATGGGCATTTGAGTTGTTTCCAGTTTGGGGCTATTATGAATAGTGCTGCTAAGAACATTCTTGTACATGTCATTTGGTGAACATACGTACGTATTTTTGTTGGGTATATAACTAGGAGTGGAACTGCTGAAGCTTGTGTGCTTATAGTCACTGTTAGCAGATAGAGCCAGAGTGACTCACGATTAACAGTGTCTGAGAGCTCTGCTTGCTCTACATGCTATCCAACGTTTGATATTTTCTGTCTTTAATTTTAGCCATTCTGCTTGGTTTTAATTTGTGTGTGGTTTTAATTTGTGTTTCATTCAAAACTAATGAAGTTGAGCACCTTTTCAAATGTTCGTTGGCCATCTAGATAGTCTCTTTTGTAAGGCATCTATTCAAGACTTTTGCCTATTTCCATCAGATTGCCACCTTTTTTTCTTGTTGATTTGTAGGAGTTCCTTATATATTCTGAACAAAAGTCTTTTGTTGGGCATATGTATTGCAAATTTCTTTCTGTGAGTTGTGTTTTAACTCCTTTTATGGTGCCTTTTGATGAACAGAGGTTTGTAATTTTAATATAGTCCAATTTAACAAATTCTTTCCATTATGGTATTTTCGTATTCTGTTTTAAAAAAAATTTTGCCTACCCAAAGTCATGAAGATGTTCTTCTATGTTTTTTTAAAAGCTTTATTATTTTACCTTTCATACTTATATCTACAGTCCATTTGGAACTGATTTTTGTGTAAGGTGTGTATGGGTCAAATTACATATATATATATATTTGCATAGTGATAGCCATTTGGCAAAGCACCGCTTATTGAAAAGACCACTCTTTCCCTACTCCCCTGCAAAGCCACCTTTGCCACAGAGCAGGTGTGTATGGGTAAGATTGAATCATTTTGAAAGATTAATGTGGGAGGTATTTTATTGGGGAGAGCCAGAAGGGAAGGTATTTATGCTCCAACACTTAGAAATGTTTTCAGAACGCACACTTCTTCCCATCTGCAACTCCTCATTACTCCTACCCACCATCAGTGCTCACAAACAAGATGATAGATGGATTCAAGAATTTTCATCCATCTCCCAGTGTAAACGCCTTTCCTGCGTTGGATGGAAAAATTATTGAATCCATCTTACCACAGAAATACAAAATAAATAAGCTTGAGTTAAAAACACACAGCAATAACAAGCAAACTTAAGCAAAAACCATTAAATACCTATCATTTGTGAGAGAAATAAAAGAAAAAAGTTCATATTATTAACAACCAACATAAATCACTTTTTCTGCAATAAGACAAAAATTCTCCTGTCTCCATCTGTCTTCATCATTTCTTAGTTTCTCTTGCTTTAAAATCTCCCCAGAGGAATAACAGGTACAAGAGTGGTAACAGCTACCATCAGTTTCAGTGAAAAGGATCCACTCAGGGAAAAGCGTGGAGGCGAGTGTGAGGAGCCGAAAGTGCAGAAGTTTATTTAGCTTCTTAATTTTGAAAGCCTAGGCTTAGCAACAACAGGGCTTGGTTTAAATCGTCCTCAGCCTCAGAAAGCTAGAGGGAAAATCATCAGTGATAGGTAATTGTCCAAAGCAGAACATTTAAAAAAGGATGGACAACATTTTCTGAGTGAAAGGTGATTCCTGATCAGTTTAGAATATTTCAAAGCAATTTACTCAAGTCTTAGCTTGGCATTTAATTGCTGAAAATTACTCTTTCTTCATCAAAATATATAATGGAGATTTATCACTCCATGGCTTGAGACCTGTTTTTTTTCTCTAATTGGAGTATGAAATGTCAAGATGAACCAATCTTGCATCATTATCTGCTGTGGGAGAGGAGTATAACTATGGAAGTTTAATGTCTAAGAAAGAAGAAACCCGGCTGGACACTACCATCCAGTCATCTAAATCAGCGCCATCCTTTAACAGATGAGAAACCAGAGCCCAAAAAGATGTGGGCTCGTCCAAGCTCACTCAGGGAGCTAATGAGAGAGCTAATGAGAGAGCTAATGGAGAGAGCTCCATTAGGAATGCAGTCCAGGCCTGCAATTCTCCTCCAACGTCTTCATTTTGTTGAGTGCATTTATACAGTTTTTATTCCCAGGGTGAGACAGTAGCAAATTGCTGGCATCAGGCAACAAAATCTCTTTTATGGAAATCTCTGTGTCTCAATTACCTATTACTGCCAAACCAATCACCACATACTTGATGGTATAAAACAGCAACAATCATTTATTATTATTATTATTATTATCATTATTAATCTCTCTCATGGTTTTAGGGACTCAGCTGTGAAGTTCTCAGTTGAAGGTCTCTCATACAGTTGCAGTAAGGTGGCAGCTGGGAAGAGAGTCCTCTTGAAGTCTTCCTCACTCACATGTCTAGTGAAGGACGCTGCTGTCCACAGGGTCCTCAGTGGGACCTGTCACCGAGAACATCTGCATAAGCTTCTCCATGCAGCCTGGACTTCCTCAGAGAATGGTGTCTGGGTTTCCAGAGCAAGTGTCCCCCAAAAATCCAGACAAAAATTGCGTCACCATTTATGACCCAGCTTCAGAAGTCATTTAGAGTCACTGTAGTCACAAGCACACCCAGACTTAAGAGGAGGGAACAGAGTCCCCATCTCTCCTTGGGAGGAGCAGAAGAAGAGCCTATGAGGTGAGAGATAGTATTGCAGCCATTTTGGAAATAGAACCAGCCACACTGTGAATAGAATGGAGGATATATCTCATCTTTGTCGCCAGTTCCTGACTCTGAGATTCAAAATACCTTAAAATTTCCTGTGATAAGTGTCTGTGTTATGCTAATGAGGTGACTCTTAGTAGGAACTTAGCTTCAGGATGGGGCTGGTCCTCAGAAAAACCAACCACATGATTGGAAGGCTGGAACTTTGGGCTAATCTGACCTCCTGGGAGGAGAGGGAGGCTGGAGATTGAGTTCAATCACATGCCAATGATTTAATCAATCATCTCAAATAATGAAACCCCAATAAAATCTTTGGACACTGAGTGTATTAGTCTGGGTTCTCCAGAGAAACAGAACCAATTAGAATTTTATATGTGTGTGTGTGTGTGTGTGTGTGTGTGTATTATATGTATCTTGTTTCTCTCTCTTTATAGATATCTCTCTTTATATAGAGAGCGCTTTTATTTCTATACATATAGATAGATGTTCTTTAAGGAATTGACTCATCTTGGCATGGAGACTGAGAAGTCCAAAATCTGCAGTTGGCAAGCTTGAGACGCAGGGGAGCTGATGATATAGTTCCAGTCCAAGCCCTACTTCGAGGGCAGGAGAAGACCAATGTCCCAGCTCAAAGACAGTCAGACAGAGAGACGGAATTCTTTATTATTCAGGCTTTTATTCTATTTAGGTCTTCAATGGATTGGATGAAGCTTATACACATTGGGGAGAGCAAACTGCTTTACTCGGTCTACTGATTCAAATGTTAATCTCACTCATAAATATCCTTAGGTACACACTCAGAAATAATGTTTAACCAAATATCTCAGCACCTCATGGCCCAGTTAAGTTGAAACATAAAATTAACCATTGCACTGAGGCTCTGTGGAGCTTCCTGGCTGGTGAATACATTGACATGCTGGGCAGAGGGGTGAGGAGGGGTGGGGGTAGGCGACTGCCTGAAGTCCACGAGGAGAGAGCATAGAAGCTCTGCCTTATCTCTGACCTTGCCCTATGCCTCTCTTCATTTATCAGATCTGTATTCTTTATAACAAAACTATAATTGTAAGTACAGCACTTTCCTGAGTTCTGCAAATCATTCTAGCAAATTATAAAACCTTGGAGGGCCATGGGACCCCAGAATTTGTAACCAGCTGTTTAGAAGTGCAGATAGCCTGGGGACCCCATTTGTGGCTGATGTCTGAAGTGGGGGCACTAATTTTGGGTAGTTAGTATCAGAATTGAATTGCAGGACACCCAGTGGGTGTCAAAGAATTGGTGTCAGACAGTCACACCCTCTGACATTGGTTCTTCTTCAGTTACCAAATTGCTTTTTATATTCATATTATTCTCACTTGTTTTACAGGGAAATTTTATATATGTGGTGCCCAGTCCACACTCTGGAGATAGCTTACAGGTATCAGAAAATGCTCAGATAGCTGTCTATTTTTATCTCCAAAACTCTCTTTTTTCCATTTTTTCCTCATGCCAGTGAACATTTGCAATTTCCACTTCAGAGGATTTCCTATCCTGTCTTAAGTTTTAAGAGTCATGAAGGCTGGGTATCACCTCTTTCTGACAGGTAAGAGTGTTCCGCTCTGATGGAGATAATTACAGCAACATCTTCAGAGCTCAGTCTTTGAATCTTTTCTCTTTTCTACCCACAATCTCTCCTTAGTTGATTTCACTGTATCAGGGCTTTAAGTACCATCTCTTTACTCCAAACTGGATGTCTCCTCTGAACCCTAGATTCTTACATTCAATTGCTGTGTCAACACGTTTCCTTTCATATCTAACACTCCTCCCAAACTTAACAGGTACAAAACTAAGCTCATAATGTTTTTCCCAAATCATGTACTTCCTACAGTCTTCCCAATCTCAGTTAGTAGCAGCTTCATCCTTCTAGTTGCCCAGGGGTCATCTTTGACTCTCTTTCTTTCATATCCCACATCTGAGCCATCAGCAAATCATAACAGCTCCATTTCTAAATATATTCCAAATTCAACTACTTCTCTCTATGTTCACTACCACCACTGGGTCCTCCCATCATTATTTCTTAATTAAATTATTGCAATGTCCTCCTAATTGGTCTCCTTGCATCTGCCCTTGCCCCCACCTCCACAGTCTATTCCAAAGACAGGAGTCAAAGAAATTCTGTTAAAAATAAGTTAAAAAATAAATAAGTTAGGTCATGTTACTTCTCAGCCCAGACTCTCCAATGGCACACCATTCCATTCAGGGTAAAAGCCAAAGGTCTTAGTAAAACATACAAGCCCTGTATGACCTGGCTCCACTTTCTCTCTGACTTCGTTTCCCATCTTCACCTCCTTATTCACTCGGTTACAACCACAATGATCGCCTTCCTGTTCCTCCAACGTACTAGGCACACTCCCACCTCAGGGTTACTCTACTAGCTCCTTTCTTTGCTTAGAACACCACTCCCCCAAATACCCACATGACTCACCCCTCACTTCATTCAAATCACTACTCAAAATTCTGCTTTCGAGTAAGCCTTTCACCGGCTACCTTATTTAAAATTTCAACTCTCCTCCTCCCCAGACATTCATACTCCCCAGTCCTGCTTGATTTTTCTCCTTAGCTTGTATAACTGTCTAACATACTATATATTTTATTTGTCTAATACTCAATTAGGAGCCAAACTAAATACCTTAAGCAACTTAGCAGTTTGGGGAGAGGGAAGATTCATAATAGCTAAGAAAGACTTCGTAGAACAGGAGGATTTGAGTTGACTTTTGAAGAAATGGATGAGGTTTGAACAGTCAGAGAGGAGAAAGAAGAGCATTCCATGTGAAAAAAGATATAAGCTATTTTCCATAGATTTAAGAAACAAAAAGTCTGATCACCTAATAAGGAGGGATTTGAGATGCAAAAAGTCTGATCTTTTAATAAGTAGGGCACTGCAGTACTTTTTGGGGAATCTCCTTCAACTACAAACACTTTTTTATATCTGTTTTCTCAAAGTTTATCCCAGTACTTGGCACAGAATAGAAATTCAAAAATCTTGGGTAGACTATTGGATAGATAAATGGATAGATGGATGAATGGATGGATCAAAGGATGAATGAGAGGGTAGATAATACAAACTCATGGATCCAACTACTTTCTGTTTAAACAACATTGGATTCTGATGCATTATAATTGTAAAGATAATGCTTCACCCAGGGGATCAAAAAACCTCCTACCTCCTGTCCAGCCCTTACTGCTTTTGTTACACAGCAATAACTAACTGATACAACGTCCCCTATAAGAGCTTCATCAAAGTCATTATAAAGGCTTATCCAAAAAATATCTGAGGAGATGATATATAAAGGTCTTCCAATTCATTAAGGGGCTTCTTCTAAAAAGGATTCCCAGTCCTGGATGCATATTTGGGTTACCTGGTAGCTTTAAAAATTCTGATATACGAGGAGTCTTCCAGAAAATTAAATTTGAATCTTTGAGGGTGGGATGCAGGCATTAATATTTTTCTAAAAGCTGCCCATGGGATGATTCTAATATGCAGCCAAGGTAGAGAAACAATGATCTAAAGTTTGGCTTAATTCCCATGCCTCCTCTACACAACATGGCTTATGCAGCTAAGCTTGATACTCATCATCTTCAAAGTTCAAGAAAATGAAACACAGAAGGTTTCTTAGTTTGAGAAGCCTCAAAAATCTCTTTATTGTCACACAGAGTAAGGCTTTAAGAGGGAGGCAAGTGAGCTCTACTAAGACCATCAGTCTAAAAAACCCTATTGTGAAATCCACACTAAATGTACCTCAGGAACTGAATTCTTATCACCTGCTTAAGACGCATCAAAGTTGGCACATCAAAAGTTTGCCATAATACTGATTTTATTTTCTCCTCTTCCTGATCTAATGATTCCCCCAAAATGTGTTGAGTTGCATTTTCCATCCACCCTCTTATCTTATCAGTGGGAAAAAGATTTGATATGTGAAGGTCAGAGTCCTGGAGGTGAAACTGGTAAACAGTTAGCCATTAATGATTAGGTAGCTAGTAACTAAAATTTTTTTTCTTTTTTGCAATGACTGATTATAGTTTTAGTTGTTCACCTGCCCATTGTTAACTGTCCTGCTTAGGCAATATGCTATCTGACTCCCACTAGGTTCCTACAGACAACATCTCCCTGGCACCTGGATCACTACGGTAATGGATGTTTGACCTATTTTTCAGGAATTAGAACCCCCTTGTCCAGTTCAGGCTGAGTGAGACCACCAACCCATCAACTGGGCCTGTGCAAATGCTCCACAAGTGACCTTTTAGACATCAAGGAGCTAAAACTCCACCCTCAGATCATGAGGCCACCGCCATTTTGTGAACATGTGTCCTGTGAAGAGGCATGAAGTTTGACTATGCTTCCACAGACCACTGATTACTTCACTTCTCACCTCCAATCATCTATCTCCACATTTCAGACCACCTTGCCCCTCTACCCCATAAATATCCCTGAGTCCCCATTTTTGAGGAGGCAGATTTGAGGCTCATTCTCCTACTCCCTCACTCAGCTGCCTTGTGATTAAACTCTCTCTCTCTGCTGCAATCTGTCATCTTGGTGATTCACTTTCTGGGTGACGGGCAAAAACGAACCTGGTTCAGTAACATGGGTACTTTGGGACTGACTTTTAAATTTGAACTCCAGGTTAAGTATTGGTTCTGATCTCTCAACCTAACACAGTCTTTTGGGAGAAAATATCCATTTTTAACAACTCTTCTGGCCATAAGACTATTGCTTAAATTTATCCCATATCCCAGTAGCAGCTGAACAAATTCATCTCTACTCTTGAGAGGAATTCTTGATTACAGCTCCACAATCCCAGATGTGCTTTGGAATTTGAAATTTTTGGAGAGTCGATAGGTAATGCAGGGCACACATGGCATATTTTATTATATCTCCGGAGAGGTCTAAAGCAGCATCCTGTAATAAACACATTTAAACCTCCGCAATGAAACATAAAAATGCACAGTGAGTGAGATAAATAGATATTATAAACAGTCTCATGTGAGTTCTGGTTTTGTCATTAAATTTAAGAGAAACTTGTAGCTTTCTGAGCTTTTTCTATTTGGGTATTATGGATAAGAGATTGTAGATTGCAAGTTACTGTAAAAAAGTAAAAGAGTAAACTTCAATTGGGAAAACCTGGAGGGAAATAAATGAACAACAGCAGTGGTATACACTGGAAAAGCTCATTTAACAGATTTCTTCCCATAAACCAGCTGGATGTGGGATGAAAATTGTCTATCCCCTCAGGGGCCAGGCTCGGAGCCCCAACCAGGAGACCTTGCAATAAGAAAGAGACTGATCAGGATTGGGAGATGGGTTTTAGGGAGAGATGGACAAGGGAAATAATAAAAAGCTCTGGGAGCACCTAGAAATGGCATCTTGTATGTGGGCTAATTATTTTCAATGATGATTCATCCTCCAAGCAGTTTACAGCTGGCTCCCTTTTCTTTCTTCCTTTCGTTTGATTCATCGACATCAATGCAGTTAGTGGTGGGTGGTTCAGGATGTCTTGGCCCACCCTTGGACAGACCCACTGTTCTTGTAGCTTTTTAGAAATCTCAGGCCTCTCTTCAGGGCTTTTGATTTTGCATCCAAAATCCTCAGGTCTTCTCTGCCCCTTGACTATTTTTCTTGGCAGGGAGGAGGGAGGGACCCCTCTGGTCTCTTCTTAGTATTTAATTGGATTTTGCTCAAGGAGCATTAGAGGTTAGGGAAAAAAAGATGGAAAATGGGAAGCTGGAGCGCTCCTTAAAGAGACATATGCTGCTTTTCTTTCTTAGCATATTCCTGAAGATTTTCCTTTTGGCATCGTCTTTTAAAGCATGGATCTAAGCTGAAATGTGTCAGATCAAAGATAGGCTAAAAATTCAGAAGCAAATCATTTCTTCCTTTCAAATTCTTTACTGAATGGAATAACCAAACACTTCAGAAGTGTAAGGCATTTTTAAACTAGCCTCAGGGATTTTTGCAATGTAAATTTTATCAATGCAAAGCATACCTACAGAAACGTGCATGAATCATAAGTAAACAGAAAGATGACTTATCACAAAGTTTACACACTCTGTAGCCAGTGCCCAGATCAAGACATAGAAAATGACCAGCACACAGAGATCCTTCCTGTCCATAGTGGCTGCACCAGTTTGCGTTCCCAGCAATATCCCCATTTTAGAGATGAGGAAACAGAGCCATAGACAGTCCTTGAAAATGCAAATTTAGAGAAAGACTGACAGTACAGCACAGGCTTATAATCATTATGCTGTGTGACCTCCAAATGTATTTTATAAGCATTTGATTTATGTGTGAATTTTTAGGAGCTTCCCTTGGCATAAAGAAATGATAACAAGCCCACCAGGTGAATAGGTTTAATAATAAATTTGGCATCTGGTCTTTGAAGTGTTAACTTTTGGGGATGCTGATATTTTGCTGGTAGTGATTAAACAAGGAAGAAGGTGACAATAGAGAATTGGTTTTGTTCTCAGGAAAGGTGGGCAGTGTGGTGTGGGTGCGTAAGCAGATGAATAAATGAGCTGACAATGTTGAATTTTACCTGAGGCCTGTGCTTCCACATAACAGCACAGTTAAGATACCCTCCCAACCTTTTGTTTTCCAAAATCCCACCACTTTTTTGTGTACCAGGAAATAACTTACTGCAAAGAACCACTCTCCCCCAAAGGACTTAGACAAGGCTGGCTGTCTATTCTTTCTCAGGACTCTTTATCAGATTTGCGGATAACTCTCTTGTTTACCTGTGCAGGCCAAACAACTTTTGCTCAAACTTACTGAAAGGCCAGAGGCACACCTTCCACTCCCTGTTCTTGTCTTATGAATGATTAGCTGAGATTAGAACTATTTGTCCCTCTGAATCTAGTTAGACACAGAGATAAACACTTCCTGTTCAGCTGACTGACCAAGACATCACCAGATTGCAAAATCTTCCAACTGTAAATCACCCCACTTATAACTTGTCTACTCCTCCCTATAAAAGCCTAAGGCAAACCACCCTCCTGAGACACTGTGACATATTTGCCCTATTTTATGGCCTGAATAAAATAAATTTCTTTACTTGTTCAGTTTTTGTCTTGGGCAGAGCTCATATTTTCCTGTCCTTTATTTAGGGTTTTTTTGTTTTTGTTTTTTGGGTTTTTTTTGGTGAGGAAGATTGGCCCTGAGCTAACATCTGTTGCCAATCTTCCTCTTTTTACTTGAGGAGGATTATCACTGAGCTAACATCTATGCCAATCCTCCTTCATTTCCATGTGGGATGCTGTCTCAGAATGGCTTGATGAGCAGTGCATAGGTCTGCATCTAGGATCCAAAACCATGAACCCCAGGCTGCAGTAGCAGAGCATGCGAACTTAACCACTACGCCACTGGGACAGACCCTGATTTCCTCTTTTTAATGACTCACGGTTGGTGGTTAACCTGGTAAAGATGAACCTTGCCTTATTACACCTGAGTTTTATAATATTAAGGGGAAGAAATAACTGTTTTTGAAGCCTGCAAGAATATCTTCTCTCTAATTTACTGTTGTCTTGCCCCAGGTTTGGAAACTCTAAAACATTACCATCTTCTCAAAGGCTCTCTGGGGTCCCAGTCATCACCCAGGCTCCAGCATCAGCCTATGTTAAGTCCATCCTTAGTAGGCTCAGCAGCCTCTGAGTTTCCTGCTAAAGTGCTGAGAATGTTTGAGAAGTGTGAGAATGTTTAAAGTGGAAATCCTCTAAATGTCTAAGTGTGTATGAGGTTGTAGAATTCATCTGAAAAGCACTGGAAGGCTTTGAACTAAGATATATAATACAGATGCTATTTCAATACTTTCATTTAATAATATAATTTTGTTCCTCTAGAAGCCAGCTTAACCTCTGAACACAAAAGATGTTATGGAAGAACTATGTATTTATCCAATTTTATTTGTCACAAGGAAGAAAAAGTGACCGTTTTTCTATACTAAAAGATGTGCCTTCTACAAAGTAGAATTCTAGAAGTAGTAGAGAAAGGAAGCTTTCATTTACTCTATCTTCTATTTTTGCCATTATAGAAGCAATCTTGAGATTAATAAAAACCCATCTGACCATCCTTCTTTGCATTGCGTCTGTGTTGTGGGTTCAACATTTAATGATTACAGAATAGAGAATAAATGAATAGAGAAGTCCTCATTAACAAAATGGTTTTTGGCCTGAACTTTTAAAACCTAACAACTGAATGTGCTATTTGGTGGTCTTTTCACGTAAAATGTAGAGTATATTTAATGAATTCAAATTAGAAACTTTTTTAGGTTCTCTTAAAATTAGGACTCAGGCATCAGCATAAACAGAAATATAAAAATCTATTAATTGCTATTTCTTTAAAACTCTTCAAAGCTATTGTTAGAATTCATATAACCAAAAGTGTCAATATCTATACGTTTATGACTGTAGAAGTTTATTATTCTGCTTATAGACTTTGTGGAAAGATCACCTGCCAACTTCTCAGGTGCTTTCACTGCCCACCACTGTTTTCAGTGAAATCTCAGTGAAATTTCTCTGAAATATCAAGTTTTATTTTCATGCCTGCGTTTTTTAATCTACCTCTAGAGAAGAGTTAGGTATAACCAACAACACTGAAGGCAACTAAAAGATTGCAGTAGATTTCAGAGGTAGCAAGAAACAACATCAAGTAAACTGTAGACATTTATGCCTATAGCAACAGGGTGGCTAGAGTTTGATCCTAAGCCAACTGAATTATTTCTGTAGTATGAATACACAGTTATGTTATTGCGATGTTATCTTAGCGTTTTCACAAAATAATCTCTTCACTCTGAATCAATGTGTAGGTTCTCAAAACCACTGTTGATCATTTTTTCTAAACTAATTATAAACTGAGTTAATCTAAGGCCAAAACAGCTCCAATTACTATCTCTTTTCCAACTTTATTGAGATATAACTGACATGTGACATTGTATAAGTTTAAGGCATACAACCTGATGATTTGATATACAAACATATTGTGAAATAATTACCACAATGAGGTTAGTTAACACCTCCATGACCTCACACACTTACATTTGTGGGTGTGTATGTAGTAAAAATATTTAAGAGCTACTCTCTCAGCAACTTTCAACTATATTATACAGTATTGTTAATTATAGTCACCATGTTTTACATTAGATCCCTAGGACTTGTTCATCTTATCACTGAACATTTGTATCTTTCAACTAACATTTCCCCATTTCCCCATCCACCAGTCCCTGGCAACCACCACTCTACTCTGTTTCTATGAGTTCAGCATTTTTAGATTTCACATATAAGTAAGACCATATAATATTTGTCTTCCTCTGTCTGACTTATTTCACCTAGCATAATGCCATTAAATTTCACCCATATCGTTGCAAATGGCAGGATTTCCTTCCTTTTGTGGCTAAATAATATTCCATTATACATAGACCTATATTTAACATTTTCTTATCCATTCAGCTCTTAATGGACACAGGTTATTTCTATGTCTTGGCAGTTGTCAAAAATACTGCAATGAACATGGGAGTACAGATAGCTCTCCAAGACAATGATTTCACTTCCTTCAGATATATACCCCGAAGTGGGATTGCTGGATCATATGGCAGGTTTATTTTTAATTTTCTGAGGAACCTCCGTACTGTTTTCCAGAGTGGCTGCACCAGTTTACATTCCTACCAACAGTGCACAAGCATTCCCTTTTCTTTTTTGTTTCCTGATCACTAATAACAGTTTTTTTCTTTTTTCTTGCAATTATTTTATTGAGGTCATAAAGGTTAATAACATTGTGTCATTTCAGATGTACATTATTGCTTCACAGTTTCTGTATAGACTGCATTGTGCTCACCACCAATAGTCTAAGTTTTAACCATCACCGTATATATGTGACCCTTTACCCCTTTCACCCATCCGCAACCCTCTTCCCCTCTGGTAACCACTAATCTGTTCTCTTTATCCATGTGTGTGCTTATCTTCCACATATGAGTGAAATCATGCAGTGTTTGTCTTTCTTTGCCTGACTTATTTCACTTAACATCATACCCTCAAGGTCCATCCATGTTGTTGCAAATGGGACAAGTTTGTCTTTTTTTATGGCTGAGTGGTATTCCATTGTGTATATATACCACATTTTCTTTATCCAGTTATCAGTCAATGGGCATTTGTGTTGCTTCCATGTTTTGGCTATTGTGAATAATGCTGCAGTGAACATAGGGGTGCATAAATCTCTTTGGATTGTCAATTTCAAGTTCTTTGGATAAATACCCAGTAGTTGGATAGCTGGGTCATATGGCATTTCTGTTTTTAGTCTTTTGAGAAATCTCCATACTATTTTCCCTAGTGGATGCACCAGTTTGCACTCCTACCAGCAGTGTATGTGGGTTCCTTTTTCTCCACATCCTCTCCAACATTTGTTATTTTTTGTCTTGGTAATTGTAGCCATTCTAAGAGGCGTAAGGTGATATGTCATTGTAGTTTGATTTGCATTCCCCTAATAATTAGTGATGTTGAACATCTTTTCATGTGCCCGTTGGCTGTATGTACGTATCCTTTGGAAAAATGTCTTTTCACATGCTCTGCTCATTTTTTGATCGAGTTTGTTTGTTTTGTTCGTTTGTTGTATATTTTGGAAATTAACCTCTTGTTGGATATATGATTTGCAAATATTTTCACCCAGTTGGTGGGTTGTCTTTTTGTTTTGTTCATGGTTTCCTTTGACTTGCAGAAGCTGTTTAGTCCGATGTAGTCTCATTTGTTTATTTTTTTCTTAAGACATTATTGAAAGAAATTGAAGATGACATAAAGAAATGGAAAGATATTCCACGTTCGTGGATTGGAAGAATAAACATAGTTAAAATGTCCATATTACCTAAAGCAATGTACAGATTTGATGCAATCCCTATTAGAATCCCAATGACATTCTTCATGGAAATAGAACAAAGAACCCTAAAATTTACATGGAACAACAGAAGATCCTGAATAGCCAAAGCAATCCTGAGAAAAAAGAACAAAGATGGAGGTATCACAATCCCTGACTTCAAAATATGCTACAAAACTATAGCAATTGAAACAGCGTGGTACTGGCACAAAAACAGACACACAGATTAATGGAATATAATTGAAAGCTCAGAAATAAAACCATACATCTATGGACAGCTAGTCTTCGACAAAGGAGCCAAGAGCATAGAATGGAGAAAGGAAAATCTCTTCAATAAATGGTGCTGGGAAAACTGGACAGTCACAAGCACAAGAATGAAAGTAGACTTTTATCTTACACCATATACAAAAATTAACTCAAAACGGTTAAAAAAGTTGAGTGTAAGACCTAAAGCCATAAAACTCCTAGGAGAAAACACAGGCAGTACACTCTTTGATATCAGTCTTAGCAGCATCTTTTCAAATATCATGTCACCACAGGCATGGGAAACAGAAGACAAAAAGGTTCCCTTTTCTCCACATCCTCACCAGCATTTGTTACTCTTGTCTTTTTGATAACAGCTACTCTTACAGACGTGAAGTGATATCTCATTGTGATTTGGATTTGCATTTCCATGATGATTGGCGATGTTGAGCATCTTTTCATGTATCTGTTGGCCATTTGTATATCTTCTTCAGCAAAATGTCTATTCAGGTCCTCTGTTCATTTTTAAATCAGATTATTTGGGGCTTTTTTGCTATTGAGTTGTATACGTTCCCTATAAATTTTGAATATTAGCTCTTGTTCAGATAGCTAGTTTACAAATATTTTCTCCCATTCCATAGGTTGCCTTTTCATTTTGTTGATTGTTTCTTTTGCTATGCAAAAGCTTTTTAGTTTATTGTACTCCCACTTGTGTATTTTTGCTGTTGTTGTTTGTTTTTTTGGTGTCATATCCAAAAAATTGTTGCCAGGACCCATATCAAGGAGATTTTTCCGTATGTTTTCATCTAGGAGTTTTACAGCTCCAGGTCTTATATTTAAGTATAATTGATTTCAAGTTAATTTTTGTAAATGGTCTAAGATAGAGGTCCAGTTTTGTTCTTTTGCTTGTGATTATCTGATTTTCCTAGCACCACTTGTTGAAGAGACTGTCTTTTCTCCATTGAGTGTTCTTGACTCCTTTGTCTGATATTAGTTGACTGTATATGGATGGGTTTATTTTTGGACTCTTGATTCTATTCCATTGGTCTATGTGTCTATTTTTATGCCAGTACCATACTGTTTTCCTTACTATAGCTTTGTAATAAATTTTGAAATCATGAAGTGTGATGCCTCCAGCTTTGTTCTTCTTTCTCAGGATTGCTTTGGCTATTTGGGGTCTTTTATGATTACATAGGAATTTTAGAATTGTCTTTTTCTATTTCTGTGAAAAATGCCATTGCAATTTTGATAGGGATTTCATTGAATCTATAGATGGGTTAGGGTAAAATAGACCCTTTCTCAATATCACTTCTTTCAATTCATGAACATGGGATACCCTTCCATTTATTCGTGTCTTCTTCAACTTCTTTCATCAAACTCCTATAATTTTCAGCATACAGATCTTTCACCTCCTTGGTTTAATTTATTCCTAAGTATTTTTTTTTGTTTTTGATGCTATTATAAATGGGATTGTTTTCTTTATTTCTTTTTCATATATTTCATTGCTAGTGTATAGAAGCACAACTAATTTCTGTACATTGATTTGGTATCACGCAAGTTTACTGAATTTGATTATTAGTTCTAATAGGTTTTTTTTTTTGGTGGAGTCTTTAGGATTTTCTATATATGAGATCAAATCATCTGCAAAAACAGACAATCTTACTTCTTCCTTCCTGATTTGGATGACTTTCATTTCTTTTTCTTGCCTAATTGCTCTAGCCAGGACTTCCAGTACTATGTTGAATTGGAGTGGTGAGAGTTGGCACCCTTATCTAGCTCCTGGTTTTAGAGTAAATGCTTTCATCCTTTCACCGTTGAGCATAATGTTAGCTGTGAGCTTGTCACAAATGGGCTTTATTATGTTGAGGTATGTTCCTTCTATACCCAAGTTTTTACCATGAAAGAATGTAGAATTTTGTCAAATACTTTTTCTGTATCTATTAAAGTGATCATATGATTTTTATCTTTCATTCTATTAATGTGAGGTATTACATTTATTGATTTTCGTACGTTCGTCCCATCCTTTCATCCCACAGAGAAATCCCACTTGATCGTGGTCTACGATCCTTTTAATGTGCTATTGAATTCAGTTTCATAGTATTTCATTGAGAAATTTTGCATCTATATTCATCATGGATATTGGCCTGTAGTTTTCTTTTCTTATAGTCTCCTTATCTGACTTTGATATCAGAGTAATGCTGGCTTTGTGAAATGTGTTTGGATGTGTTCTCTCCTCTTCAATTTTTGGAAGTTTGAGAATTGGCACTAATTGTTCTTTAAATATTTGGTAGAATTCACTATATGGTCTTGAGGTTTTCTTTGTTGGGGGGTTTTTGATTACTGAGTCAATCTCCTTACTTGTTATTGGTCTGTTCAGATTTTCTATTTCTTCATGATTCAGTCTTGGTAGGTTGTGTATTTTTAGAACTTTATCAATTTCTTGCAGGTTATTCAGATTTTTGGAGTATAATTGTTCATAGTAGTCTCTTATGATCTTTGGTATTTCTGTGTTATCAGTTTCAATGTCTCTCTTTCATTTCTGATTTTATTGATTGAGTCTTCTCTTTTTTTTCTTAGTCTAGCTAAAAGTTTGTCAATTTTGTCTCTTCAAGAAATCAGCTCTTAGTTTTGTCGATCTTTTTCTATTGTTTTTCTGGCCTCTATTTAATTCCTTTCTGCCTTGATCTTTTATATTTCCTTCCTTCTGCTAACTTTGGGCTTAGTCTTTTTCTAGTTTCTTGAGGTATAAAGTTAGATTGTTTATTTGAAATATTTCTTTTTTCTTGATATAGGCATTTATCTCTACAAACTTCCATCTTAGAACTGCATTTGCTGCATCCATAAGTTTCAGTATGTTGCGTTTCCATTTTCATTTGTTTCAAGATATTTTTTTATTTCAGTTTTGATTTCTTCTTGACCCATTGGTTGTTTAGGAGTGTGTTGTTTAATTTCTACATATTTGTGAATTTTCCTACTGTTATTGATTTCTAGTTTCATACCACTGTGTTTGGAAAAGATACTTGGAATAATTTCATTCTTTTTAAATTCACTAAGACTTGTCTTGTGACCTAACACATGATCTATCCTGGAGAATGTCCCATGTGTGCTTGAGAAGAATGTGTATGCTGCTGCTGCTGGTGAGAAAGTTCTGTATACATCCGTTAGGTACATTTGGTCTAAAGTATAGTTTGAGTCCAATGTTTTCTTGTTGATTTTCTGTCTGGATGGTTTATCTGTTGGTGAAAGTGGGGTATTGAAGACCCCTACTATTATTGTATTGTGGTCTGTGTCTCCCTTCAGATCTGTTATTATCTGCTTAATATATTTAGGTGCGTAATATATTTGGCTACATATATATTTGCAATTGTTATATCTTCTTGATGAGTTGATCCTTTTATCATTATATGACCCTCTTTGTCCTCTTGTAACAGCTTTTAACTTAAAGTCTATTTTGTCTAATCTAAGTATAGTTACCTGTGGTCTCTTTTAGTTTCCATTTGCATGCAATATCTTTTTCCACCCCTTCATGTTAAGCCTATGTGTGTCCTTAAAACTGAAGTGAATCTCTTGTAGGCAGCATGTAATAGTGTCTTATTTTTTAAAAATCCATTCAGCCACTTTATGTGTTTTGATTAGAGAATTTCATCCATTTATATTTAATTAATTAATTAATTATTTTTGAGGAAGATTAGCCCTGAGCTAACATCTGCTGCCAGTTCTCCTCTTTTTGCTGAGGAAGACTGTCCTTGAGCTAACACCCATGCCCAGCTTCCTCTACTTTATATGTGGGACAGCTGCCACAGCATGGCTTGCCAAGCAGTGCCTTGTCTGCACCTGGGATCCAAACTGGTGAGCCCTGGGCTGCCAAAGCAGAACGTGCAAACTTAACCACTGCACCACAGGGCCGGCCCCCATCCATTTATATTTAAAGTAATTATTGATAGTAAGCATTTACAGCATCATCTTATTAATTATTTTCTGGCTGTTTTGTAGTTTTCTTGTTCTTTTCTCCCTCTGTTGCTGTCTTCCGTTGTGAAGTGATGATTTTCTGAGGTGATACGCTTTGTTTTCCTTGTTTTTATCTTTTGTGTGTCTACTGCAAATTTTTGGTTTGTGGTTACCATGAGAGTTACATAAAACATCTTATAGGTATAATAGTCTATTGTATGCGGATTACAACTTAACTTCAATTGCATACAAAAACTCTAGTCTTTTAATCTCCCTCAACAATTTTGTTTCTGATGTCACATTTTCCTGTTTTTATATTGTGTATCCACTAACAAATTATTGTAGCTATAGTTATTTTTAATACTTTTGTCTTTTAACCATTTTAAAAATATGCCATGATTTATTTACCCACTTAACATTAAATATTTCCTAATTGTTTTCTGTAGTTGTTTCAGTATACATATAATTTACGTACATCAGTATATAAGCATTGTTGCTGTTCCACATCCTTACCAACATTTGGTATTGTCAGACTTTTCCTTTTTTCCAATTTTATGAATATGCTATTTGTTAATTTAATTAAACTTTTTGTATAAGTTTAAATTTAAAACAACTAAATATATACATTTCGAGCTAAATCACAGTTCATTTATATATTAGGCAGAGCAGGGATCAGCAAACATTTTCCTAAGAGGCCAGATAGTAAATACTGTAGGCTTTGTAGACCATAAGGTCTCTGTTGCAACTACTCAAGTCAGCCATGGTAACACAAAAGCAGCCATAAAAAATATGTAAACTAATAGACATGGCAATGTTCCCATAAAACTTTATGTATGAAATCAGAGGCCTACAGCTAAGTCATAGTTTGACAACACTTGAGTTAGAGTAAGTAATGCCAATTGCTAAAATAAATTATCTGCAAATCTCAATGACTTCATATAAGAAAGATTTATTTCTCATTTACATACAATTTAATGTAGAATTTTATGATTGATTATTCAGTTTACTTGGAGGTTCTCCTTCAAGCAGTAAATCAGGCATCCATGCTTCTTTCATGTTGTGTTCTTCAACATGTGGCCTGCATGGTTGCCACAGAAGATAAAGGAGAACATAGAGGATTGTGCAGCTTGCTTTATGGCCAATCAATCTAATAATCACTTCCAGTCATATTCCACTTGTCAGAACCCAGACACATGACTCCAACCTAAGGTTAAAGGAGGCTGGAAAATGTAGTTGTCACACTTGTCATGAAAAGGGAACAAGATTCATAAGCGTCTAGCCAGTCTTTACTACAATATGGTAGAGCTGAATATATTATTCAGCAAATATATGTATTTCAGAAAGAGCATCATAACTTTCAGATTTGTCACCTGAAGAACTTGAAAACTATTGAGATAGGTCTTTCTTTATAAAATTGTCACTCCTGTGGGGCTCTATAAATGTTATTCTATCATTTTAAACCAAAAGATAATTTTCTTGACCAAAAAGACAGAAGCAAATTAGATGACTGAAGCCTAAATATAAATGAATATCTTCCTTCAGTAAATATCTTTATTCTTCCCCACATTCCAGCTCAAGAACAGGATTTCTGGAATAAAGTTGAAACAAATACTTTTCTTCCACTACAGGCTTATTGGCTTGGTTTCTTACTTTTCTTTTTGATTATTTAACTCAAGCGTCACATATGCCATCTAAATTACAGCAAATGCCAAATGATTTGCTTCCAAGTTCCTGTGGCTTTTAAGACATTTATATTAGTCTAAAATGAAATGTTCAGGATGGTCATCTGTTGAGGTAGCTCTCTGGGGGTGATGTGGTCTTTGGGATTAGGATTATCAGAGTATATTATTTTTCACCAAAGCTAATTTCTCCAAACTTGTTTGTTTTCCAAGTTTCTATCTACAATTCTCTAGTTTTATTTCATATTGACCACAGGAATCTACTTCTTTGTAAAGTAGAAGCGTAAAAGACTATATAAACTATTTTATAGTTTACATAAAACTTTATGCTATGCTTTACAATGAAATGAATATCACTAACTTGGAGGCCAAAGCAAAGGCCTTTCTGACAACCATTAAATCATTCATTTCTAGCATCATGAAATAAATGTAAGTGAATCAAATGGATATTTGATGGGAATAACAAAAAGAGGATCAAATATTTAGAATGACAACAGTATTATTATTGAAATATGGGCTTTTTTTGTTTCTAATAATCACTCATGCTATTTATTATAAGATGTTGCTGGTTATAATAATGTGGCTAGGGGAATGTAACAGTGGAGATTGTGATGCTGTATTTGATGATATGTAGGGATATCCAAAGGAGGTAAATATTATCCTTGTTTTATTGAAGATGAAACCAAGGTCCAGCATCCCATCTATCATCACATGGTTAAAACCAGTAGAGACAAGACTCAAATGCAAATCTTTCATTTAAATTGTTAGTAACTCTTTTTTTCTGTACCAGAGCTCCTCCATTAGAATAGCACTCAGTGCCAGCAGACCATATATGATTTATGGCATCATACCTTATATTGGCTTTGTTGTGGGTGGTTTTACATATTCCCAGAATGTTATAAAATTCGATTCTTCACATAGCAATTTCATACTCTGTTTCCCTTTACAGAATCTCTGCCCGTAAATATTGTTATTGTTGATTCAGGCTTCCTATAGTCTGGGAAGAAGAGTTATGTTTTATTAGATTAGAAGTGAGAAATGAACTATTGATCAAACAAAGCAAAATGAAACATTACTTGAGGGAGTGAAAAGTATATGGGGCTTCCTGAAAGATGGATTAGGCCTCTTTGCTAACATTCTAAACATATAAGTACAGAAAACAGACTCAGCAAGTGTATCATGGAAACTATTCATGGACTAGATAGAAAAATATTAACTCACAGAAAGCTCACAGCATTGCTTCTTGTGGTCAGAGCATCCATGTGCTTCAGTTTTTAGAAGAGATATCACTATTATAATTATTTAATCTCTCTAGAACTAGTTTTCTCATCTGCAGAATAGAAACAACAAAGTTTCTTCTCTTGAGGTTGTAAAGGTCAAATGAAATGATAGCTGTTAATATTGATTTTTGCACAATTCCCAGTTCCAACTCTGGCCGGGCGCAATCTTCTTGAGTGTGAATAAGGGGCACTGGCTGCTGCACTTGCTGTGATCCTAAACCAGCCTTCTCAGGAGTGAAGAATAAGCCTGTCATTGCTCAGTTTAAGATGCTTTCCATGTAGCAATGCTGATATGAAAACAGTCAAGACCATGTGGGTTTTTCATCACTTCTTTTATTATAGACTGACATTGACCAAGGTCAGGGAGAAAAATATCGCTTGGGCCCAGTAGCTCCCAAACAAATAGGTTCAATTTAACCCTTTTACAAGTAACTTGAGTATTTTCCTGTCAATTTCATCCTTTGTGACCTAAATCCCAAGGTGGACTTACGGAGGCCGCTGCTAGTTCCACCTCTAATTACTATTTACTTCATTTGGGTATGGTTTTTCTCATTATAAGATGGGGGAGGGCAGGTCCTCATCAACGCAACCCCAAGTGGGTATGTATTCAGGCTCTGTGGGACTCCTTGCCCCACTGGGTCACATTCCAACTGTAGTCTTGGCTCAATTCACTTACGTGATTTGACAAATGTAAATAATTTGCACCTTTCTTCTCTTCATTTTGTTTACTTCTCCACAAAGTCTTGGTGACCTGAATACATTCCCCTGGGTTCATCGACATCATACATTCCATTTCTACAAGTGACCTCAATACCTTTGGTAGAATAACCCCCCCAACAGATCTACACAGGCTCCTCACACTGAAAAGGCCATGAATAAACATGAGATTCTCTATAAACCTGATATTGCCATTGTTAGCTCTGTGTTGCTCATTTCAAACCTAAAACATAATAGTTGTCCAGACAGTAGTTAGGACTACATTTTGTCTTTCTTGTCTCCAGGTTTTTGCTCCTGTTCCTCTGCCTCTTCCAATGTCTTCCACTCTTCCCCGAAAAGGTTTAAATTCTACCAACTCTGGTATTGAAACTTGCTTATAAACATTTCCTTAAACTCTCACACCTGGAGTCATTATTCACTGGCATTTATCGTTTGTAGAATACATTTATTGATTTGCTCAAGAACTGCTTTGCAATATTTTTTTATTTGCTCTGTTTACCACATATCTATCTTTCATACTGTTTAGTTTCATGCTAATGTCACTTCTCTCCACTCAGAATTTTAACTCCTTGAGAACAAGAACTGTTGAATGTACTTCTAAGTAATCCCACCTTACTCCATCCAATGTCTTCATTTAAGAGGCACTCCTGGAATGATTGCTTGGATTTTTCGTTTTAAACATATGCCTCCTACATTTTTTCAAAGGAAATTCAATTGAGCTGGTGCTTCTTTAACCATTTCCAACTCTTACTATGAGGTTTTTTTTTTAATTTAAGATTTACTTTTTTACGAGAAAAATTAACAGATCAAAGTTGTTATCAGGGTGGTAGTGATGATGGTGGTACATGGCAGACCTTCCACAAGTTGGGAATAATTATTGCCAATGTTCAATGAGCACTTCCTATGTATCATGCTGTAGTAGTATAAAAAAAAAATACATTTGGTCTTTGTCCCCAGTTCCTGGCACAGAGCTTTAAAAATCCTTGGAATTTCCTCAGTGATAGGAGTATCTTTTGCTATTTATAATGAGTTTCCGTCCTACCTGAGTTTATGCTAATGAGTCTAAGACAGCCCCCTTAGATAGCTTCAGGATGAGGGCTGGTGGCCAGAAAAACCAGCCATGCGATTGGAGGGTTGGAATTTTCAGCTCCATCCCTCAATCACTGAGGAGGGAGAAGGGCTGGAGATTGAGTTCAACCATGCGACTAATGATTTAATCAATCATGCCTATGCAATGAAACCGCAAGTAAAACTCTGAAACACAGGCTCAGAAAGCTTCCTGGTCGGTGAACATGATCTACTGGTAGGCTTGTGGACCCTGATTCCATGGAGACAGAAGCTCAGGACCCTCCCAGAACTTGCAACCCTATGTTTTTTTTTAATCTGGCTGTTCATTGGTACCCTTTCTAATAAAATGGTAATTTTAAATACAGTCATGCACCACATAATGATGTGTCGGTCAACAACAGTTCACGTAATCCCATAAGATTAGTACCATATAGCCTAGGTGTGTAGTAGGCTATACCATCTAGGTTTGTGTAAGTATACTCTCTGATGTTCACATGACAAAATTGCCTAGCCAAGCATTTCTCAGAACATATCCCCTTTCTTTAAGAGACACGTGGCTATATAGTGTCTTCCTGAGTTCTTTAAATTATTGAACCTGAGAGGGTGTGAGAAGCCCTGAATTTGTAGCTTGCCTGGTAGAAGTGTAGGAGCTTGGGGACGTCCAGAACTTGCAGCTGGCTTCTGTAAGGGGAACAGCCTTGTGTAACTGAGTCCCTAACCCCTGGGATCTGTGCTAATTCCAGGTAGTTAATGTCAGAATTGAATTGAATTGTAGGACACTCAGCTCATGTTAGAAAGTTGGTGTCAGAAGGTACATGTCCTGGGCTAAGCAGTTTCTGTGTATTACCTCATCTCATGCTCACAGTACACCCATGAGGTATGTGTGGTTAGCATTATCCTTTTATGCAAATTAAGATATTGAAACACCCAGAGAGTGACTTCTCCATGACCAGAGGCCTGAATTCTTGACATCAAAGTTCAATGATCTGAGTCATTATGTTATACTCTTCCCAAGTCTGCCAAGTCTCGTAAACTAAAGATAACCCACTTGGCAGTGGGAGAGAGTGGAGAAATCCCACGAGGAAGCAAAAGTCTATTTGACAAATCTTTTGCTCATCTCTAAATCCTTCTGGCTCCACCTCTTACCCCACCTACTTCCACAGTGTCCAGTTCAGGACATGCCTTGACCAGCTTGGGGGGGATATATGTAATTTACTGAGATATGTTTCATAAAAGTCTTTAGAAGTCTTACAGGGGCAAACATTAATTTCCACATAGTGGTGACTCACTTGGCAACAAATTCCTGCATTGTTTCTCTCCCTTCCTGTGATGTCTTCCCCCATCCCACACTCCTGCTCCCTTGGATTATTTCCCAAATGAACTACCTACATTCTCACAGGCTCTGCTTTCCGAGGAAACCAGGTGAAAACAAAATACTAATTTCAGTCAGAAGGATGTTGATGACATCTTCATGACAAAACGGCACAGAGGTAAATGGGCTTTCACTGAATTTGATGTTCTGTACAACGCTGATTTGTGGTGAAACAGAATATGTTAAAACTAGTTCAAAGTATTTTACATCATGGAGTTTTTTTTTAAAGGGATGACCTTGAACTAATAACATCAGAAATGAGGAATGGTACGGCAATTGAAAAATTTATATCAATCAAAGTGTTCATTAGAATTTATGGAAAATTAGGAGCTGGTTCCATGGCCGAGTGGTTAAGTTTGCACGCTCTGCTGCAGCAGCCCAGGGTTCGGATCCTGGGCTCAGACATGGTACCGCTCGTCAGGCCACGTTGAGGCGGCATCCCACATCCCACAACCGGAAGGACATGCCACTAAGATATACAACTGTGTATGGGGGTGGGGGGTTGGGGAGATAAAGCAGAAAAAAAAAGAATTTATGGAAAATTAATATTAAGAGATTTCAGAGTAGATAAGATATCCTTTTATGTGAGTTTAAAGTGTATTCTATCTGAGGGATTTAGAGTAAAAACCTTTGATAAATTATCTGGCTAAAGAAGACCATATAATAGTGATGTTTGCATCCTCACCATGTGGTACCTGGCACATAACAGTTAACAAATGTGTGTTGAATGAACAGAATCTTAAAATTGGTGATCAGATGTTGTAGAGGGTTGAATTGTGGCCAAAAAATCATATGTCCACATTCTAACCCTGGGTACACATGAGTGTGACCTTATGGAAAAAGGATCTCTGTGAGTGTAGTTAAGTGAGGGATCTCGAGAGGAGATCTTCCTGGATTAACAGGATGGGCCCTAAATCCAGTGACAAAAGTCCTTATAAGAAAAAGATGAGAAACAGACACAGAGGGGAAGGCCACGTGAAGATGGAGGCAGAGACTGGACTTATGTTGCTGCAAACCAAGGAAGACTTGGAGCTGTCAGGAACTGGAAGAGGCAAGAAGGGCTTCTCTTCTGGAGCTTTTGGAGGAACTGTGACTCTGGATACCTTGATTTCAGACTTCTGGCCTCCAGCACTGTGAGAGACTACATTCCTGTTGTTTTAAGCCACCGAGTTTGTGGTAATTTCTTATGGCAGCCCCAGGAAACTAATACAGAGGTATTAAAATTAAAAACAAAATGTCAAAAGCTAACGGAACACAAAATATGGATTCAACTATAAAACCATTCAAATATTTATTGAGCATCAACTCTGTGCCAGGCACTTCTCTACAAAAACGTCAGTAAACAAAACAGATAGAGACCCTCACACTCATGAAGCTTACATTCTAGCAATATTCTGGTCAGAGAAGCCAGTTTATTTGAAACTCCTTTACCCTTAACCAAGGTATGTGTGTGTCTGTACCCATCAGAACCAATTATTAAAACACAGCTAGTGGTGAAGTCATCACTCAGAGAATGAAGATTGTATAACAACTTGGGAAGAACCTACTCTTCATGGATGCAAGCTCTAGATTTCCAGATAGAAGATATTATTTTTTAACAAGGATAATGGAAGGGAGACATTCTGGATTTTATGATCTTCAGATTTCCCTTCAGCTAATGGGATAGATTGGGATTGTGTCTTAGCTGCAATGGAATGTTGACCTTCTGTGAATAAGCACAAGGGATTCTGCTAAAATGGAACAGCATTCCAGTATGGAAAAATAAATAAATCAAAGAAATTTTTCTCAAATTTGTTTTTTCTACAATACTTTTAAAAATATAATGTTTCTTAAACTTTTGACAGGTGCCTTTGATTATCTGCCAGAGAGGACTAGCTGACAAGTGACAAATGAGCTTATAACAAACCGATATTAAGGGGTAGGTTTGGTTCAAAAGCTTGTGTGTGTGCGCGCATGTGTATTTGGATTTGTATACTTGTGATTGTGATAGTCCACTGCCTTTCATACTGTCTAAATTTACTTAAATTTAATGATCTCAATCAATGTAAACTTAAAATAACCAAACATAATTTTGTGCTAAAGTATTATTTATATGATTGGAACAAAACCTACCAATTTTTCATCATATTCTGCAGACAGCACTTTGGTTTCCAACTCCATTTCCAATTGTTCTAATACTACAACAGTTCTAAGTCCTGCTGGGTTAGCATCGATCAGCAGGCAGAACAAAGCTCTAAAATGCTGGAAAGACAAAGCATAATGAGAGAAACCAAATCTATGAGACTAATAGTCCAGTGCTCACGGATGAATCAGAAAACTTCTTTACATTTCAATATGTCAGTATTGTACATAAATGTGTTTACTTTATATGAATTCAACTTGGCAAACACACACACACACACACACACACACATCCCCTTTTAAATTGACACCTGCCATTCTACTAACAGAGGGTGAGCCACGTGGTCAGTGTGAGTGGGAATCTTTGTTCTCTCCAGCTTCCTAAGTCACTGAATGCCTCGTGTTTGTATGTGTGTGTGTCTGTGTGTGTGTTTCTATGTGGCTGAGTTGAACGTAGTTCTTGTGTTTAAAGGTACATAATTTTTCATACAAGTCCCCTGACTCCAAGCCAACTACTGTCATTGGCCTTTAATCAGGCCTTTAACTGTGTTAAATTTCTTGAAAGGGATGCAGACTATCTTTAGGGGTAATTTGAGGGGTTTTTCAAAAGTAAATTGACGCTGGAATGTCTGTCTCATATAGAATCTAAACTCAAAAAGAAAGAGAATCAGTTGAACAGTATATTGAACAAAGCCAAGAATATGAAAAAAAAAACTGTAGCCCTAGCGAACAGCTTGCCTGCAGTCTCTTGAGAGATCCTGAGCCAGAACCACCCAGCTAAGCTACTTTAGGAGAAACTCTGAGAAAATAAATGTTCGTTGTTTTAAGCTGCTAAATGTTGGGGTAATTTGTTGTGCAGCAATAGATTAATAAAACAGATGTCATAGACTTGAAGAAGAAAATGTAGGGTCTTTTTCTTTGAATACTTTGAAATAGAGAGGGGAGAGAGATATGCAAAACGCAACTATGAAACAATACAGGAAGTGTCATAATCAGGGCAGGTCACTAAGAAGCTGAATAACATTCAGGAGCAAAAGCAGGATATTTCATTCTAGATCACTTTAAGACTACATACAGTCCACTAGACAAAGCCTTATCTGCCCCCTACAAAAAAGTTCCCTACTTGAAGTCCAAGGCAATGAAAGGAAGAATTGGGGAAGGGAGAAAGGGCAGAGAAGCACAAAGGAGGGCCGCTGCCTTTTATTGATCACCTACTATGTCCTGTGTCCTCTAGATATATGATCTTCGATCTTCACACCAACTGTATTAGGTAGGTATAATTTTCTTTATCTCATATATGGACACCTGAGGCCCAGTAAGTGGTCGAGCTAAGATTTGGACACATGGGCTCCTGTCTCCAAAGGATTATTTTTGTGCTATGGCACCAGACTGTTCTCCCTTGCCCCTCAAATTCTCATGATGCCCAGTGGAATATCGAGGCATGAAAGCCTTTCCTTTTGGAGTATTTTACAGCATTTGGCAAAGTTGATCACTAAGATTATGCTGAAGGTCTGACTCTCTGGCCTGTAGTACACAGCGACTTGAATTTCCGACTAGTCAACTGCCATCAGACACCTGTTACAATTTCATAGGGATCGGGCAAATATTCCAGGAAGGAGGAGGAATTAGGAAGTGAGTCAAAATAACTTAACCAATAGGTTATCTTCTCCTCAGTTCCCTGACTTTACAGACAAACACTACTTTCCAATCTTATCTAATTCTCCAAATGGAAATGGTTTCCAACTGCCATCTGTACCTTGAGAGTTACAATTATGTCCAAAATTTAAAATGCTTTGAGTAATTATGACTAAGCACAAGACATTTCTCTTCCAAGAAAAAAATATTCTCTCTTCAAGAACATAAACTTCAGCATCACTGTTATTGCTAATGATCCATAATTCTGTGAAATTAGACTTATAAAACTGAGCTGAAAGGGAAATGATTATTACCAGATGAGAAATGGTTAGAAGTTGGCACAGATAATTGTATATCCAGAGTGGAGCACCATCTACTTCTATACCTTGAGAGGTACCGAAAAGGTTACCCTGCCAATGATTGCTTCATTTTTTGGTTAATTAGAGTCACTTCTTGGCTGTTTCTGCAAGGCTTAACCCAAAATGTGCGTGGGTAAGATTACATGATCAGAAAACAAAACAACAACAGAGACCCAGGGACTTCCAGTATGAGCAAGTCTGCATAAGTCTCTTTCTTCTTCATTTCCTGAAAACTATACAAAATCTGCAAGGAGAATGAAAAACACTCTTCGTAGATTCTATCTTCCATGAAAGTAGAGCAAATATAGTCCATAGACTGTAAAATAAATGAACTAACAGAAGGGGAAGCAGCTGAAAAGAGAAAGAGAAGAAAAAAAGCAAGAGATTAGTGAAAGGACTCAGAAAAAAACAGATCTCAGAAAGAACTGTAAGAATACACTTGCTGAAGGTGATGGGTTCACCCCGAAGTGACTACGGATAATATAGAATGTTACAACTTACAAAAATTGGTGTGAGGCAGATAGGAGTTAGAATAGATATGCTGATTGTCTCCTCTATAATAACTCTGATCATTAAAAGCTGACCAATCAAGTTATAGATATAACACATTTTTAACAGTACAAGGATAACAATAAGAAAGGTAATATTATTGATTTAAATAGAGCAAGGGAATGGGGAAGAAAGAGGCAATTATTTTTGCTATTTCTTGTTGCAGAGGACTGTTACGCATTGACTAAATGCATCAGTAAGAGTAATTACCAGAACAAAACTGCAAACCTTCCTAAAACTCGGAACTACACACAGAGAGCAAGCCAAAGGAAACACACTATGTAGAAGTCTTTAAACGTATATAAAAAGAAAATGTGAAACAATATGACAGAACAGAGAAAAGACATCTATGCCGTCTAAGTAAATATAAGTGGGTTAAAAGAAGAATAATTTTAGATTAGATTGGATTATAAAGCAAATGCAAACTCTGTGTCATATATAAGGGATACACCCAACAAAGTGATGCAGGATGGTCAAAAATAGAAGGATGAGTAAAACTCTACTAAGAAAAGGCGTATTTAAAAAACCACAGAAATTATAATCATAATATAAGAAAAGGTATAATTCAGTCCAAAAAGCAGTGGGTACTTTGTAGTTTTGAAGGGTGCAATGCATATAAAAATACACCAGTTAAGAATATCTATGTATCAACATTGCAACAAAAATCACAAAGCAGAAATTATAGAAGATAAAAAGAGAAATAGAAGCACTCTGGTAGAAGACGTCGAATCAACTCTTTTAGTCTATAGTAGTTTGAGCAGATGAAAAATACAAAAGGATATGGAAGGGCTAAATAACCTAACTTTAAAGTAGAATCAATTGATATATATCAAACCATACCCTGAAAATAGAGCACATGTATTCTTTCCAGCTGCCCATGAAAACTGACCACAATGAAAAAAATTAGGGCATAAAAAAATCTCAATAAACACAAAAAGTAGAGATACTTGAAAAATTTGATTCAGTGAATGAAATGTTTCTTGAGCACCTATCATGTTTTATTTTGGGTTCTCCTATAAAACAGGTCCTCAGACAAGGTTTTGAGTGTCACTTGGGAGGTGAAGGTCTTGAGATTATTTAGGAGGTGGAAGACAGACAAGTTGGGAATTACGTAAGTGAAATGAGGGAAGGGAACGGAGCCAGTGATATGTGGCTTACCAAGCCAGCTGCTGATGAGGATGACTGGAGCTTGATTCTGCTGGGGAAACTCTGAAAGCTATTGTAGAATACGTCAGGGTTATCCTACAACAGGGTCAAAGGAACTGCGACATTTCCACATCAACTGGCAAAGGGGGTTCCAGAGGACAGTGAAAGCCCTTGGGGAAAAAGATACAGATGCTGGCTGTTGAAACTTAGGCTGGTGAGCCCTGAACTATTAAGAGTAGGGGAATACAGGTGGGACACCAGCAGCATCTGATCTTCAGTGTGTTCAAGTACAGCATTCAATAAAGGAGGAAAGCTAAACTCAGAATGGACGAGTATTTCTGGGCACACAAGTTGGACTGAGCAGAAGTATGAAATCAGAGGTTTTTTCCAAAGCTCCCTTGTCTTGTTTTCTATTTTTTTGTTCTTTCCCTACAGGCTTTCCTGACAGGAGTCCCCTCTGCCAGTGGGTGTATAAATGCCCCAGTTCCTTCCGCTAGGCTAGACCGTGCAGATCTTCAATACTCAGTCTTGTCCTGAATACCTAGAGCGCTTTGTTAGAATAGTTTGCACCGTCTTTCTTCATTCAGGTAGCACTGGATGTAGAGGTAAGATTGGTTCCCATTCTAGGCTTGTTCCTCTGTTTTTCCTTGTCATTTGTCCCTGCTGTTTTTGAAGATATTTGCATTGATTTTGTAATGTGGCTGGTAGGTGCCGGGAGGGACTTAACTGGAAAGGGACTGTGGACAATTCGATAATGTGGAAAATATAACACAAGGGGTAAAATGTAAAATATTTAGTACACAACATGGTTTGTGCATCACCCAGTTATCACGGACTCTTGACTGAAAGTCAGCTCTCCATTCTGTGCCGGGGTTAACCCTTTGGTAGCTGATTCTGGTGCTTCAAGGGAGAGAGGCTCGGATGACTGGGATGACCTGAGGATTACCTAAGGGGTTCACAGCCATGGCTAGTTGCCAATTAGTACTTAAATATTATAATACTTTAACAAATTGTGAGTACTTGCTGAAACTCAGCCCTGAGTCTAACCCAGATAAATTTTGTCAATATTTACTTCTTTGAATTGGGTTTAAGATGGCATTTTGCCTATACCTGCTTTGCAGATGGGGACCGAGGAGTCTACAAAATCTCTCAAATGTCTGTAATTCACCCTGGTTGTGACCTAGTGATTGTAGTATGACCTCTAAAGAGGCAACATGAACTGGATTAGTCTACACTGATATCTTAAAACCCTCACTCCAAAACCATTTCCAAAAAACAATCAGTTGCGTGAGTTTATGCATCTACTTTTGTATATAAGGTTATCAAGGCAAAGTTACAAGCTACTTTTTTCTTGAAAGTGTGATCCCCTGATGCTGGCCACATATAACAAATTCCTGAAGGAAAACACCAGGATATGGATGAGCTCAATACCAAAATCTGGGTTGAGTTTTTTTAATCAAAAGGAAGTAATTTGGAATGCTGAGGACTTGAAAGGGTCATAAGCTTTCTTCTTAGAAATAAAGAATTTGGTATTTCTTGGCTTTCAATATGTGTAATCGATTCCAAAGGAGATTCTGAGAATCTGTAATGCTGTCAAGCAGACTTCATTGTACAGAGTGGCTGTAATGCACATAATTTCCAGCTACATATGCATTTAAATCACTTCTGATATGCCTTTTCCTTGAAGAAGTTTCCCTGATTTCACTCTCATGCTTTTTTGTTAATATTGTTGCAAGGAAAAACTATTATCCAAGACTTGGAAGTAAGGAAAAAAAAGATTGTGTCATCTTTGTTTCAATGCCCTCTTCCTAGATCAAAGGTTGGGAAGTGTTTTTTTTTTCTGTAAAGGGCCAGACAGTAAATATTTCAGACTGTAAACCATCCAGTCTCTGTTGCAACTATTCAATGCTGCAGCAAAAGCAGCCGTATACAATACACAAGCAAATGGCTGTGGCAGTGTTCCAATAAAACTTTATTTACAAAAACAAGTGGTGAATTAGGCCCAGCTGTAGAGTCACACGATATAGGTTCATTTGATTTACCATTTACTGTTGATTTAGGGCTCAGACAATTTACAGCTTTGTGAAGCTGGATGTTCCTTTAGTGGAAACTTATAAGATATAAATGCAAATGCGAAAGATATATTATGCAAATAATTTTTGTCCAGGAGGAATGTAAGTGATACCTCATAGTGACACAAATGATTCTTTCTGCGTGTAGAAAAGTTAACTCCAAATGCTGCGGTCTTATTGCTGGCAGTTCAATAAGCAGTTTTGCATCTAATTTAGTGATTTAGCACAGCATTCTTCCTTTCTTTAATTGACTATATAATCATTGGCTCCTTGTATCCCCATGTTGAGCCAACTTTGCCATTTTGCTGCTTCTCCCATTAATGAGTTAATAAAATTTTGATTTCTGCCCGCTAGGATTTTATATGAGAACTGTGTTATGTTAAACACTTTCAAAATTATACTTTGGCTATCATTCTGTTAAGATATTTACCTGGATTAGATCTTAAGCTCTTGTCCTTCCATTTTACGAACAGGGAGGGAAAGGGAAAAGTGTTCCCTTTGACTTCAAAAACTAACTCAAGACGCTAAAATAATCTAACCAAGAGCTGAAGATGAGTAAAACCAGCTGAATGTGATAAGGAAGCCTCGGGTGCCTTGGACAGAGTAAGCATTTATCCTAAATGCCAGGACATGGCTTCAAGTTTGGCACTAGGAGAAAGTGTAGGCGACCAGAATGGGCCACTCCAAAATACACCTCTTTGGCATAAGTGTTATTCAGAGCTGATTATTTTAAGAAACAGCAGACACAGAAGTTCTGAAAACAGAGTAGAAGTTACTTTTTTGTAAGGAAAATTTACACTTATAAAAGAAATCTCTATTTGTAAAGGTGTCTCCCTCTCTGTACCAGGAAGAGAAGGATGACTCGAAATCACAGGAATCTCTTATCAATCGAGAAGGCACAGACTTAAATCCGCAGGACGAACCTTACCCGTCTTCACCGTACTTTTCCCGATCACCATTCCATCACTTCCCTCCCCCACACCCTTCCTCCTGTGCTGTAGCCAAAAGTGGTATTTAGGCTTAAGTTCTACTCACCTCTTTGAGTTACTGATCCCTGAGTTTCTTCCATGTATATACAACATGTACATGTTAATAAACTTTTGTTCGTTTTTCTCTTGTTAATCTGTCTCTGTTACAGGGGCCCCAGTGAAGAATGTAGAAGAGTAGATGAAAAAGATTTTTTTCCTCTTTTACAAAAGCATATGGCATGTGTTTCTGATCGGATAATGTGCACAGGGAAAACCTCTTGCTTCATTTTCTATTTTTTGGCAACATTTGGCAGGTAATATACTCACTGGAAGTTGTCGGCATACTTCTCTGATGCTATCTTTGCTTTCATACATGAAAATGAAACAGAATTAAAGTAACTTTTCAGTGTAAGCTAAAACTATTCACTAAATATATCCCCCCCACCTCCTAAACAACCCTCTGGGGATTTTGAGAATTCCTATTCTTTGTTTCCCTTTTGGCTCACAGCAATGACTGTGCCTGCTTTCAGGAGAGGTTGAACCTGTAAAGGACAACTGAGTTCATGCTAATCAGCAGGCAGTGGCAAAATGAAATGGATTTTCTTTCACGTTAGACCAGATAGTATACTGCCAAGCTGAAAAATATTCTGTTTCATTTTGGATTCATGGTTTTTTTTCCTTTCTTCTCTGCGATACTTGAAAGTCAAACTGAACGTCAGAGAGAAAAATGTCATGCAGATCATAACTCGGTTCCCCTGGGTTCACTGGAAATGTACACAGCTGACTCTTGACTGAGATATGGAGAGGTCAGTTCAGCTCTGCTGGTCCCCAGCCACCCCCTGCTGTTTCTCACTCCAAAAGAGTAATTCACTTTATTGTGTCCACTTGAAACTCAGGTAAGACTAATATTCAGCTGGGCTCCTAGCAGCTTGAAGACAGTTTATGAAAGTATTAAAGGATAATTATTTTAGAAAAGATAAGCTCATGACTCTCATACATATATAAAATGGGCACATGTCAAAGATTTTATTTAACTTGTTAATTAATGAGAAAACCAGTAAGATGTTACAACCAGTTCAAAGGAGAATCCAAAGAGAATATACATATGTAGGCTACCAGAAACGTTGCAATGAATTTGAATGTGCTTAATTGGTGCCAAAATGGCTTCTTCCACAGAGAGGGAGGGAAATTAAGAACTTCCTCTGAATTCATTTGCATCTCATTTCATTTGCAAAACTATTTGCATCTCTTTCAGTTGTCTACAATTTACAGATTTGAAAAAAACACCAATACAATGGCAGGTGTAAAGACCCCAGAGAATCAGATAATCTGGAGGGGTACGCTAGACAATGCCTAGCTTTCCACTGAAAACATCCAGTAATTTTTTTTGGTGTATTTCAGTCCTTCGCGATTTTTTCCTACAAAAGAAAACCTGACTAACGTGGTGTTTGTATCTCTAGGGTTATATAAAACAGAAAAGGCAATAGTGTTCTCCTCCAGCATCTGTTTGCTAAAAACAATCAAAATAGGCCAACAGATGGAGAGAAAAGCAAATACTTGAAAGCTGGAGAAATCAAATGGAAGGAAAAGCAAACTTTAAAATACCCTTGGTTTAATCAATGTCTTTACAGCATGTTGCTTTGTGCTTCACATTGTGGAAAATTTTCAGAGAAACGTACTCAATGGATGAGCTATCTTTTAAGCTACCCTGTTTTCATTTCACAACCTTTTTAACATTTTGTAAAGTCAGGAAAAGCATCGTGAATTTTGGAACCTTGAATCAAAAGCCTTGGAGAACAATGTGAAAGTATTATGACAATGTATTTGGAAGAATGAGGAGACGCTGCAGGGCGTTCTCTTTACAACCCGTTTTACACATCTCTTTCCTGCCCCCAAAGTTCCATTCCTCGTGGCTGTTCCTGTCGCTCTTTCTTTCTTACGCTGCAAAAGTCTTCAGTTGTGCCCGCTCTTCTTCTTACTTCCCTCAACTTTTCTCTTTTTGTTTTTATTAAGAGCAATTTCATCTCTCAACTTCAAGTCTCCTCTCCTTCCACTGCGCCTCTCAGCACAACGCCCTGCTTGATGGACAAACCAAGCAAGTACTGTGTCCTTTATCCTTTGAAGGGAACAGAGAGGCTTATCACAAGGACTTGGAATTTGATAAGTTCTTCCACATTATACTTTACTTTAAACATAAAGATTAAATATCTTTGCTATATACCTTGGAATATAAATAACTGCCACATGATAATTTTAAGTGGGTACATCATGATAATGATTTTCATTAGACTTCTGTAAAAAAGGGATTCCTAAGCTTTTTCCAAATGTCTGCCAGGTTCCTCCCAACACTCCCAAAATTCAGGCAGGCAAAAGGACAGCATTAGCTTGCTAGGGCTGCCGTAACAAAGTACCCCTGATTGGATGGCTTAAACAACAGAAATTTATTTTCTGACAATTCTAGAGGCTAGAAGACCAAGATCAAGGTGTCGGCAGAGTTGGATTCTTCTAAGGCTTCTCTCCTTGGCTTGCAAATGGCCATCTTCTCTCTCTGTCTTCACCTGGTCTTTCCTCTGTGCATGTTTGTATCCTAATCTCCTCTTCTTGGTCACATTGGATGGGGGCCTACCTTAATGACCTCCTAACTTAATCACCTCTTTAAAGATCCTATCTCCAAATACAGCCACATTCTGAGGTATTAGGGATTAAGATTTCAACATGTGAATTTTGGGGGATATAATTCATCCCATAACAAGGACTGTCCTTTTCATTTTGGTAGAGGAAGAATGTCAGATGTGCAGGGATTAAGCGACCTCTGAGCAATCTGCCAGGGAACACAGCCAGCATCTCTGACTGATAACCTGTACTACGGATTTAAGTCATTCTTAGAAGAAAGAGCTGTTAGAGTGCAGGTTTCTTGGAGCTTCAGAGTTGGCATTATGGAACAAGCTAGAAGAAAGCACTGCTTTTATTTTCGTCTTTAATTTAAAGATATAAATGTTGGACATATGCCAACCTTATAAATATTCTTGAGAGTATCCTGTTTAGCTATTTCCATAGTTGATCTAAACATTCATACAATCATCATAAATATTTTTTGACAACATTATTAAGATACAATTTACCAACCATAAAGTTCACTAGTCAGAAGCATACAATTATCATAAGTACTTACATATGCACTTATGTGGGAAACTATTCTTCACTCTTTATGTAGATTAATTATAATCTCTATGATAACTCTATAAAGTAGACATCATTTGCATTATAGATGAAGACATGAGGCTTAAAGATGTAAATAACTTTCTCAGATTCACCCAGCTAATAAGTAGAAGAGCTAGTCATTCAAACCCTGGTCTGTGTGGGTCTAAAACCCGGGCCCTGTTCACCTCACCACTCTGCCTCTCCTTCCCCATTTTTCCATTGGTAATATGTCCTCATTATATGGAAATCAAAGTGCACAGCTAAACAAAAGGAAAATAAAAATTACTTATAATCTCACTACTCAGAGTCAACGACCTGTAATCATTTGGGCGCATACCCTTACGGTTGTTTTCTCATTCATGTTATCAAGTGCATGTGACTTTATACATGTAAACTCAATTGTATAAGAAATGTCACATTTCTTATTTTATTCGAATAAAATTACCTGTTTATTGATCTTCATACTACCAGGTTTTCAGGAGATCTTTGTAAATATTGGAATGCCTGCCTTTCCTTGGAGTCAAGGAGAAAAATAGGAGACACGCATGGCTATGAAAGTGGGGGGAGACATTTGGTTTTCAACCCAGCATGGCGGCCTGCGTCATTAATGCCCAGTGGTTCAGGTGGGGTGGGACTCTACTGCTTCAGGGCCCAGAGGAGCACAGAGCATCTTGTCCTGGCTGGAAGGCTCAGTGGTAGTTTGAGCTTCCCTCTGAGGTCTTGCCATCACCTAAGGATACTGTGAGGCATGAGGCCTGGGTCCTCCAGCTCACTGTGCACCTGCCTTTCCCTTAAAGAACACTTCCCTTTATCTGCCTGTCAATCTCTTTCTCTTGCAATTCCTTTGCTCATAGTATAATCTCTTTTGCTCAAGTTTAAAAAAAAAGTTGGGAAGGGAAATGTTTACAGTTAACTTTTTGGAAAAAAGTGCGAATAAAGGACTTGGCTATTGAAAATTTTTTTGTGTGTTTATTTATTGTGATTATTATTTACAAAATCAGGATCACATTCTACCTGCTATTTTTATCAAATGACAACCTTTACATTCTTTAATTGGATTTCTTTTCTTATTGTTGAGTTTTAAGAATTCTTTGTATATTTTGAACACAAGTCCTTTATCTGATATGTTTTGCAATTATTTTCTCCCTTTTTGTCTTTCATTTTCTTAACAGTGTCTTTTGCAAAGCAGAAGTTTTAAATTTTAATAAAGTCCAAAATATCAATTTTTCCCTTCATAGATTCTGCTTTCGGTATTGCATCTAAAAGCTCATCGCTCAACTGAAGGTCTTGTAGATTTTCTCCAATAGTTTCTTCTGGAGGTTTTATAGTTTTGTACTTTACATTTGGGTCTATGATTCATTTCGAGTTAATTTTTGTGAAAAGTGTGAGGTCATATCTAGGTTCTAGTAGCATTTATTGAAAAAACTGTCCTTTTTCCATTGAATTGCCCTTGAGTCTTTGTCAAAGATAGATGACTGTGTTTGTCGGGGTCTATTTCCGAGCTCTATTCTGTCCCGTCGATCTATATGTCTATTTTTTTGCCGCCGCCACGCTGTCTCGATTACCACAGCTTTAGAACAAGTCTTCAAATCAGGTAGCTTAAGCCCTCCAACTCTGTTCCTCTTTTTCAGTATTGTGGTAGTTACTCTGGGTCTCTTGCTTTTCAATATCCACATTAGAGTTAGTTTCTTCATATGTATGAAATAGTTGTTGGGATTTTGTTTGGGATTGCCTTGAATCTATAGATAAAGTTGGGAAGAACTGACATCTCTGGCCAAGATTATCAACCACTGACCGATGAGAGTTGGTTGAGAAATGCTCAAGCTTTCCCATTCCTCACGTGGGACATCTCTGGGCATGTTTTACAGTGTCTCCCAGAGGTCCCCAGCAGGATCAAGCATGAGTTGCTCACTGTGGCAATGTCTCAGAAAGATACGCTTTGTTGGCTGTCATCTCTCCCTTGCTCGCTTCCCCATTTTCCAACCAATGTTTCCTGTAATCACCTCCCAAATAAACTACTTGACCTTGAAACCTCAGCTTCTGGTTTGTTTCAGGGGCAATCTAAACTAATACAGACCTGTGACAACGCTGGTACTAAAAGGTAGGCTCAAGTAGGACAATTCCATTTTCTAAACTGTACGCAGTTTCCAAAATAGGACCAGGCCTAATCAATATAGATAGAAAACTCATAGTCATATAACTTAATGCCTACCCCTGGGCGCTCAAATTTATTCTTTAGTTTAAGAGGTAGAAAGTAAGTGCCCTTCTCAAACCTGCAATTTCTCCAGAAGGAAAAAAGGATAAAAATGAAACACATTTAATTCAACAAGCTTGCATGTGCATTAAAAACGATCTCGAAATAGCTAAAATGGTAAAAGATGTGTTGCTCTTTTAAAGTCAGAAGATCTGGATTTGCCTCAGGCAGCTTTTAGCTTCTAGGGTTTTATGGATCACTAGTTTTAGGTTAGAAAATTAGAATTGCAAAGGCATGCTGTGGTTTCAGTTTCTGCCATTCTCTCATAATTTTGTAGTACAAGGGTTTTGGTGGCGGGGTGGAGATCAGCCTTGGGGGAGGGGAAATTAGGGAGGAAGGAATGAAAGGTACCAAGAGAACTGGTCCAATAGATAGTCTTTATTTTTAACAGCCTTCGGAGCAAGCCATACATGCTGAGCACTGCTGAAGCCTCAGACATTTGTTGGGGGGAAATCCTCTGGGAATGCTCTCCTTGAGAGGAGAAAATGGCTTTATAAAGAAATGATGCAAACACTGTACTTTGCCCTGCCAAAGGCTTTTCTCTTTATTTGCAATTGCAAAATGAAATATCCATGACACCAAAGCCTCAGTCAGCTGCAAAAACAGTATGTTGTAATCTGATATTTATTTTTGTTGAAATGGAGCTGCAGCCCAGCCATTCCAGATTCTGCAGCCTTGCAAAGCACCCAGAGAGCCTTTGCTGACCTTGGAGGAGTGCAGAAGGCTAATGAAACCTCACTTTTGCAATTTAATTTTTCCTCAAGAAGCCAAGTCAGAGCTAGATGAGTTTCTATTCAGCCTTTGGAGGGAAAAACAAAAATGAATTAAATAAATTTATCAGACAGCCTTTAGAAAATGGAATATCAGCCCTTTGTTATGATGTAATGTCAGCCAACACTTGCTTCCCTTTCCCTGGGAGGAATTGGACTGGATCATGAAAGAAGCACCTCATGTCCCAGCCCAAACACTCAAACGAGTTAAATCTAGTCTCTGGAGAGACCTGACATCACAAAGGGAAATTGTGTTCAGGTCTTCTAATCTGTGAAAACATTACCTCAACATTGCTAAACTCGGTCGCTACCACTCTCTCTCTCTTTCCCTGTATCATCAAACTTCATGGAAGACGAATTTTTGCTCCAAATATTTGCTTACCATCAAATATTTCCTTAATTCGAGGATCATAGAACACTTGAATGATGCTGTTCTTTTGAAGGTCACCAGTGACCTCGTCTTCTCCCATTCAGTAAGTATATTTCAGTCCCAATGGATTCTACCACTGGACACCACCTACCGAATTCTTCCATTCTGAAGCCTTGTGTTTTCTTGCCTTTTGTTGACATGGTGCTGGAAGATTCTTCTCTCTTTTTTTGTGCACACTCTTGGCCCTTCCTTGTAGTCATTCTCCAAGGTTTTTTCTTCCAACCACCCATTCCTTATATTCATTCTCTCAACAAGCATCCATTCACAAATTTTCGGCCATCATTCCCTGACGGCTGGAGCCTCAGCAGCAATCTTGAACAACGAAGTATCCTTGAGGATGGAATTCCCCAGTGGAGGACGCTGAAGCAGGACATTAGAAGGAACTTGGCTCCCTGATGACTGTGTTGGAGCCGCCATATCTCCTCTGCTCTGCCTACCTCCTGATTTCTTCTACATACGAGAATGGACTCTGTGTATTTAAGCCATTGTTATTTGAGATTTTCTGTTATATGCAACAGACTCTAATTTAGATAATAAAAATGGGTATAGTAATGCCTTGCTTACAAAGTCAGTGTAAGGTTTACGTGATATAGATATAGGTCATGTGCCTAGCTCAATGCCAGGCATAGTCTATATGGTCAAAATATTATAGATATTGTTGTTATAAACTCTATGCCTACATTTCCAACTTCATGATGCACCGGACCACAGAACATCAACTACGTCCAAAACAAATCCCTCCCCAAACCAACTCCTCCTCCTAATTGCCTTATTCTTTGGTTTATGACATGACCAATCCCTTGTTGTTAATCAAGGTTTTAGTTCTCCTCATTCCATCCCTCCTAATATTGAATCAATTGCGAAATCCTATTGATCTGGTTCCTTCAAATTTCCTCCAGTGAATTCCTTCATTTGTATATTTCCCCGGCAAACTCCCTAGTTGAAACTTTCATTGTCATCTACTCAAACTGTTGCAATAGTCAACTCAGTGGTTTTCCCACTTCCTGTGGATCTTCCTACTCCAAGTTATCCTATGGAAACCCTGAGATGAATCTTCCAAAAGCACTGTTCTAATATTGTTACTCTTCTGATTAAAAATCTGAGTGGCTTGTCACTGCCCAATGAATTAGACACACACTCCTCAGCCTGGACCTTGAGACCCCAACCTATCTTCTCACCCTCATCTCTGTCTCCCTTCATGCTAATCAATCTAGATGGTTTGATTTGCTTTCTTTTTTCTTAATTCTGTTGCTTGGCTCATGTTTTGCTCACCCACAGTGTCTTCTTCCTACTCCATTCCCTACATTTCAATATCTTAACTAACTTTCAAAGCTTCATGGAAATCCTGTTATTCCTGGAAGTCCTCCTTTGAAAACAGATGTGATTTTTCTCTTTGCTCGAAGCACTTGGTATCTCTCTTATGGCGCCTGTGCTCTATTGCTTTACAGCAGTGGTTCTCAAATTTTAGGGAGCATCATAAACATCTGGGAGAACAGTGAAAACACAGATTGCTGGGCCCGACTCCCAGAGATCCTGATTGAGAAGGGCTGGGGTGAGGCCTGAGAATCTGCATTTCCAACAAAGACCTGGGTGATGCTGATGCTGCTGGTCTGTGGATCACACGTTGAGAACTCCTTTCTAGTTATTTGGATCTCAGTGTCCCTCTACGTTGTAAACTTCTTGAGATCAGGCAATATGGCTTATTCTAAACGTTTTCTTCAGTGAGTCTCCCAGCACACACCAGATATTTAATAAGCATTTATTAAAAAGGAATTGAGTAGAACCAGAGGCTGAATTTCTGCTTTTGAAGTTGGCACTGACTCTTTGGGGTTGTGTTTAATTGTTGGTTTCCATCAGCCAGGAAAAATGCATCTGGTGCTTTCGCTGAGCATGTTGCCAAATTCTTCTTGGTCTTCGCTGTTTTTCTTGGTCTGGGGAAGCGAGCTCATAGCATGTGCTCGGAGGAATGTGAGGTATTGAAGGCAACGACATGACATGAATTCAGGGAAAGCAGTAGTTGAGGGACTCCCGCAAAGGAATAGGATGACAAAGTTCAACATTTGGGAAATTAAGTATGAAGGTTGCCATGGTGAGGTAACAACAGATTTCAAATCTCTAATTGTACCTGGAGAGAGGCATGTTAGAGTCCCCTCCACGTAATTTTGTTCCCTCTTAGGCTTTTAGTGCTTCAGAAGAGAGCTGCTTTGAATTTGTGTTGTGCTTATAATTACTCTTATTATTATTCTCAGGATGTTCTTTAGAACCAACATGATTTGTAGGAAAGAAAATTAATTGTAGCTTTTCTTGGTTTGGAAATGTGGGCAACTGGGTATTCTGGCAAATTCATGTCCTTTTTTCCTCCTGTGTGTAGATAACAGACTGACGTTCAGCTTCTGCCTGTCTACCCAGCTATCCAGTAGGGCATTTTTGCAGGCAGGTGAGAGGAAATTTTGCATATGGAAAGTGTTTTTGAAATGAGAAGGAAGTAAAGAGCAAGTCAGCCAAAGAAACAAAAACATTGCGGTCATCCCCCAAAGACCTTTGTTCTTAGCTTTTAATATTTCCTGTCATACTTCTCACGAAATAAATTCTGCAGAAATAATGAAGGATAGATGGAGACCATTGCCAGAAAGGATGTATATCAAATATGGATATTTTTTATTTTTAAGAGGCAATTTAATTATATCCAGATGGGACATTAAAAAAGTCACATCGATGCATCATCATTTTTCAGCAGCGGCACAGATGGTACCTTTCCATTTGCACGGCGTGCCAATGGAGGCAGTGTGTTCGGCTGTCTGCCCCACCCGCATCATAAGTCCAAGTTTACGTGTAAGAGGACATATTGGTTGAGTTAGCTCAGAGACCCTTGGGAAACTGCATTGCCTGGGGCCCAAATATTACTATTTTATAATATTTCCTTCTTCAAGGAAGCAGATGGGATTGCCAGACCGTGACTTTCATCTACTGTTCTTGAATAAGGCGCCCCCAGGCTTCCTGCCCCTTCCCAGAGACAGGCCACAGATCTACAGTGATGGAGAGACGCACGCAACAGCTGTAGACCTTCTGTTGAAAGCTCTTGTTTATTTAAACATTCTGTTTCCTTGCTATTTGTGTTTCTAGAAATTAGAGAGATGCTTATCCCTTCTTGTCCCGATAAGGTTAAAAATTACAATTGGTGTCATCAGGAGCCCACAATTTATGTCCGGAGTAAAAAAATCCAAAAACGTAGAGTGAAAATACACCACCAGCACCATCACATCACCACCAGCACCATCATCACCCCCAGCTACCTGTTGGAATGGTTTGCCTGAGGATAGTAGCAGAAATTCTGCTTCCTCCAGGGAAATTACTATGGTCTTCTGGGGGCAACATACCAGCTCGGGGGCCCCAAAAGAATCCCACTCAGGGAAGGTCCCAGGTGACTAATAATTGATAACTTTAAGGATTTATAATAATTAACTTATAATAGAACTAAAAGGAGAATGAAATTGTTTGCAGTCTAGCTCATGCTGTCTTGTAATTTCTGCTTCACTGTGATAAAACAAAACTAGCCAGGGAGAAGAGAATCCCTAATTTTGCCATACCCTTGGGCTCTAAGGCATTTCACAGTCTAGCATTTATTTATCACTTTAATTCTTGGCTTCCTAAGCTTGCTGATTTCACCGACAATGATAGGCACTTATTTTCAACCCTTCAGAAGTATGTTAACCTCTGTTGTCTCCTGTCCTTGGCTGTTAATGTAGAGCTGCCAGTCCTTTGAAAAGCGCTGTCTTCCCGTTCTTCAGCCCTTCCTGTATCCACGCCCTTCGCCATGTGGCTTTGCAGCCTCCCCCATCAAGAGGTTGAGCCTATTTCCCTGCCCTTTGATTCCGATTTCATCCATGTGACTTGCTCTGGCCAATGGGATATTAGCAGATGTGACTCAAGCAGAGGCTCGAGAAACAGCTTACTCGTTTCCATTGTGGTTTGTGTCTCTGTCTAGTCCATGAGCACGTGCCCAAGCTATCCTTCCAGAGAATGAGTGATATATGGAGCAAAGCTGAGTTGTTACGTTTGTCCCAGGTAAGGACAATCTAGATCAAATAACAGCCAACTGACTTCCGCACCAATCCTTCACCTTTCAATCCGTTGTCCAATTCTGTTTTTACCTCCAATGTAATTTTGAAGTTTCCCCACTTCTCCTCATCTTCACCGTCACCGCCCTAGTCTGAACCACCTACACCACCTTTCACTTGCACTTTGCAATGGCCTCTTAGGTGGGGCCCCTGCTTTCCCTCACGCTTCCCTGTAAGCCTGTTCCCACTCAGTAGCCAAAGGATATTTTAAAAACCTAAATCAGACGGTGCTAGTCCCCGGGATAAACCCTTTCATGGGTTCCTTGCCCTTAGAATAAAATCCAATCTGTTAACATGGTTCTCAAGGTTCGCATACTGTGCTTCCTCACCCAGGCTTATAAAAGGCTGTACCATCCTCTTACTGGCCTCCTATTCCCCTGGTCTGTTCTTTTTTATCCTCAAGGAAGCCAAGCCCCTTCCCATCTTGGAGCCTTTGCCTGTGCTGTGCCCTCTGCCTGGAACCCCCTTTCCCCACCAATGCTGACCACCAGCTTTTGTCCTCCATCAGTTTCTGCTTAGACACCACCTCCTCCTGGAGAGCCTCTGTCCTCTATCTAACAGGCACCCTCCAAGTTGCAACCGTACCATCTAGATCATTTCTCTCCTAACATGAATCACAATCTGTAATTATCTCATTTATTTATTTCCTTCTTTGTTGGCTGCCTTCCTAGTTAGAATGTAAGTTCCTCTTAGACAAGATCTTGATTTCCTTATTTTCACCAATATTTCCAGGACCCTCCCTAGAGTCAGTGCTCTGTGCGTGTGTATGAGGTTAAAACTCGAAGATTCTTACATACACACACACGATATACACGTAATAAGTATTTGTGCGTATATGTTAGTGAGTCTTTTATTTTTAACTTCACGTGTATATGTAATGCGTATGTGGAACACACATATATGCAATGTATATGTATGTGTATAATGTACCTATATATGTAATGAGTCCATATACAACTTAATCTTCAGAATTTTGAATTATATAAAAATGTAAATTGAACATCTTTCTATAACAGCATATATAAGCCTACCTCATCCTTAAGGTCGCATAGTGTTCCATTGTATGGATGGACCACAATTTATTTCGCCAATGCGAGCTAGTACTAAGATTGTTCCCCTCTTAGTGAGGAGGAAACAAAGTCTGAGGGAGATAGTTTGCCCAAGCCAGCCACTGTTGGACTTGGCGTCTGCGTCCCAGTGGTGGGGTGGGGCAGCACAGGCCTGACCTAGCAATCCCATAGCCTGTACCCGGGTGGAGGCACGTCTGTCGGGGGTGGGTTCAACTCCTGTTTCTACTGTATTTCTTCGTTTGCGACTTTCTGTTGATCTCTCTGATGAATCCAGCTCCCAACAAGTATGTCAATGGTTTTCGAATGTTAGCGCCCATAAAATCACCTGGAGGTCTTGTTAAAACACAGATTCCTGTGCCCCCCCAAGAGACTCCCACTCAGCAGGTCTAGGGTGGGAACTGAAATTCTGAATTTCTGACCAGTTCGCAGGCGATGCTGATGCTACCAGTCCATGGACCACACTTCGAGTAGGCAAAGTGCTCTCTAACACTAAAGCCCACACAAATTCAGGAGAATGTGAACTTTAGGTCTTTATGAAGCCCTTTGTGAATGCTGGCTATGGTGGCAGGTATTATGGGAAAAAAAGAAGCACAATATTGGGCCTCATTCATGAAGACTTAAGAATTTAGTTGGTGAAAACAAAACATATGTCATAAAAACATAAATTTTCAGTGCAAGGAAGAGTGAGATAAGTGCCAAAGGAATAGTCTTTAATTAGAAACCAGTTCGGGGGAAAAAAACATTCTATTTAGTGCAGACCATTGGATTTCTGGCATCTACTTACGGAATATCAATTTTGCTGGTAAAACTTTCCTCCTTCATTTTAGTGTGTGCACTCCCAGAACTCCTCGACGACTGGTTTGAACCCCTGCTTGCTGACCCATCACTTAGCTAAGACGGTCCTAAGAAGCACATCGTCAGAAGGGAAGGCTGTCTTAGGCCGGGTCCTAGAGAAGAGCATGAGATAAGGATTCTGTGCAAGTGATTTATTTAGGGAGAGCTCTCGGGAGGAAGCTGTGACAAGGTGAGGGAAGCAGGACAGGGCAGGGCAGGAGCAGAACAAGGATGTGGTGTCAGTTGTGGCCTTACCTGACTCCACGGGGAGCTCTGGAGCAGGAAGGGCACCAAGAGCTGCCTCACCTTGAATCAGGGGGCCACCCTTTAGTACCCTAATATCAGTCATTGACGATGGCTACGCTTGGGTGCTGTAGCATCATCTCTCAGGTGAAGCAGCTCCCATCAGCACTGGCACTTTCATTAGGACCTTGCAGGCCTAGGGACCCCTGCACTGTGTTTTCCTGGACTTCTGACTTTCCCCATTTCCACTCCGATTCTCACAATCTTTGTAAAACCTCACTTTTCATATTTTATTTAGCAAGAATTGCCCACATCTTCTAGACACCAGGTATTTGTGAGGTCCTATCAGGGCCTTAAGCTCTCTGTTTCAAAGCCCACAGTGACATCATTTGATAATGAACTGTGACCTGATGGCTATGGGGAGAACCCTGGCACTCTCTCTCCAGGGCGGTACACCTGTAATTTACCCAGTGTGAGATTTCATGGCCTGCCTTTAGTCTAGCCCTCTCCTAGCCTACTCCACACTGCAGCCCCGGGAATCTGCTGTAAAGAGAGTCTGACCACTTCATTCTCATGTAAGATCTTCGAGGGGGCCCTATTGCCCTCAGAGGAAAGTTTAAATTGCCAGTTCTCATCTGTAAGATCCTTCATGCTCTGATACCAGCTTACCTCATCTTTCACCTCTCCTTAAGCTTGAAGAATGCTGAAGTGTCTGCTCACCAGGGTCTAAGGTGGTTGTAGTATGCTGAATAATGGCCACCCAAAGATAGTGATCCTAACCCTGGAAACTGTTAGTCTTACTTTACAAGGACAAAGGGTTTTTGCAGATGTGATTGTTAAGGCTCTCAAGATGGAGAGATTATCCTAGATTACCCAGATGGGCCTTAAATGCAGTCACAAGTGTCTTTATAAGAGAGGCAGAGGGAAATTCCACACACACAGGAGAAAGTGATGTGAAGACAGAGGCAGAGATTGAAGTGATGTGGCCACAAACCAAGGAATGCAGGCAGCCCCCAGAAGCTGAGAGGCAAGAACAGATTCTCCCCTGGAGCCTCCATAGGAAGCATGGCTCTGTCAACACCTTGATTTCAGACTTCTAACCTCCAGAACAGTGAGGTAATAAAATTCTGTTGTTTTAAACTACCCAGTCGTGGTAATTTGTTACAGCAGCCATGGGAAAGTAATACAGCTGTGATATTACCTCTTTCAAGAACTCCCTGGGCTCCCTACTTTCTCCCACAACACATGCTTCATCAGAATGATTCCTATTCTGTCTAGCTCACATGCCTCCTCCTCCAGGGAGCCTCCAAGATCTCTTCTCCCATCACTTCCAGGCTGTGGTCTGAGTAGACACCCTTCCTCTGTCTCCCATAGTTCCTTGAGCCATCCTCTGCCATTGATTTTGCCCCATTCTTTCATATGATTGTTCCTGGGTCAATCTCCCCATGAAATTCTAATCCCCAAGGGCCTTATTCATTTTTGTATTCCATGGGCTTGGCACAGTGCTGAGTGCAAAGTGACTTCTTGATGAGTGTTTGCTTCTTGCCAGAACAGGAGGTCGATGCGGCTGTTCAGTGGCTGAAGGGGAGATTTGAGGGGCCTCAAGGCCTCACATCACTGGCCACAACCTGCAGTGCATGGGTAGGTGGCAGCTCCCCGGCGGAGCCAGCCACATGCAGGCTTCTCCCCATGAACCCGCCCATCGAGCGCTCCAGCTCAGGCTGCTCGGAAGCTCTCCAAGGCTTCAGGCCTGGGAGCTCCCTTTGGCTTTGTGTCTTCAGAGCCCATGTTTATTTTCTGCTCTGCTCTTTTTCTATTCTCCTCCTCTCTCCACTCTCCTTCTTCTGCCTCCCAAACAACAGTGACTCACAACCTCAAACGCTGCTCCCTTTTTCATTATTTTTAGGAGCCGCGTGATTTCCCTCATTATCGCCTTTGGCTAGAACAGGAGTTGGCCACGGTGTTTTATTTCTCAGGGCGAAGCTAGGGGGTGCAAAGCAAGTGAGAGCTCAATAAACGGGGAGTCATGTTAGTGTTCTAGTAATCTAGTTGCTCTGAGGAGGCAACAGCTAAACATGGAATTTGAAAATTAGGGATTGGGCTTCAGTCAAAGGGGTGATGCCAGAGCCTTTTCAATTCTTCTTCTACAAAGTTGCTTCCCAACTCAGACTTCCTGGACGACATTTGCAGTCAATTTCAACACTCCCTCCTAAAACCTGACAGTTTCCCATTAGCCTCCAAGGAGGGTAGATAGTTATTTTGTCTTTTTATTGAACAGTAGGTAGAAGGATTCCAAGACGGGGGTGGAGGTGGTGCATTTTCTCCCCTTTGGCTATTTAGAAGCCACTGTAATGTTGTAATAGCAGAACCTGGGCTTTGGGCGAAGGTTTGGTGTATTCACAAGATGGCTGAGTTAGTTCTCTATTGCTGTATAACAAACCATCCCCAAAGTTAGCAGCTTAAAACGACCAGCATCTGTTATCTCACAAAGTTTCAGAGAATCAGGATACACGAACAGCATATTCTGGCTCAGAGTCTCTCATGAGGTTGCAGTCAAGATAGTGGTTGGGGCTGCTACAGCCTTCAGAAGGTGCTGGAGAATCTGCTTCCAAAAGGGCTTTTTCAGATGCCTGTTGGCTGGAGGCCTCAGTTTCTTGTCACATAGACTTCTCTATAGGGTTCCTTGAGTGTCCTTATGACATAGTAGCTGCCTTCTCCCTGGTCCAAGAGAAAGAAAGGAGGAAGCCACAGGCCTTTGATAACCTAGTCTCAGAAATTGCACACTGTCACTTCTGCCTTATTCTGTTCCTTAGAAGTGAGTCACTAAGTGCACACTGAAGGGGAAGAGACATAGGCTTCACCTGTTGGAGGGAGTGTCAAAGAATTTGCAGGCCTATTTTAAACCACCAGAGCTGCTTTCCTTCAAATAGCTCCAGAGAAGGCAAGCAAATCATTGTTACCCTCTGGAGAAAATACCACCTGGTATTTGAATGTTCTGCTGGGAGGTTGCAAGAAGAATGGCAGTCTTACATCACAATCATTGGAATAGTGAAAAAATAATAACATATAATAGTAGAAAAATAATACTTATGGGTATGGGTGAGAGAGTATGCTACTCTCTTAGGAGTGGATGGGGAAAGGATTTGGGAAGAGTAGGGGATACCACTGGCTTCAGTTTAGTGCTTTCTGTTTGATAAATACAATATTAACAAGCTATCTCATTGTGTTCTTCAACTCAACAATTCAACACCAGCTGCCATGATGAAGGAGACAAAATCTCTGCCTTCAAGGATGAGAGGCAGATGGAGCAGAGCTATCCCAGCTGGCTCTCCCAGGCAAGCCCAGCCTAGACAGAACCCCATCTGACCCACAGATGCGTAAGTGAGCCCAGCAGAGACCAGCAGAACCACCCAGCTCATACCTGCTGAACCCTGCAGAAGTGTGAGTCATTAATATTTATTGTTGTATGCCACGGAGCTTGTGTCATTGTTATACAGTAGTAGTAACTGATATAAGTTCATAGTGTCATGAAAGAGACAAACATAAAGCAAATTTTGCAAAGCAATATAATACATATCATACTTGAAGACTGAATGAGGTGCTCTGAGAAGAGTGAGAAGGGAGTATCTAAATCTACCTCAGGGTGATCAGGGAAGTTGAAGACTTCAGCTGATGCCAAAATGAAGTCCTAGGATGAGCAGCTGTGTGCCAGAGTGGGGTGGGAGGCTGAGGTTGGAGGTGGGGGAAGTACATCCTTTTCAGATAACTGCGAGTATCTTAGTAAGCTAAGGAGCAATAGCAAGGGATGGATCCTAATTTTTGGCAGCTGCTGGATCACACATAGCTAAAGAGTTTGCTCTTTATCTTAAAGGTAACCACTGAAGGATTGAAGAGGCATAACATGATCAGATTGATGGTTTATTAAGCTCACGCTTGGAGTGGTGTGGTCCCAGGCAGGAACTGGGAGGCTGGTCTTGAATCTGTGCTTCTCCAGATATGGCCACTGGAAGGAAGAGGGCAGAGGAGGGAGATATTAAGAGTTGGTGCAGACAAGCCTTGGAACTGATTTAATGAGGGGATGGTACCTGGCTTCAGTCCCAAGGTAGAAAAGTTTGGAGGGAGGTGGTGGTAAGCATTTAAATGCAGGTCATGATGAGTTTGAAGAGCCTGTGGGTGAGCTGGAAGGAGGTGTTTAGTGGGCAGGCAGAAATGTGGTTTGGGGCTTCAGAAGAGGAGCTTGCAGCAGGCATCTAGTTTTGGGCGTCCCCCTCATGGAGGCAGCAGCTGAAGCTATTATAGGCAAGGCAGGGTTTATGTAGAGTGAGAAGCAACCCAAATTTAGTACCTTAGGGAAACACTGCCACCTAAAAGATGGGAAGATGAAGAGAAACTGAAGGAGGCTGAGAAAGAGAAGCCAGAGAGTAAGAGAAGCCCCGGAGAAAAGCGGTGTCTCGTAAAACAAGGGAGGGGTTTTGAATTTGGAGGTTAACAGTATTAAATATCCCACAGAGGCCAGAGTATGGAGGATTGAAAAATGTGTTATTTGTTTGTTTTGTACGCAGAAACTATGATGGTTCCATGGTGACCTGAGCAAGTGTTGAATCAAAGGTCAAGAAGGGTGAGAGACATATTGCAGAGTGGACAAGAAAATAGAGACAACAGGGGTTATTAACTACTTCTCGGTAGAAGAACCATCCATGGTCTCTTGGTCTCAGCTCTGACTTCAGCCATGGATGGGTAGATAGTTCTGTACAGGCTTTGACTCACTTCAACCAGGCAGTGTCTTACCTATAGCGTGTATCTTGAGTTTTCTCTTCTGTCCCAGAGTTCCCCTAATGCCATCGGTACCGGTGAAGCTTGTTCAGCTCTGTACATGCAAGCTTGGAAGTATGGGGGAATTAACACCTCTGCAAGGTGATTAACAACCCTCCACCCATGGGAATGAGAGCTGATGGATAAATGCTTCTGTCTCACATTATTCACAATAGCCAAGACATGGAAACAAACTGTGTCCATCAACAGATAAATAAAGAAAAAATATATGTGTGTGTGTGTGTATACATACACACACAGATATATATACAAGATGGAATATTCAGCCTTAAAAAAGAAGGAAATCTTGTCATTTGAGACAACACGGATAGACCTTGAGGGTATTATGCGAAGTGAAAAAAGTTAGACAGAGAGAGACAAGTACTGTGTGACCTTAGTTACATGTGGAATCTAAAAAACCAGCCAAATTCATAGAAACAGAGACGAGAATAGTGGCTGCCAAGGGCTGGGGGGAGGGGGGCGCTAGATGTTGGTCAAAGGGTACGAACTTCCAGTCATAAGACGAATAAGTTCTGAGGATCTAATATTCAGCATGGTGACTATAGATAACAATATTATATTATATTCTTGAAAGTTGCTAAGAAAGCAGATCTTAGATGTTCTCACCACACACACACAAAATTGTAATTACAGTGAGGTGATGGTTGTAACTAACCTTATTGTCGTTATCATTTTGCAATATTTACATGTACTAAATCATGATGTTGTATGTCTTAAACTTATACTATATGTCAATTATATCTCAATAAAGCTGGGGGAAAAAAAGGAAAGAAAATGCTCCTGCCTGCCATCTTTTGGGTGAAGAATTTTGAGAGGCATTCTGTAAACTTCTCAGAGGCCCCATGGAATGGAGCCCCATTGCGTAGATTGGTGATCTTGATAACGTGTGACTGTATTGGCATTTCTTCCTTACTGGGTCCTTCACTCCTGCTCTCTGGGATCACCTAAATAAAGTACTTGAATCCACTTTTTCTAGGCTCAGGGAACTTGCCTCTTCCTTTGCCTCCCTGGGACTAAGGACGGAAGGGCCCCCCACTGTTGCTAGCCCCAGGGGACTGCACTCTCCCTCTTGATTTCTCTAAACCTGCCCACACCTTCACAAATAGTCCTTGGTATTAAAGTTTCCTCACATTACCCAGTCCCTTTAGACTGACTGATGTAGGAAGGCAGTATGACACAGGAGGAAAGAGACAATTTTGAAGCTAGAGGGACAAGGAAGGCAAGTAGTTCGCGCCTGATAATTGCAGACTGGCAAGTGTTGCACTACCCCAGGAGGCATTTTTCACACTGGGATGAAATTGTGTGAACTACACTCCTGCTGACAGCTTCAGTTTTTCCCCTAAAATGTAAGGTAAAGTCATGCTAAGAGTGAGAGAAGGAAAAGGGAGGGGCAGGAGGTGCTGCACTGTATTTGAAAGGCCCCCAGAACGGAAGGGCGAGCCCCTTGAAGCTGGGGACTGTAGTTTGTTGTCATTTTTATAACTGTTTCAAAAACTTCTTTTTAATAATATACAGCTGGAAAGAAGTGCACAGATACCATATTATACAACTCAGTGAGTTTTCACAAACTGAACACACCCATGTAACCAGCACCTATATCAAGAAACAGGATATTGCCAATGCCCCAGAAACTTCCCTTGCATCCCGGTTAAGTCACTAACGCTTCACCCCAAGGGTAATCAAAATCCTAACTTCTAACACTATGGATTAATTTATCCTGTTTTTGAACTTTATATGCATGGAATCAAATAATATGTTCTCCTTCATATTTGGCTTCTTTCATCCTACAGTGAATTAGTAAGGTTGATGCATATTACTTCAGCATGTCATTGTAGTTTGCTCCTTCTCATTGCTGTAAGTATTCCGTGCTTAATCGTAATAGAGTTCTCCATTCTATTGTTGATGGGCATTTGGGTAAATTCCAGTTTGGGGCTATTACGAATACTTCTGCTATGAACATTCTAGTACATGTCTTTTGGTGAACAACAGTACATATTTCTGTTGGGTAGACATTGCGGAGGATCAGAATTGGCCACCTCAAAATATCTCTCTTTGCCTTGATTATTTTTAAGAACCGAAAACTCTAAAAGAAACTTTGAACTTCTCCCTAGCTGCCTAAAAGAATTTAAGATAAAAGAGGGAGACAGGCCATCACCATAGATAACTCTGGGTATCGGTAGACTGTGAGGGTCCTTGCTAAGCCCATTTGTATCAAAGGTCTGTCTACCAAACATTTACTTTTCTATCTCCACGTGAACTGCCTTCCTCCCCTTTGAAGCCCCAAACCACTACCTCCAACATACACTTTTGTCTTTAGCTGAAGATGATATTTAAGCTGACAGCTCATCCATTTTGGCAAGTTACTCAGCTTTCCTGGGTGTCTCCTATGTATACAGGTTGCAGAGCTCTGTTTGATTTTCTCCTGTTATTCTGTCTGATGTCAACTTAATTCGTAGACCAGCCAGAAGGACCTAGAGAGTTAAAGGAATTCTCTTCCTCCCCTACAACATCTAGGAATGGAATTGCTAAATCATAGTGTATGCATGCATTTATAGTCTAGGGTTGAATGGCAGAAAATTGAAGATGTTGACACAAGAGTGGAGGGCGTGTGCACCAGGGCTCTTGGTGACATTGGGATGTTGGACCTATTGAGAGAAAACTTAGGAAAAGGAAGTAGAAGTCTAGATGAGTTTGAAGGGCGTGTGCAGAAATATAAGAACATGAGAGAATGGAGATGTGAAACATTTTGGTCAGAGAACGAATTTAAATTGTCTAAACTTTGCAGCAATGTTGGATGGGTTGAGTCTGAGGATGAGAGCCGCTTTGTGGTGTAGAAGCTGGTAATCAGGGTCACCTTGATGATGGTCGTGAGAATAAAGGTAGAGAGAGGGATAAAGGAACACAGGTGGGGTTATTTCAGGAAGATGAAACAGAGATAGCCTGGAAGTAGTGTCAGGAAACTGAGTCTATAACCAGCCCTTGTCCTCCAAGCCTTCAGGTATTATTTTTTTTTTAAGAAAGATTAGCCCTGAGGTAACAGCTGCTGCCAATCCTCCTCTTTTTGCCAAGGAAGACTGGCCCTGAGCTATCATCTGTGCCCATCTTCCTCTATTTTATATGTGGGACGCCTGCCACAGCATGGCTTGACAAGTCCGCACCCAGGATCTGGCAAACCCCGGGCCGCCGAAGCGGAACATGCGGACTTAACCGCTGCACCACTGGGCTGGCCCCCCTTCAGGTACTATTTTTATTTAGAAATTCCTTTTTATCCTTCTTTCTTGTTCTCTCTAGGCTAGTTATGTCACCACACCCCCATTCTCTTTCACTTATCATTTTGCCAGAATTACTCAACCCTATCTTCTTTGGTGTTCCTTTTCCTTATCTTTCTCCTCATGCTTAACATTTGGCCCTTTGCCTTTGGGCTTTTAGGACTCAAAAACAAAAACAACCTTCCTTATTACTTTTCTGCTGTCATCCAAAACCTTTGATCTGCCAGTAATATTTAGAACTTCATTTTTCCCATCTATTCTTCCATTTGTCTTTTCTATTTGCCCTCCAAATTATTCTAGAACAGTGACTTTTAAAGGTTTCATTTTTTATTATTTTTGCATTTTCTTTTTTGGCAATGGAAGCTCTTTCAAACAAAATCTCAGTTAAGACCCTATATGTGGAGCTGCTCTTATGGTGTGAATGGTGCCCCCTAGGGTTCAGCAGTATGCAACCTGAACAACTGTACGCTGTGTAGATCAGATACTTCTTAAACATACCTTCAAATTCTTCTGTTCTTGTTGCTTCTTCCAGCCATAGCAGTGACAATCAGTTTCATACAGACTTCAACTAGCCTCACACAAGTAAGAACTGACAGTATCCACCTCAGCCCCACCTCTCACTTCTGCCCTGGAGCTTCTTTGATCCTCTAGTTTAGGACATTCTTGAAAAGAACCCCTTGACATTCATGCTCACCACCCAGAAGTACAGGGGAGTTAAGGCCCTCCCCTGTGGGATCCTTGACCACAGGGAGGTGGCAGTGGATGGGTAGCTCTCCTTTTCTTGCCCAGAAAGATAGTCCTGATATGCATTTCATAAGTCTTCTCAGCTGTCCCTGGGTATCAAACGCTCAGGTGCCTGTCACTTTGGCTAACTCCATAATGTGTTCCTGCATCGGCTCTCCCTCCTTCACCGTTTCACTCTTCCATCCCTCATCCCTGCTCCCTGGAATCACATTCCCAAATAAACCACTCAGATTTATGCCTCTATCTCAGGCTCTGTTTTCTGAGTAACCAGGCTATAGCTTCCTCTAAGCCAGCCCCTGGGGGGTGGAAAAAGCACTTCCGAGGCATCCCAAAGTTCTTCTTGGTTTCAAATCATTGCTCTGGAATAAAATTATGTTGAGACAGTTGGCAGGGATATCTTCACTGAAGAACTGCTCTGGCTTCTCAGAGCTAAGCAGGTTGTTTGTATTTGAGGAGCATAAGTGAAAGTTCAGAGGGCAGACATTCCAATGGGCCATTGTCATGGTCAAATCAAAGTGTGAGAAACAAAGCGGATTTTTAGCAGAAAGGAATAAAGCTCTAGCCCCTTAGAGAATCTATTTGGCCTAGTTTGGAGTTTTGCCTTTAATAACAAATGAGAGTACGGATTTAGGTCTCTAGGGCTTTCTAACTTCACAGCCTCTGAAAGCTTAAAAACACACACCATTAGCACTTGCCTCATCTTTCCTAAACGGGCGGTTGTCACGGTTCCTTTAAAGAAGTAAGACAGAGCTTGGGAAGACAGCAGTCACCTCCCACACCCCCACTCCCCCAGACACTCAGGATACATCTTGTGTATACTTAAGCTGTCTTTGACACACATAATTTCTTTTTCATCCCTGAGTAATCAGTCTTTTTTATCCTCTCAGCAAAGAGAACAGTATATTTTTGTACAAAAAAGATTGGGAGGAAAGGAAAATAAAAGAAATCCCCTGCTTCCCAATTTCAGTGTAAATTCCTACAAAATAGCAACAAATAAAAGACAGGCAGGGGAAATCCACAGAAGTTTCTGGAATAAGGTTATTTGTCAAGTGTTGGTTGAGGATCTAGTTCTATTTTGAACGTTTGAAAGTGTTTTCTTTCCAGTTCTGTTGTTGAGGGGTTAATGATGGTGCCGAAACCCTATTGCTTTGAATAGGAGGGATTAGTTTTGTTATTTCAGGATTAAGGTCAGTCTTATCGACAGGCTGCCACATCCTGCCAACAGCCCCTGGTCCTACAATCACTCTGCTCATGGTTCTCAAATCCTCCCTTTGGGCTGCTGGCCCGCTGAGCCCTACAATTTTTCTAAACGGGAAAAACATTAGCATGTGTCTACTCTAAGACACACACAGGGTGTGTGACACCTAACCTTTTGTTTCCATAAAGACTCTAAGGACACAGAGGAGAGAAGGGGAATTCTGCGGGCCTCTTTGAGGTTGTGGTAGATTGAGTGCAAAGGTAGCCGTATTATTCACCCCTCTCTGTACCCACACCCTTTGCAATGTGACTGAAGATTTTCCCAATGAGCGATGGAGTGTATCTCCCTGTCTGTTGAACCGGAACTGGTCTTATTACTTCCTTTGGCCAGTAGAATGTGGCAGAAGTGATGAGCCTATAGGCCTCAAGAGGTCTTACGTGCTTCCACTCGATTTCTTGGATTTTTCTTGACTATGCCATGAAAACAAACCCTGGTTGGCCTGCTGGAGAATGAGAGACAACATAGAGAAGAGGTGAGGAGCCTCAGCCAACAGCTGGCCAATTCCCAAGAGCTGAGCTGCCTAGCCGACCTGCACTTGACTGGAGTCACGTGAGGAGCCTAGCCACGACCAGAAGAACTGCCAGCCAAGCCTAGTGCCAAACTGCAGAATTGCAGGCTAAATACATGTTTATTGTTTAAAGTCACTATGTCTTGGCGTAGTTTATTATGTAGCAATAGCTAACTGTTACAGAGGTTCGTAGCCTCACAATATTTCTTGGATCCTTTGCCTGGTTTCCCTTATTATCATTAATAGTATGGGCAACAGTGATAATAATAGGTAATATTAGCACAGAACTGTAGAATGTACAACTCATTTGGTTCTCACAAAACATCTAGGAGATGATTTTGATTTTGGACAATGGACAATGGTGAACAATGGCAAAAAGTGTTAATGCTCTTGACTTTTACCAGCTTTGCATAAAGGTCAGAGAGAATAACTGAATTTCAAAGGGGAAAAATTTAGCACACCAACTGCTACCGTTAGGATCATGGAGATACTTGGATAGTTTATTGGTAGATTTAACAAAGGTGTGGGACATCTTTGATGTGAAAATTAATTTACTTAAATTTAAGATGAAATCCACTGAGTACATCACATGTGCATATATGCAATGAATCAATTCTCTAATTACAAGTGGCAGGAGAGGGCTGTTTCTATCCCTGATGGTGCTGATCATGTTTCCTTTCACTTTAATTCCCATCTTGGTGGCATATAAGATTTACAAGGCCTTTTCATGAACATTATCCCAGTTGACAGTCCCAACCATCCTGTGAAGCAGGTAAGGCAAGCATCATTATATCCATTCTGCTTAGACATACATAGACTAAGGTTCAGGGAAGTCTTAAGGCTCTTGGTTGAGTTCTCTTTCGATAGCACCTCTGAGCTACCCTTTAGTTTCTAACTTTGTGGGAGGCAGCACATTGCCTTTTACTATAAATTTTCATTCCCCTAATCCTTCTTTGGGGAGAGTGGTACACGAGGGGCAGAAGCTCACTTTCACAGATGAAGAGCAATGGGCCCAGGGAATAATTGGTTTTGCTTTGCCTGCAGCTCCTTGCTCACCACTGACGAATGCCAGTTTGTAAATGCAGGCAGTAGAATTACAGGGCATTTCATTGAAGAAGGATGGATCCAAAGAATGCTGGGAAGTAGCTGGAAGGCAGCACATTTCTCTCCGGCCGTGTTTTACGGGAGATGCTCAGAAGCTGGTATGAATCTCCTAAGAAGCTGTTGTCTTAGGTAGGGCTTCCCCAAAAGCAGATCCTGAGTCAAAGATATTGGGGCAAGTCATTTATTTGAGAAGAGATTCCCAGGAAACACAAGTAGAAAGGTGGGAAAGAGCTGGAGAAGAGGACAGCGAATAAAGAAAGCGATAACTACCAGGCAAGTTATCATGTGAGGAAGTGGAGATTGATTCTGCTGGGCAACTCTGGGAGACAATGAAGAACATACACCTCAGAGCTATTCCAACCTGGGGCCAAAGAAGCTGGGGAAGCCACTGGCCCTTCCCCATCCACCCTTGGTGGAGGACTGCTTCTAGGGGCGTTAAGACTTCAGCGCTTCTGGTGTTCTGTGCCCTAGGGCGGAGAACTGCAGGGTTCTTCGCTGCAAACAGCCTTTTGTGAGCAGAGATAAGCCCCAGAGGATGCGGGCAGGGCAAGAATTCCTAAATCTTGGACCATGAAGTCAATACTTTCTACTCTTCTAAGAAAACTTGACTTAATATTCATCTCTTACACACTGTTTCATCCTCTGAACTTGCCTTCTTGCACATTGAGCCAAGGATTTTGCAAGTTTCTTCTGGACAATGTAGGAAATACTTAAAACCAGTATGGGTTGAGTTCAAAGGAGGTACTCCAGCACTCCAGTATTATTCAATGAAAACATGCAGGTAGTTTTGTACATCTGTTTCATCACTCCCACTTCCTGCTTCCTGAATGGCTTCACTTTGGACATATCATTTTAGTTACTCCCAACCTTGAAGAATTCTCTGCTTAAGCTTCTCCTTGTCTGTGACGTCCTCCTCTATCACTCTGCTTTAAAATAGCAGCCTCCCTCCCACCTCGTCCGCTCTTTACCCTCTGCACTGCTTTACTCTGCGACACTTGCCATCTGATCTACTCTATATTTTACATGTTGGTTTATCTATCTGCCCCCAGCTTGAGTGTAAGTTCAAAGAATTTTCTGTTTTAATCCCCACACAGCTGTTCTCCCAATACTCAGAACAGGGGCTGGCATAGAAGCCTAATAAATATTTTACAAATGAATAAATGAATAAATGAACGAATGAATGAAAGGTGAGTTCACCAAGACCTTCTGCTAAGAGGTCCAGTACATTTGTCTGTGCTGTTCTTTGTGAAGCCAAATGTCTCCTGGAGTTTCCTGGCTGGTTGAATTGAGAGAGGCACAATCCTGGCTTGATCTTCCAGGCCTCTCCGTAGCTTTGGAGTCATACACATCTGGTTTGGATCATGCCTACATCACTTATTAGCTGGGAGATCTTGTTCAAATAAACTATTAATTTTTTCTGCAAAATGGGGCTAATAATGCCAATTTTTCAGAGTTTTTAAGAGGGTTTAATGAGTCAACATAAATAAGGCACTTAACGTGGCACCTGGCATGTACTAGATGGTCACAAAGTAGGAATTTTCTTCCCTTTCTCTTAATTTGCTGTGCAATCATCAATTTGCTGACAAATCAGTGACAGAAAGATTGGGGAAAGTTGGTCAAAGCAGATATTGGGGGAGGATGTGGAAGAAGAACAACGGAAACTAGAAATGGAGACGTGGACAAGAGGAAAAGACTCTGTTCCTAGGACCTGCAACCACCTGCCACCTTCTGGTCTTCTGTAGGAGGGTCCTTTTGCCAGAGCCACATATGAAGGAGAAAGAAGATTTAGCCTTCACAGTGTACCGACTTGCCCCAATAATGATACTTCTAATGTACTCCCGAGTTGACACATTACCCAGAGCTGACTCACCCTGGGGAATCAGTCCTCCTTTAGCCAAAAGAAGCTGAATGCATTTGAGCGGAGGCTGGACAAACAACAGTTATCAAAGGAAATGTGCTTCAGAAGGAATTATGTGATGGACCTTAAAGCAAAATGCCCATATCTTACTTTTCATGTATCCAGGGTGGGGTTTTATTTTATTTTTATTTTTTTATTTTTTTTTTGAGGAAGATTAGCCCTGAGCTAACTACTGCCAGTCCTCCTCTTTTTTGCTGAGGAAGCCTGGCCCTGAGCTAACACCAGTGCCCATCTTCCTCTGCTTCATACATGGGATGCCTACCACAGCATGGCCTGCCAAGCGGTGCCATGTCCACACCCGGGATCCGAACTAGTGAACCCTGGGCCGCCTAGACGCAGAACGTGCAAACTTAACCGCTGCGCCACCGGGCCGGCCCCCAGGGTGGGGTTTTAATTACTCACTGTGGAAACACACTCACTCACCTGACTGAGAACAGACGGAGTTTGGGACAGAATTTCCTAACATGGCCCATGCATTGATCCCTTAGGAGCTTTGACATATGCAGCATATTTATTCACTTTCTCTGTCTGCTAGCATCGCCTCTCCTATGTTAATTTTAAGGAATAAATGTGTTGTTACAGTTGATCCTTAGAATAACTCTGCTGAGCATCCGGGTATCTCTAGAACTTGTTCTGAGGCTTGAGAAGAGAGTAAAGAACAGCAAACACTGAGAATGACAAGTTTGTCATTACTATATCACTTCTTAACTGCTCTCACTGAACCTCCAGAACTGCTGGTGAAATATCTGGCAGCCAACCAAGGCAACCAGGATACGTTCCTCTGCATTGCTATTATGGGGTAGGAGAGAGAGGTAGAGGAGGTGGGGGGGCGGGAGGTGATGATGGTGATGGTGGTGTGGTTAAAGGTGGTGGAGGAGATGGAGGTGGTGGCAGTTGTGATGGAAGTGCTGGTGGTGATTAGGAAGGTAGAAGTGATAAAGGTGGAAGTGGCTAGTCAAGGCTAGTTAAGATGGTGTCGAGGGGGCAGAGGCAGTGGAAAAGTGAAGGTGGTGGTAGTCGAGGCAGTGGTGGTGGTGGAGGTAGGAGTGGCACAGGTGATGGTGGCAGTGATGGTGATAGAAGTGTTGGTGGCAAAGGCAATGCTTGTGGTGATCTCAAGAAAATTGAAAACATATGTCTGCACAAAAACTTATACATGAATGTTCATAGCAGCATAACTCATAATAGCCAAAAAGTGAAAACAATCCAAATGTCCATCAATGGATGAATAGATAAATGAAATGTGTTTTCCATTGGATATTATATGGCCATAGAAAGGATTGAAGCTCTTTTATGCTACAACATGAATGAACCTTGAAAACATTATGCTAATAAAGAAGCCAGTCACCAAGGCCCACATATTGTATAATTCCATTTATACGAATTATTCAGAATAGGCATATCTACAGAGAACATAAATTAGTAGTTGCCTGTGGCTAGGGGAAGTGGAATGGGAGTGACTGCTAATAGGTATGGGATTTCTTTTATTTTGAGGAAGATTAGCCCTGAGCTAACATCTGCTGCCAATCCTCCTCTTTTTGCTGAGGAAGACTGGCCCTGAGCTAACATCCATGCTCATCTTCCTCTACTTTATATGTGGGACGCCTGCCACAGCATGGCTTGCCGAGCGGTGCCATGTCCACACTGGGATCTGAACCGGTGAACCCTGGGCCGTCGAAGCAGAACATGCAAACTTATCCGCTGTGCCACCGGGCTGACCCGGTATGGGATTTCTTTTTGGGGTGATAAAAATATTGTAAAATTAGATTACACAACTCTGTGAACATACCAAAAACCATTGAATTATATATTTTAAGTGGGTGAAGTCTATGGTATGTCAACAAAGCTATTTTAAAAAGTGGGGGCAGCAGTGGTGGTGGCTGTGGAGGGCTCAATTTTGGTAGGGGGACATTGGGGAGAGGAAGGAGGATAAGAGTTGATTGACACTTGATATACCCAGATATATGTAGGGCCAAGTCTGAGTACCACAGGTTTTTTTCTATGGATTTTTTATCTATGTCTTCTGGAAAATTCTGTTTCCTCCCACAGCCAACACTTAATCCACACACAAATATTTCTGAAACAGATTCTGCAAATCAAGCCAAGGTTCAGCTGCCATTGGAATCATGCCTAAAAGGGCCACCTTTGTCTTTTCTACACCGTGTCTCAGCACAGAGAACTGGCTTCTTAGGAGCAATGGGATGGGGTGGACAGGCTTCCCCTTCTTGTGTGAGTGCAAGTTCAGACGGGCTCCATGAAGAAATTAAAGCAGACATCTGGGGTCTATAATTTTTAATAATTTTAAACTAGCTACAAAATGTCAATCACTTCACAAACTGACCCAGGAGACAGGAGGAATTTAATATTACATGCTGTAAGGATATTTATCTCACAGTTTATCTATATTTCATTCATTTATATTATTTTTTAAAGGTTTCTTTATCAGCTACTAAACATCTCGCAGTTTGGTGTGCATAGCTCTAGAGTGAAGCAACAGAGAATTGTACTGAGAACAAACCACAGGGGAAATGGTGATTAAGAAGAGTCAGCCTTAGAAAATTTACATCTCCACACTGTTTCACAGCCAGGTTGCTTTCTCCAAAACATAGCCTTCAAAAGCAGCAAACAAACACTATATTACATCCATTTGACATAGTTTAAGCCAAACGCATATTTTGCTGGAAATGATAAAATGGTGAGTGTGTCAACTCCATCTTTTTTTAAAATTCTTTTTTTTAAAAAAAGGATGATTATGATTCATAAATCTATATATTGACAGAAAGAAAGTGACACTACTGCAGTTTTGCTGGTAGAACTTAATCTTGACAGTCTCAATACTGAGCATGCTTTGTTGTTGTTTTGTTGTTGTTGCTGTTGTATGGGTGTGTGTGTGTGTTTTCTCATCAGTATGCTACTGTCATGGAAAGATTCTGTTTAAGTAGGAATCTAAAAATCTATTTAGTTCTCATGCATAAATGCATAAATCACATCACTTTTAGTGCAATGCCTGTTATGTAATTCCACATTGTTGAATCATGAAATCATAAAGACTGATGACGGCCATGAGGAACCAAAGACAGAAAATTTGGAGAGTTTCAGAGCCTGACACCCAAAGAAAGGACCGTGGCAGTAGCTCTGTGGAATGTCACAGTTTTACAAGAACAATATTGTGTATTGAAAAAATCAACAGCATATTGAGCATTCCTAAATTGTTGTCATTCAGCAAACACCACTGAGGAGAGAAAAGGAAAAATGAAACCCAAGACATCTTATGTAGGGAGTTAGAGCCACCAAATGACCACTATATACAACCTTTGGAAAGAAAGAGACTCAGAAAGAACAAAAGACACATAATATTGTTGGGAAGCTGATGGACAACACAAGACAACATTCACAACGAGGGTGGACTGATGTGTGTATGTGTGCAGACCTACTGGGTAATATCATGAGAAAAGCATGAAGGTGCTATGTTGCCCGACAGCATTTGGAAGAGAACATAGAGGGACACATTTAACCACTCCCCAGCATCTTTGTTGCACGTTGGTTGGCCTCATCAATTCTAGTTTTGTTGGAATCAGCCTAGAAAAAGGGGAAAGAAAATAGAACTCAGGTTACCCATCGACATTCCATTCATCATTCTGGGTCCAGTTCAAATGCCCCCTCTTGGATGAAGGCATCTTGAAACATCCCCAATCAGAATTGACCATCCCTTCTTTTGTTTTCCTAGAGCCTTGTTTATGGCTGTACTTGGACATGATCACAGAAGCTTGATGTTAGTTCTCATGATTTTTTCCTCACCAAAGAGTGTCCTTTTGAGGACAGAGTTATTTCATTTATCTGTCTATCCTGAAATAACCCCCAATGACTTCTATGGAAACATTCACATCTGTTGGATTAAATTGAATTACCACCACTTGCACAGTCGGGTTCAAATCATGGCTAACTTATTAGCAGTGTCACTTTGGGCAAATGTGTTAATCTTGGGGCCTCAGCTTTCTCACATATAAGCTGGAGACAGTAAAGAATACTGTTAATGAGCAGGAGTGTCTACTACGTTCCACTCATTCAACTGTGACAACATCAAGATTGACATCAACTATGAGGTGTATCCCATTATTAGCTCCTTTTTCCAAGTGAGGAAACCAGGCAGAGAGGATTTAGGAAATTTTTCTAGTCTCATAGTACTAATAAATGGGGAAACCAGAGTCAGAAGGCAAGCAGCCTGGAGTCAGAGTTCACACTGGTAACCACTATGTTAATCATTCTACCACTTAGGTTTGCTGTGGGGATGAAATGAGTTTATACACAGAGTGTGCTTAGAATAATGTTTTGCAAAAATTGAGTGCTCAATATATCTTATCCTGTGATTATTGTTACTGAGTAAAAACTTGGCTTGCTTTTGGGATATTTAATAATTTTTAAGCCCCATTGCTGAAGACTCACTCCTATGAGTTTGATAATTGGCTTGTTTTAACAGGGGCACCTTTTCCAGAATCTTGGCCTTGGTTGATCTCCCCGCTGCTTAAGTTCCTTTTTGCTGTATGAGCAGCATGAAATCCAAGGCTGCTGCTAGGATGGACTTTTAAGCTCAAGAAAATGAATTATTCTCAACACCACTGAGAAAGATATGAGTCAGCAAGTAGAGACGAAGACAAAGATTCTGCTTAGGCTGCTGTTTTGTCCTATCCTCACTGGTAATGTCGTGTGTCCCTCTCCAGCCTGGAAAGAGGAGGAGGAAGCTGAGAGGCAGTGGAAGGAAACCAAACTGTTTTTCTATCAACCAGAATTTATTCAATGATTACTGATTTTGCATCTCCTCCTGTGCTGGGTCATTTCCAATCTCTACCAAGTTGGGTCTTCTTTATTCAGTTTAATTTTGAATTCTCAGAACACTAGAGTTATGCATATTCAAATAGAAATTTGCTAAATTAAAATAGAAATATTTCTAGATTATTCATAACTGAATTATCTGGCAATAGTTCCCTACCATCTGTTTGGATAATCAAGATTTGACTTTCAGAATAAGTAAGATAGAGGATTAATTTCCCTTGATTGTTTTGATTTCTAGACTCATATTTTTGACCTTAGGTTCCTAATTCAGAAAATGGGTATCCTCTCCAATTTTACTTGGCTCTTAAATCTTCCCTCTTCAGCTATGAATCCTATCAGAAGTAATGACACTTCGGTGCAAAGGAAAATTACAGGCTCAGACCAATATGAAATGTTCCTGAGCTTGAATTATGCTGGCTATTTTTCCAGACTGAACTTTGAGAAAAGCTCAAATGAGAAAAATCTTCCATTTAAAAATGGACGGCATTTCTGGAGGCAAATGTTCTAGAATCTCTTGCTTTGAGAATGCACTGGGGAGACTTCACATGGTCGTGCAAGAGGATATTTTGAAGTAGAGCATGAGGTTCCTCTTTAAATACCCTCAAAGGATCTGAAAGGAGCTGAAACAGACCTATGTTCAATAAGCACCTGTGATTTCCACCTAAATACTTTCTGAAACACATCAATTTCCACCCCATACAACATCTGATTAAAAAAGGCACCCTATCTTTATTATATAACAGAAATAGTGCCTTTAGAAAAAAATTCTGAGATAATATCCTTTTAGACGTCTTCCTGGTATTCAGAGAATGCCTCTGTGTTCATTCTATTTATATACTTTAGGACTTTATTTATGGAATATACCTCATCCCACTTTTCATATTTCTCTTTTTTCTTTTCTTTTTTTTTTTTGGTGAGGAAGATTGGCTGTGAGCTAACATCCGCTGCCATTCTTCCCTTTTTGATTGAGGAAGATTGTCCCTGATCTAACATCTGTGCCAATACTCCTCTATTTTGTATGTGGGATGCCTACAGCATGGCTTGACGAGTAGTATGTAGGTCCGTACCTGTGATCCAAACCCACGAACCCTGGGCTGCCAATGCAAACCGTGCAAACTTAACCACTATGCCACCGGGCCGGCCCCATATTTCTATTTAGAGAATCTTAAATTTGCTGGCATACCCAAGATATACTACATGATTTGAACTTTGTGAGAAAGCCAGGATGACCACTGGAGAGCCAGTCAGAGAGTTAGAAGGAGCTGTTTAGCCCACTCATTTGAACACTCTGGAAATCTCCTCAACTTCAGACCATGGCAGGTAGATTTGAGACTGCAGCTCAGACTTCTATAAGTGGATGCTCTCTACCCCACATGGCAGCCCATTCTGATCCCAGGTTTGAACTGTTTCCTTATTATATTTCAGTTTAGGACACTATGTCATGAAGACGCTGAGCAGGAAAACTCTGTTGAAATCCAAGGTCTTAGTTTTCAAATGCTGTGTTTCCTCCTTGCTAGAATTCAGGGAATGTTAAGCTTCAGTCTCATATGTAAACATGTGCGTGGTATCAGTGACTGACAACTTTAAATCAAAGTTTGAATATTACTAAGTTATTTTCTCAGCAACAGTTCCCATAAAGTATCTGATATCAACTTCACCCATTTTAGTAGTTTGCTGAAAGAATTGTGCCTTTTTAACCTTAGAAGGTTGTATATATACGTAAATACCCCAAAGCAGAAAGCAAGGTTTTTAAACAGATAAAGTAATCTCTTGACAGTCCATGGGGACAGATTGAAAATCACATTGTTTTGGACTCCCAAAACTTTACTCTTAATCCGAGAAAGGATCGTGAGCAATGGAATTGGGTGAAGGTTGTTGTTGGGATCATGAGAGAACATGGGAGAAACATTAGAAGATTCTCTTTACTCCTACTCTGTGATTTTAATTTGATCTTAGATATGCAGGAGACTTCTGCACACCATTTCCTATTATCAGAAGTGAGAACTTACATGAGAAAGTGGAAGACTATTAATAATTGTGCAGCTCATATAACAAGTATCATTGAGGCAATGCTGGGTTGAAATAGGCTCTATCTAAATCATGTTCAGATTGTGATTTTGGAAAAAAAAAAAAGACTAATTATTCAAAGGCAACTAGACCCCTCCTCCACTCCTTCACTTCTTAAACAATTCAGCATTCAAGGACTGGTACAAACCATAATGGCTATTTCTCATCCACTTTGCTGACCTTTGATTAAATCTTACAGCTGCATATGTCTTTGCCCTTGCAGTAAATTGGGCCCAGAATGAAAGGATTTCCCTAAAGAAACTAGACGTACAAAATGGTAGAATTAAGATGCCACTTGCCTTTCTAGGAACACTTTTTCTTGCTGAAAGTCCAACTCAATCAATAAAGGTTTGACCCCTGTCTTAGTAAAACGTCTCCTGGAAATCTAATTGGCTTTGATACATTATCTACCTACATTTGTGAGTAAATTGGGTCCATTGATAGAAACTGAATACTTCTCATTTTTTTCAAATCATTTTCCTGTTGGAAGGTAGGTCAGCAATGATTTCTTAGTTCATTTTTCTGGGCCATAATGGATTAGGTCAGTTTATGTTGGCGCCAGTGCTTTTTGAAAGCTCATTATTGTTCTAAAATTTATTGATTTGCACAGCTTTAAAAGCTTTCACATATCAAAGGCTTCTTAACAATGAGAAGTATGCTATGCCTTGCAAAAGTAAGCAAAGCACAAGCAAAGCACAAGTGTCGACCAGCACTGACACTTGTGTAGCTCAATATTGATCAGGCAAAATATTGTGCAATCAGATATTTTTGATATGGAGCACACAGAACACAATAGGGCAAAGTGTTTCCTTTCTGTCTAATCATTCCTTTTTCAAGTCAGTGGAGACTGCTTGGGTATCCAGAAGCTGAGTACTTAGCCTTATGATTCAAGAGATCTCAAAAGCATCCTTCTCTGCTCACCAAAGTGGAATGCATTGTTAAAAATAAATTCAAGGGTTTCAGGCTCAAAACTTCAATATCTCCCAAAGACTAAACTCACACAGCATGACATTAGCCAACTAGAATAGATCATAGATGCGCAGTTACCATTAAACCTACAATGTGTCTATTTCTCCCTTTTGGCATTTGGACATTTTAAGAGATTATAAGCAATACTAAGGACTCTACTGATTGGGGAGGGGGTGGAGTACAAGGACATAGAAACTATGTCAGATTTGCTTAGTATGGAATGTCAGGTTTTGGTGCCCCAAATCTTTTTATAAAAGCTTTCCAGTGTTTCCTTCTGTTCCCTTCTAATCTCAGGCCCCCAAACCACCCCTTCTCATTCTACTCTCTTCACTCTTCCTTATGCCTCTTGTTGAAACTACGGGGCTCAGTCTTAGAGCCACATCCAGTGTCCCCATGTGAACTCAGCTTCATCAGACAATGTTCCCTACTTTGAGATCTAGATATGTGCACTGTTGGACTGGAAATAGAATCTGGGCCTTTTTGAACTATCATTAAAGCTTTGGCATTTATAAAATCAAAGCTAACATTCATCTTCTGCCTAAACTAAAATAACTATTCTTTCCCTCATTTCCTGATTCTATTCCTACATTATCTACACTTGACAAGCTCCTAACCATCCTTTAAGACTCCATTCAAATTCAATGTTTCTTTTGAGATTGTCCTACCCCCTGACCCTTGAAATCTTTCCTCTTCTAACCTACTTAGCATTTTATTTGTGGCTTTCTTGGTGAACTATATTTTTTTGTGGTAGTAAATTCATCTGGCAGCTCACTGCCTCCTGTAGGCTGTGAGTTCCTTGGCTGTAGGGGTGGTGTCTCTCTCATCTTTGTATGTCCTGTGGTGCCTAGCACAATGCCTGAAATACAGGTACTTCTGAGGAATACCTGATAGATTAAATTCCATCCTCTTATCTACTTATCTGTTGCTGAATTTTTGTCTTGGAAAATTAAGCAGAAAATCTACCAGTGTGCCTGAATCCAATGTCATGGTTTGAGGGTCTCATTATGCCCTTCACACTTTCTCAGGAGTTATTTCAGAAGCGATGAGCAATGGAAACTTGCTGACTCCCACATGCTCACCTTCTCCATGATCCTGTCGATCTGGCGATTCTGTGTATCGATCTCATTGCCCATATCCAGGGCCATGTGACGGAGGTTTCCGATGATGCCGCTCACCTGCTCCAGGTTTTCATCCATTTCATTTTCTCGGGCATCATTTGTTACCCTGGGTGTGAAAGAGAAAATTTCAGTGGATAGAGATTGAGAAAAATCTCAAATACCAAGGACCCAAATCTGTAGACCTCTGGGTATCAATCCTACCCATCTTTAATCTCCTTTCAATATGAGAACATATTTTAGCTTTTGTACCTTAGAAAACAATTTTTAAAAATTCATGTTTGAACCCTTGAATTTCTATTTTTAAAGACGGCATATTAAATAGATTAATGTATCTACTTCTTTCACTTCCACCACACCTAATTTCCTCCCTTCATATGTTTAATTCCAATTTTCATTTTTTAAGGATAAAATCATTTTAGTTGGGAGGATTCCAGGTCACAGAATGAAGATGGAACTAGTTAGAAACTGTATTTTCCTTTCTGAAATGACAATCCAAGTCTCCAAGAGTCAAAGTCAGAAGAAAGAAAAAATTTATTGCACCAAGTCAGAATTTCTCTGCTCATCTCCCTTCCCATTTGGGACCAACATCAATGGGAAGAATAATGATAATTACAGTCTGTCCCTTAATCCTACTTGCTCCCAAAGGGAGCTACTTGTCCAAGACGATTTTTGTTTGCTCAGATTTCAATGCTATGAGGTTTTTGGTGGCATTGTGAGTGGGTGATTTCAGGGGAGAAAACTGTGAAGAAAGATTATTGTTCCAGTTTGAGTAGGGAGGAAGGAGTTGGCTCTCCAAGGGCCTTACCATCTTGCCATTTTTTTCATAGCTCAGCTTGAAAATTAAGAAGGCGCTAACTCTTTGTTGCAAATAATAAGTATTTATACCAGAATAGTCTGGCTAATTAACATTTTCCCATTACAGATGGTGACGGGCTAAAATTGTTCAGAAAGGTTAAAATCCTTCCCATCACATAACTCTCAATGCAGACTGGCTCACTAAGGGTTTTAAAGCAGCTTAGGCAGGAGAAAAATCAAAGGGCAACTTCCTAGCTTTCTTATGTAGGAAGAATCTTATTTAAATGATCATCAACAGCTAAGCCATACTTCTGGTCCCACGGTTCTCAGCCCTGACTGCATACTAGCATCACCTGAGGAGATTTGTAAACCACAGATGCCTGGGTCCCACTTTTAGAGATTCAAATTTAATTAGCGTGAATTAGGCTCAGGCGCTGGTATTTTAAAAAACAAAATCTACTCAGGTCCTTCTAGCATGCAGCCAGGATTGAGAACACCTGGTTTTGTTCCCCTGGGAGCAGATAGAAACAGGAACAGGACTGTCATCTGTGAGGCGCTAAGTAGGTATCTCGACCTTACACCTAAGTGACAGTGGCTTGTCACTTGAATCTGGTTTGTTGGTTGGCAACATCAGCTACCATGGCCTGGGTACAGATGGCTGTACAAACAGCTACCCCAGTCACTGCTGAGTCCTGGTGTAGTTGCCTATAAAAAGAGATCTTTTTTTTTCTTTTCTTTTTAACAACAGAAGTATTTGTTATTATTATTCTGTTTTTCTGGTCTCCTGAAAGTTGAGTTCTGAATTGGCAGGTCTGTGTAATTTGAGATTTTTTTATAGATGTTTAAGTTGGCTTTTGCTTCCAGATCTCAAAGGAAATGATAAATAACAAGATAGGTATGCTCATTTTTCTCAATTTGTACCCCCAGATCCATTCTCTGAGCTTCTTTGCTCCCTGCCCCGAGAGGCTGACCTCTCTGCAATACCTGGGTTTTCTCACTCTGGCTTCCAGGAGGCTTTGGCCAATGGCCAATGAGATTGGAAGACAAGAGGAGTGAGGGGCTGGGGCATTTATTTGCCTTTCTCATTCCCTGCTAGTTTGGGCAGCAGCTGCATTGCTCTGCCTATAGCCCCTGCCCACAGCCATTGCGATTGTCAGGGTCTCGTAACAGCTCTCTCTCATCCCTTTAGGACATTTCCTGCTGTTGCTAGTCCATAAGCTCTTCACCATTCCTTGTTATTAACCTGCCCACACCTATGTAAACAACCTCTTTAATAAGTTCTTGTTCAATTAAAATCGTGGAATGAGATGCCTGTTTACTGACGCATTGATGCTGGATGTGGTCATACGACTCGCTTTGTCTAATAAAATTTTGGCAACCATGACACAAGCAAAGGCTTGGTAAGTGCTTGTGCATTGGAGCTGTTCCCCCAGAATGCTTTCACCACCACGTAAGAAACCAGAGCTATCCTGCTGAAGAGGCCTCATGGTAGAGAACAGAGGCAGCCTGCTGACAGGCCCAGCCAACCACCAGACAAGTGAGTGAGGCCCTCTTGGATCATCCTACACCCGGTTGCATCTCATGAGCGAGCCCAGGAGAGGCTCTCAGAAGAACTGCCCAGCCAACATACAGATTCATAAGTAACCAGGAAAATGGTTGTTGTTTTAAGAACCACTCACTTTGGGGTCGTTTGTTACTCAAAAATAGACAACTGTTACAGTGCTGGCTGCACAAGGCTCACCTGCGGATGAAGCCACCACTGATGGCCATCTGCTCCCGTTCGTCCACCACACGAGCAGGCTGGCTGGCCACCACGCCATCCTGATTATTGCCCCAGGCTTTTTTGTAAGCATCACTTGATTTAAGCCTATGCAAAAAAGAGGGTGAGTGACAAGGCAAGGGGGCGGAGCACCTAGCTCACAACAATGATTACCTCTTCAAGCGAAGAACCGAATCAAGCGAATGAATTTTAATTTGGGGCATTAGAGAATACCGATATATCATAATCCGGACCCAAACAGTTGGCCACCACCATACCTCAGCTACTCAGCATTTCATTTCCAATTGCGATTGTCAAGACTGCAACCTTTGTTTACAGGTTGCTCTTGTTTTGGTTTGTTTTTGTGGTTTAGTTGGATTTAAGACAAGGACTAAGGTAGCTGGAGGACATTCAGTTCTACTTCAGTGACATGGTTATATTTTGAGACACAAAACACACAGAAAAACATACTGGCAGACAGACACAAAACAAGACTGCCAAGTACAGTGTGTACATCACACCACAGCAACACACCATTATCAAGAAAAACATACTCCACGTTTTTACACACCATCATGCAAAGATTCCCCGTTTAATTTTTTTTTCCCCCAACGCATGTGTGGAACTAACCATTCCAACTCTGCATGAAGGACATAAAGGATTGGTGGTTGGCCAAGGGTGATGGTCTTTGAGTTGCCGCTAGAGTGACTTGAATTAGATAATATATCGGTACTTCCAAACAGTCATCATACATCCAGAGTTGATGTACAAACCTTTGTCCACAGAGACAAAAAGTAAAAGAGGCGTAGTGAAATGAATGCAGGAAAATAGAAGAGAGAACAAGCCATCTAGCACCAAAAAGGGAAATCCCTCTACGTCTTCTTCATGCACCAGCTACAGGCATGAGTAGAAAGTGAAGCATTCTCATTGAAGCCAAACTACTCCGGAAGTTGACCATTCTCGAAAAAGGCACTAGCAGGACAGTAATAGCCTTCATGAGGATTTGAAACGCAGGTTCAATAGCTTCTTTGTTGGGCTGAGGGGCAGGCTGGGAGTAATTACGAATTCCTACTTCAAACTATCCTAGGATGTGGCAGGAGGAGAGTGGTCTGGAACTGGTGTGGTCTCATGGGCCATAATTCACTGAGCTGCCTTGGAGAGAGACTTAAAATCCAGGCATACCTGTTGTGCCCAATAGGAACATGTGCAGCATACTTTGGTGGGTGTGTCGTAATTTAAGGCAATCAAAGATGTTTTTACGTTCTTTGCATAGTAGAAACCACACGCTTTTTAGTCCAAAAACAAGAGAACTTCCTTTGGTCCCATTTTCACATTTTCCATTATAAGACAGCAGAATTTAACCCATTTTTTTCTTTCACTAGAGGACCGCCGTCATCTTTAAAACTGGATCTAATACTAATATTTGCAGATTGGGGACCAAACAACCCTGGAGACAAATTAGAAAATTGTATAGACAGAATCTCGGCAACTCCCACAATCGAGTGTACAATGCCACAGCCCTTAGAGCAGTCAGAATTCACTGCACTAGAGACTCGTGGGCCCACTCAGTGAGACAGGATCCCAAAACTAATTTCCTAGAGCTTAGAGTCTGGCTTTTTTTCCAACTCCCCATCCCCTCCCTCCTCTCATGGAAAGAAGTTGTATGGACCTTGTGATGTTTTCTGCTATGTAAAATGTCTGGTATACCATCTTTGGCAAAGTCAAGGGGGTGGGGAAGTTTGCGTTTCTGAAAGAAGGCAGATCACTGCACCCACAATGCTGCACATAGACTCACATAACTGCCGGACATCTACCATAGTCCTTCGAAACATGCCGAGACAGGGCAAAGCCCTCAGAGAGTCCGGGGCACCACCAGCCACTGCGTTGTGACACATGGTTTTGAAAGCATTATTGACACACAATAGGGAACACTTCAGTCAAGCTTTGAAGCTTAGTTAGGGTCTCTTTGGCAATAAGGAATTAGTGCCAACTCGTTTGTGGAATTCGTAGGGGCTATCATTTCATCCAAACAGTAGAGTCCATCCCAGGGGGGCCTGTCTCCGCCCTTTCTCCACATACAGTTGATGAAGGGGAAAATGTATCTGTTGGAATTCATCCCCAAAAAGGTGGAAATCTCACCTGGGGGCAAGTGGCCACTAAAATGGGTATACAGTGAAATCTTGACTAACTGGAATGCTTAACAATGAATCATTTTGGTGAATTATATGACTTAACAGTGGGCCATGGAGGAAAATTCTGGTTCGGGGTGATTGTTGAATATCTGTTAGACTCTTGAGCCACCTTCCTGCCTTAGAGTCTTAAGAGTGGTGAACACGATCGAACCTTTCCTTGGTTATGGTTTCTCTTGATGTGTCTGATGGCCTTTCCCCTGAAGACCAACTCTTACTGTTTGGTCCTCTTAGATGTGGAAGCTATAGGATGGACACCGAGTGGGGGAAGGCAAACTACCCAGATTGCCTGCAAAGAAAAACCATTTTAAACCCCGATGTCATTTTTTTTCTTTAGTTCATCTGTCTCTTTTTGCTAAAAGTGGAAGGGAGAAAACCATAAATACAGTTGAGGGTTCCAGTTAGCTAGATTCCAGTTAATCAGGCTTTACTGTAGATCATTCTTTTAAAAACAGTTTTCTTTATTTTTAAATTGAGCCCCTCCCCCTCCGAAACAGGAAGTGGGATATTTTAAATCAGCCTCAAAGTTTAAAGGATGTGAATGGTCATATAATCAGCTAGAAATGACATCAATTTCTATTCTAAAAGCTAGGATCAGGAGAGCTTTTAGGAAAAAGGCTTCTGTTCAAAGGGGAGTGGGAAGGGTGAGGGAGTTCGGGTAACGGGTTTAATTTTCTAAATGCATGTTGGACAATCCGCTCATGCATTTGTTTTCTTCACTGCTAGTCAAATGAGACTATCTTCCAGAACCCTCATTTTCAGGTTCCTTCTGTTGCAAACCTTTATAACCACATGTCACATTTCTGCTACATTCCAAAAAAGCGTTGCAGAACCTTGAGAACAGTTGAATGTTTTGTGATGTCGTGCATGCAAACTCTACACATTTCAACATTTTGGTCAGTGTACAGGGAGATCTCCCAAGAGGAAGAATTGGAGAGGGATGGGTCCAATTTGGGTAAGGCTTGAGCACTTCTTGCCGAAGGACTCATCGCCTCTGCATTGGGTGCAGCTCTGGTATCTATTAGTCTAATAGCTGACCCGATCCGGCAACTGGCAGGCAGTTGAAAGGGCGAATCTCTGTCATCTTCTCTAACGTATGAAGTGCTTGCTTGGGCCAAATTACCTGTCTCTTTGCTTCTGAAAAATCAAACCTTGATATTTGTGTTTCTCATCTTCCAAACTTATTACCCTCAGTCTTTTTTAAATCTGCAATTTTGGCTTTTGGGGTTGGGTGCCTCTTTCTTGAGGCTGGTCTCTGTCTCAAGGTACACTTTCTGGAAAATGTTGAAACGTTCATCAATAAAAGTTGCTGACAGTGAAGCTTTCACTGTAGTATGCCTGATTTTTAATGCATCAACAGTAACTCCCACTAATATCATCTATGCTATGAGATGAATGCATTGGAGACGGTATTGATCTGTTCTGCATGCCACATGCTCATCCTGCCTTTGTGCCTGGCAGGAATGAGCTTGTCAAGGCTTGGAGTTGGGCCTTGGGAAACCAAAGCTTCAGGCAGGCAGGCAGCACCTACTTGTTACAGGGACACACACAAAGCCCGCAGAATTTTCCTAGGTCCGTCAAATTCTTTTCTGCTTCTTTCATGTCCTTATTGATTTGGTCCATCCCTTCCTCAATGCGTTCCAGTTGTTCTGATTAAACACAAGTATTTTATCCCCACAGAATGAAGCAGATGGAAAAGGACAAAGAAAAAAAAGACAAAACTTCAGACATTCACTTTGACATTAAAAAAGAAAAAAAAAAAAAGAAAGAAAACTGGACGCCACAGATTAGAGCTGGTACCCAGTACCTACTTGTTACAAGGACATATGAAAAGGCCACAGCATTTCCCTAAATCTTTTAAATTTTTCTCGGCCTCCTTCATGTCTTGGTTGATATGGTTCATGCCTTCTTCGACACGATCGAGTTGTTCTGGTTAGGACAAAGGGATGACAGCGTGGAATGAATTTTTTTTGGGTTTCCAACAGAACATGAGAAATGATTATGTGAAACAGAATTTGAAAGAGAAAGAGAGATATTACAATGCATTGTCCAAGAGGATGCATTGCTATAGACTGCTGCTGCTGCCCTACACAGGCACGGATGGGAGGAAATGAACAAAAACGATGCTCGAAATAGTTTGTAATCCAGACAAGATGGGATGAGGTAGGTAGGCCTGTTTGATTCTGAGTGTCCAGGAAAACAGCACAGCATATTCACTTTCTCAGACACCAGTGAAATCCAAGGGAAAGAAAAACAGGGTGTTAGTTTATGTTTTAGGCATTCAGATTCAATGCTACTAGGGAAAGTATCTGCTTCAACTTTAAAATGTCTGTATCTTTTGGTTTTTAAGCATCCTCAACCAGGTAAGAGTAGAAAATAGAATCCATCTTCTTCTTTGGGGAAAATAACAACTACAGTGATAATTAGCAATGGGCGCCAGATGTTTTTTCCCCCAGCAGTGGCTGTCTGGCCAAAGCTCAGGGTCAGTTGTTGGTTTGAATACTTAATTTATAGAAGCCATAAAAAAAAGCAACATCAGCACAACGACGTTACAAGTACTGGATCATTTAAATTCCTCCATCCTATGACTTACTTGCCATGAAAGCTTTGGAAGGCATTTCACTTCTCTGTGCCCTGATTTCCCGTCTCCACAATGGGGGGCATGCTAGATCCCAACTCCAGGCAGAGAGCAGGGAAAATGAATACCTGGGTCTCTGGAGGAGGGGCGATGGATTGGAACAGAAAATAGCACTGAGTCGTCGCTGCCAGCAAGGCTGACCTTAGTGCATCTAAGACAGAGATTAATAGCCATAAAAATGAATTGTACTTCTAGGTGGCCAGGGTGACATACACTAACTTGATTAATTTTTCAAAAGTTATGTCACCAAATTGAGTAAGCTACAAGTTCAATGAAGGGATTTAAAAAATAGACTTTTAAGAGCATTAAAGGAAAGCAGGAATGAGATGTCTTGGCTGTCTAATTACAAAACCTAATTACGCTTCCATTCCTCTTTTAGTTTATATTTTCATGCATACATGCCTATGCCTCCAGGAATAAAGGCATGATTAGAATAAAACTGAGAAATACATTTCCAGTCTAAGGGCACAAATAATCCCTTAAAAACAATTTCACATTAAAACGTACAGTGGAAATTATCATTCCAAAAAACTAAGATAGGTTCATTAGTGACACAACCTAGGGAGACCGTCCAATTGGAAAATAAGAACCTATTGTGTTCTCTTTTGTGGGGCCGAAGAGCAGAGTTCAGCTTATTAGGAATCTGCTCTCTCTATGATGCTTTTCAAATGACTGCTGAAAGCAAAATTTCAGTGTTTATCCTACACTGGATAGCTAGCGAGAATAACACTGTAGTGCTGGTGAACTTATGCTGAATAAATATAAGTATAGTAATGTCTTTAAGGAAATCCTTGAAAGGGCTAAAAAACAAAAGAATGGATGGCAATTCTTGGTGTTCCAGAAGATTTTGTGCTTTTCTGAAGATTTTATTCCAGTTTCTTTTAAAGAATGCAATAAATAAGCCTGCAGATCAAATTAACTATCAAATGAAGGGATTGGAGCCGGGAAGGAACCCAACATCGTCAAAAGAAGAACGATGTTAAAGAACGATGTTAAGGATGCCAAATCCCAATGGAATAATTGCTCATGGCTTCCTGGAGTGCTGGGTTGAGATGGATTGGAGTGCCTGGCCTCAGAGGGAAAGCGTGCTGGACCCAACTAATGACAGCTGACATGGGCACTGATTATGGCATGGGGCTACATATTCAGGTATTTGCCCTTCAGGTATTTGGCCAAAAATATTAACTCTGACAGCATTTCAGGAACCCCACCTACTGTGCCTCCAGAGATTACGAGGTAACATAAAAATGTGAATCAGTCCCCAAGTGTTGTATTTCTGAACCAGAGAATTCAAATTAAAAGATACAAACTAGCAGGCAGGTCCAAATCCATGTTTCTGAGAGCTGGGTTCTGCCAGGGGTTTCCAGCTTGTTTGGCAAAGGTAATAGCTAAGAGAGGGATTCTGAAGCTCTTTCAGAAAAGTTGATTCAGAAAACTAATTTATAGCTACCAATATTGGTTGAACGGTCATCATACACAGTTATAAGTCAAATCCTTAATTTAAAAAATATCTTGGAACCATTTTGTCACAGATATTCTAACAATAATATTAATTTTTAGAGTGTACTGAGTTATGTTTGTGAATATGTTTGGCATATTGGGACTTCACAGCATTTCAGTGACTTCTGCGAAGACATTTCTCAGGAAATGCTTGAAAGTAACCAATATCCTCATTCCCTTCTGGGGTGGACAGCAGCATCTCACAGGCTGATGCAAGGCACCATCCAGGGTTGACTGCTCCTTACCTCCCTAAGCTTGCTTTCTGGCTGTTTTCTGTCTATTCCTGGAAACTGGGAGGAGAATAGCTTTTTGGGTGGGGAGAGGTATTCCAGTAGATAACACACTATATGTTGGGACAAGAACTTGAAATTTCTTTTGCCATGTTTGGATGACTGATTATTTGTGATAGATCTACCAATAGCAGGATGCTCAAGGATCTAGGTTTAGATATCATTTCTACTCATCTTGACTAAGGCAACATGGGATGCTTAGAATCCTCAACCTGGTAAAAAGAATCCAGTAGAGGAATAGCAAGACATCAATGCTATTGACCCAGAGTGCAAGCCTTCATGAGTATATCCAGATACAAGATGCTGCCTACATGATTTTCATTTTCCTTAGCATTGATGAACATGTAGAAATTCATTTAAATAGCCATGTGCCTAGTGGCCACCATATTGCACCGTGCAGCTTTAGTCATTCAGTAGTCAATATCATAACAGATATTGGTGGGTGGACTTCAGTAAGAGGGATGTTTTCAAAAATACTACCTTGTAGTACTATGGACCCTTAAGAAAGTCGGCAGGCTCTCTGGATGAAGCTTTACTTTGCCTTTACTCTACCAGACAGTAATCAAAGATTTCACTGTTTAGTTTGGAGTTGATCCTATGGGATTCTTCCCAAGCTACATCTTTGGCATCAAAATAAACATATAACCCAGCAAACACCAAAAAAAAAAAAAAACGAACAAGAGATATGGAAATGAAAGGGTACGTCATCCCATGTTAGAGTTGAGATTGTTTCATGGGGATTTCTCTTGGAGACAAGAAAAGTCCCAGGACTCAGTCCATTTCCAGGACTGTCTGTCATGCCCAGTGCTCCTTGGTGTCTCCTGATACCTGGATATAAAACAAGAATCCCATAAGGAATTTCCAAATGCAACCATTTAGCTGGACAACCTGGAATGGTTCTTTAGAAGGATGGCTGTTTCTTGACACTCCTGTGCAGCTGCAGGATAGAAGCTGTCAACATTTTTGGTGTTTAGACATAGACGAAATTAGCAGAGCATAACTGAAGAGAAATGTTAAAGCAGTTACTGATCTAAACAACTAAATATAGCATATGCAGAATTAAAATGCACTTACGATGGCAGTGAAGATGCTTGTTGACTTGTGCTCATTGGTCAATTTAAAAGGTCCTAATCTATTATAGTATAAATGGTACGTGGACCACTTAAGACCAGACAGAAGCCACCCTCTTTTGGAGGTCTTACAATTGTCTGTTTCTCAGTATCAATCTATTCACCATGTATCCGGTAAAACCGACGCTATCCTGGGAAGTAAGTTAAACTGAGGAACGCAGCATTTACTGTGGTGTGAACACAATTAAAATGTTTTAGCTGAGAACACTATCTTGTGGGGGAAATCTGCTATTCTGCTTTGTTTCTCCAAGATCAATATATACATGTTCCTGGGAATCATTCGTGCTTACGAATAATGTATTTTTTTCTATTTGAACGGAGATTGTGGCAAATTTTACCTCTAGATTTTCTTTACCGAAATACAATGAAATTTGCAACTCAAGTAAGCAAGTTATTCACTTTCTCTCTTTTTGATTCCAGATTTGTATATGTTACTTTCCATGTCTTTATGTCAAAGTTTTATAGTTAGGGGAAAGAAAGACATTATCCTGAACCTTTCCCAAACCTTCCCTTCAATTGCAATGCTCTTTTTTCCACCCCTTTCACATGGAAATTATTATTATTATTTTTAAAGATTGGCACCTGAGCTAAGAACTGTTGCCAATCTTCTTCTTCTTTTTTTTTTTCATGCTTTTTCTCCCCAAATGCCCCCAGTACATAGTTGTATATTTTAGTTGTGGGTCCTTCCAGTTGTGGCATGGTGGGACACCGCCTCAACGTGGCCTGATGAGCGGTGTCATGTCAGCACCCAGGATCCCAACCGGGGAAACACTGGGCCACGACAGCGGAGCGAGCTAACTTAACCACTCCGCCATGGGGCTGGCCCCCAACACATGGAAATTATTAACTGAAAGAGTTAATAAGAGCTGATTATTTGAGTGACTATGTATCAAATTTGCTCTGGAAAGGAGGTGCCACTCTTCTATATGGATGCCCGCTGTTTAATTTTTAAAAAAGCAATGATTTGCTGCGTCCTGAGTTTCAAAGCCTGGGACATTGTTACACAGATCAAGCCAGCAAGTCTTACAATGATAGCAAGTTCATCTGAGGAGGTCGAAGAATGCCACAGCCATTGTAATTTCTTCTAAATACAGTGCCACTGGATTCCGTTATTTGCATATAAATTTTGAAATTTGTACTTTAAAAATTGACGGGAAAGCATTATGGTTGATGTTCAATTGTTTTTAAAATTTTTTTCTTGTTTTTTTTGATTGATTAGTCTGTATTTATTGAAAAAGTTAAATACAAATAAATAATATAAAAACACAAGTCCTTATATGACAGCCATGAGGGCGTGCCCCTCAGATCTCCCTTCAAGGGGGAACCTGCTGGGAGTCTAGTAGCTGACTCCTCCAGCTGCTGCACCTATGGGATCTGGCACAGCGTTTACATGGAGGCCATGCTCTCCCCAGAGGACTTTGAGCACAATGAGGTTCTAGAACTGAGGCATTCCTACCCATCAGGGGCTACTCTGTTGGGTAGACTTTGTTCCTGGGCTCCCCATCAGCCTGGTTGAGACATTCTCAGAGTGGCACTGCAGTGTGAAACCCTTCCTGTCCAATCCTCCTTCCTCCCCTCTCTCCTCTTATGAGTATCAGGCCCACATCACAGTATGAAAGCTCTCCTTGCTTACTCCTGCTCCCTCTTTCCGGGACCCATCACAGACCTTTCCCTAATAAATCTCATACACTTCTAATTGCTTCTTAGCATTTGCTTCCCAGAGGAGCCAATGATACACCTTCCTTCAGCCTCTCCCTGCCCCCATCCTGACTTCTCAGAAATCAGTAAATAAAGATTTATCTCATTTACTGTAACGGTTGCAGAATATTTCTTTAATGGCCATACCATAATTCATTTGGTTGGTCTCCCCACGGACAAACATATAATTCATTTCCAGTTTTATACTATTAAAGGTAAGGCACGTACATTTTTCTTCATATAGTTGTCAATGTACATCTGCAGTGTAGAATTCTAGGAGTGGAATGTCTTGGTCAAAGATGGGTGCACTTCAAAATCTGAAGATATTATCAAATTGCTCTTCAAACATTAGTATCAGTCTACAGTGCCCATCCGTAGAATGAGAGTTTTTGTTTTCCTGACACGTTCATAGCATTGGTTATTATTGATTGAAAAAATTTGTGCCAATCTGCCAGATAAAGAATGGTATCTTATTATTGTTAATTGAAGCATGGTTTCATATGTCTATTTGTAAACTGATGATTTAGAGCCTACGTCCATTTTTCTTTCAGGTTGTTTCACTTTTCTTTGATGATATGCAAAGTCTCTGTGTATTTTAGGAAAATGCCTTCTGTCTGTTATCTGTATGGCAATTTTTCCCTCAGTTTGAGTTTTATGCTTGGAGTTTGTTTATGGTGTCCTGTGTTGTGGATAAGTTTCACATTTTTACCTTTGACATAAAAAAAAATCTCATTATTACTAAGAATTTTCTAATGTTTTCATAAAATATAAAGAAACAGAAAAAATTTCTCAAAAATCTGCTTATTATGATAAGAATTCAGCATGGAGTCAGGTAATTAACTTATGGTTAGAATTAAATAAAGAATCAACATCTGTCTAGATGTACTGAGATAAAGAAAATTTTGGTATTACCCTTCTAGAGTCCATGTTAGAGATGGTAGACTAAAATGCTGGCCCTCTGATTTTCATGGCTTCCAATATTTTCACAATAATTTTTAAAAACAGGTCAAATATTTCAATTGGTTCAATTTTGCATTTTCCAATGACCTCTCTCTACTTATATCCCGTTAAAAATAGCTTCCGGTTATTGAAGGAATCCAAATAATGACTTGGAAATCCAAACTCCAGATACTGAATTAGGACGGTCCAAAGAAATGGACAACATGATATACTATTGTCTCATTTTATCTAGGAATTACTGGAGAAAAACACATTAATAGGAAAAATTGAGGATAAAGGTAAGAAGAGAATTCTCACACTGTCCAAAATACTAACATTAAAAAACCCCAACCAAACAAATGACTTTTGCCTTCAAAATTCTGTTACCCCAACATATATAACAGGGAGAGTAGTAGCATTTATTCAATCATGAAGGCCTCAACATTTCCATACATTTACCAATCTTTTCAACAGAGAAAGGAAAAAAGCAAGATGATGAAAATTCTGGAACCCTTACATTCATGTATGCGCGTAACACATGTCAAAATGATCACCTGTGTGTGCACAAGTAATAAAAAAATGCACTTTATTCAGAGGAGGAATTGTTCTTACTGAAGAAATCTCAACTTACCTCCTTGTTCATCCAACATAACCAAAGTCCTGATACCAGCATCTTTACTCTACATTCCAATAATGGTAGCAAAGTTGAAAAAGAGTTAGAGAGAGAAAAGAGAGAAAGAGAAATCAGTAAGGGGACAATTCGCCCTAGAAATGGGAAATGAAGAAGGACCAAAGGAAAAAGAGGGAGGAAATGTGACGAGAGTACGAGGGACTGGGGAGGGGCTCTGAGTAGGGGTTACCTGTGGATTCGCTCTATCAGTGATTCTCAGGGTAGAAAAGGGGGATGCAGTTCAGTCTCCATGGGACAGGGAGGGGAGGAGGCTTGGCGTGGAATTGCAATACACATGCTGAGTAGTATACTGTGATTTTATGTTTGGAAAATAAAAATGCCTGTAGTTTTCATAACACCAACCACAGAAAGCAAATCTCGCAAAATCTTCTAGACTAAATCTTCTCTGGCATGATATATCAGACAGTTTCCATCAGTGAACTGGGGACGGATACCCCACAGGGAAGATATGTTAGACTCTTGGGAAGTGAGATTTTTAGATTTATCAAAAGACATGATTGCTTCACAAAGGTGGAGAAATACAGCTCAGGAGGAAATCCACCCTCCCATTTTCTCTCTATGGAGAGAAGTTCTTTGAGATTTAGGAAAAGGATTGACAGATGAGAAATAAGCGCTCTTTATTCTAATCTAAATCTCAATCTAAAACTCTGCACAATAATATAGTGTGAGAAAATCCTTCACCACAAGCTTTACTGCAATGCTTTGTGCAGAAGTCTCTAGGAGGCACTCCTCATCTTGCCCTTAGGATGGAAATAAACCAAACACCACCTGAACTATTTGGGGGAGGGCAGTGAGAGTTTGTAGATAGGGGAGAAGGAGCAGAGATATTTGCATGGCTCATATCTAGGAATCAACATTTCTGGGAATTCTAACTAGTAAGTAAGAATTTCCATTTTACAGGGCAACTGTTAGTAAGTATAAAATGGCATTGCTGACAGTTTGGATTAATTGGTTTTCCAAGGAAAGCTCATGGTGGCCCCTAGAACAAATTCTAAAATAAGACATTGCTCATAGCCTATTTATTTTTCACTGACTTATTTTAAACTAAGAAAGAAAGAGAGAGATGTCAGTGGAGGTCAACAGAGGGGTTTTTCAAAAACAGTATTTTAAGAATTCAATTCCAATTGTGCTTCTAAAAAATAAAATAAAACACTGACAATGATTTCTGTGAGCTTTCGTAAACGCACCATCTCAGAGAATGTGTGCTGTGAACGCTCCCGGATTCAAAGCCTACCTAGCTTTGGAACACGTTTTGATAGACTTTAGCTGCAAAGCCAGGATGTGCTTGGGACAGTGATGACCCAGGATGACTTCAGGAGCCATCGATAGCAGATTCTGGAGCCCGACTCTGCCCTCGGAATCTGCTGATTTCATTTCCTAGCTGCATGAACTTGGGCAAATGTCTTAATTGCTCTGTGCCTTAGTTCTCTCATTTGTAATCTAGCAATAATGTTAGTTAATACCACACTGAGTTGTTACGCAAATTAAACGAATAATATGTGTCACATGCTAGAACGGTGCCTGGCCTATAGTTAGCATTACATAAGTGCTCATAAAATAAATACCTTCAGAAAATGCATTTATATTAGGATATCCAGGCAAACTAAAAATATCATCATTACCGGCTACCACCAGCAGCTTCTAGACCACTACTTCTTAAATTTTAATGTGCATATGAATGCCCTACATAGGAAACATCTTGTTAAAGTGTAGATCCTGATTCAGTAGGACTGGGGTACAGCCTGAGATTTTGCATCTCCAAGAAGCATCTATGCTGCTGATGCTGCTGGTGCAGGAGCACATAATGAGCAGCAAGATTCTAGACCCAGGAAGACATTTCAAAAATCTTCCTCTTAAATGTGTTGTAAATGGACATTCCTCTCCACTAGCCTGTATTTTAACAATTTCTGTGCCTTTTTCTGCAAATTTCAGTCATTGCTTATGAGAAGAATCTGTAAAGAGTAGGTGGCTTATTCAGGCCTATGGGTGTGACGATGCAAGCTCTGGTAAGCACAATGACATCTCAGAGCATTTTCTCCTCTGAGGACTCAACTCAAGGCCATGCACGAGATCCCTGTTCCATTCTGTGGGGGACAATGGGTGGGAAACAGGTTAGCAATCGCAGTGTGTCAGTCCAGCTCTCTCATCTGTTTATACTCTCTGTTATACCCATTTATTTTTTATGGAGCCTGCAAATATAATTCCACATTTGTCCAATTTGATGCTGAGTGTTTCAGCCCTGGGATGCTTCACAGAACTAATGTGAAGGAGCAAGAGTTCACCTCAATTTGGGAGAACAGAAGCAGTGAGCACTGACTGGGGAGTCAGGAGTGCTGGGTTGTGCTCTTAGCTCAGCCAACGGCTGGTCACGAGACCCTGGAAGACTCACCTGATCACCCAGGATGTTTCCCCATATTTAAGATAAGGGTAGAAATGCCAAGTAAGATTGGGTGGTTGGTTCATTCACTCACTGGCTCACTCACTCACCCATTCATTCTTTATTTTCTTCAGTCACTCACTCACCACATGTTTACTGAGCCTCCACTCTGTTCCAGGCACTAAGGGTAGGGGGATGGCTCCTCAACTGTGCTTCATAGAGTGACTGAGAGACAATTTGGTCAGGTGAGCAGTGCTGGGATCTGGCAGTCAGTAGTTCCAAATTCTAGACTTATCCTTGCGGTTCTATTGCTCTAGTCATCTGTTCTGTGTCTCAGCCTTCCCAGCTGTCAGATGGGGGCAGAGACAGCCCTCTTACTTCCAGTGTTTACGAGGATAAAATGAGCTACAGGACATAAAGGCTTCTACAAGTTCCACTCCACAGGAGGCTGTGGTTCAAAAAGAAGCATATCAAGATAAAATTTAATTTGTGTGAAATCTCAATCAGTTCAGAATGTGCTACTGTGTTTGTTTTCTTACATCCTTTTGCTTTTTCGTGGCATTCTCACAGAATAAGGTAAATATTGGAGGTGTTGCTGGTGGAAGGGAAGTTAAGTGCTGTGCCTAAGAATCTACCCTCTGGAATCAGGTAGACTTGGGTTTTAATTTCATCTCTGCCATTCGTAGTTGTGTCTCAAGCAAGTTACCTAACCACGGTGAACTTCAGTTTCCTCCTCGGTAAAATGGAGATCAAAGTGTTGTGAAATGTGACTATAAGGATTAAATTAGATAATATATGCTTGATGCTAATGGCTCTGAGCACAGTACCTGGCATATAGTAGGTTCTCAATAAATGTTAGAACTTACATTTGTCGCCACTGTTTTGCCGACAGGTTTTATCAAAATAACTGGATTGTTCTTTGGGGGAAATGGAAGTGCAAGGGAGAAGGGCAGGGATGGGGACAACATCTTGGGAGAGGTGGAATGTTACTTTCTCTTATTCCTTAATGACTATTAGGCTTTAACAGCTAGGAGTGAGAAGAGGGTGTTCTATTTTTGTCTTATCACAATTCTTGGTTTCTGTTTGAGATTGCTGGGAAAACTGTCTACCTAAAAACAGAATTGGAGACGTAGGGATTTTTTGTTCATTTCTTTCTTTTTTCTTTTTCTTTCTCTATTTTCATTTTTCCTCTCTTGCAGATGAACTAAGACCATGTTTCTAGAACATTTTTTCATCTTTTGTCATTCTGAGATGCTCTCCCCAAAGTCCAACACATCTGAGCTACACTAGGACAGTCCGGGCCCTCTCTTCACTGCCACAGTTCCAAAAGACCCCACATCTGCTATATGAAAAAAAACTGTCTAACTCGAATTTTCCATTTTACCAGAAAGTCTGACACAACACAGACATAGCTTTAGAATGCTCATTCACTTCTCCTGGCCAAAGTGTCTTAAAAAATAAGTTGGAATGAAAAGAAAAGATGCTGAAACATTCATGAAATGTTGGGGAGCCCTCCGTAACCATGCTCCATGAGAGCTCTGTGTGGTGCTTCTGAATCAGCCTGCCCTGAAGCAGTGTGGCTTGAGTTGTCACAGCCCAAGGTGTGAATGTGTAGACTTCATTTCCTGCATTTAGTACTGGCTGAGTTAACTTTTTTGCCTGGAAATGAATATTCTCTCCTTGAGGATATATTCATAACTCTCCTACCAGAATTATTCCCTCCTCTGCTCCTAGGCAGGTGTGGCCTTGAATTTAGAGAGCTATTTTCATATATGTCTTCATGCATGGTATCAATTTATATTTTCCCTCCCACCCCCAGAGTTAGGCATTCCCTAAATATTTGTTGTAATGCATCTACCATAAGAGCCAGCTCCCAACTCCAGGCTAGGAACCAAATGCCATACGATTTCTAACCTTTTTACCTGTGTGTAGCATTCAGCTTTTCTGAACTTTCCCCACGACCTCTGTGGAAATAGACATCATCTTTGAAATGCTGAGGATGGCTTCTGTTATAAAGCAAACTCTATGCCTGCCGCTCTTTACACCCTAAAGCCTATGAGGGATGGCACAAAGTCATATATTCCACTGAAAGTGGGATTGTTTGCCTTAGGGAGACTTCACAAGTTTAGTAACCTTTCCTGTCTTTGAGACTAAATTTCAGTAGGAATTCAGCTCCATTCAAATGATATAGTGCTGATGTACTTTGGGATTCCGGGCAAGATCCCAGTATTTCAAAGCTCAGATTTTCCAAATGATTTCTGCCCTTGATGAATATTTAATGCTCATTCTCTTTAAAGAGAATTTCCTTTTTGATTGAAAAGCAGAATATCCTCTAAATAGCCAATGCCCTAGACATAAGGGCTGTTTGACCATAAATATAAAATAACCCAGGAGGAAGGAAGAGCAAATCAATCCACTCTGATAATGCCTTGCTCATCATTTCCTAAGGATGGAAAGTCTAATAGCCTCCTCTCATTTATTAGAGGTAGGAGATAGCTTCCATCTGGTTTGCTCCTTGTTCTAAGATGCAACTTCATGCTTGATTGAGAAACAAAAATGTGTGAATCGAGAATCCTACTTCAAGCAATAGAGCTTTTGAGATTTTTTTCCCCCAGAATAAATGAGAGCAGACACTCCATTTTCAAGACTGGCTGACACTGCCTGCAGTTTAAGAAAACACAAAAAGAAGTGCCCAAAGACTCTGATGGGTGGGGGCCAGTTCACAGTGGTGCATTTTCACTCATTTGCTCTACCACCTTCCACCTTCCTGGCAGTGTTTCCACATTGCATGAGTAGGCAAACTGGTGTTAGGTCTGATAGTTTAGAAATTTGCTTCACATGTGCATACACACAAATGGAGATGAAACATGAGCTTGGAGGCCATGATTGAAGGTCACAGAGACCTACCAAGATAATCATGTCAGCTGATTTCTGGGCTCCCTTCAGGTCAACATCAGAGCTCACATAGGAACATTGCTAAGATTTGTTTCTTTCATTTGTTCTCCTGACAGGTTGAGGGACAACAGGTCTATTCTGAAAGCTTCGCCAGAACTCTTAGATTTAGAATATCTGCCTCTTTCTTGGTCCTTCAGTATTTCTGCATGAGCGGTGTTCCCAGGATAGAGCAACGAAAACATTTCTCTTCCTTTGCAGGGTGAAGCCTGCTCCCCTGTGCTGCCGAGGGCCCCTTGCTGGCCTGCCTTCCTGTGGGGACCAATTAGTGCTACACGGCAGGCTCAAATTGTCATTTTTTGGGATAACAGATTTTGTTAAGCGCACCTCCCCACCCTTCCCTGGCATCCTGGGGAGATCACAGTTGCCACCTTCTCCCCACTCCTCCTGTGGCAGTTCACATTTAGCCATATTTCATTCCCAGGTGAGAAGCTGAAACTGCAGAAATACAGGGAGATGTCGGCTCCTATAGCATGAGAAGCAGCCATCTTTCCTTTTAGCCTTATCAAATTTATCTTTTTTCCCTTGTGTGTCACGGTATAAGCAATTTACAGTAGCAGGAGGCAGGTAGACTCATTTAATCATTCTGCTTGAGAACGCCCAAGATCTCTAAAAATGATAACCACGCACGGATTTATACATGGAGAGGCAGTTGCAAAAGCACAGCTAAAACAGCATCTCGCCGAATAAAGACTATTAGGCTTGTTTTATTAGGTTGAGATAAATATAGCCCATTCCATTCTTTTTCCACTTCATCTCTCCCAATGGGGACAAGTTCAATTAATCCATTTATTCCTGGTTGACTGCTGCTCTCCCAAATTGGAATGAGCGAGGCTTATTGCAAATGCCCTTTTGATTCCATTATTGCTATCTGCTCTATTTTACCCATTTAAAAATAGTTTGGGATTTATTAACCATGCCTCGCAAATGGATGTTCAATCCAGAGTCAGGAATATAAAAGAGATGCTACATTGACATTATTAGACTTGATATTTCCCTTTATTAAAGCATTTTCCTATTATTTCATGAATTTTAGTGCCTGACCCTATACCAATTTCTGAAAATGTTATACATATTTTTAAAAGTCATATATGTGGCGAAAGTCAGAATAGAATGTCAAGATTAGATGTGACTTAGAGACATTAAAATAATTACAAATGAAGTTTTTATGTAGATAATTTCTTTGTGTATTAAAAATCGCTCTGATTGGCTTAAAGGGATTCAACTTTTGTAATTTCTTGGGAGTATTTACTTGGAAATATCATTCTCTGCTTCCCAGACTATAAAGATAGCCTGGGCTGGTAGGGAGAGCGAATATTTTGATGGCTACCTGACAACTGAAATATAGCATCTTCCTCTGATGTGGCTTCCTGGCAGGCTACATTAACACAGGAACCAATGGGATCATGGCCTAGGGGAAAGCAGTAGAGTCTAGGCAAAGAATATGTCAGCAAATGGCATTATTTTATCTTAAAATAGGGTCACTCCTTACCTCTTCAACGAGTTGCAGCATACGACGGGTGCTTTCCAGTGACTAAGATAAAAAACATAAATATTATGAGCGCAGGATCCAGAGGTCTTGGAAAATCAGAAATACTTTCTTCACTTGAGAAGCGCAAAGGGTCGCTATCACATATTCTTTTAAGATTGTAACTAAAACATAAAAGTTCTTCCCATTTGCAATCTCTTTGCTATCAGGCTTTCTACATAATAAAATTCCCTAAAGCAATTAAATTAAAGCTGATCTTCATAAAATCAAAACCATATGAAGTTGATCTTGATATCAAAGACAAAGTAATCTGGAAAAGATAATTGTGCGTGTGCAGGATGCATAAAAAATTATGTCAAATACTCAGAGGGCTAATTTGGCCTCTCTGGACCACGAATTTTGAATTTTAAACACAAACATAATTTTTCATGAATTGAGATGAATCCAACATCAAGTTAAAACTCCTAGAAACACAATCAGAAGTTCTTATCATTATAAATTAAGCTATCGCCTTAGGGTGAAAAATAAATCAAGCATGTCTGAAATAACTAGCTTATAGGAGACAACTATAATAATTGCCTTTTTCCTTAGATAAGAAATATTGAGACGGAAAGTCTGAATTCAGTGCTGCTCCCTCGGGCAGAGTGTTGTCACTTGTTTCTCCGTTTAAAACTACTAGAATCCAACAACCAGTGTGATTTCTCAAAGCTGTGCTTTTAAGTGACAGACTTATTTTGGACGACATTCTTCAGGAACGCGAAAAATGTTAACTCTCCTGGAAGAGCTGTCAGCATGGCAGCTTTTTGCAATAGAATTGTGTAAGCAGTGGTATGCTGGTAAACGTTTAACAAGAAGCCCTCTCGAAAAATATGTGAATATGTATATATTTAAGTTTATTATTTTACCGATATAAAGGATGAATAGCACAACATTTACAAATAATAATAAAATATACAAGACTCATGATTATAAATTCCATATAGCCAACAGATTCTCACGGAAAGCTTTGGGTGACTTGCTGAACTCTTGTGTCATAGCTAAGCATGTATAGAGCAAGTGTAGTCCTGGCATAAACATGGTTGATATTTTCATTTACAATCATGAGTAAGAGGAAAGTGAAACAATGAAGACATATGCTGGAACTTGACTAGTTTGTCAATGATACAAGTGACTGCTGAAGAGAATCCTAGTTTTCAAATACTGGAAGATTTTCTCAATTTTTTGTGTTATTTATAGCATAATGGCTGCAGATGTTCACACTTTTAAATTTAATCTACATTATTAATATTTTTCCCCACTTTTTTGAAACCATAAGGCAAGCCCTGATGTGTAGTGTTTGCAGATTCTTTTGGTGTAAATTATCTCATCCTGTCTGATTTCTAACTACATATATCATGGCGTCACTGGAGGTGAACGTGGGGAGACTTGCAGTAACCCACCATTATACGGTATCCCCACACATGTCAAGAACTTTGAGAGCATGGATAGTAGTAAAATAGAGTAAAATAATTAGGGTTATTTTTTAAATTTTGAGTTTTGAGTATTATTACCTTTGATTTTAATATAATCTATTTAATTGTCAGTTTATATAATTCAGTTTTAATACCAGTTTGCAAAGTTCGGGTAAATTTAACAAATTGCTGTCAGAATTCAGCCAGCTCCAGCACACCACTGACTGTAAGACACCCAAAGACAATGCTTTTCTTAGAGGATCTTGACTTCTCTAGATTTTTAGAAATTGGAGTTTGGGCTAAGACATTTTTTATGAGTAGGTTTCACAATCAATCCATTCCTATCTGCAGAGGCCTTAGGTGCACAGGAAATCAAAGTCATATTCCCTCTGGTTTTTTTTTAATTGAGACAGAAGAAGCCCTTTTCCCACCTGAACCTGAATAAGACAAACTACCCAGCTCCCCATCTTTTGCTCCCTTCCCATGTCTCCAGCCCTCACCTCATCAGCCAGCTGGTCAGCCCTCCGCTGCATCTCCTCCAGCTCATTGCGCATGTCTGCGTCTTCAGCCATGGTAGCGGTGGGGGGTGGCTGGGTGCCTGGGCTCGGGGGTCAGTGATGGGTTTGGCCACAGAACCTGGGAAGAAGCATATTTGAACATGTGAGAGCTTATATATGTGTGTATGTAGGTGTGTGCAAAAAGGGGAAGATCAAAATGGCCCACATTCTGTCTCGACAACTCAGTCATCTTCTGAGCTGGAAGCCATACTCAAACAGGGTCAACAGAATTATACTGTTTTTACGAAAGGCATCACAAATGCATACTTGCCAACTTCACATGGAGATAGATACTTGTCTACCTATGAAGTACTTTGTAAGACACAAACCACCCAAGAGTTTGGAATGATGGATGGAAGCATATGGTTCTGGGTTAGCATACTTTTAACCTCACATTTATTTATTTTTATTTTTACACAGCTTTATCGAGGTATAATTGACATAGAATAAACCCTACATAGTTGAAGTGTACAATTTGAGACGTTTTGACATATGTACACACCCAGGAAACCATGACCAAAATTAAGAAAATGAACACGTCAGCTCCCCTCTGTTTCTTCCTGCCCTTTTGTAATTCTATCCACCCACCCGTCCCGTCTCACCCAGCCCTGTGCCAAGACAACCGATTATCTGCTTTCTGCCGCTATAAATTCATTTGCATTTCCTACAATTTTATATAAATGGAATGACACAGTAGGTACTATTTTTTGTCTCACTTCTTTCACTTAGCACAATTATTTTGAGATTCATTCCAGTTGTAGCATGTATTAATAGTTCTTTCCTTTTTGCTGTTGAGTAGTATTCCATCGTATTTAGAGGCATTTAGAAGCAAAAGGCAGAAAATCTCTAGTCTCTTTCAATTGTTATCAGAGGTTGCCAAGAGTGGGTGTTGAGCAGCTATGTTTCTAAAGAGGGATGGATCCTTGTCCCTGAAATGTGCCCAGCCCATTTCTTGGCTGTGCTCTTGAAATCCCATATGGTGCAAATTACAGGGAGGCAGACTGAGCTCCCTACAGAGCCAGGCCCCCTCCCTCCCTTCCTCCTTCCCTGTCCTTCCTCCATCTTTCTCCTATCTTTCCTTCCTTCTCAAATATTTATTGAGTACTTTTAATATGCCAGGACAGTGTTAGGACTAAGGATATAGTGATGAATGAGAACAGGCCATTCATTGCTGTCACAGAACTACAGTCTAATTAGGAAGATAGGAGTGAAATAAGGAAATTAGATTATTCAGTGTGAAATTAATTATATTTGAGGATGTACCACGGGTGTCCACGGGTCACAGCAGGCCTCCCTGAGGAAGTCATGTCCCCAGGAATGGCCATCAGAGAGAAGGGGGTAAAGGGCTTGAGGAATGGTTCCAGATGATAAATATTTGACATGATGAGAACGTCTCTGTAAGTAGCACAACTGTAGAAGGCATGGGCTCTTGCCTTGTGGCTAAGATGGCCAACTGTATACCAGAATCTTTCCCCCCTCTTCCATTGTAGGGCATGGTCTCTGGGAAATGGCTGCCTGGCCAGGAATTACACTTCCAGTTCCCATTGCAAGGAGGTGGTGCCATGCGGCTAGAGACGGTTCACGAGTTATAGCGGAAATGATGTGTGTCCCTGCTGGATTAGATTAAGGCCGTTCAGAAGGAGACATTCCTTCTATGCTTCTCTTGCTCTTCTGCCAGGGAAGACTGGGCCCGAGAGGATGGCCTGGCCACGAGACAGCAGGAACTCGGGCTCTCTGAATCCCTGCATGGAGGAAAGTTGACCACTGACCAGAAAGACCTGAACCCTCATATGAGATGTCAATGCACTTCTATTGTGCGACACTCCTGAAAATGTGAGGGTTTGGTTTTGTTATAACACTAGTGTTACACTAAGTAATGAAGGCCTGAAGAAACTAAAATGGAATACGAACTTTACGTAGGAGCATGATTTCCCAACTGAAAAACACCTTTGTGTGTGTCCTTCTATTGAAAACTGAAGCTGGAAGAGGAAATTAGATTTAGGGCCTGGGGGAAATACCACGTTTAATTATTATTATTATTCTTATTGTTATTTGTATGAGAATCACCTTTTGCAAAAATTAAGTGAAAACTCTTTATCAAAAAAATCAGGAACAGGGGCTGGCCCCTTAAGTTCTACACGTCCCTTTTTGGCGGCCCAGGTTTCACAGGTTCAGATCCCGGGTGCAGACCTACTCCACTCATCAGCTATGCTGTGGAGACATCTCACATACAAAGTGGGAGAAGATTGGTACAGATGTTAGCTCAGGGCTAATCTTCCTCAAGCAGGGAAAAAAAAAAAAAAAAAGGAGGATTGGCATGGATGTTAGCTCAGGGTGAATCTTCCTGACCAAAAAAAAAAAAAAAAAAAATCAAGAACAAGCTCATTGGAAGGCAGAGGAACCAAAGCTCAAAGAGGCAGGCCCTTGATGTGAGGCTGGGGGGGGCACTCTCTGACCTCGTCTCCTAGACCCACTGCCATACTGCTTTCTCAACAGCTAAGGTTGAATTCCTCTGGGATTTTAATTTAGTACATATTACTAGAATGTTTCACATTTATTGCTCTTGTGAAGTAAGTCAGACTATTCACAGTTCCTGGATAGGAAGAGGCCCAAAGTGAGACTTCTCTGGAGACAATAGATTCCACAGTTTTTTTCTAACCAGTGATTCTTGGGCAAAGCATCAAATGTGAAATCAGAGTAAAAAAGAAGAAAAAATGCGTCAGGGCTGCATTCTACTATAAGCATTTTTTAAAAAGTTAGGGTCGTTTTATTGGGCTTTATTTATTGGGCTTTCTAAAGTTTTATTTTATCTAAAAAAGTCACAGGACATCATACCACGAGCCTTTTAATTTTTGAACACCTATCTGGCCACCAGAATATGTACTCATGATATTGAGCTTTAAATGCTCTGTGTTTTACTTAAACACAGGTCTCCATTTTAGAAATTAGAGATCTAGGAAACAGAAATTGGAAGGAATTTATACCAAGTCACTCCTGAAACTTGAGATGAGCAGAAACAAAATTCCAAGTTTCCTCTGAGAGACTGTGATCTACCCTCCAGAATAAAAGGGTGGACCAGTGGAAACGCTGAGTAGGATGTGGGCCATAGCTTAGTGGAGTGGGTAAGGTTTTGATGTCAGAAAGACCTAGTTGGACCGTTGGCTCTTGCACCCATTTGCTGGGTGACTCTGGGCAAGTTTATCACTGTCTCTGAGCCTCAGTTTTCTCAACAGGATAAATAATACCAGTCTCATAGGTTTGTTGAGGGGATTATATTATAGAAAGTTCCGGTCAACCTTGTTTGTGAGCATGTGGGGGCTTCATATTCAGAAAGCCTTGCTCATTTGGGATAAGCCTGTACCTTTTGCTAAGAGTGGAACAAATCCAATATCTGTTAATTAGCTTTCCTTTCCTAACGGCTGGGCAGGAGGCATGTCGCTGTGGTGCTGAGCGCCCGTGGTAGCCTGAAACCAGGGAAACCAGCGGAGTGCTCGAGTCTCCAGGCGGCACCTCTCCCAGGATTACCATGTGGAGACAAACAAGAGCGCCTTCTTGCCCTGTTCTCCATCTTTGTATCTTGCTGCTGGGTTCCTTGGGGGAACTTCTTCCTTCATTCTAAGCAAGCAACTGACATTTCCTTTTAACAGGCCAGCTTATTAGAAGGCAGGGTTCTGTGTGCTTTCAGACCCAGAGCAATGTTGCTGTTTTCCACTCCTCCAGGTCTATTTGCTGATGGATGCTTTCTCTCTCTCTCTGTCTCTCTGTCTCTCTGTCTCTCTGTCTGTCTCTCTCTCTCTCTCTCTCTCACACACACACACACACACACACACACACACACACACACTCTCAGGTCTCATGTGTTTCCCTGGCAATCTCCTTCCAAAGTTGCTATTCTCAGCATCTGAAGAACAGCTGTAGGGCCCCCTGCTTCAAGCTGACAACACCCTATGAGAATCTGGCTGATGGACAGTTGGCACAATGGCAGAGAAGCCATGTGGTGGATACCTTTATTTTCATCACTTTCACGATCGCCCCCAGGAGGCTCCAATATCCTGCTCTAAGATGTGGGGTTATGTCTGTGATTTGGGAGGGGGGCTGATGAATCTGACAGTTCTCAAATGCACAGCACTTCAAAGCTGATGAAGCAATGTCTACTCTCCCAATAAGAATGGAGGGAGAGTAGGCATGGAGCGCACCCTCAGGTTCATTGTTGGGGGACCTAGAGTTTGATAAATTGTCCCCACTAAACGCCAAAGACAAGCATATTAGCATTCTAAGAGACAGCACCTGAAGAGGCGTAATGATGTCCATAACTAATTTCAGTCCCTGAAAGGATGCTAATAGTGAAATGGCATTTACTATCAAGGCGGCATGTAACGCTTTACCCATGCTACCACATTAAACCTCCATCCTGTGTGTTGCCTGAGCTGGTAATGTGGCCCCAGCCAGCAAAGTCTGCTTAGTAAGTGAGAAAATTAGAAGCAGAGACTCTCAAAACTATTCCCTGGGGCTCTGATGTAAGACAATCTCCCAGTCCATTAGGGGACCAACAGTATCCTATTAATTATCTCAAATCACCAGTGTTTATTGAAGGGTCTGGCCCCTCGTAGGTGTTCAATTCATATTAATTGGCTTGTTGAATGAATGGCTGAACGAACTGTTCTGACAGCCCCAGGTGGCATTTAATGTTCCCAAGTCAGCAATTTTCCAGGTGTGGTCTAGGGCAGTGCTTCTAAAACTTCAACAGGTATCAGAATCACCGGGAACCTTGTTAGAACAAATTGCTAGATCCCATTCTGAGACTGCGAGTCAGTTGGTCTGAGACGAGGTCCCAGAGTCTGCATTTCTATCAAACCCCCAAGTGATGCTGATGCTGTTGCTCCACAGACGGCATTTAGAGTAGCTCTGATCCATAGAACACTCTCTCTGGAATGTTCATTAGTGTCACCAGGTGGGATGAGGGGAAGTTCTTTAGCTATATGGAGGGAAACAGTGGGCTCAATCAGGGGCTTCTGGGAATTACGGCCAAATTCTGCCCACTGCCCATTTTGTACTGCCTGTGAGCAAAGGATGGTCTTTTTTTTTTTTTGGAGGAAGACTGGCCCTTAGCTAACATCTGTGCCCATCTTCCTCTATTTTATATGTGGGATGCCTGCCACAGCACGGCTTGATAAGCAGTTTGTAGGTCTGCACCCGAGATCCGAACCAGTGAACCCCAGGCTACTGAAGCAGAGTGCATGAACTTAACTGCTACACCACCAGGCTAGCCCCAGGATAGTCTTATATTTTTAAGTGGACAAAAAGACTCAGGGAAGAAGAATATGTTGTACACATGAAAAGTGTATGAAATTCAAGTTTCAGGGTCCATAAATAAAGTTTCATTGGAGTACTCCCATGCCTGTTCGCTTCCCTATTGTCAATGGCTCCTTTCAGGTGACAAGGGCAGAGTTGACTGGTTGCAGGGACCACAGGACCAGCAAAGCTGAAAATGTTTGCTATCTGGTCCTGTATAGAAAACATTTGCTGATCCCTGGGCTAAATAGAGTTAAACAGAAATCCTTAAAGCATTCCTTATCAGTCTTTCATGTCCACAAGGCATTGTACATTTCCTGTAGACAGACACAGTGTGAAGTGGTTTCTTTTGTCTGTATTTGTCTGTAGAATTCTCTTTGCATGGAGCTTCCCATGATGGGATTTGTTTTCTGGACCATATTTTAAAATAAGAAATGATGCATGGAATAAAATAGAAGAATGAATTTGCCTTTGATTGACTATTCCTATAGGGTTTTAGGACCATGAACGAGTTTTAATCCATGTGATTAATTGCAAGGTTCTGGGGTGCCTGCACAGTCCTCATAAAGATGCTAATTTCCATAACCAGCTGCAGACTGTGGTTCTGAGGCCTGGCAGCAGCACTGGGCTGTTTGCGTGAGACACAGAAACTTCTAGGGGTCTGTCGCTGACGACGCATGTGGTACAAAGTGCGCAGGCTGCAGTTATTCCTTGGTGTCAAATGTAATTTGTAAAGCTCTTCATTCTCATTCAGCATCCAAGGCTATTTGAGACCCACATGGGACACGGGGTGGGTGCACTCCAGAGACACCCCTTTCTGTCTCTTCAAGGGGCTTACTTATTTACATGCAATAGGCTCAGACTGCTTGCTCAATGCCGAGCATTGACTCAAACATGAGGTTAGGACCCAAGAAGAAGAGGTGAGTGTGGATATAAGGGGTGTATGGTCTGACATACCAGGTCGACAGAGACATGGATGGCTATAATGCTGGGGACATCAGCCATTAGTCAAAGGACCCTAGGGCAGGGGCATCTTGGGGAAGGTGTAAGGAGAGAGAGCCTTGAGCTAACATCTATTTCTCTCCATGTTTCACCTTTTAATTAATAAAACAAACCAACAAACCTCTATACCTCAACACCTATGGATTGAATTGTCACAGAGAGCTGAAACGTACACCTTGGTGTCTCTGCACACTGCTAATCGTTTGAATGAATCTTCTGCAGGCAGATCCCTCTCCTCTCATAGACACTCCTTGCTTGCTGGTGGAGATACACTTTCACATTCAACAAAAATTTATTAAGACCCACTATATTCAACAAAGCCAAAAGAAGAACAAAGGGACTTCATAAACCAAGTCAGACAACTCTCCTTAATTATTAATAAAAATCACACCAACAGGGGCTGGCCCCGTCGCCTAGTAGTTAAGTTCGCTCTCTCCGCTGCAGGTGGCCCAGTGTTTCGTTGGTTCGAATCCCGGGCGCGGACATGGCACTGCTCATCAAACCACGCTGAGGCAGCGTCTCACATGCCACAACTAGAAGGACCCACAATGAAGAATATACAACTATGTACTGGGGGGCTTTGGGGAGAAAAAGGAAAAAAATAAAATCTTAAAAGAAAAAAATCACACCAACACTTATTGAGGGCTTACTCTTTGCTGGGCAGTTTTAAGTGTTTTTCATATAATAACTTACATAAACCTTAAATGATACATGGTGTGGAAACTATTACTATTCCCAGTTTGTAGATTAGGAAACAAGCCTAGAGGTAACTCTCTACTGACACACAGATACATTTCAGGTCAGGAATTTGGGTCATTTTCAAAAACGTTTTCTGAAAGCATATTTATTCTCAAAGCACATTTTGTGGCTATTTTGTCTTTTAATTTAGCACTGGAAACTATTTTAATTTTAGTTTCATTTACATATTTGAAAATAACATGGAGTGGTTTGACAAATCAATCTCAGTTTATCCCAGCTTTTCATATTATGTATCATTTCTATCTATGTTTTTAATCTCCAGTTCTTTTTTTCCCTGCCTTTATTTTATTTCTTTTTTAAAAAAATTTTTTAGATTGTATTTCTTTCTTCTTCCTAAGATGTGCTATTATGTTCTTTTTATATCTTCTTGAATTGGTAAAAGATCCATTTATTTTACATTTTTCTTGTTTTTGGTACCAGTATACTTATTGCAATGAATTGTCCTCTATGTGTTCCTATGGCCCTGGCTATAGGTTTTGGCATACAGTATGGCCTCTGTTATTTATTTCTCAATAGTTTTAAATTTCAGGGGCTGGCCCCATGGCCGAGTGGTTGAGTTTGCACATTCCACTTCGGCAGCCCAGGGTTTCGCCGGTTTGGATCCTGGGCACAGACATGGCACCGCTCATCGGGCCATGCTGAGGCAGCATCCCACATGCCACAAGTAGAAGGACCCACAACTAAAATATGCAACTATATACTGGGGGAATTTGGGGAGCAAAAGCAGAAAAAAAAAGAACATTGGCAATAGTTGTTAGCGCATGTGCCAATCTTTAAAAAAAATAGTTTTGAATTTCGGTTTTAGGTTTTAATTTTCTCTGTAACTCAAGAGTTATTTGAAAGTATGATTTTTAAAATTTAAATAATAGAGTTTTTTTGTAATTTCTAATTTTATTTTCCTTGTGGTCAGTGAAGGTGGCCTATAGGTTTTTATTTTTGCTTTTTTTTTGGTGAGGAAGATTGCCCCTGAGCTAACATCTGTTCCAATCCTTCTCTATTTTGTATGTGGGATACTGCCACAGCATGGCTTAATGAGCGGTGTGTAGGTCTGTGCCTGGGATCCGAACCTGTGAACCCCAGTCTGCCAAAGCAGAGTGTGTGAACTCAACCACTATGCCACAGGGCCAGCCCCAATGATTTTTGATTTCTGAAATCTGGTGAGATTTCCTTTGTGCCCTACAATGGTCAATTCTGATTACATTTAATTTGTGTTTGAAATGGAGGTCTATATTATCTTTGACTCTAGCTACCTACCTACATCAAATCAAGCTGAAGAGGAAGGTTTATTATTCAAACTCTCTGAAATCCTCAGTCAACTTGATCTCAAGTCTCAAGTGTATTCAAGTGTCCCATCGTAACTCCAGCTTTATCAATTTCTTCTTATATTTCAGCCCATTTTCACTTTTTACATTTTGCAGCAGTGTTGTCATATATATAGGCTCACAGTTACTACTTTTTCATGGTGGATTGTAGCTTTTATCAATCTTAAGATTAATATTGCACTCATATACCCCATTTGGCATGTTATTTATGTTGTACAGCTTTGGTCAAACTCAAGGGAAGGGAATATCCATCTGAGCCCTATCCCTTTCATCTTCATAAAACAAACCCAAACAACAAGAACAAACCAGTATTACGCATGTAGTGGGAGTTCTCATTTGGCTCATGATTCAGAATCCGACAGTGGGGCAGTAACCTGTTTTCTCTGGGTTTTTGTCTTCACCTTCTAGAAGCAGACAGTACTTGGATATGTTTGGAGGCAGAAGCTAATTATCTCTTTCCCTGGCTGTAGTGGCATGAAAATGTGATTGAGAATGGGCCTAGCACTAGTATTTTCACCAAATGAAATTTCTCCTTGAAGTTAATGCAACTGTAAGACCCAACGTGCTCATGCTCAGCGAATAGTGAAGCACAATGATTATGGCTGAGACAAGTCTCTAAGATTCCTCAAGTACATCAGGAGCATTTTTTATTCTGAGCATTATTTATTCATCCTAGGTTTGAAGCAGTCTTTCTGGATTAAGAAAAATCAGCTGCATTTATTCCAATATTCTATGTCACATAACTCTTGTCAAAATATTATGCATAATAGCAGGCATTTGTTGAGAATTTGCTATGTGATAGGAATCAAGCCCGGAACTTTATATAAAACTAAGGGGTTTATCTAGAACACCCCAAACCATCGCGACTCCAAGTGTGGCCCCCAGACCAGCAGCATCAGCCTCACCTGGGAGCTTGTTAGAAATGCAGAATCTTAGGCTCCGCCCAGACCTACTGGCTCAGATCACCTAATGAACAAGATTGCCAAACATCAGAAGTTTGAGAAGTGCTACCCTAAATCACATTATCTCCATATTAAGCATGAAAAGAATGAAGTACAAGTTGGCTCAATAACAACCAAGATCACGGAGCTGGTCAGTGGAAGAGGTGGAGCAGCCACCTTGAGGACCAGACTCTGCGCCTGTGCTTCTACCGCTGCACTGCACGCCATAATTTCACATTGCCCATTCCCCACCACCCACAGACTTACAGCAGCATTCACTTCCCAAGCAGACTGAAAGCTCCATGGGGCCATGGGTTCTAAATGTCTCACAATAGTGTCCTGTACTCAGGGGTGGACACACTGGCTGATTCCCACCAGATAAAGTCTTTCATTCAGAAAAAAAGGGAAGATGCTTATCAGAAGAAGCACACTGGAGACTTCTCATCTTCCCCCAAATAACTGTCTGTGAAGGCTGAGACTTGTTTAAAATCATTAGAGCTCAAAAGGGGGAAAACACTCAAGATTTTTAATATTGAAGACTCTATGGGTATTCTGATAAATTATTCTTCTTCTGAAAATGATGATAGGTACAGGTGTTAACGCTAAACTAAGGACCAGAGCAAAGAAGAATTTTAGCAGATAACAGGTAGCAAAATTCTATTTATACTTCTATCGTTAAAAATGGCCATTTCTTCCCCCCTCCTTTTTTTTTTTTTTTTTGGTGAGGAAGATTGGCCCTGAGCTAACATCTGTTGCCAATATTCCTCTTTTTGCTTGAGGAAGATTGTCACTGAACTAACATCTGTGCCAATCTTCCTCTATTTTATGTGGGATGCCACCACAGTGTGGCTTGATGAGCAGTGTGGAGGTCTGTGCCTGGGATCCGAACCAGCGAACCCTGGGCCACTGAATCAGAATGTGCAAACTTAACAGCTGTGCCACTGAGCCGGCCACTATTTTGAATATTCTTGCGCATGAAATTCAATCTCCTTCTCTTTTCATAGTGGGCACTACTGGTTTTAATAAATTTCTTAGTTGAAGCAAAAAATTATCTTTTAAATATGAAGAATAAAAGGCTCATGAATGAATTGACTTACCATCTTACATCCATTTTATGTCTATTATCTGATTCACAGGTAAGTCACAAGTACTCACAATAGGGCTTGTAGGTAGCATGGTCTAAGGTCTCCTTGCATCCAAACCTTTTTAGTTGCTTAATAAAATGCAGAGTCCCAGTCACACCACTTATGGAAAGAGATCTATGAAGGTGGGGATGGAATTTCCATTTTCAGCAACAACCACAGATCCTTCTTATGTCCCTAGAATGGCAGGATTCGCGTGTAGCATCACATAGGGCTGAAGGGCTTTGCAAGTACCAAATGGGAAACTCTGATAACCCTACGAAAAACCATCTGGAAATGCAAGCACATGGTTCCCAGCCTTCAGGAGGCCATCTTGATGTGAGGTGGTACCCTCCTTTTCTCCCCACCGTGTTCTTCTCAATATTTAATGACATAGTATGTACTGGGTTAAACACCACGAATGCATTCCTCCCTATAGGAGGACAGCTTCAGACTCATCTCAAGTGATAGATATTTCAGCCAGCTCACAGAAGTGTCACCGGCTCCCTCAGTGTCTCTGAGGGGAGGCACTGACCACCATTAGAGCCCAATTCCTTTCAAGCTTGGCTTATTTATTTTTCAAACCACTGCACCCCACCCCATTCCTAAATGGGACTCTATGTCTGCACATCTGGATATATAAAAAGACACAGTCCTGATCTGGTTTCTTTTGAGAGGGGAAGTCTGACTTCCCTGATGAGCTCCTTCTCTAGCCTGTTCCAGGACTAATGACAGCATAGCTGACAGGCAGCTTTGGTTTGGTTTTTGTTTTTTAGGTCCTGGTCTGGGGTGGCCTGGCATTTTAACGCAGCCAGGTTTGGCATCTCTTAATTGCAACAGGGCAGCCAGCCGCAACCAACACTGATTATGCCCAAATCTCCTCTTTTCAAAAATGTCAATCTTTCCTTTGTCTGTTTTGCAAATGCCACTAAATGGGTATTTAGCACTGAGGTTTGTGTTGTGCAACAGATCCTGATTGTTTACTTGGGAGCCCAAGCACGGAGGACTCACTGACCAGGAGAGAAGGAAGGGCAGAACCGAACCTCATCTCACGTACCTTGATCTCAAAGCAAATCACAGTAACTGGTTCATCCATTTAACCAATATTTACTGAGTGCTACTGCTAGTGCAGACATACCTAGCTCGCAGCTGGAGTGGGAGGTCTGCCTCTAAGGGATGGTTCTAGGAGTTCTAGTTAGAAGCCGTTTGCTTTCAGTTCTTCTCCTCCAACCTGCCTAGGAAAGAGCTGATGGAAATGTTTGTTTTCTAAAGTACCTAGGTTGGTTCTTGGGAGCAGGGTGACATCCGTGTAGGACAAACACTTGGCCACATGAAAAACAAGTCTCATTACACTCTACATCAAATGATTCCACTCGGGGGACCATGAAGAGACAGAAGCCAAGACCAAGCCAAAAGACCCTCATTCTCATCACAACAAACTCTTTCTGTGCCCACATGACCAAGTCAAGAGTTAAAAGGAAGCTGCCGCGTGTTCCAGCTCACTGACAGTCTTGCCTTCAGTAGTGGATGTTGTTGGTCCTCTGCTCAGACCCCTGGATCTCCTCACTAGTTCTGGGTGGCCATCCCCCAGTTTCTGCCTATTTCACTCCTGACTCATTCCTGTGATCCTCTGTAAAACCACCCTAGGGCTGCTTCACTTGATCCACTGAGAGCTGCAAGTGCCTGGGTCTCCGCAGGGGAGACCTGTAGCCAGCAACCAACTGGCATAGGAGTACAGAAGCCCAGCATTTTTTTTTCCCTTAAAGTAAGACACATCATAAGGTGTAATGGACACTCCAAAGATTCCCTGGGGGTCGTGCCAAAGCTAGGACTTCGCCTGCAATCCTCCACTGCCCACTTCCTCTCCATCTCTCTGTCCTCTTTCTCCCTCTCCCCTCCTTGTTTCTCCCGGCAGCACTTCCTCAATAAATCATTTGCATACAAATCCTTGTCTTAAAGTCTGCTTAGGAACCCAACCCAAGACAACTTCCATTGGCTTGTGAGCTATATTTTATCAAGTGTGGAGGACTGTAAAGCAGATATTGCAAGGAATGAACTAATCCTTGCATCAGGAAAGGGCAGGAGGGAGACCAAAAATTCCCTCTATGCCCAGCCATGCAGAAGAATATGGTAAGTCCTCGCTGGGCTTACTTGGGTTTGAAGACTCCATATCCACAATATGACAGAGTGGAGAGAACTTGAGGATTGCTGGAGCATCATCCTCACAGGAGGAAGGGATGCTCAGGGAGATGGAGTCGTTTGTTGGAGGCCATATCATCATCTGGAACCCAAATCCTTTAAGTTCCAATCGAGGGCTCATCTTAAGGTATCTTGGAAACATCAAACATTGGGAACACTTGGGAGGAACGGACTTGGCTTGTCTTTGCTCACTGAGTGTTTTCAGGATGTATAAAAAGAACATGACAAGGCTGATGTGGCCTGTGCTTTTTTCCTCCTGTTAATTTGAGGCAATAGCTCCTTTTATCTGCCATGATGTCATCCCTCCACTCACAAAACCCAAACTCTAGTTTCTTCTGGCTTAGATCTTTTCTGGTGAGTACTGGTCTTGGTATAGAATGTTTTCTCTGCGAATTAAAAGGAGACATATGAGCTATAAGGGTTTATTAAGGAATCAGTGGTGTGTGTTGCTAAACTAATTGAGTTTCGGCATTTTCTGTAACAGCTTGACAGGTAAATGATGCTGATCACCATGATCTTTGTTTTCCTAGGGAAGGTCCTCATGGTGAACACACCCACGGCCAGGTCTCCCATATCCTGGACCTGTTATCCTTATGAATAGTTTATCAAAAACCCTAGGTTTCTTGTGCCTTCTTCACAATTTAAGCACAGATGCACACCCGATTATTAACTTACTTAATCTTTTTTAAAGACTGATTTTTATGGACTCATGCTTCAAACTTAACCTCATCCTAAGTAATAATATCTATAAAATCAGAAGTTTTATGTGTTAATTATGTTTTCTTAATATACATTAAAATAGACACAACTATTAAAATTTTAAAAAACAAACTTTATCTATCATCCTCTCTAAACTCATTGGGTGAGCCATCAATGGTGTGTGCATGTGTATGTGTTATACTTGGGTATTTACTGCTTACAGATATGGGGTAGGGTCACCCACCCACATTCTTGTCTACATTTCCACATCTGACCCACGGAGAGAGGACAAAGATAGGCGAGACAAGTTTGGCAAAAAGGGGCTGAAAAAGTTTGAGCAAAATCTAGGATGTGGCAGCCCAGGGTACAGAAGTAGCACATGTTGGGGGGGAGGTTGTGTCTGTGTCAGTGTAAGTACCTTTTTCCTAGAATCAGGGAAACCGCAGAACGAACAAGTGATTTCCATCAAATGTTCGTACTCATTAATTTGTGGTTAACTTGGAGCTGGGAGGAGAACAAGATGGTCAAGAGCTTTGAAATCACATTGTATTAAGGATGAATAAAGGCATGAGGGTGTTTAGCTGGGAGAAACGAAGGCAGATTAAGACTCAATAGTCACCACAAGGAAGAGATATTAGACTTGCTCTGTGTGAACTTTAAATTATTTGTGATTTAACTTGAAATTCTTTAGCATGGATTCGTGTTAGTTGGAATCTGTATGCTAGAGGCGGTTGGTAAATACTGTAGATGCACGAATCAGGAATATACACTTCTGGGCTGGGCAGTTAGCATCTGAAACATTCTTATCAGAAGCCCACATTCCTGAGGCAGCTACTGCAAGTGTTTCAACTCTCTTTAGCTATGATCTGTTGGGAGGTTTGCTAATTAACATATTGGATGTTAGGAATGATTTTTCATTGGTGAAATGAGAAGTAATGAAGTAAGTTCCTGTTTTTGGAAATATTCAAGGAAAGGCTGGTTGCCTATGGTGGACAAGAGTCAGTTAAGAGAAGAGACACGGGATCAGGCGATGTGTAAACTCCTTTCCAAATCTGAGGTCTCTGGCTCTGTGAAGGAAGTCAAGGTGTACTTATGATGCTGAGGCCACAAGCCCAGGTCCCCGCATAACGGTGGGCTCTTTGTAGCCATGGCAATTGAAATTTGCTGACTAGCTGGAGCAAATCCTTTCACATGACTCCTCAGTATCCACTTCTTCCACAGGCAGTCATAGAGATGAGAACTCTGACTGACCTAATTTTACCTTTTGGAAAAGGTTTGCCATGCAGGAAGCAACACCATCAGCTTCACGGTATTAAAGGATCCATTGTGGTCGGAATAAGGAAGACATTTCCTAAGTGGACAAGCACCCAGGAAGGAGCTGACTCATTTCATGGAGGTGAGAGAACCACAAATGCCAACCTAATGTTTATTTCTCAGACTAATCTGACAATCTCATATCAAACAAAACAGGCATTTGCCCTGGGCTTTACAATTTTCACCTTTGATGGAGATAATATTTTTTGCCTCAGCTAACAGTTCTGCTGTCTCTCCTTGAAGCAACCAGGACCTACAAACACAATCCCACTCCACACACGCTTATCATGCACCAACCTCCTAAGCAGTTAAGCTAAGAAACTCATGGAAAATTACTGGCTTTAAAAATGAATTCACTGCAAGGCTTCTTTAAATAGCAATGCTCCTAGCTTATATTCTAGCATTTTTCAGATCATTAAGTACTTGACAGAGAGAGTGGGAACAAAAAAATTTAAAAGTCTGGCCAAAGTGTCAGGAGTCCCAGCTGATGGCAGAAGAGCTCCAAATGCTGATGAAATGTCTCTGAAGTGATTGTGTAAGTCAATGGGTACAGAGGACTGATTTGTAAAATTAGATTGACCCAAATCTCCGGATGGGTTAGGTAAGTAACTAGGGTGACTATAACTACCCCAGGGTCTAAATTTGGCTTCTTTGTGACTTGATTTGGCGTTCACTGTCATTAATATGGAGTGGATTTAAAAAGCGCTTTGGACTGGACCTTGTGCACAGAGGGCCTGGGGACTTTTACAGACCACACAGAGAGCACGTACTGAGAACATCAGAGGGAAGGAAGCCTTCTGCGGCCAGACAGTGGGCTGTTCACACTGGATAAAGCTCCACTCAGTGTGTTTCCCATGTTCACTTCTGTCACTGAATGTGTGTTTGATCATGGACCGTTTCAAGATACAATTTCAAAAAGTTAAAAACATGACTCTCTTAAAAATATAGAGTGAGTACATGTCAAAGTTTTATTTCACTCATTAATGAGGGAACCAACAAGATGGTAAAGCTGGTTCAAAGAAAATTCATATATAATAATGCTGGAATGAGATTGCTATATTAGATACAAAGCTGTTTAATGTCTGCCAGGGCCAAAAACCTGTAACTTTTACAGTTATCTTTTCTACTGGACAAAAATCATTTAAATTTTTAGCACACAAAGATCTCCAAGTTAACAAACATGTAACTTCACAGAGTCTGAAGCCTGATCAGAAGTTAACAGTAAGTCAAACGAAGGGAATCTGATAATCCTTAGATGCGCCCCTCCGACATGCATTCATTCTTTTCTCTTATTGCCAAGTTTTGGATAATTTTTCTTAATAACTGAAATAGGTGAGTTCTTCCCAGGGTACCATGCCGTGAAATTTGGTAGCAGCCACCAGGTGAACTTCTTTTGCTTTGGAGGGCTGAGTGGAGCTTCATGCTTCTCTTCATGCACTTAGTGAAGAGGAGTTAAAAAAAAAAGTCTTATGCTCATGGTTCTCAAATCTGGTGGGGAGGCGGGGCACATTAAAATCTCTTGGGAAGCTTTAAAAAAACCCAGATGCCCAGGCAACATGCCAGACCAATTCAATGAGAATCTCTGAGAAGGTGCCATAGGCCGCAGTATATTTTAAAGCTGTTCTGGTGGTTCTAATATGCATCAAGATTGAGAACCAACCTTGAATCTTGAACCAATCTTGAACCAATCTAGAATCAATAATATATGTGTATGTATATACATAAATTTATTTTTAAATTAGGATCATACTGATATATATGTTTGTATTGTTTTTCTTTTGTTATTAATTGAATTTTGAAATTTTTCATTAATCACTAAACATTGCTCAAATGCCATTTTTAAAGACTGTATTGTGTTTCATCATGTAAATGATTTGATTTATTTAGCTAATCTCCTATTCCTGGATGTTTAGTGCTGTTTTCTTTTTCTCTTTCTATCTCTTTTCTTTTTTTGCCATTGTAAGTTGGACTGCCAAGAATATATTTATATAAAAACTTTTCCTACGCCTTGGATTATTTCCTTACAATAGATTTCTGGGAGTGGATTTATAGGTCAAAGAAAACAAGTGTTTTAAAGAAATCTGAGACACATCACCAAAATGCACTCTATAAAGGTTTATCAATGTATGCTTTTTAACTGATGATTTCCTCAATTTTTATTTATAAAATATTGGCAAATTCCAAGAATAGTTAAAAATTCATTATATTTTAGTCTTTCTTAAGGGTCATTTTTAATTTAACTTTTTAATCCAGCTAAAATTTATTTTAGTGTGTATATGGAAAGAATTAAAGCTCTAATCTGATATTTTTCCAAACAGCCCCTTTTCTCAACCTCATTTGTGGAATAATTTGTTCTTTCTCCACTAGTTTATGATTCAAAGAAGCTTAAGATAAAATATGTTTGTTAGTTACCTACACTTCATAATAGTGGATAGACTCGCAGATGCACACGAAGAGGGTTTAAACTAACGAACTATTCTGAGTGTATTCTTGTATCAGTTTTAACCATTACTATTCCTTAGAGATATCTAGTTCTGGTTTTAACTCTCAGGGAACCCTCAGGTGTTGAAAAACAGCTCAAAGCTTTTCCTCTCTAAGATGGCTTTAATCTGTCTGCAAGCAGCTTGTAGCTTTGCCAATAACAGGCTCACCTAAATCCATCTGCTATACTTTAAATATTCTCTCTCTGTGATACTGGATAGACACTTGCATTGTCCACGAAGAAAGATTTTTCTACATAATGTCCCAGAGTGACTTATTACAAATTCTGAATTTAGTGGGATCCATTTTAATACATTTGTGTTTATATATTTAGTTATTTATTATATTATTTCTATAATCATTATAGTCTCATTGTTCTGGGCTTAATAGCCCTATTTAAAACCAATAAGAAGCTCCAAGTTATCAAAGTCACATTACACAAAGGAAAAGGAGGCCAGAACTTTTAATTATGCTCAAGAAACAGAAACATTTTCAATGAATACAGGATGTGAATCTTCTCCCTCCTAACCCACAAGGTTCCTCTGTTAAATCTCAGGAAAGGCAGACTTGCCTGGCAAGCTTTTTAAAGAGTTGTACTTCATTAGCATTATTAGTCCTTATTAGCTTTGTTGAATCTGAGAAACCTTTATTGTGCATCTCCTGTTGCCAGGCATTGTACAGACCCCTAGTGCTTGTGTGTTACAAAGAGGAACAGCTGACCTCAGTGAATTTCCACTGACAACCTGAGAAGGCAGAGGAAGATGTGTGCGTGCGTGTGTGTGTGTGTGTGTGTGTGCTGCTGTTCCAGAAACTAAGAGGACTTACCCTGACCCATTCACCCTCTCCCACCCAGCCTCTGTCTTGATCAAGGAATTAGTTGCTCATTTGAAGGATACATGCAAGATGGTGGACAAGAATGAAGGGTGTTGTGTGTGGCCAGGGGAGCAGGCATCCCTTGACGATCCTTTGAGCGATCAAACTTTGAAGTGCTTTTCAGCACCAAAGAATCCGCGTGACACCATCCCAATTTTTGGAAACCTGGCAGGGTGGCAGTCATGGTCATTACACTTTGCCCAAGAGCCTACCTCGACTTTGTAATCTGACAAACTCAAACAGGCAAACTTTCAAGTCTTTCTCTTACCAAAGGCTAAATTATGGGCTGCCCTGACACCTTCTAGAGAAAGGATCCCTCAGTGTTGTTTCAAGTGCCCTTAGCTAGCAGATGGCTGGGCTGAGGAGTCCCATTGTGTCTCAGCAAACTTTTTACTTCAAAGGAAGAAAGAATTGGTAGCCTCAGACCCCCTGCTATGGCTGAGCCCAAGGCAGAAGCTAGCAGAACTTTCTAGAGGTCAATGAGGCACAGAGCAGGCTCTATGTGTTTTGGGAGAGGTTCCTGAGGCTCTGGGACTGCCCAGTGCAGGAGAAAAGGCTCCAGACTCAAGGCAGGCCTGACTAAACCGTACCTCGCCTTGCAGACACGATTTTTTTCCTTGGAGGATTCTGAATCGCTGCTTTCTCCATCCAGTGGAAGCCCCCAACCTTCCTATTCTGCTTCTCCTCCTGCCCCCAAAGTATTTAGAAAGCAAATAGCTCAGGATGGGGCCAATTGTTCAAACTGAGCCTTGGTTTTGTAGGAACTTCAAACCAGGACTGGTGGTGCTAGGTAGGCCTCTCCCAGGAGCCAAGGCTGAGCCAAGAATCAATGTGTTTATTAGGGGAACACTCACAAGGGAGACCAGGGAGGGAGTGGAGGAAGTAATTTGAGAAAGGGGAAGAAGCCAAGCAAAGGGGCACCCCAGGCTCAGCCTCATCCTGCAGGGAGCTCTGGAGTGTTAGATGCAGCTTAGAGTATGCTCCACCTGAAGGCCAGGCAGCTGGGCTGTTAGACTCCCGCGCCAGTCAGGTATTGGTGAAAGCTACTGACTGGGGCAGGCGCACAAACCTCCCAGGCATTTCCGGCCCGGGCGAGGCAATCCTCAACAGGGTTGTTACACACAGGCAACCCTTTGAATGGGTAGAGTCATAGCTTGCCTTTAGCAACCAAACCTGCAGAGAAACCGTGGAGTGGGCTAGTAAAAGGGGTTCAAGGGGATATCGTGGGGGACCCACGGTGCCTGTGAAAGGTACCCTCTGGGGATAAATCTTCCTGCAGCTCTGGGCTGAGCAGAACCCCAGAACTAGAGAGAAGCCGTTTTGCCAAAAGCAGGTGGTAAGCCATCTGTGGGCTCTGTGGGAACATGAGGGCACATCCTGCTTAGGGAACCCTGCCAGTCAGCAGGGTGGAAGGCCTGGCCACGTCACCCTGAAATCTGCCTGGCCAGCCCCTTTGCAGGTGTCAACACCTTTTCTCCAGTCGCAGGGTGCGCTATTTTATTTAATCTTAGTTATATGCCTGTGACATCGGAGTCTATTATTATCTTCATTTTTTTTTCAGATAGAGAACCTGAGCCTTATGGAAGTTTAAGTATTTTGCCCAAGGTTATATAATTAGCAAGTGGTCAATATCTAAATCTCTGATTTTAGAATCAATTGCTTTAATTAGTGTCAAGAAAAATTATCCAAAACTTGGAAATAAAGCAAAAGGATGATAGCATCCTTTTATATCATACTGGAGCATTGTCGAATAGGCTCACCCAAGGATTATCCAATTTTCTAGGAAAATATGCCTTAGTTTGGCTTACTATTTTTTTCTCTCTCTTTTAACAGCTTTCTTGGGGCATAATTGGCGTGCAACAAATGCACATAGTTAAAGTGTACAATCTGATACATTTTGTCATATTACGTCGCCATGAAACCATCACCACAATCAAGGTAATAAATATATCCATCACCTCCAAAAGGTTTTACTATTTACTCTTAATTAGAGACCAGACTGTCAGGTTAGATGTTACTTTATAGATATTGAGCAAATGACTTTTGTCCAGTAGAGATGCAAATGATTTCTCTTTGGTAGAAAAGATAATCCCAAGTGTTATCATTTTCTTGCCCTATAGGATGTTAATCAGTTTCATACTTAACTGAACAAATTTATTTGAACATTCTTTTCTTGACTCTCTGTATAAATCTTTATTCCTCAAATGTTCTGTGAATGAGCTTTACCAGCCTACTGGTTCTCTCACTAATGACGTAAATGAACCTTTGACAAATCTTCACTATACGTTGCTAGGAGAGTTCTGTTTTAACTCTTTGGAAATTACACTTTGCCTCTACCAAGTTTGTGTGTGTGTGTGTGTGTGTGTGTGTGAAAAATGCATTGACATATCCCTGTGTCCCCAGGCTCTTCTGGAGAGAAAATCAGGTCACATATTGTCTTATCCACCTAAATTTGGTAGAACTCTAGATGGTTCTAGAAGCTCACGGCAGCCATGGTAGAAAGCAAGCTTGCGATTCTCACTCATCCTTATTTGGCATACTGGCGGAGTGACCTGGCAAACACAAGTGTACAGAGAATTTGCACCTCTCCAGATTCCTGTTCTTTCCATTCCTCCAGATTTGAGATTTCTTTTTCTGTAGCTACACAAATATCTAAAATTTCCATAAATTCACTTTCTAGGAGGCAGGTGTTATAGGCAAACAGACTTTTGTGGGCCTGCAGTTCACTTAGCTAGAACCTCGAGGGGGTGTGATGAAAATGAAAGATCTCATGACTAACAAAATGGAAAGACGGAAGCCACCAGCAAAGGTCAGCCAGCTTTAATCACAAGTGCAAACAGGGCTCCCTTCAAATGGATCCATGTGTTCCTTCCTGGAGGTAGTGGCTGGTTTGCTTAACATTTTCCAAGGAATCAGAGCTCATTCTTATTAATCACGGCTCCCTCAGGAGCAAACCTGATGGAAATGCCTAGCTACTTTTACTGTCATCCTCCAAATCCCTGTTATTTCATTTGCCATAATCTCACCCCTCTCCCCTGCCCTGCCTTCCTTACCCGGCCAGCTTCCACCCAGCCTTCAAAGTCAGCACAAATGGCATCTCCTGGAGGAGGCTGGTGACCTGGGCCGAGGCTCCTTCTGGCCTCCTGGGTGTTCTCAGGTGTCCTGTCTTCATTTTTCTCAGGCTACATTGGCCTCCTTACGTCAGCTACATCTCCCACTACCCTGCAACAGCTCCGCAAAGGGCACGCTTTTAGTCCCAGTGGCTGGCACACAGAAAACATCGTGTCAAGATTTTTGAGGATGAGGCTCATAGCTCATACTTCTTTATCCTTTTTTTTTATTTGACATGATGCTGGACTCTCAGACTTGAGTGGGCACTCACATATGTGTTGCTTAATTGTTTCCTGCAGCTTTTTGGCACCAATCTTCCTTTGACCATTTAAGGCAATACGTTCTCAATTAATTTGAACATATTAATATATATTGGAGATCCCCAAAAGCACTTAAGAAGTCACACATGCACACACATATTTACTTACTAGCTTCAGTATCATAGAAGGGGAGTTTTAAAAGTTGGTCGTTTTCTGAAGAAAATGAGTTCCCTAATTTAAAAAATATCATTTTCAAATGTAACTACAGAATCAGAGATCTTGAAAAGGCTTCAAAGTTGAAGTCAGGTTTTTTTCTGTAAGAAGGATGTTGGCTGAAGGAGTGCTAGTTGGAGTCTGGTCCAGGACTGGCAGCATCCTTCGGCATTCCCAGGGGACTCGTTAGAAATACAAATTCATGACCCCACCCTAGATCTGGTGAATCGGAGTCTCTGAGGGCACAGCTCAGGAATTTATGCTTTAACAAGCTCTCCACATGATCCTGACGGCCACTGGTTTGACATGTGCAGACTTAAAACTTTCCAGAACATCAGCTGCCCTTTTGGGGAAGCGGAAGAGTTAGTTCTCCAGGGTTCTCCACAGAGCAGGGCTTCTAAAAATTTAGCTCCATAAAAACCCCCAGGAGAGCTTCTTAAAACGCAGATTCCTGGGCTCCCACACCAGCGATTCCACTGCAGTAGGTTTGGAGTGGGGCTTATGAATTTGCGTTTCCATCAAGCTGCACAGTGATTCTGCTGGCCCCTGGACCACACTTCGAGTAGCAAGGACAGACTCCCGGGAAGCTCTGAGCTAATCCTACCCGGCTACAAAGGCTACACTCCCTGTAGTCGGAACATCATGAAGGCTTGGCCATCACAAGGAGGATTCTTTTTCCTTGTAAGAAACCTGGTGAAATATTACCAGGCTCTTTGCTGTGTAAAAGAACATACGGGCCTTCGGAGCAGGTTCCTTTCTGTAGCTTCGAAAGGCAACACCTTTGTGCGTTTTCTTCTCTTTCAGAACTTTTTTGATGAAGACAGTTATTCAAATATCAGTATGTGGAGGCTGCTGAGGGCAGAGCTCCTGACACTCCCCATCCCAGGCCTTCCCAGCTAGAGACCCTCACCAAGGAAATGACTGACTGACTGAATGAATGAACAAGTGAAGAATGAATGATTGCAATTTCCACATCTCACAGTAATGCCTGGCTCTCAAAGAGGCTGCGTCTAAGTTCTGAACTGTCTCCTTGAGGACTCTAGCCTCACCAGAAGAAAAGAATGGGCTATAGAATGAGGTGGAAATTGCCCCTGTTTGTTGTCTTCCATGAGAGTAAGCTGGAAAAGGGTATAACATAGAGTTGACCAGCTGTGTGTCCATGGCCTATTTACTGGACCTCTCTGAACTTCTGTCCTTCCACCTGTGAAGCAGAATTAACAGTACAGATGTAAATGCGGCTGTGAACAGAGCTACTCAGTGTGGTTCAGGGAACAGCAGATCAGCATCACCTGGGAGTCTGTTAGAAATGCAGATTCTTTGGCCCCACCCCAGACCAAGTGAGAACAATGTCTGGGGGTGGAGCTCAGCGATCTGTGTCTGAACAAGGCCTCCAGGGGATTCTGATGCATGCTAAAATTTTGTAACACTGAATCTGAGGATCGATGGTAGATTCTAAAGGTCAAGAATGGTTTAAGGAGCAAAGCTGCAGTGTTTCAAATGCTGGCTCCACCACTTACTTGCTGTGTGATCTCAGCCAAGATGTTTGGCTTCTCTGTGCCTTAGTTTCCTCTTCTCAAAAATAATTCTTATTGTAAGGATTAAATGAGTTAATACATGTAAAGCAGTTAGCAGAAGGCCTGACACGTAGGGCTCAACAAATGGTATTATTGGATATTTAAATATAGATAGAAACAAGGCCAATGTTATGCCATATACATAATATAATAACTATTTATTATTATTGCCTGTGGACCATGAGATCATGGTGGATAATTTTTTTCTTTGTTATACTCTTCTTTACATGCTTTTCTTGCAATTAACATGAATTGCTTTAATAACTGGAAGAAACACTATAAAAATAGTTCGTATTGAAGGAGGGAAAATGTTAACTGGGTTAGATGAGGTGTTAGGGTTGGCTATGAAATATTTTATGGGTCCTCGTGGGTCTCCCTGTACCCATGCCCATATCTGTAAAGCCAAGGATACCTTTATTACCCAGCAAAACTAACCGTTGTATTGGGTATACCTCAAGAGTCTGCTCTAGTGTCGTCATCCTGTTCTGCCCATTATAACCAGCAGTCAAATTTCTTTTCACTCTTTTATGTTAGGAGTTTTACAGACAGTTGAACTACCAGTATGAGTAAGCAGGAGCAGCAAGTAGAGCAGAAATAAAGCATGCTTGGAAGGCACGTCAGTAATGGAAGGTGCTGTCTTCACATCCTTTAATAAAAGAAAATAGGCCAAGAGGAAAAAAAAGAAGCCTGACAATATAAAATTTTCATATGGCACTTCAGGAATAACCAGTGATTCTATTCTTAGCCTTTTCCTCTATTGAAGCTGAAACTGATTTCCAGTTTAATGTCTAGCTTGGTCTGAAAGGGAATACTGAAGTTGTGGGCCAGGACAAGAAGAATGCAGTTGGTAAAATAAAGTGTTGTCATCCCATTTCATTTCAGGAGCCTGAAAAAAATCAATGTAGGGCTGGACCCAGATGTCACCAACGATCTGCCCGAGAGATTATTGGTGACATCTCTTTAATGCTCTGCTGATGGCCGTCAATTAGTGAGACGTCAGGTGGAGTGTTCTAGGCAGAACTGGGGTGTTCTCTGTAGCTTTAGGAAGTAAGAAAGATCCTTGCCTTAGCTGTTGAGAAATTGCCTGTCCTTCTCTAACTTTTGGGTGATACAGGTTTTATTAGATGAATTAGTCCATCTTGAGTTCCTAGAAACACCATAGTTGACACATAGTTGACTCCCTGCACACCAGGCAGTGTCTAACCTCTTTCTGTGTGATAATCCTCACAAAACCCTATTATCATCACCTTTGTTTACACATGAAGAAACTGAAGAAGATTAAATAGCTTCCCCCTAGGTCTGAGGACAGAGCACCCGCCATTAACCTTTATGCTAGATCATGACCAGATGCCCAGTCAGTGCGGGGGACACAGCAGACGTCCAATAAATACCGTGTCTGACTATCTGTATGAGCCCTAAGAGGGATGTTGCACCCAGGGCCTAGTGAGCACTCCTGGAGAATGAATATTAGTGATGGGTATTGATTTATTCTCCTCTTATCCTTATCTTTCCACTTAAAGGGCCTCTCTTAGCACATCTATTTTTTCTGGTTTCAAAGGGACCATGAAACTCTTTACAGCTTAAAATGTGGCAATTTGGTAGGAAGTTTAGGAGACTTGTCTGGAAAGTGAGTTTTCCCAGCAAGCACGCACAGGTTCTGTGTGTGAATGACAGCTGGGGATGGAGATTCTGGGCGCAGTGGCTAGCAAAAGCACCCCCCTCCCACCTGCCATTGTCAAGGTGGCTTGCCTCTTTTCTTCCTTCTCTGTAAGATCTTTCAACCAAACATCAGAACTTCCTGGGCTCAGCTGATCATTCAGTGGTCATTGATAAGGAGAATCTTGCAAGTGCAATTAGCGCTCCACCTCAATAAATAGGTCAGCCTCTTTTATATCTTTCCTTCCATCTTCTATCCTCATCCCACATACGCTACAGACATGCACAGACCACATTCATCCCCCATCCTTTCTTTTGCTCTGAACCAGGAAAGTTCATATGAGACTCTGTCTTTGAAATATAAGGGCTCAGAATCAGCTCAGGATCAATATGTCCCCAGTGAAACTCCTGGAATTCTGAGTTTTCACAGCAGGCTTCAAACAGAAGTGGAGTCAACGTATTCAAGCATAAGATGAATTCCAATGAGCTCCATTAACGCCCACGCTCGAGGACACTCTCTACCTGGGCTTGAAGGGCATGCAGCTTTGAAGTCTCAGATGTCAGCAAAGATATGTTTAAAATTTCTATCACGATGTGAATTAACATACTTTTATTCCCTGCCAAGTTTGGAAGCAGAAAGATGATTTTATGTGGGGACAAGAGGGGACAAAGGAAAGGACAGAGCTTATGATTCACATGTGCTCTTGAGGTTTCAAATATGGAGACAGTTTCAAATGTGGAATAAGTGAGAAAGTCACAGCACTTTATCATGAGCCTAATTGTAGATTCATTTAAAAACACATATGGAACACCTACTGTATGGGAATTTTCAGTGTGCATAGGTGCAAAAGATGGGTAAGCTAGCATTCTGTCACCAAGAAGTTTATAGCTGAGTTCAGGCTCAAGAATACGGATCTGGGGACACATCCAGGGTGAGGACCTAAATGCAATACTTTGAAACCCACATTCTCTGGGAAACCAAACTATTTTTAGACTCCCAGATTCAAATGAACATTCATTCTCCCAAAACATAATTTGATAGCTAAATTCTCACAATCGGAAACTTTCTTTGATTACCAACTCCTGACATAAAAATGGAGGAGAGTGGGTTGATTTTCTTAAGTGTGGAAGACAAAGCATGAGGATATGTTTTGAAGAGTCCAGATTCTTTTATGCCAACCATCAGTCCCAGTTATTGAAAGAGGTGTCTTACCCCTCCGATCTCTCTAAAATCAAAAACCTGCTGAATTTTCCCAAGTGCACACACAGAAATTGAGAAAGTGAGAGAGAAGGAGTCTTCTCGTGGAGAGGAAACAATGTCAGCCTGTTTTTGAGGGGAACCCGGAGGTCCCTTAATCTTACCAAACACGCTGCTCCCCTTCCGCTACTGCACCCCTCATTAACCTGCTATATCCTTACCTAAGAATGCCCAGATAGTTTCCCTGGCGGGGCTCCTCTCCCCTGACCAGGCCTAGCCCCCCTTCTAAACAGCCTCACAACACTTGACACCTCTTATTTGTACCATTTGGTGTAGTGTAGTGGTTATGAGCCAGGACTTGAGAGTGAGACTGCCTCAGTTCAAATCTTGGTTCTGCCATTCAGGACGGCTGTGTGCCTTAAGGCAAGCTGCTTAACCTCACTGGGCCTCAGTTTCCCTATCAGTACAATGGGGATAATAATAGTTCCTACCTCACAGGCTGTTTATGAAGACCAAATGAGTTAATATTTATGAAAGCGATTAGAACAGTGCCTGGCATATAATTAGTGCTAATGAAGTGTGCATTTCATAAAAAAATGTTGTGGAAGGAGTTTTTAAATATGTCTTTCTCAAATGTAAGTTCCAACATATGGTTTTAGTTATCGAGGTGCATTATTGTGGCCCTGGGTATCTGATACACAGGTTGGAGTAAGGAAGGCATCACTACTACTACCATTATTACTTTTACGGGATGTTTGCTCTGTGCCCGGCACTGTAGTCAAAACCTTGTAGGCATTATCTAATTTAATCTGTACAATAACTCTTAGAAATTGATACCCATTTCTTAGATGAGGAACCTAAGGCTCAGAAGGGACTAAATAACTTGCCCAAGGTGACACAGCCAGGAATGCTGGTTCAATCCTAGGGGATCTGAGGAGTATGCCAAGTCCTGGATTATTCGAGAAAGTTTGCACAGTAGTGACTGGGAACTGAGGCAAAGAGATCCGAACAGTATGGTGGCCATGAAAATGTGCCCCTCAGATTTTTACCTGTAGGTAGGGTTTGATTACCACCTCCTTCCACACACGCAAACACACACACACTCATCTTGAGGGTGGGCTAGACTGAGTGACAGGTTTCAAAGATTAGAGTATGCAAAGGGAAAAATAGTAACTTTACAGTGGAGAGACCTGGAAAACACTACCTTGGGCAGGTAGTGACGTACAACATTACCAGTGATGTCATGTGGAATTGCTGTACCCCAACACGAGATGACGAGTAGTGCAATTCACTTCCGCGATATTCTTCCCAAAAACCCATAACCCCAGTCTAATGATAACAACAACCCCAGTCAGTGAAAAGCAGACAAACCCAGATCAGGGGACATTCTACAGGATGCCTGGCCAATGTTCCTCAAGACCATCAAAGTCATGAAAAACAAAGAAAGATGGAGAAACTATCACAGACCAAAGGAGACAGGGGAGACATAACTAAATGCGATGTGGTACCTGGCCTGGATCCTGGAACAGAAAGAGAACATTAACAGAAAAGCTGGTGGAATCCAAATAAAATCTGGAGTTTGATTAATAGAAATGAACTGATGTTGACTTCCTAATTGTGACAAAGGTACCATGATAATGTAAGGTGTTAACAATGGGGGAAATTGGATGAGAGATATGCTGTCTTTGGGTGAGAGGTATACTATCTTTGCAAGTTTTCTGCAATTCTAAAATTATTCCAAAATAAAAAGTTTATTAAAAAACGTCCCCAGAAATTGTGATTTGATTGGTTTAGGAAATGACCTGGGCTTTAGAATTTTTGTAAGATCACAGGATATTCTGACGTGCAGACAAACTTTGGAAACCTCTGATCCACATTCTCAAAAGCTATACAGTTGAGTGGTAAAGCCAGTTTCTTCCAAGTAAAGTCCCAAACAGCAGTTGCCTTAAGATGGTCCTATTCCTGAGCTACTGGTTCCTTCTCCGGGATCGCAATGCAGTTGTTCTTTCTAGAACAGCAGTCCTTGTGACTAGGCCACATTTACTCTCATATTTACTCTCAGAATCAAAATCAGATCTCTTCGGTGGGAGACTCCAGTGTACTGGCTAGGTGTACCTAACCCTCGTCTCCTTTTACGCTGGCTAAATGGATATTCAGAAGTAACCTTTGTAGAACCAAACTAAAATGGAGTCACTTATGTCAGGGACAAGATGCAGATGGTCAATACGGGTGCTTAAAAGAAACTTAAACTTCTAGGAATTTACAGCTCTTCTCAGATATCAGCAGAGGACCCCAGGCAACCCCCAAACTCCAAGTCCATTCACACCATCTCTGGACTTCCTTGTTCCCCTGACTCAGTCACCCTGATCCAAATGAAAAGGAACACCACTAGGCAACCAATCCACTGAAAAAGCCAAATAACTTCTGTGTTTGTCCCAGAAAAATCCCTTAATCTGTGGGCAACTCGGAACTCACTGTTCCCCAGCCTTGAGTTTCCTGGATCTCAGGTCAAAAGCCTTGCAATAAACTCATCCTTCTGCTTTGTTTTGTGCCGTATGCAGAATGTGGGTTTTGACACCTTTCAGCATGCAATGAATTTATTCCTCAGAAGCTTGGTGAATGGAACACCCGTAAATCAATTCCTATTTTAAGTGCATAATGGGAGCTGACTATTTAAAGGTTTTTGGAAGAGAATCTGTGGGCAATCAGAGGTTCCTCCTGCAACAGACCTCCCATTTTAGCTCATTTAATTAATTAATTAATTAATTATTTTGTTGAGGAAGATTGGCCCTGAGCTAACATCTGTTACCAATCTTTCTCTTTTTGCTTGAGGAAGATTGTTGCTGAGCTAACATCTGTGCCAACCTTCCTCTATTTTGTATGTAGGATGCCATCTCAGCATGGCTTGATGAGTGGTGCCTAGGTCCATGCCCAGGATCCGAACCTGTGAACTCTGAGCCGCCAAAGCAGAGAATGCAAACTTAACCACTACGCCATTGGGCTGGCCTCTAATTTATTTTTAAAAATTTGGGCCCAAAGTTTTCTTGCAGTATGGCTGTTCATAGTCTAGTCATCTCCCTTCCTTCACTCAGGAAAGTCATGGCTACTATAATGGATGCTGGAGGTGCCCTGCCTAGATCCCTGATACTCTTTACTGGCAGATGCACCAGTTCCCCAGATGCTGAGCTTGCCATAGCTCACAATTTACCCCTGTGACTTCTCCTGAGCCCTGCCCTTGGCTGACAGGGGCCAGCTTCCCTGAGATGTCTAGGAGTTTACCCGCCCCTGCATTCTAGGCTGGCCAGTAACTGACGGACATGGTACTACCTCCTCATCTCAAGGCAGGATGAGCTGTGATGCAATTCACACTCCAGAACCTGGACCAGGCTGAGGTAAGTCAGTACAGGAGACCACATCCTTGCTGGGCTCTTTTCCCTGCCCCAACCTGCTTCCTTTATGTTCTTAAAGGCTGACCTGAAAATCCTTCCTCACCAAATCACTTGCACATGAATTCCACTGCAACCAGGAAACTCAACTTACATTAATTTGCATTCCGCCCCAGGTGGTGACTGAGGGGACAACACTTACGGTTCCCTGGTGGCCCTGCCTGATGATGCTCGCCCGCTGGCCATCCCTGTCTAGCTGGGAGCCCCTCGTAAGTCACATCGTCTCACTGGGTCTAAATTTCTTCATCCACAGCCGCACTCCGGTGGCGCAAATGCCTCCTACTGGGCTTCCAGTTTCTGCTCGTGCTTCACCACAATCCAGAGTTATCTGGTTCAAGGATAAAGCAGATCAGGTCACTCCCCTTCTTAAAACTCCAGGGGCGTCCCAGCACTCGTCCAGCAAAAGCCAGACTCCTCACCAGTTCTGAGGCCCGGACTGATCCGGTCTGCCCTCCCTCTCTGGCCTCATTTCACACCACCTTTCTTCCGCCCGTTCTCGCCAACTCCACTGGCCCATTGCGCTTCCGCAAACACACCGACCTTGCTCCTGCCTCGGGGCTGCGCATCGTCTCTCTGAAATACTCTCTGCCATCATGACTGCTCCCTTCTCATTCAGAGATGAACTGTCATCTCCTCAGAGAGGGCTGCCCTGACCCCTGTCTCTTGTTACCACCTCACTCTATTTTAATCTCCTACTGAGCTCCTATCCTCATCTGATATTGTTCTTGTCTGTTTGTTTGATGTCTGTCTCCCCCACTCAAATGTTATCTCCACGAGAGGAGACCTTGCCTGACCTGTTCACCCGTTTTCCCAGGCTTAGAATAGACGCTCAGTAAATATGCGGTGAACGACAGAAGGAGGAGGGAGAATGGACGGTGCTGTTGCCTCCACTCCGCTTGATGAGGATCCTCAGTGTTGAACTCACCCGATGCCCTCTGAGGCCCAGGAGGCACTGCCAGGCTGCCTATAACTCACAGAAGAAAGATGCCACCCTTGTCCCCGATCGTACCCCCGCCAGCCTGTCCCCTAGGTCTGTCCCAATCCTTGTTTCTCTGGCCAAGGCCTCTGCCACTGTTTTTGGCTTTGGCAGGGCTCGCTGTGCTGTGGCTGGCAGCCCTCACTGGCCTCCCGCGAGCAGGGTGGGCAGCCCCAGACCTCTTGCTAACCTCCGTGGAAGCTCAGCGAGGCCGCAGGCCATCCCCAGGACCCCGAGCAGCTGCTTCCCAGAAGCTTTTCTCCAGCTCATGTCGGGGACCCCCAAAGCTGCAGTGACTGCTGGCTCCACAGAGCCACGGAAGCCATTCACACCGCTCCCAGGACGCCAACAGCAAACACTGAAAGTCAAATCCTCTTGAGCTCCCTGCCTGCTCTTCCAGGCTCTGCGGGCCTCCCCTCTGCTGGAACCATGATGATTGTGGATTGAGGCAATCAAGGTCAGAAGAATGCCTGCGGGCCCCAACACAGGCTGGCAGGAAGGTCTGCAAACATCAAAATTACCCAGTTCAGAATGAGGCCTGGCTGCTGAGAGACGTTCATTTGGGAGGCCTCTGACTGTGTAATGTGGATCCAGGTGCCCCCTTGGGTAGGAGTGTGCAGATGGCTGAAGGAAGCAGAACTGGGCTTTCCCCAGTGTGGGAGGCAGAATTTGAAGATGGCTCTCAAGATGCCCGCCCCTGGTACACAAGCTCTGTGTGTAATGTCCTCCCATTGAGCGTGGGTGGCATTTATGCATATGACAGGATGTCACTCTATAATTAGGTTATGTTATATGGAAAAGGTACAGGGATTTTGCATGTGTCATTAAAGTCACCAAGAAGTTGATTTTGAGAAAATCAAAAGGGAGATTTTCTGGGGTGGGCCTGACCTAATCAGGTGGAAGATCTTAAAAGAGGGACATGGCCCTTGCTGAAGAAGTTCTCCTGCTGTCCTTGAAGAATTAAACTGCATTGTTGTGAGAGGGCCTGTGAGGGGGCCAGGTGGCAAGTAACTGAGAACCGTCCCCAGCTGACAGCCAGCCAGAAAACTGGGCCCTCAGTGCTACAATGCAAGAACTGAATTCTGCCAACAATCTGAATGAGTTTGGAAGTGGACCTCAGGCTCCAGATGGGAATGCAGCCCGGCTGACCCCTGGAGGGTAGACCTGGAGCAGAGAGCCCTGTCCACACCATGCCCAGACTGATGACCCACGGAAACCACGTGATAATAAGCGTGTGCTGCTTTAAGCCACTAGGTTTGCGGTAATATCATTACACAGCAACAGATAAGGAACACACTTGAGTTCCAGAAAGGCCCCTGCAGGTTCCCAGTGCTGCCTCCTCGAAATCAGAGGGCTCCTACCCCCTCGTTTCCCTCTGCTCCTCTACTTAGGGAGGGCTCGTGGGTACTGCGGTGTAGCCAGGGGGCTCCACTTAATAAGCATTATTTTAACAAAGTCACCACAGTGTCCTTGCTTGTGAATGAGAGGGCTGAGTTGGTGGCTTCCATGACTCTCCAATCCCCACCCATAGGGGCACAGAGGTGGCACGGCACATGGAGTGGTTCAAAGGCACCTGGAGCCAGAATCTAAGATGAGATGTAGAACCAGCTGAATGACCCACAGCCCCCTCGTCTGCCTTCTCCATTAAAGCACTTTGGATTTGGTCATTTAAATGTCCTCTTTGGATCCATGGTATAAAATCTACACTCACTGACCTATAACAGGGCATTTTCCACCAAAGACCTCAGCCCCCTTGTTCTAGTCCTTTCAGTTCCAACTTCATTTTCTGGTTTGGGGCTGTGAGGATGGAGAGAATGGGTTGCTCACCCTTATTGGCTTCTGCACACCAGACATGGTATTGCCACTGATGCTCTACTGACATTGTTTTTCAAAATGATAGTATGACTTTCACGAAGTCGGATATACGCGCTCTAAAACAGAGCCGTGCAGCATCGTCTTGCACCCCATTCGCTCCCCTTTATATTCTTTTGCCACTTGGAAACTGAAGTTCTGTGTTTACCGCTGTGGTCCTCTCCCTGAGACCATGAGAGCTGCTGCCCCCTCCTACACTCCTCCTGGCAGGCTGCAGTTAATTATTCCCTCCCTGGGTCCTTGCGCCATGCCATTTTATTTTTAAAATATTAACAATGGTAAATTGGGACTTACATTTTGGTCTGATGCTTAAAACCAAACCATTTGGTTCCATTTGCTTGGGGCCCCGGGTGAAACCCACCCTAAAGTCACAAGACGCCACAAAGATGGTTCTCTGATTCCTTCACTAGGACACCAGAAGCAGCAGGACCTGCCAAAGCAGCTGGCAGATGCTGGCTGAAGGAGCACAGATCACGGGTGGGTGTGAGTTGGAGGGCGTTTAAGGACTCAGAGATTCAAAGATGTGATGAGCTTGGAGCTAGTAGTCACAGTGCCCAGGGAAAGGGGGTCTGGAGGATGTGAGGCACAGCCCACTGCCCTAAGAGAGGGTTTGGGACACCGAAGGGACAGAGTTAATTCCCTGGAGCCAACTGGAGAACCAGAGATAAAGAAACAGGAGAGACAAGGAAGGGGGGAGCGGAAGGATTCTGGAGAAAAGGTGATCCAGGGGCCGGGCATGGCTGGACCTTCTCTCACATCAGCAGCAGAATAGACCCCCCACCTCACTGGGGTGGGGGTTATAGGGGATGGAGCTTAAGCTTGAAGGTGGACCTGGATGAGAATGTCAGCTCCACCGTTTTCAAACTGAGGGACTTTAGGTAATTTACTCAACCTCTCTACATCTCCGTTTCTCAGCAGTAAAATAAAACTAACAATAGCCTGCAGGTTGTCATGGGAACCAAATGAGATGATGTATGCAAAAACATGCACTTAGTGCCTAGCACATGGGTGCTGAATAAATAGTGCCCAGTAGGAGCCCAATGAACGCGTGCTGAATAAATGAAGGGCTGAACTATCCATGCACCCAAGCTGGAGAGAGCTGTTGTGATGCTTGGGGTAGCTGGAGATGACAGTTTGCAAAATGGTAGCAGCCGTTCTTGATCCTCTACCCACGTCTCCTGGGCGCTTGTCTTTCCTGCGTACTCTGAGAGCCTCTGCTACAAGCCCCTACGACTCACTGCCTTGAATCTCTCCAGTCTCGGGAGTAGACCTGGCCTCCCACAGGGCTGGGGACCAGTTGACACCCCTGCGAAGGGCCCCTAGCCGCTGAAGGATGGGAGTTGGTGCATGAATAACCCAGATTCCTTGTCCTTCTGGCAGGGCAATTCGGGCATATGCTATACTCCCTCGGAGGGAGGTCCCCGGAGGACTGAACCCAGCAGGGGGTAGACTGCTCATGCTGCCCCCTGTATTAGCTGCCTTCCCATCCCAGCTAGCTCCCTCGCTCACCCGCCAGTGCTTCCTAGGATCATTTTCCAAATAAAATATGTGCGCTGCATCCTTCTCTCAGACTCTGCTTCTGGGAGAACCCAACCTAAGACAGCATTCTGACTAAGGAATTTAGAAGCCTTTAAATTCTTTTTTTTTTTTTTAACTTTGGGGCTCAGGAAACTGAAGCTGGTGTCAGATCTGAAAGAGTGGACAGTTCGTTCGCCTAGAGTCTAATCTCCAGGGGTCTGCATCTGATATCTGAAGTGAGTTGGGAAAATGTACAGCCAGGACTCAGAATGCTATTTGGAAGAGCCTGACTAGACAGCTGGGTGAGTCAGACGTCCCCTGCTAATCTATGGAATAACTGAGACGCAGGCTGTGGCGGGGCCTGCTGTGAGGCCCCAGTGCAGGTGCCTGGCTTGTTTTCCATGACGCAGCAGCACAGTTGAAAAGCCTTCAGGGTTTTTTCCACTGCCTCCTCCCTTGGGTTCCCATTTCCAAGGCGCTCATTGGACAGAAGGTTGGCTAAGAATTATTTCTGCCATTATGGGGAGCTCTTGCAATTAGAGGAGAAAGCAGGGTTTGCTTAAACAGGGGGGACTTCTGGAAGGACAGAGACAAAACTTCAAATACAATTGCCCTCACCAAGATAAGCCCAAGTGAAATTTCAGCTAAAGAAACATCATCACAAAACAATAAGAGGATAATTTTTTTCCAGTTTGGACCCGGAAAGGCGTACTCATCCTCAATGTTCAGAGGAGAAAATTCTCACTTTGACTCCTCCCGGAATATACCAGACGTTTGGGTCTGTGAGCGCTTAGCCACCTTGAAGAGCTGAAGCGAGATGTTCCAGGTGCCCTCTTGACCCATGCAGACCCAAAACTTAAACCCAAGGGCTGTAGGTTTGGCTGGGGAAAGAATTGGCAGGCCTATGGCGGCAGGTCAATGATAACCCATGCCCAAGTTCCCTGGTTTGTAGAATTTAATGGATGGTATGTAGCCCCAGAATAGACAGGCAGTGCCTAGTGCCCAGCCTGTGGCACACGGAGGGGCTTTCTCTGACTTATGCTCCCCAGATTGGTGGAGGCTGTGGTGACCCCCTCCCACACGGACTCTGTGCTTGGCCATGTGTCTTACTTTGGCCAATGGGACAATAGCAAATATGGCCTGAACAGATTGGAAAAGTGCTTACACACTGGTGCTCGCGCTCTCTTGCTGTCTTTGGATGAGAGATATGTGGTCTAGGCACCCCAGCACCAATTACCATTCATGGAAGTGAGGACATCATAGACCAAGACCCCAGCCACTCTACCAGCTGACTGAGGAAGCACCTGGTGAACCCACAGGCCTGTGAGCAAGAAGAAATAGTTGCTGTCTTAAGTGACTAAGTTTTGGGGTAATTTGTTACACAACAAACAAATTTTTGTTACACGGCAACTTTTTGGTTGTTACACAACAAAAAATAATTGTTGGGGGTCTCCCAGCTATCTCACTGGTGCCCGGATGACACGTAGATGCACTCCTGCCTCCACTCCACTGGCTTCCTCCCACCCCATCACTGGGAGGGCTGGAGCTCGACCCTGATGCGTCACCAGTAGAAATCTCAGATGTCTCCACATCACTTTACAGTTGTTGCAGATACCTCAAAATATCATCTATTCTCATCACAACGTGGAAATTACGTTAACTATTAGTTTCACCACCTAATATTGTTATTTAATGCTTTAATTTTTAAAAGATCATATATTACTATATCACAAATTTTAAAAATATTTTGACAACTCTACTTCAGTGTAATTAGTTTCTTATGAAATCCTATGTATTTTATTTTACACATTAAAAAAATAACACTCTGCAAAGGGATCCATGGGCTTCACCAGACTGCCAGTAGGGTCAGCGGGAAAAACAGAAAGCGAATCCTATTCACATAGAAACTTCTAGCTGTATCTGTTTTTGGCAGATCATGGAACCACCAAGAATGCCGTAAGTTTTGTAGGCAGTGGAAGCAAACCCAAATCCCTATGGAGGCTGAGAAGACAATACAAATGTGTAGATTCGACCAGGTATACAAAGACTTGTAGTGTTGGGCTCTGTGGCAAATTGGAGAGGGAACATCCCGTCTTAAGGCATTCAGATTTAAGATATTTGCAAATCCAACACTGGCCAAATAAAGCAAGTTTGTAGATAATATAAGCTTAGAAGCCATTAGTTGGCATGGAGTCAGAGCAAAACTGGATATCTGGTCGACCTTCATCCTTAAGTTGGCTCTGCCATCAACTAAGTAGGTGATCTTTTCCAGGGCAGTCAAATTTGTTATGCTCCAGTTTTTATATATGCAAAGTGGTTATGGGCTTTTGTGGGTTTTTTTTGGTCATCATCCTTTTCAGAGCCGTCAGGAAGTTAAAAAATTAGATCTTAGTGGGAAAACAATTTGGAAAAAAGGAAGCAAATGTCATTAAACAGACATAGAGCGAATCAATACAATTGTTTGGTAAGTGACCTGATAAAAATTAAGTCTGTGTACAGGGGACACATAATATGGCTTATTATGTCTGCCTTGAAACTGGTTCTTGCCCCAATCAAATTAGGTGGTTTCAGCACGTAAATCATACTCTTTCATAAGACAACCACAATTCACTGGTATAAGCTGAGCACCTGGCCCATGGACCAATCAGAACCCTTCCTTGAGAGTTTTGAACATGGGGCACAGACAACAAATGGTGGTCCCTTTCCATAGTGGAGTGTGCAGTAAGTACAAATTGGGTGCTCATGTTTCTGGCATGTGGAGGGAGGAACTAGCTTTTGAACAATAGAAAGTGAAGTCAATGTACAGAAAGAAGCAGGGACAGAAGGCAGAGAGAGCATTGGTGGTGTTTGAACACTGGGTTTGACTTGTTCCTGAATTCCAGCGACCTCACTGCCCTTCCCATGGTTTGACTGTTCAACATTTACTCCTACTTTTTGAGCCAATCAACCCCCATTTTTGCCTAAATCACTTATATTTAGGTTTCTGTCATGTGAAAAATCCAAATAGACATAAGCAATATAGCCAATCTTTTCAGGAAGCTCTGCCTGGCAGCTCAGAATCATGAGAATGTTCTTACTCTGGTTTTATAGACATTGGGTTACCATTTAAGGCCAAAGACCTGTGAGGGGAACAACAGACTGAGAGATGTCCTGATTGGAGTGTGGGCCTGTGCTGGAGAGAAAATTTGGAAGAGATGGAGACAGAAGTGGCAAGGCAGCACGGGGCTGTAGAAAGAGCACTGAACTATGAGTCAGGAGCCCTGGCTGCAATGCTCACCCTGTGACTTTGGTAAGTAATTTATCTCTGGGCCTAGTCATTTGTCATTTCTTACAAACACCATTTGTAAAGTCCACCCCAGCAACCCAAATCTATGATTCTACATGAGAAGAGGAAAAAAAAAAAAAAAAAAAAAAAGGATGATGTGAGCCAACAGCCTCCTTTTCCCAAGGGCAGTTAGTGCTCTGATCCATAGCAGAAAACAAGAAATTGCTGGGATGAGTGGAAAAGGGCCAGGACCCCTCCATGCACCTATGACAGTTTGTTGAGGAGCCCAAAGGAGGAACAATGGGAACTGCTTTATCTTTTGCAGAGTGGGTACATTTTCCTCTCTCTTATTCTTCAGAGGCTATAGGTCAGGACTGAAGAAAGAAGAAAGGGGCTCTCCTGTCATTTGATAGGATTTTAAATTTTGGTAAGTTTTGGGGGGAAGAGTCTGGGAGCCAGAGATTGAGCCATTGTAGCAGGGGGTAAAAAGCATAACAAAGGAGCCTTCTGTCCCCCAACCAAGACCCCTGTCCTCATTCTGTGAACACTCGCCTTCTTTACCCTTCAAATTCATTCTGAACAATATGAACAATAGCATCTTTATTACTAAGTTAAAAGGTTGAGTACAGACTTCTATCCAGTGGCCCAGGACAGCTCTTCTCTCTCCAAGTACCTAGTCATAGCTTTTGTAAGATGGAGAGCACTGGAAACACCTCATCCTCATCAGATCCTTTTAACATCAATGCGAACACTTGAAGGAGCTACTTAGATCTCTAGAACACTGGTTCTCAAACTTGAGCATGCATCAGAATCATCTGGAGGTGATGAAAACTCTGGCCCTAGCCCTAGAGTTTCAGATCTAGTAGGTGTGGGGTGGGGCCTGAGAATTGCATTTCTAACAAAGTCTTGGGAGATGCTGTTGCTGCTGGTCCAAAGACCACAGTTTGAGAACTAATGTCCTAGAGTAATGAGTCATTGATTGTGGAGGGTCAGTAGCATTGCACTTGGGATCTTAAATTCAAACTCAAGTTGCCTCTCTTATTAGCCATTTGGAAGAAGGAGGAACCATTTTCTCTCTCTCCAAGACCCATCAATTCCTACCTCGTCCCTTAAAATGGGAACCTCCCCTCTTTGGGAAGACCAGAATTGGAAAGATAGCTTCTAACATCTCTTCCACTCAACCTTTATTTGCCCCTCCCACCCCCAACTTAAGTGCTCTGTGAGATGGGAAATAGGCAATAAGCAAGCATAGTTCAGGCCCCCACTTGAGTTTTTCTCTGGGATCTTCCTGCCCACAGAAAGTTTGCATTTTCTACTCCTCCAACCTGCAAACCTCCTGAGGCAGGTTCTGTGCCTTGGAAGGGATGAGCGGAGGAGGGAGATAGGACCTAAGCTAGTCCACCTGTCCTGTCTGACTACACATATCTCTGCATCCCTTTCTCCTTTGGTGGGTCCCACTGTCTAGACTTGGAGTAGGACTAGTCTGATTCTGGCTGCTGGTCCTAACCATTTTTTTTCCAATCAGGCTTTAACAAAAAGCCTGACATTTTCATCAGTAACCCCTGTGTATGTATCAGTTGGTTCATGGAGGGGGTAGGGTGGCAATTAGTACCTTAGTAGGACCTTGGCCAAACAGTATCTTCTCTGAGTCAAGTGCGGAAAATAACACCCACCACTTAAGAGATTGCTGTAGAAATTAAATATAATACTAGCTACGATAGACAGTAATACAACAACTGGTACATAGTAGATGCTCAAAAGACAAGTGTGGGTTTCAAAAACTCCCAGCAAGCTCACTTGTCCTGTATGCCTAGATACGCAGGAATCCTCCCCAAAGCAGAATTTGAAGTCGTCATTGCATACAGGGTTGCTTTGGGATCCCTTTCCAAATTTGAAGGAGCATGATTCTGTGAATGCTGCTTAGGAGCCTACTTTTTGCGATTCTTATAACTTGCCTATGCAGGTTTTATATTTATTGGTTTATGAATAAAGCTAAAGGTTTTGACAATAAGATGAGGCATGTAGGAATCTTGTACCCAAGGCTGGCTGCAAGAAAAAGTCTGTGTTTATACCTCTCTGCCTGCATATTATGTGCACATACAAAAATACACATGCACACACACATGTACTCACACAATACTTAATAAGGAAGTAAGCCTCCTCAGCAAAAAGCCTTAACACAAAGCTGAATACAAAATGAAGCCGACAGATGTAGCTTCAATAATGGTTCACTAAATAGCTTACAGCAAATTTCTTTTTCTTAAGCTACAGAATAGCATGAAATTTTGCATAGCTTCTCCTTTTAACTCCTTAAGGGCCTTAAAACCCAAGGCATTAAGCAAGAGGAGACCAGTGTTTAGTTACAGTGTTTAGATCAAGCCTGTTTGGTCTCCATACATTATCTTGAGAATCACAAGGCCATTCCCAAAGAAGAGATGCTATTCAAAGGCTTTTCTTTTCTTTTTTTTGCTGAGGAAGATTAGCCCTGAGCTAACATGTGTTGCCAGTCCTCCTCTTTTTCTTTGCTTGAGGAAGATTAGCCCCAAGCTAACATCTGTGCCAATCTTCCTCCACTTGATATGTGGGGCACTGCCATAGCCTGGCTGACGAGTGGTTTAGGTCCACACCCAGGATCTGAACCAACAAACCCAGGCTGCCAAAGTGGAGAGCGCCAAACTTAACCACTATGCCATGGGGCTGGCCCCTCAAAGGCATTTCTAAAATCCTCCCCCAAATAGAAAAATCAAAGACTGTTGACATATTTCCCCATTTTATCATGCATGCTGCTCAAGCTAAAAGATAATGTGATACCAAGACCTGTCATTTCTTTAAGAAAACATTATAGAGAGGAAAAGAAGCACTTGGCCTTCACATAACCTGCCATAAAGAACATTGGAAATCTGGCATGGCAAAAGGCGGATAACGGAACATGATAACAACAGCTCCTTCCTCTCTCCCAGAGTGGTGGAGGTAACAGTACTTCACAAGCATTAGCTCCTTTAGGTCTCATGACAACCACATGACGTATGCATAGCAACTATTGCTGTCTTTTTACAGATGTGAAAACTGAGGTTTCGTTCAGGTTAGGTAAGTTGGTCAGGGTCATACAATTGAAGTGGCAGAGATGGGTTAAGAATGCAACCACCTGCCTCTCAGTTCAGTGCTCAATGAGTTTATCTGGGTCCTGAGTTTCTCCTGGTCACTCATGCCACCGTACCTCGCCTGGCTTTTTAGCCCAGCAGACAGTTCTTTAAATTTTGCTGACTGAAGTTCCACATGTCGGGAGCATGCCTTCTATTAGAAGATCTCAATGGATTGTGTGCAACTCGTGGGAAAACTCATGGCGTGGTGGGAAAAAACATGGACGTTGCAGTCAGAAACAAGAATTCTGGACTCTTTTAAGGTTGCCATGGAAATCAAAGGAGATAATGTATGCCAGTGTCTAGCGCAGCACACCACAGGCATTTAATGTTTAGTTACTCTTTTCTTATGGTGTTCAAGTAATATCTTCACCCCCAGCTGCAGAAAGTAGGGTGCAGAGTAACTGACCAGTGGTTTTAGACCTGAGAAGGACTGCGGAAAAAGAAATGCAAAATTCAATGCTTAGTTGGTAATGGCTTTTTCTTAAAGATAAATGGAGCTGATTTACCATATCACACCTCCGTTTATTTTCCTCTCCTAGGCAAGAGGACACTGGATGTTTGGAAGGAAAAGTTAGAAACTGATGTGTTTGGAGGACATTTTCTTGGAAGCCAAATCAACATGGAGAGCTTATATACACCATGCTACCAACTCTAAGGTAGAAGCAGCAAATATGTGACCCTGAAGACAAGAGTTGGTTGAAGGCACCAATCTATCCCCCTGGTGACTATAATATATGTCTCAATGGACATGTGGACAATGGCATCAAAAATATTATTTCCATCTTATTGAAAAGTATAGAATTTTAACTGTGTATGTTATACATGTTAAAACTGCTTGGCTTTGTATGTGAAATTGACTGAAATCACTAATAGGCAATGGTTTTTCATCTCTGAATGTAAACCTGCTTTTCATGTTGCTTTTCTGGAGATGCTTCTGGTGCTTTACTAGCATTTTACCTCCAGACTCAGAGTTGATAAAACAGCAGTTCAGAAAAATAAATTACTTGCCAAAGTTTGGCAGCTAGTTGGGGTAAACAAAAGTGCTTCCATGGGACATAATTTTATTCCAGGGTGAATAAATTTATTATAGGGTGAATCTACATTCGTGAGTTATTCTGATCATATCATTTGATCAATCAAAGGAGGAATTACTTACAGTGGTAGAATTCTTCTCTCTGCAAAGGGGCAGTTGGTATCCCCATTTGCTCATTCGTTTCCTGTATGCCCAGTGTATGACAGGCACTGTTATAGGTACTGAAGATTCAAAGATAGTTAAGATACTGCCCTTGCTTTCACAGACTTTTACAGTCTTAAGGAAGAGAAATGCATAAGTACATAACAAAAAACAATGTGATAAATCTTACAAGGCAGATGGGAGCATTGCTCATTGATAAGAAGGGGTAAATTTCTAAAAGCAAGAGTTGGGGGACTAACACATACTTCTATTTGATCCTGAATCTTTGAACCTTGTTTAAGGATGGGGAGTTTTCAGAGAGAAGTGGATTGGCTTGGGAGTTACTGTCATCCAAAAGATGCCCCTGCTCCTCTCAGTCACCCCATTCTTGCATTGCTCCATGAATTTTATACAGGCATACCTCGTTTCATTGCACTTTCCTTTATTGCACTTGGAAGATATTGCATTTTTTACAAATTGAAAATTTGTGGCAACCTTGTGTCAAGCAAGTCGACACCATTTTTCCAACATTATTTGCTCACTTTGTGTCTCTGGGTCACATTTTGGTAATTCTCACAATATCTCAAACTTTTTCATTATAATTATATTTGTTATGGTGATCTGTAATCAGTGATCTTCGATGTTACTATTATAATTGTTTCAAGGCACCATGAACCTCACCCATGTAAGACAACAAACTTAATCAATAAATGTTGTATGTTCTGACTGCTCCACTGAGCAACCATTGCCCCATCTCTCCCCCTCTCCTCAGCTCCCCCTGTTCCCTGAGACACAACATTATTGAAATCAGGCCAATTAATAACCCTACAATGGCCTCTAAGTGTTCAAGTGAAAAGAAGAGCTGTACCTCTCTCACTTTAAATCAAAAGCTAGAAATGATTAAGCTTAGTGAGGAAGGCATGTTGAAAGCTGAAGCGGGCTGTAACTATGCCTCTTGCACCGGTTAGCCAAGTAGTGACTGCAAAGGAGAAGTTCTTGAAGGAAATTAAAAGTGCCGCTCTAGTGAACACTCGAATGATAAGAAAGTGCAACAGACTTACTGCTGATGTGGAGAAAGTTTTAGTGGGCTGTACAGAAGAGCAAACCAACCACAACATTCCCTTAAGCCAAAGCCTAATGCAGAGCAAGGCCCTAACTCTCTTCAGTTCTGAGTGAAGAGAATGAAGGCTGAGAGAGGTGAGGAAGCTGCAGAAGAAAAGTCTGAGGCTAGCAGAGGTTGGTTCCTGAGGTTTAAGGAGAGAAGCCACCTCCATAACATAAAGTGCAAGGGGAAGCAGCAAGTGCTGATGGAGAAGCTGCAGCAAGTTCTCCAGAAGATCCAGCTAAGATAATGAATGAAGATGGCCACACTGAACAACAGATTTTCAATGTAGATGAAACAGCCCTATATTGGATGAAGATGCCATCTAGGACTTTCATAGCTAGAGGGAAGTTAATGCCTGGCTTCAAAGCTTCAAAGGACAGGCTGACTCTCTTGTTAGGGGCTCATGCAGCCGGTGACTTGAAGTTGAAGCCAATACTCATTTACCATTCTGAAAAATCCTAGGGCCCTTAAAAATTATGCTTAATCTACTCTGCCTGTGCTCTATAAATAGAACAATAAAGCCTGGATGACAGCACATCTGTTTACAACATGGTTTACTGAATATATTATGCCCACTGTTGAGAGCTACTGCTCAGAAAAAAAGATTCCTTTCAAAATATGACTGCTCACTGACAATGTACTTGGTCACCCAAGAGCTTGGATGGAGATGTACAAGATTAATATTTCCATGCCTGCTAACACAGCATCCATTCTGCAGCCTGTGGATCATGGAGTAATTTTAGCTTTCAAGTCTTATTATTTAAGAAATACGTTTTGTAAGGTTATTGCTGCCATAGTTAGTGATTCCTTTGCTGGGTTTGGGTAAAGTCAACTGAAAACCTTCCGGAAAGGATTCACCATTCTAGACGCCATTAAGAACATTCATTACTCATGGGAAGAGGTAAAAATATCACCATAACAGGAGTTTGGAAGGAGTTGATTCCAACACACCTGGATGATTTTGAGGGGTTTAAGATCAGGGGAGGAGGTTGCTGCAGATGTGGTGGAAATAGCAAGAGAACTAGAATTAGAAGTGGAGTCTGAAGATGTGACTGAATTGCTGCAATTTCATGATAAAACCTTAATGGATGAGGAGGTGCTTCTTGTGGATGAGCAAAGAAAGTGGTTTCTTGAGATGGAACATACTCCCAGTGAAGATGCTATTAAGATTGTTGAAATGACAGCAAAGGATTTAGAATATTAGATAAACTTAGTTGATAGAGCAGCAGCAGGGTTTGAGAGGACTGGCTCCAATTTTGAAAGAAGTTCTACTGTGGGTAAAGTGCTATCAAACAGCATCACATGCTACAGAGACATCGTTTGTGAAAGGAAGCGTCAATTGAGGTGGAAAACTTCATTGTTGTCTTATTTTAAGAAATTTCCACAGCCACCCCAGCTTTCAGGAACCACTGCCCTGATCAGTCAGCAGCCATCAACACTGAGATAAGACCCTCCACTGGGAAAAAGATTCTGATTTGCTGAAGGCTCTGATGATGATTATCAGTTTTTAGCAATAAAGTGTTTTTTTTAATTAAGGTATGTACATGGTTTTTTTTAGATATAATGCTATTGCACACTTAATAGAGTACAGCATAGTGTAAACATAACTTTTATATACACTGGGAAACCAAAAAATTTGTGTGACTTGCTTTATTGCGATATTTGCCTTATTGTGGTGGTCTAGAACTGAACCTGCAATATCTCAAGGTACGCCTGTACTTGGGGCTAGGTTTGCTGGCCTAGGAGGCACCATGTTTCTCAAAGCTTGACCTTTTCTCCCCGTCAGTGGTGGGAAATGATCTATACATGGAGAGGTCCCAGTAGACTGGGATATAGATATGTTCTTAAAGGAAATTTTAGTGACTTCCTAGTTGATTACCATGTAAACAGAGACAAATTTACACAAGGGCGCAACTTAGATATTTGCTAAGTTCCTTGATGGCTGAGGCTGGTTCCTAACATGTACTCTGTTTATGATGTAGCAATCTCTCTGCAGATACTGGCTACTCAGTAAAAACCTTCACTCACTTGCATATTTGCCTAGAGAGCCAAGTTCTTTTCTAAGTTGGGTTAATGTCTTAGAGTCTAAAAGAGATTCTACGTGAAACATGTCCTCTAAAATAATAATACTTCAAAAGGGGATGCCCAGCAAAATTCACTGAGGGCAGAAACATGCACGTTTTATTTACTGCTCTATCTTCAGTAACCAGTACAGTGTTTTCCTGGTATATGACAGATGCTCAATAAAGATTTGTTGCATTAATTAATTAATGAAGAGTGCCACAATGACAGCTGGTTTATGTTTGAGGAATATAGGGATAGTCATCTTGGAATTGGAAAAAGTGGATACGTTCAGCAATTTCTCAGACATAAATCAGAAACACTATCTTGATTTCTAGTGCTATAGTAAAGTTATAATGGACTTCCCCATTAAAATAAAAAATTCACTTGACAAGACTACTGCATGTCGAAATCGTTTGCCAGTGTTCTTCCTAGCAGGCTTACTGCCATTTACTTCCCTCTTCTTTCTGTTTATCAATGGAGAAGTTTCAGGGTGATTTATGTATAGCTAGGTAGCTGTCACACTACCCTTGGACAAACTGCAGGGAAATTTAAGAAATACACTGTTTTACAATTTGTCAGTCATTATTCTTTGAAACTGTACAAAAGATGAATACGAATAAAGGAGATCAGCAATTTGTTCTGAGATTCTCCATGGAAAGGGAATTCTGTCCAACTGGCAGGACTCTCAGAGCTCAACTGAGAGATTTCTCTAAAGCAGGAATGAGGCAGGAGGGCAGGGCAACTCTGGCCTCAGGGGGCAACCTAAAAGGCTTTCATTTTATTATGTGCTGTCATCAATAAAGGACCAAAACCACTCACTGAAGCCTGCAGGCATAAAAAGTCATCTCCCAAGTTCAAAATCTGTGACTGGTGTCATTTGGATATAGGAAGTGATGGGGAAGCTGGGGCCAGATGGTCATTTCGTAGAACCTACCATGTTGACAGGAAAATAACCTTGCTCTTCACATATAAAGTGGGCCACCTTGGAAGATGAGATGAGTCAGCAGAAAGCGCAAACAGTCTCAATTTAAGACATGAGAATTAGCCGTCTTTGGGTAATAGGAACCAAATCAGATCGACAACAACAAAAAAAACCCCAAAAGCAGAAGAAAAGATAAGTGAGTTGTTTTAATTTTCCCTTCACATGGATCACAATTTGGCTTCCTTTTCTAGCTAAGAGGATCAAATCCATTTTTCCATGACCACAGAGAGCAAGCCACAAACCTAGCTCAGCTGTCATTCAGCATCAATCCGGTGCAGGCATTGGAATTTGCTTTGAGTTTCTCAAGAATGGTTGTTAAGCCTTTAAAAGGAAACACTAACCCTTAAACGGGATTTCCCCCCATCTCTTTTTGTGGATGCAGATTTGTTCTTCTCACCAGTTAATCACTACTGAGGCTAACCTCTGTGGGTAAGAAAATCAGTTAGGATCTCCTCTTGTGATATGATGCTTTACTTCGGTGGAAAGAAGCTGAAATCTGCAATAGAAATGGGGGTATAGCAACGAAGAGAACACAGTTTTTCTGGAGTATGTGAATTTAATTCATATGTGACTATGAATTTAATTAATAAATATACCACCAGCTGCTAGCCTCTGAACTCCTAATCTCGTAGGCTTTAAAGCTTCCTCCTCTCCTTGTCCCTTGTCCTGAAAGCTTTTTTGAAATGTTATTTATTACCACCCCCATCCTCCAAATTTCATTAGTTTTTGAGCTGGCTACTGATATCATAGGATTCAGGTCATATGGAAATGTTACTTTTTAAATACCTATGAGCTCACAGATTCTATAAAAGCTTCTGTTTTCCCTTTTCTAAGTGGCAGAAGAAGAAAGAGGAAGAGTGAGGAAATAGCAGCTAATAAATTGCTTCAAGTCAGACATAGGAGATGATCAAAAGGGAGTCTAGAAAGGAAAAAACTAGTTATTAGGTTGGGAAAAGAATTTAAAAAAGTTCAGGCAGGCTGTAGGAAACAGATTGTGCCAGACAGCAAGCAATCTGATTGAGAAGGACAGGAGATCCCCAAAGAATGTGGTGACTCAGATCAAGGCTTTGAGGAAAAAGCCAGGATTTCTGAAATCTGACCGGAAAGGCTTCAGAAAGATGATGTCAAGTAAATCATTCAGAAAAAAAGAGATTGAGGAGGAGGGAGGGTGTGGATGTAATTAATCTTACGATGTGGTCAGGAGTCAGGTCAGTTCCTGAAACAGAATTAAGGCAGTGCCAGATGAGACCATCCGGTCACTGGACCCAGACCTATTACTCAGAGTTTTCAGCACTGATTTCACTAACTTACGAATCATAGGGATATTGGAAAGCATTAGTCCAGTTCTATCATTTTACAGATGAAGAAACTGGGTTCACTAGTGGTTGAGTGAGTTATTTAAAGATAGTGTGATTCCAAAACAGGAAATTACAAGCAGTTTCTTCAGGGTTAGAACAGGTCTCCCGGATCCTGATCAGCATCCTTGCCGTCATACCCTGCTGCCCAACTGAGAGGGAAAAGATATGGCCAAAAAAAAAGCCACGTACATTCTCTGTGTCTCATTTGGCCAGTATGAAAAATGTGGATGATGCAAGAGGTGGCATGGTATATAGTTAAGAGCTTAGTCTCTGCAGCCAGGCTGATTGCATTTAAATCTTGGCTCTGCTTTGTGATGTTAGGCGAGTTACTTAGCCTTTCTCTGCCTCAGTTTCCTCATCTGTAAAATGGAAATAATAATAATACCCTGATTACAGGGTTGTTATGAGGATTCAGTGAGCTAGTACAGGTAAAAGCTTTTAGAATTAGTGGCTTACTCTTCTCCTCCATAGGCCTATTCTGATTAATCGCTGTTTTGGGTATCTCTGTCCACCTAAATCAGATTTATGGCTTACTAAATGTTGTCTAATATTATATATGAACTCATATGACTATGGTTTGCATCATCCCTTTAGAAATCAGAAACCGCTTGGACTTTTATATTGGGTAAAGTACTTTGAGATCCTTGTGAAGAAAACTATGTAGAAATGAGTAGCTATTATTGTTATAGCAATGATAGCAATTCTGAAGTATTCATAGTGCAGCTAGGGTTCTCTGGAAATTTCTCTGAAGTCTCTTTCCTCTTGTAAGACTAATTTTTAAAAAACTCTCTCCATTCACGATGTCCTGCTTCCTCAAGGCTATGTCGTATCTCCTCCCTCCCTCCCTCTTATTTGATGCTTGGAAGGCCCTCTGCACTCAGTTTAATAACCACCAGCCTGACTTCTTGCTAAAGCATCAAACATCACTACCTCCAAATTTCCCCCAAGGAGTCAGCTTAGAAATCAACACGTTATCCCAAGGATGTCTCTTCTGCCAGCGTTTTGGTGAAGATGAGATGAGGATAGTCCCTTGACACTTCAGAGGGAGAATTGAAAGAGCAACAAGAGCTATGTCTGCAACTGCCATTTATTCCTCCACATGAAGCCATCGACTATTTTGGTTCAGCAGGTCTGTCAGCATTTGAAATTTTGAAGGTCTGCTGTGAGAGTAGTAACCACAAGATTAAAAGTGAAATGGGTATAATTCAGACCTCGAGCTAGCCCTGGAGTGAGGGTAATCAGCAAAAGTCAGCTAGGGAAAGAAATATGATATGCTGTCCACCTCACTTTGGTTTTCCAAAATTTTTTTTTTCCAGTTTTAGCCATTTAGGGCTGGCTTTATGTAAGGCTGCCTGAAACATGCACAGAAAAATTGGCATCTTTTTTCATCCCTCCAGTCAATGGATTTGACAATGCAGAATATCAGAGGGTGCAAGAGGGTGTTCTGCGTGTTTATTATTCAAGTGTGCTTTCTGAAAACCTCTCACCCCCGGAATCCTGACTCACTTTTCAATCTCTCTAGCAGGTGCTCATGTCAAATAATTTGTTCTAATCAATAATGAAAATTTGAAACTTACAATTAACTGCTGGGCAGAACTTAAAAGTCCATATGTATCCTGAAGCGTGATCTTAAAAGATGCCTAAATGAAGACTGATTTTTTAAAAAAATTAATCACCCCTTATGATACCAATTTGCTCCCCTCTATTTCTGGAAGAATACAAATTTAATCCACTCTACCAACAGCAATTCCCAGACGTTAAAAAGGGCCTGGTTACTTTGTTATATCAACTTCTGCTCAGAAATCAACTTTAGAAGGTAAAGCACCAAATCCTCTGCTTGGCATTCAAGGCCTTCCCTAGAAGGCTTCAGCTCTCTTTTCCAGAGTGTTCCTCTACACAAGCCTCCCACTCCATCCAAATGCATGGGCATTTTAGGGTTTGCTGACCATAACTGGGCTTGCCTAACTTGTAATTTTGCCTACGCTGTCACTTTTACTTAGCAGGCCTCCCTTACCTCTCTCCAACCTCCGAAAGCCAGCTCACGTCCTTCCTCCTCTCTCAGATCATTCTAGTCCACTGTAATATTGTCTCCTCAGAATTTACATCGCTTATTTTTGGTCACATTCACTTGGCAAATAATTATATACTCCCTCATGATTTTTCTTCATTGCATCTTCATTCTGGTATTATTTATTAATTTTTGCTGTTTTCGTTAAGACTACTAGATGCTAAACTTATTGAGGTTACAGACCATATAAGCATGACACTTTATACCCTCCATGGGGTTCATTTATGTATCTGGTGCTCAATGATTGATCAATATCTTCCTATCAGGTTGGTGCCTGCTGACAAGAGATGACATTGCAGAAATGTTTCTAGTGCTGAGGCTGAAAACACCAAGTTTCTTACCTTTAGAGAATTGTAAAGCAGTTCCATAATGTGAGAAAAATAGTTTATTCACAGTGCATCATATAAAAAGCAGATTTATCTATTTTTATCCTTCATGTCTCCTCTCTCAACCTCTTTCTCAAATTCTCTCTCATTTCTGCCAATCATCAAAACCCACATGTTCTGCCGAAGGCCGGCTGCTATGGGAAGAGGTGCCACTGGCAGAGACATTAATCTTCTGGTTAATAACCATCACTCTGGGATTAACATTTAGAGTTTAAAGATGTCTTTAGACAAGCTAATTAAGGGGCAGTTTGTATTGTATTTGTGCATGCGTGGTTGTGCATGCTTAACAAAGTAAAAATAAAATTGTGAATTCTTGGGAGATTTTACCATGGAGAGGTTATGAAGATTATAAACTGTTTTGTATTCTGAGTGCCAAGGTGATAATGTCTAAAATGCGAATGAGGAAACAAGCAGGTACTGAGAGAGGGTCTGCATGAATGTTTCCTGGCGTATCCTTATGTCTATCTGCTCCTGCCTCTTCTTGCTCTATTGCCCTGGATTTTTAAAATTTAAAACTTAAAATAGGAAATCTCTTGATTTTTTCCTGAAGCTTATCAATAATGTAAATGTTAAATTCATGCTTCCATTGTTTTTCTTTAATTTCTCAGTAAGCTATCCTAGAATTAGCTCCATAATTGTGCACATCGCCACTTCCTTCCAGAGATGTGCCCTTTGCCAGCTTCACTGCAGTCCCCTACCTCCTCACCCCATCCAGTCTTCCACCAGCAAACAAGCCCAGCGGTAATTACTAACATCCAAGCACGTAATTCCGGCAGCGTTAGGTTTTTTTATTTGACGCAACTACGCAGAGAGATGTCTGGACATGCAGCATGAAGTCAAAGCATTTTTTAAGAATCTTACCCATCTTTTCTCCCCTCCGCCCATCACTAAGACATAGTTGTTTATTTCTTCTGCAGATTTCAGAGTTATAAAATTCTTCCATGCGGTTACATACCCTTGAATAATAATTTTACATCCATATACAATAACAGATCAATATATACTTATATGGAAATACACAGTTATCCACAAAAATGAAAAACACTAGGAAATAAATGGCTGGGAATGAAAGTAACTTCTCTATGTGGACAGGGCATTTCAGTACCTCTAGTATATAAATGATGGGAGTTATGACTAACTAAACACAATCCAAGATCTTATTTTGAGGCTCTTCAGGGGATCATGGTAGTGTTTCTTTAAAGCATTGTATATATTCTTACATATGACACTGTTACTCTTATTTAACAACTAGTCAAATAGTACATTTTTACTCCTGGCCACTTTGTGCCAATTTTATCTATATCAAACAGCTGGAAATACCCCTGTGATAATTTTTAATCACTCAGAGGCTCCAAGCCTCAGAGTAGAAAATGGTTAAAGCACTTATTGCCACCTCGGGAAAATCCCGCAGTGCTGTAATAGAAATTGCAGTAGATCTTTAGGTCAGAGTCCAGTTTCATTCTAACACTATGGCTCTTTCATCTGCATTATCTTGAAGGACACAGTTGAATTCTCCTGAGGAAAACCAGTCTTACTGTTGTCAAAATCAGGAACTACCAGCCTGCATTAACCAATGTCCGTAGGAAATACTTCCACTCACTCTGAAACCATGGCCAAAGAGGTTACATCTATACTCTACAGGACCTGTCATATTTCTCAGAGATGTATTTTTGTGAGTATGCTTGTATTCATGCCTAATTACAAGGATGGGGGAGAAGGAAGAAGAAAATGGATTCATTCTTAAAGTTGATTCTGCTTAGTTCAACTACCCCCATATAATTATCAAACAGAAATATATATATGAAGCTATATCACTCCTATAAACAAGTCATGTTAGCATCTTCTTATATGCCTCATTTACGCCCGCTCAAGATCTATAGACAGATCTACTCTGTGTTAAAAACAAAAACAAACCGCTTGATATCCGACCGGAGGATAAATGCAGATTTTTAAAAAATGTGTTTGTTTCCTACCTAAAAAGCGAGAAGAGGGCAACAGAAAATTTCCACAAGTAGACTATTATTTTTTTGAGGCTATGCAGGAGCTGAGGACGGGAGCAGGTAATTGCCTGCAAAGGAGTCCTGTGGGCAGGATTATTTTTTCTCCTTTTTAGCCTACTATGTCTGCTCTACTAGGGGTCTCTGTGAGACCAGGGTTTCAGGCAATTTGGCCTCGAGTACTGGAATATCTATCTAGCCCTTGGCCAGGCTTCCGTGCCGCAGGTAGATGCGGCGCTGTGGCCAGACTGCTGTCCGAGGTGCTGAAAGGTCGCGGGCGCCAGCGCGGTCCCTCGGTATTGCTGTCCAGGGTGCTGAGTACCGGCCGCCGCAGTCCCCGAGGCGAGCCCACCCCCGCCAGCCCTCCGCAGAGCCCTCCCACCCAGCACGACCTGCCGACTCCGGCCATCCTTCAGTTGACGTGGAGCAGGCGGCATAAATCAAGTCCGTGGGACATGGAGGCTGTTGTCGCTGCTGTAGCTCAGCTTGCCCGGGGCAGGAACTCCCCCTTCTTTCGCCTCCCCAGCGCCCAGACCCTGCTTTCTCCCTAATTCTTCCCTGGATAATAGCGCCCTAACGACAACAGTCATAATAATAGGGTCAGAACGACAGGGTTTGGTTTTTTTGGACTACAGAAAAAAAAAAACCACAGCAGCCTAAACATCTCTGAAAACTGCATCGCAAAATGGAAGAGAAAGTCCCACTACTGTTTCAAAAGAGTAAGTTATTCGGTACGTATCCTTGCGCTTCCTCGCCATCGTTCCATCTGCAGTGTCCCCATTCATCCCTGCCCCAAGAAGCTCACCTCGAAAATACTTTATAAAGCCCTAGGCGGGAGTCTAGCCAGAGGCGCATACACGGAATACCGCACCCTAGGTGCACAAATACTTGGATTTGCCCAAGCTCACTTGGCCTCCCCAGCTGTGGTCCCCTCTGGGTATGCAGCCATCCAGAGCCAGAAACACGACCAGGGGAGGGGGCTCCTTACCTTGGCTTGTCCAGAGGGTAGTGTTCGCCCGGCCCCTGCAGGTTCCAAGTGTGGAGGAGCCGCCGAGCAGGGAGGGAAGGAAAGACAGCGCCTGACCTCCCCGAGGTTTCTTCTTCAATGCAACGTGAGCTCTGCCCTCATCAAAGATGGCCGTCCCTTTTGACGTCAGCAGCTTTTAATAGCTATCTCCTGGAGGGGCGGGGAGGAAGTGTTTTGGGGGGAGGGCGGAGGGAGGACGGCGGCTGGGGGTGGGAGGGGAGGAGCTGCGAGGCGCAGACCGCTTGACTCAGCTCCCTGCGCGCTTTACTGCAAACCTCTGTATTTTAGTCTCTTTAGTAAACACCCGAACGGGATGATTCTTAGGACTCCATTTTAACACCCGGTGTTGGGCAAATACGTTTATCTCGCGACTGATTTTCTGATATTCTTTGTTTTGTTTGTATATGTGTGTGCACGTATATGTATGTGAGTGTATATATGTGTATGTGTGATGTGTATGCGATTATATACATAAATTTTTTTCCCTGCTAAGTTGAGTCTTTAGTTGAGTCGTGGAAGGGGAGGGGAAGGCAGAGGAGAAGTGTGTGTGTGGTGGGGACGGGGGGGGGGGGGGCTTGTTCAACTGCAATTTGCTTTTTCTAAAGAAGAGGGTCCGAAGGGGCATCCCTGTCAACCCTCACCAGCTCCTTATATGGCCAGGCTACGTGGGTTGCTATTTTTATGAGCGATTTTCCATTTTATCAAAGGAGCGTTGAGAGCCTGGAGTTCGCATTAATGTAGTCAGTTGGGGAGAGAGACCGGTACACGTTATTTTGAAGTACGTCAGAGCAATTATCGCTGAGCGATATCGGATGAGTTGGGCGAGGAGGGAAGGGTAGTTACTCCAACCAGCGTGGGTTTGCGGGAGTTCAAGCCTTGGAGTTTGAGAGTTGTTTGCGGAGGGCAAAATAGAAGACGCTGTTTTCGGTTGAATTTGCAATCGGAGCCTAGGGTTTTATATTGGATTTCTTAGGAATGGTCCACAGAGGTGCGTACACGCCTTGTAGAACCGTCCAGACTCCGCTGCGGGTTCAAGGATCGCCAGGACGCTACAAAATTCTGGTGGTTCATTCAGTGCGGAAACCCTGGCTTGGGGGCACTCTGATGCTCAAAACAAGGCGTGAACGAGTAGGCTACTTTTGCTGGTCATATGAGAGATTAAAAATAATAATCATAAAGCAATAATCCTAACTGTCCTCCTTTGTTGTGTATTAGGAGCCCAGGAAGGGCGGGGGAGGGGGTATGCAAATAGTTCCGCGGTGGCAGCCTCTCGGATGATTCACAGGTGTTGGGGAGGCTGTCGCTGGGCTCTCCGCGGGGAGGGCGAGCTGGGGAGCGCGTGGGAGGTGGGGGACCTCGGCTGAGGAACTGTTTGTACTTTTCCGGGAAGGATGCGATTAGAAGTCGTGCCTCGCAATGGTAAAACTTGATGGCCTCTTTTAGGCAATGGAAAATCCTTGTCTCAGGTCAGGAAAAACAATGCACAACACCATCCCCCACCTCCACAACACAGACACACACAGACGCGTGCACACCCCCCCCCCCCCCACACACACACACCCGCTCGCTGGCCTGAGAGCCAAGCTTAGTTTTAATTGCACACTATTTGAGAGAGAGAGAGAAAGAGAGGGAGGGGGAGAAGGGGAGGGGGGAGAATCCCAGGAAAGGAAAGGAGAGCAGAGTTGTAAAGGGGGAGGTTAGAGCAAGCAGAGCTCTAAGAATTTAACAAAGGATGACTTTAATTGAAATAAGTAGAAGTCATTGTTTCTTAAAGATTCCCTAACCAAAAAGTATTTTGAAATATTAACGTTTTCGATAATAATTAACAAACAGGGTTTGGATTTTTATTAAAACTGGATTCCTAAGATAAGTCATGTTGCTGATATTTGTTTACTTAAATATTCATTAAATATTTAAAATTCTTCTACAATAAAGAAGAAGAAAATCTGCATGGTCCTGAGATACTTAATTGCCAATTGAACTCCTAGTTATGGTTCTCACTTTCACTATAAAGCAAGCTGGAATGGGCCGGGAGAAGTGGTAACAAATGCAACGTCACTACAAAATCCTTTATAGTTAGGATTTTTTTCCCCAAGTGTGACACTTTTTTAGCATGTGGAACTTTGGGGGGGGGGCAGGGGAGTCTGCCGTGGGGAAAAACGACATATGTGTATGGCCTCAGACTGAAGGTCATTCAGGCAGAAAGTTTTGTGAAGGAATGGAGGAGGTGGGGGATTTTCCAGATTAAAAAATAAAAATAAAAATAAAAGTAACTACGTCAGTAATGTAGGCTCATCCTGCAGGCAAAAGCTGTGTGGCAGTCACAGGGGAGGGCTGCCTTGCTATTCTGAATTTTCAACTGCTGATGCCCCACACTGACATCTTCAAAAATTACACATAAGAGGAGAAAATCAGACTGATTCAAAGCATCACAGAAAGTATCACAAACTCTGTAGGATTATCTTGTGGTGGCAGTAGCATTTTCTGTTCTTCTGTACTTGTGTTGAAATTATGCTGTTTGAGAGCTTCTTCATCTTGCTCAGGGAAAGGTAGCAGAGCCTCATTTGAGAAACATAGACACTGAATAAATATATGTCTACTAAGGATCACCAGATAGCCGTAAATGTATTTTTAATACGATAATGAGATTTTTCCCCTAGGGTTTTCTCATTGCTTGGTAAAAAAAAAAAAAATCCGTAGTTGTCCTTGCCAGGAGGGAACCAGCACATTCATGTTATTCAGGGTCTACAAGGGTCTAAACCACAAAGAAAAGGAAGGTGATGGAAAATTTGCTCTGAAATGATGCAGTTGCCAGTGAATTATTTCTACAAAGAAACATTAGCAGAGTAACTAATGCTTCGGAATTCATTTGATGAGTAATGAGAAAATCCAGATTCCAGGTATTTAGGTTGTTTCTCCCAGGAAAGGTGCAAGATGCATGGTTGACTCAATAATCACAACTTCATAAAGACTAGTAACAGAAGGTTTCATAAAATATCACATGGTCTTTCCAAAGTCAATTTGCAAATAGTTTAGGACTAGGCCGTCTCAGAACCGCCTTCTCCAAGATCCTCCTTTGGGACATGCCTGGCACCCAGTGACAATACTTCAAAACATTGCAAGGGCACAAGGCTTGGGCACAAAAATATACAATTTGACAGATCAACTGTTTTGATTCCTTGGTTTGCTTTCCACGTGGCTTGTTTGACACTTTCTCTTTATATGTTTGTATGTTCCAGCCCTTACCCCGGCCCCTATGCCATTTTCAGACAGTGACCTAACAGTAGCTAGTGAAAGCTTAAATACTCTAGATCTAGACTCCCCAGGCTGCCCCTGTTCCCTGAAACCTCTGAGTAGAGACGAATCTTGTGAGCGGTAGAAAGAGAACCAGAAAATACTCGTTCCTGTTTCTGGCTTGCCGTGTTGAGAAAAAAATAAGACTGCACACCCAGAATTTTAAATAACACTTTGTTCTTTCCTAAGAACAGCATTGTAGGAAGGAAGGAGGAGAGCACTCAGCAGCCAGAGGCTGGTGCTTCCACACTCCTGGTCCTTAATGCATCCAAGGTATAGGCTCTCATTTGTACGTGAGTGCATCTTAGGACCTTCTTCAAGGCCGAGACAAGCCTGTGGTTAAGCAGGGAGGAAGAACCTGTGACAATCAGGGGCAGAGGGCAGGAGAAAATAGTAGTCAAAATTAGCAAACCTCAAAAAGGCTATTTGTAAGGGATCGCAGTATTCCTTCAGTAAGTCTTTTAAGAATCTTAGAGCTCTGTAACCTCTCTGTACCTCAATTATCTCATAGGTAAAATGGGAACAATAATTGTAACCAACTCACAAGGAAATTGTGAAGCACTTCAGAATCACGATGTCTGGCACTATGAAATTTTGGTTAAATAAAATAAATTTATCAGTTTGATGAGACTTTAAACTTTCTTTCTCTAAGTAATGACTCATAACTCTGCTTTAATATGGATGCTTGATTTCTTTTCAGTAGCTACTGATTAGCTGTGTATAGTTTAATGGCTCTGGACCTTGTTTCTTCATCTGTATTAATATGTTCATTTACTCAGTGTCTAATCCTTGCCATATGCTTGGCCCTGGAATATATTGGGATTTAGATAAAACAGAGGAGGGAATTGAAGATTAGAGAGGTTAAATAACCTGACTAAGGGCATAGCTAATAAATGGTACAGCTGGAATTTGAGCCCCAAGGCCCAAGCCCATAATCACTATGCTTTAGTACAGACTTTACCAGTCCCATCAGACTCACTCCCTCTGTATTAGCCAAGGTTCTCCAGAGAAACAAAACCAATAGAATGTATGTATTGGGGTGTGTCTCTGCGTGTGTGTGTGTCTGTACAGATATACACATTCTCTCTTTCCCACCCCCTCTATATATTTATGCAAAGAGTTTTATTATAAGGAATTGGCTCACGTGATTATGGAGGCTGACAAGTCACAAGATCTGCAGGGTGAGTCGGCTAGCTGGAGACCCAGGAGAGCCAATGGTGTAGTTCCAGTCCAAAGGCCAGTAAGCTCAAGACACGGGAAGAGCTGTTGTTTCAGTTTGAATCTGAAGGCAGGCAATAGCCAGTGTCCCAGTTTAAAGGTAGTCAGGAAGAGGAATTCTTTCTTACTCAGGGGGAGAATCGGCCTTTTTGTTCTATTCAAGCCTTTAGCTGATTAGATGAGGCCCACCACATGAGGGAGGGTGATCTGCTTTACTCAGTCTATTGATTTAAATGTTAAATTCATCCAAAGACACCCTCACAGAAACACCCAGAATAATGTTTGACCAAATATCTGGGCATCCTATGGCCCAGTCAAGTTGACACATAAAGTTAACTGTCATGCGCTCTCTTTACAGCTAATCTCTCTGCCTCAGGATATTGTGGTTTGTGTATGACTTTTTTCATTAGCAGCTTCAGAGTTCTATTTACTAATGGGATGAATCTATGGATCAATGACCACAAGGTTTGGTTGGGGTGAATTCCAAGAGAGCCATGTAAGCTAGCAAGATGATTAAACAGAGGCAACATATTCAAAAGGAAAGCGTGCCAAGTATAATCAAGGAGGGAATTCAAGATTGATACCTAATAAGGAGCATAGATAAGAATTGGGTCAGAATATTCACTCACAATATACTTGAGAGAGTTAGCCAGAGCTCAGACCAAAACAGCAATGTTGGCCACTGGTTTTGAGAGGATAATATGGGTTTTGAGGGGATAATATGAAGTCTGAAGCAGGAATTGATTCCAAGGGCCAGGAACTCTGGCAATGAAAATCAGGTTGAGATGGGTTGAGGTGAATAATTCAGGATATGGCTGAGAATGAAGCAAGGATATCTGGGACCATGCTGTTAGTGTTGGCCACAAAGGGCGGTGCAGTTCTGCCTGCTAACAGGCACCAGGTTGGGCAAGGCACACTCTGATATCTCAGCAGATCTATCAATGATCTCTTGGTCATATCCAGTGGACTTCTCATCTTTCTTAACCTCTGACTTCACCTGGCACTCTGTATCACTCATTCTATTTCTTGAAGTATTCTATCAGGTGCCCTCACCTCTGTTTCTCTCCCTTCTTTGTTGGCTCCTCATTTCTATAGCAGATGGGTTGAATTAGCAAAATTGTGGTGCCCAGCAGGTTAAGCTGGACATTTCCCTGAGCCCCACACAAGCCCTCTGGGAGCTCCATATGTCCATGGAGTGTGTCCTGACTCTCCATCATGAAAACTTCTGTACTCTAAGCCAAAGAGAAGAATATTGAACAGCTTACATTTGTATAGCCCTGTACAAATTATAAAGCACTGTCACACACATGATCTCACTTTATTCTCACTGTGAGGTATGTACAAAAGTAATTAGTATTTTAATTCCCAATTAACACATGAGAATTCTGATTGATTTTCAAGACTCCTGTACTGACCATGGTACATCAAGAGAACCCAATTCCTATTTCTTCCTTTGCATGTTGTCTTAAAAAAATCTTATTCATGCCCTCGAGTTTAACCATCATTTATATATGTATGACTGTCAATTTTATATTCCCAGTTCCATCTCCTCTCATGAGCTTCAGAGTCATATTTCTAGCTTCTTACTGAATACTTTCATCTGAAGGATCAAAGGCATCTCAAACTGAACATATATATGCATCAGTTGACTTCCTCTGCTCTTCTTCTCTTCTTATATTCTTAATTAACCTTCTTTCCTGGTGTCCCATTTACTAAACTAGTACTCAGAAGCATCTTAGTTTCATTCTCCTTTGCTGGCTTTTCTTCATCCTCTCAACTCTGTGGGCTCAGATCATGGAAAGTTTCTCCTCTCCATACACTCATTTCTTCCTTTGATTCAATTCTGGAGTATCAAGTAACATCTATGTGTTAATGTCCTCATATCTACATATTCAGCCCTGATTTATCTCCTGAACTCCAGCTTGTATATCCAGCTTCCTGCTCGATACCCACACTTAAATATAAAGCAAATATGGATATATCACCTAGCATGTATAAAGTGGAATTTGTGATTTTTAACTCCAAAATGGCTCCCCTCCCTAGTGTTCCCTATATCAGTTAATGGCAACTACATTCACCCGGTTCCTCAGGATGACAGTTTTGTCTTATTTCCCTGAGCTCTTTCACGTGCACGTCTAACCCATGAGCAAATGTTGCTATACTTTCAATACATTTTCTAAATCCAACCACTTCTCAACCTTCCACAGATCTTACCTTCGTTTAAGCCACCATGTTCTCTCACTTGGGCTAGTACAGTGGCCTCCTAATTTGTCTCCCAGCTCCTATTTCTCCACATAGCTGCCACAATGATACTTTTAAAAGACAAATCTTTCTCCAAAATGTTTAATGGCTCCCATCACACTTAGAGGTCCTTGTCTTAATCTACAAGATCAGGCTTCCTTTGGCCACGTCTCCAAACTCATTTCCCAACACTCTCCCTCTCCCTATCTCCACTACAATCACATCGGCCTTCTTGTTCATTGTACAATCCAGCTCACTCCCATCTTAAGACCTTTGCATTTGCTATTACCTTTACCTGAAACACTCTTGCCCAGATCCTCTCATGACTCACTCCCCCAAGTGCTGCTTTTTCAAAGGAAAAAGGAGGCTTCTCTGATGATCCAAACTAGCTAAACTTGCTAACCTCCGATTTACTATCATTCTTTATTCTCTTACCTGAATTATTTTTCTTCATAGTGCTTTTCTCCCCTAATAATATATATTTGTTTATATCTTTATCTATATCCTATTTCCAGGAGGCAACAGTTTTCAACGACATTAGCTTCTCCTTTGCGTAAATTTTTTTTTTGTTTCTAAATAATATGCAGACATTGCTAATTCTTGATTTATAAAATAGATTATCATTTGACTTCCTATTATAGTTGATGATCAAGCTCTCTTATATCACCCCTTTTTATTCTCCCCATCCTCTCAATACTGTGACTTTTTGTTAAATAATCACTCAGCCATTAATATGACTAGGTAAGTGTCATTTGCTGATAAGTTAGTACCACACAATGAGTACGCTTCTTTTTTTGAGTAATTTTCCACTTTCCTTGGGGAAGATTTTTAAGAGCTTCTCTAGAAGAGAAAAGGATGGTTGCTTACAAAGAAGCATGAATCACATCGACATCAGACTTCTCATCAGCAAATCCAGATCACAGGAGTAAATGAAATGAGTCTTCAAATGTTGGAAGAAAAATAAATTTCAGCCTATACGTCTATACAAAGCCAAAATATTAATAAATAATTAAGGGAAGAATAAAGACATTTCCAGACCTACGCAGATTCAGGAAGTTTACTTCCTATGCACTCTGTCTGCAAATAAAAACATTTTCTGAAGATTGTACTCCAGCAAAACAACAACTTACAAAGGAACCCACAAAATGCAAGAAGACTACAGATTTAGTAAATGTTAGAACTAATGTAGAATTTCTTTCCTAGGATCAAGACTAAAAAGCAAGTATAGAAATAAAACACTGCAAATTAGATCATTTAAGAAATAGTGCAATTTAAAAGGTAGATGATCCTATTGTTAGTCTGACAATGGCATAGATCTCTTCTAACAGCAATAAAAATAAAAGTTCTCTATAAACACCAGGAAATACGAAAGCTATATCATACATTTTTGGTCCAAATATGGCACAATGTTGAGCAATTTTTGATAGAGCTTTAAAAAAGATCTTCCGTTTGTTCTTTCTCTTTGATTATTTTCTTTATGTGAAGATTTATATCCATAGGAGTATTTAGAAACTCACTACCCTACCTTGTTCTGCAATGGATAGTATTTATATAATCATGATGCTGTAAATGCTGCTTATTGATTTTTTTTTTAAGATTTTATTTTTCCTTTTTCTCCCCAAAGCCCCTCAGTACATAGTTGTGTATTTTTAGTTGTGGGTCCTTCTAGTTGGGGCATGCGGGATGCCACCTCAGCGTGCTGATGAGCGATGCCATGTCCACACCCAGGATCCAAACTGGCGAAACCCTGAACCACCGAAGCAGAGCACGTGAACTTAACCATTTGGCCACGGGCCAGCCCCAGCTTATTGATTTTTGAAGTTTATAATCAACTTGTAAATCAAGCAGAAAAGACTTAATTATGTTTACTTAACAGAATCTGAATGTTCTGAGGTGTAACAAATAAAAGTGGCAGTTGATCTGTCAGAATGTGGTAGTTAAAAGAGGGGGCTGAGGAGTGACAAGGTGGAGAGGTGTTATTTAATGTACAAGCCCCACTTTACTCACTTTATTGATAAAGGGTTAAGAGAATTTGTATAAAGTTGATAGAAGAAAAAATAAAATTTAATCCTATTGTGTGATTGTATATAAAGTCATAAATAAAATGATAAAATAAACCAACAGAAAACCAAAAATTAACAGGAGTAATGAAATTTGGGTGTTAGAATAAAAAAGAAAGAGCCAATTAGATCATGTTCTAATCTTTAATAAGAAAGTGTTAATACATATTATTCAAAGTTGATAAATCAAGAAATAGAAGGATATCATTTTTTTAAAATTAAGGTTGTAAGCATGGAAGAACTTGAGACTGAAATATTTAAAGGCAGTTACTTTGGGGAAGGATTAAAACTAAAACGCATGATTTTATTTATTTATTTTGTTGTTGTTGTTACTGTATTACTCTTCTTAAAAAGAATGGAGATATCAAAATTATTTCAAAATGCTTTTAAGCAGGCACTCCTGGTTTGGGTGGGCTGCAATGTTCTACTTGCAATGTCTATCTCATAATGCTTTGGCAATTCTAAAAACTTGCCTGTGCAGTCTATCAGAATGGTATCCACTCTTAATAGTGGAAAAGAAAAAATATTTCCTAAAATGTATTTTTAACCCCTGTGTTTTTCTGGATAATCTTAAAAAGAGAGTCTGCATTAAAATTGAAAAGTAATATGTGAGAGCTGACATCTGGACAGGAAGCCTGTTGGAGCCAGTATTTTAATAATAAAATTGTGATTATGAGAGAGCCACTTTTGGAACAGGGGAGTAAGGACCTCAAAAATCCATTCCTCCATAAAAGCAATGAGAGCACTGGCAAAAATTGTCAAAATCCGGGGGTCGGCCCCATGGCCTAATGGTTAAGTGCAGTGTGCTCCACTTTGGCAGCCCAGGTTCAGTGCCTGGCACGGACCTACACCACTCATCAGTGGCCATGCTGTGGCAATGACACATACAAAATAGAGAAAGATTGGCACAGATGTTAGCTCAGGGAAAATCTTCCTCAGCAAAAAAAAAAAAAAAAGTCAAAATCAATTTTTTATTCAAGAAAATTGGCTGAATCAAGGTAAGAACAGCAAGATTTGTGGCATTTAACTTTTTCTATTCCCGTCTTCCTATCTGTAGTGGTCTTGCAAACCAGGAGGCAGGCATAATTGGTTTGGAGCTCCACAGAGGCCATATCCAGAAAGAATTGTCACTGCTTGATCTGTTTGAAAGTTCCCTGGAAACTACCACTCTCAGGGCTTGTCTTTATTTGATATGACTCACAACTCAATCAGTGTGAACAGTGTTTTCCCCAGGGCATTTGTCAAAAAGAATCAGTAGCAAATGTTTAACATAGCAGCTACCTGAGGCAGTGATAACAGTTGGGGCAAATAAGACACTGACCAAAAATCTTAAAAGGAAATGTTGAGAAATGAGATGTCCAGAGAGGCTTCGAAAAGCTCCAATATATTCCTGGGAATCTAGAAGTTCACGCATATACATAGGGCTGTGTGCATGCCCAGGAAAGATCTGAGAAGACCCTATTCTATGCATGACCTTGAGACTCTTCATAAGCAGGAAGCAAAGGCTAAGGAGTGTTGTAAGCTGCCTGCTGGAGTGTTTAAACACTACCCTAACACTCAGACAGGGCTTCTCTGCAAAGACTGTGAGACTTATTGGTATAAAGCATTTAAGGAAATCTGTCCATTCATTAGCTGATCACTAAGTTAGCTAGGCAGAGACTTCAGGCCACACACAACATAGAACACAGACTTTACAGAGATAGTTTAGGAAAGTCACTAAACAAACAAACCATAGCAGTGAAAAATGCTGCAGGTGTGTGTGGCAGAATCTGATTTCCAGAATTGCCACATTATACTATTTAAAAGGTCCAGCTTTTGGCTAAATATTAAAACATGCAAAGAAATATGGCCCATAAGCAGGAGAAAAAACAGCAAAAGAAACTGCCCCTAATGACACCTAGGCATTGGACCAACTGGACAAAAATTTTAATTCAGTGAATATAAATATGTTCAAGAACTAAAAGAACTCATGTCTAAAGAACTAAAGGAAGATATTAGAAAGATGACTCATCAAATAGAGAATATTAATAAAGAGATAGATACTATGAAATAAAAAAGAACCAACTGGAAATTCTGGAGTTTAAAAGTATAATAACTGAAATGAAAAATTCACCAGAGGAGCACAATAGTAGATTTGAGCTGGCAGAAGAAAGAACCAGCAAATTTAAAGATAGGTCAATTAAGATTATTTAGTCTACAAAACACAAAGAAAAAAGAATGAAGGAAAATTAACAGAGCCTCAGAGGCCTGTGGGGCACCATCAAGCACACCAAATATGCATAAAGGGAGTCCAAGAAGGAGAGGAGAGAAAGAAACAGAAAGAATATTTGAAAAAATAATGAATAAAACTTCTCAAATTTAAAGAATAATGTTAATCTAAACATCCAGGAAACTTAATGAACTCAAAGTAGGAAAACTCTGAGGTGATCCACATGTACATGCATCAGAATCAAACTCTCAAAAGCCACAGACAAAGAGAGAATCTTGAAAGCAGTAAGAGAGAAGGGAGTCACCACATACAGGAGATCCTCAATAAGATTAAGAGCTGATTTCTCATCAGAAACTCTGGAGGCAGTGGGATAACATATTCAAAATGATGAAAGAAAAAGACTTTCAACCAAGAATTCTATATTCAGCAAAACTATCCTTCAAAAAAACCATAAATTAAGACATTCCTAGCTTAAAACAAAAACAACAACTGAGAGAATTTGTTGGTAGCAGAACTGCCTTACAGGAAATACTAAAGGGAATGCCTCCACTGAAATGGAGGGACACGGACAGTGAATCAAAGCCACATGGAGAAATAAAGAACATCAGTAAAAGTATATACATAGTGAAATATAAAAGTCAGTATTATTGTATTATTTTGTTGTTGGTAGCTCTTTTTGTCTCCTATTGTTTAAGCAGGTGACTGCATAAATCAATAATTATGAAACTGTGTCAATGGGCTTATAATGTACAAAGATGTACTTAGTATAACAATAATAGCACAAAGGTGGAGAGAAGGAACGGAGGTATATCAGAGCAAAATTTTTCTGTACTTTTGAAGTCAAGTTTCAACATTAGTTAATATTAATTGGTATTATTATAATCAGAACTAGATTTTTAAAATACATTAATTATAATTCCCAGGGCAACCACTAAGAAAATAACCAGAAAATGATAGTAAAAAGAAAAAAATGACAAGGAAATTAAACGGTACACTAGAAAATATCTATTTAACATGAAAGAAGGCAGAAATGGAGGAACAGAGGAAAAATACATAAAATATATAGAAATCTAATAACAAAAAGGCAGACATAAATCCTGCCTTATCAGTTATATTAAATGTAAATGGCTAAAACACTCGAATCAAAAGGCAAAGATTAGTAAAATGGATTTTAAAAAAATGTGATCCAACTATATGCTGCCTACAAGAGACCCAGTTTATAGTCAAAGACACAAATAAGTTGAAAGTAAAAAATATGGAAAAAGATAAACCATGCAAACAACCAAAAGAGAAGTTCTGTTATTATACAAATAACAGACACAATAGATTTTCAGACAAAACTTGTTACTAGAGACAAAGAAGGACATTTTATGGATTATTTTATTTTATAATCATAAAAGTCTCAATTAATCAAGAAGCCATAATAACTATGGACATACATACCCAAGCAGCAGAGCCCAAAACTGACAGACTGAAGGGAGAAATAGACCATTCAGCATTAAGAGTTGGAGACTTCAGTACTCCACTTTCAATATGGATAGACCTCAATAGAAGATCAATAAGGATCAAAGACTTGAACAACTAAAACACAGTAGATCTAACAGACTTCTATGGGACATTCCACCCAACAACAGCAGAACACATATCCTTCTTAAGTGCATATCAATTTCTCCTCCATGCACCTATGTCCAAATCTCTCTCAGCTTCCCTTTTATAAGGATACATGGAGCCTGATTTCATTTAGGCCTCATCCCAGATAATCCAAGATAATCTCCTCAGAGTCTACAAAGAATAGATTATCAGGTAACTAGTTCATATTAAATTCATATTAAATTAATTCATATTCTCCATGCTAAAAAGTCAAAGTAGGGGCCAGCCCCATGGCCTAGTGGTTAAGTTTGGCACATTCTGCTTCGACGGCCTGGGTTCAGTTCCCGGGTGCAGACCTACACCACTCGTGGGTGGCCATGCTGTGGAAGCAACCCACATACAAAATAGAGGAAGATTGGCGCAGATGTTAGCTCAGGGTGAATCTTCCTCAGCAAAAAAAAATCAAAGTAATTTTAAAAAGAACTGAGTCAGGGGCCTGCCCAGTGGCACAGCAGTTAAGTGCACATCTGCCACTTCTCGGCAGCCCAGGATTCGCAGGTTTGGATCCTGGGTGCGGACGTGGCACCGCTTGTCAAGCCATGCTGTGGCGGGCATCGCACATATAAAGTAGAGGAAGATGGGCATGGATATTAGCTCAGGGCCAGTCTTCCTCAGCGAAAAGAGGAGGATTGGCAGCAGTTAGCTCAGGGCTAATCTTCCTCAAAATAAATAAATAAATAATTTTTACAAAAATTTAAAAAAAAGAACTGAGTCAGGTGGGATTTCATACGCATTGCCTGATGGTTAAAGAAATCTTGTGGGCAAAGAGGGGACATTTCTGGCACTGGAGAGCTGCAGTGTACCACAGAAATCACTCCAGACAGGATGTCACGATTTATTTTTATTTATTGAACAAACGTATATAAAATGTTATATGTTGCTGGCATAGTTCTAACCACTTTACAGATTTAACTCCGTACAACTTTATGAAGTTTGTACTATCATAATGCCCATTGTACGGATGAGTAAACTGAGACCCAGAGCAGTTAAGTGTCTTGTCCAAGGACACCCAGTACTAAGTGCCAGGACCCAGGAAGCCCAGTTCCACAGCACAAGTGCCCAGACGCTACCCTGTATCCTTTTGTGCCTTCTCAGCTCTACTATATCTTTTCATCCCTGCTCTGCTGTGTCTGTACTGTGTGACATTTTGAAAACCTCTTAATCTCTCTGGTCTTGTTTTCTCATCTTTAAAATAAAAAATTTGTTTCTGGTTGGAGGTTGATGTCATGCCACACACAGGGTCCAATCCATCACTTTTTTACTGATAGAGGCAGCCTTTTATTTTTCTGCCCTTTGCCTTTCCTTTTAATCTGGATGCTAGCCTGTTACAATCTGTTTGAGCCAGGGGCCCAAAAACATGAGTGTCCTAGATGGTCCAAGCTGGAGTAAATCTCTGAAATAGTCTAGTCTGGTAATTTCACACATGAGGAAACTGAGACAGAGGAAAAACTACAGGACCAGTCTCCTGACTCACAGGCAGTAACTTTTTTCCACTGTATGTACGTGTTTTGGAGCAGCACTTCTCAACTCGTGTATGTGAATTACCTGGGATTTGTTCAGATGAAAATTCCGACTCAGTGGGTCTGAGGTGGTATCTGAGATTCTGCATCTCTAACAAGCTCTTGGGTGATGCTGATGCTGCTGGTCCACACTTTGAGTAGTGAGGTTCTAGATAGAACTCAGCACTTCTGGTCCATATTACTCTGGGGAAGAATTATGTCTTTCCCAAATCTCTAGGGACATGCCCAGTATCCTCTCATGAAATCCACTTAGGCTTGTGACCATGGAAGCAAGTACAATTACAAACATTTTGGAATTTGGAAGTTGGAAAATGACCATGTCACAGGTGATGGGGAATGGAAGAGAGACTGGCAGCTGAGCTGAGGACTTGTGTGGGGTCAGCAAGCTTGGGACATGATGTGGCTTTGTATATCAGGACTGTTTTGCTTGCAAGTTATAGAAATCCAAGTCATAATAACTTAGGCAAAAAAGGGAACATATTGACTCACATAATTAAAAAGTCTGGGGTCAGGTCTGGCTTCAAGCAAGACTGAATTCAGGTGCTCAAAAAATGTCATCAAAAATGTATCTCTTGTCATCTATGTGTTGACTTCATTCTCAGATAGACTCCACCACCTGTGGTCAACAGCAGAAAACAGCACACCCCTTTCTCAATAGTTCCAGAAAAATCTCTGACTTTGGTTTTCATTGGCCAGGCCTCGGTTGTGTGCTCTTTCCGGGAACAATAACTGTGGCCATAAGGGTGTGGTACTCTAATTACCTTGCCTGGGTCACATATCTATTCCCAGAACCATGCTAGGTCCCATCCAAAACACATGGACTGGGAGTGGGAGAGGAGAGTTGTTGCAAAGAAAAATCATAATGAGAAAAATCAGAACCAGCCCTGTACGGTTTTAAGGCATTGGAGTAAAGACGATCCTTGGCTTCAGTTTCAGGGAAGTTTAGTTAACTGGCCCATGGTCAGCATTTTATTCAATAAAGGAGTCAGAGATTACTCCACTTCTTGCTGCTCACTTAGTATTCTTTGGCCATAGACTAGAGATTTGCCAAACCCCAGAAGACTGCAGTTGCATGAGTGGGCCCTGCTGAGGCCGACTCAAACCAGTAGAACTGCCCAGTTGACCCACAGGTTGACGAGCCACACCAAATGGCTGTTGTGATGAGCCCCTGAGTTTGGGGAGGTTTGCAACACCACCTTATTGTGTCAATAGATTACTAAATGACCATCTGAATGAACTTGGGCGAATTCTTAATTCTCTCTAAGACCCTGTTTCCTCTGTAACATGGGGATAAACTTATATAAAATTATTGTGAAGATTAAATGATAAGGGAGGTGAAAAACTTAGCACAGTATTCCAACAAAAGGCAGAATTAGAACTACAGTTTGCTATCCTACAGCTAGTCTGCAAGAAGCCTCATGGAGAAAGAAACGTTCTGGTGGAATTAAGAAGAGATGGCGTGAGAGAGACGGAAGAGAGAAAGAAACATTTAGTGACCTCTGCCTGGTGTCAGGCTCTTTCCTATGTCCTTTAATATATTTTACAGCATTCTTCACTTCCTACCAACTTTTGTGGTAAGTTTTATCATTCCCTTTTGATAGATGAGGAAAGCATGACTCAGAAAAGTGAGCTGACTTTGTCAAAGTCAGACAGCTAGTAGTGGAGGCCTTGGGATAAAAAAACTTAGGTCTTTTCAGTCGAAAGACTTTGCTCTCTTCACTGTTAAAACCCAAACAAAGCTTCATCACATTAGTTTTTATTAAAATAACGTATTCAGGACTCCCATTACAGAGTAAGAAAATAGATGTCTTAGCCAAATCTTTCAAATATTACTGTTGCTTTTTCCATTTGACATAATAAATTTTTCTTCTTTCTTTCTAGAATCAGTCTCTTTCTCCCTCTCTCTCTAAATTTCTATGTCTCTGTGTCTGCGTGCGTGTGTGTTTGTGTATCTCCTTCTCTCTCTCTGCTGCCTTCAGATCCCTGTAGTTAACATTCAAGCAGAAGGCAAGTGACTCAGCAAGCTGGATGTTAATCTCAATGGTTTACTTATTCTTAAAGGAAAAAAAATTCTCTTCGCAGCATATCTAGAAAGAAGGGAATGAAAATTTTAAGCCTCTTGTAGGAAACGAGTCTTAGAAAAACACAGCCTATACGGTATTTTGTTCTTCAGTCAGGCAGGAAAAGAGGCCCAAGCTCACAGCAGTGTTTAAATAAATATCTACATACCTTTTATGATCGCACAAACATGCTATTTTTTCTTCCTCTGTTTAATGCCTATAGGAAATCAGGCCTAGGATTGACTTTGTCAAATTTGACCCCTGGCCTCCATCTGTGTACATATAGCCTTTCTGTTTTTACTCATAGAAGCAAAAGACTCAGAACCCCTTGTTTCCATTTGGAGCCATATGACCTGGATTTGCATGATGTATTGTTCAGAACAGGCTAGATTATACTGCAGTAATAAATACCCTCTGGTTCATAACGGCTAAACATAACAAGAGTTTATTCTCCTGCTCACTACTTTTGTAATGCAGATCAGCAGGGCCTTTCTTATCATAATCACTAATGGATTTCCACTGATGGAGACTCCAATGCGGGCTTCCATGACTGTCAATGTGAGGAGAAAGGGGGATTCAGCCAAACACAGGAACTTAACTGCTTCCACTGGAAAAGATATACGTCACTCCTGCTCATCTTTAACTGTGCGAATCAAGTTGTCTGGTCTCTCTTACTTTTGTCCCCCCGTGTTCCTGGAGAAGTAGAGCCAGAGGTTTTATGACCAGCTCTAATAACTAGCCCAGATGACCTCCCTGATGGTCAGGTAGGGTCCTTGCCTCTCCTGGATCAACGATGAAATAGGATCTTGGCCAATTCACTCTCTTCTTGGGTAAACTAACTTCTTCCCTTGGAAAAAAAATGATGCCATATCTTATTATATAGCTTAGAGGTTAACATGTATAAAGAATATACGTGTTTAAATTCTTTGAATAAGGTAATATAGAATTTTATTCGTTAAAATGATATATATGTACCTGGAGATAATACCCTTAAAAATGGGCAAGGTTCTCTTTAAGTTCTTTCTAGCTGCTATTGTTATCTGGAAAGGGGCTCACATTGTTTGTACTCTCTCTCTCTCTGGAAGATGTCAAGAGATATTAGGTTTATTTTTTTTTAACCTTTAATCTATAATGATCATTGAGCTCCAGGCAGTTAAAACTCTGTTTGTGTTAGAGATGTGAAATTTAGCTTTCCAAGGTGGACTCGCCCTTCCAGTATGTAAAATTTATTTTAAGAAACTGCATGTATATCTCTAAATTTTAGCACAATACAGACCCTCTTTTGATTTACTGAGAAAAGTTTATTATATTTTCTACCAAATAGGGTTGAGATCACTTGATCTAGAAGGCTGAACACACTGATATAAAAGCAATTTCTAGAGCAGTTCTGTCCATAGAAGTTTCTGTGATGCCAGAGAATGTTCTATAGGTGCATTGTCCAATAACGTAGCCACTAGCCGCATGTGGCTATTTAGCACTTGACGTGTGCTTAGTGCACCTAAGGAACTGCAGTTTAATTTTTGTTTAATTAGCTTAAATTTAAATCTAAATAGCCACCATGTGGCTAGTGGCTACTGTATTGAATAGCAAAGTTCTAGAAGTTGGACTTTCAATAAATGTTTATTATTGCTGAATTTTTAAAAAACCAAAATGTATCCTTAACCTGAAATACAGGAAGCTCGCATGTGCATCCCTGGTCTGTCTGCTGAAAATCTGGGACTGCCATGGGGACGTTTTCTAATTCTGCGGTATGGGCATCTTGGGATTCTAGCAACCTGCAGAATCATTTCTTTGGGAAGGGGCTCTGGGTTAGGCCATGCTGGGTGGCAGTGTCAGACTGTGCAATGGGGTGAAGGGAGAGTCGGTGATTGTCCTAGAGCGGAACTATTATGTCAGTCAGTGTAGTGGCCCCGATACCCTCTCCTGGTAAGGCCCTGGGGCTCAGGGAGTTGGCCTGAAGTGGTCAAGGAGAAGGCCTTGCCAGCTCATGCTGATAAAGATCTGAGATTCACAAACATACAATCATCCTATTACTTCCGGCCACTATCATCATCCCCCATCACTGGTGAGGACCAGAGTTGACAGTTTAACCTCCCCTACTCCTGTTTCAGTAAACCTTCTACACCATTCTGTGAAATGACAATGGCTGTTTCCTCAAACTTTTCTAAAGTATTAAACAAACATAGTTTACTCCTCCCCCAAATACACACACAAGTCAAATGCTCACTTTATAGATTACCTCTCCTTGATATAGATATCTGGGAGTGGGCACTGACCACCACCATCACCAGGACAAAGCAGTTAGGAATATCTCACGTTTTCTGAATTGTCCAGGATCTCCAATCCTTAATATGTGCTGTCCACTGTGCTAAACCCTGAGGGTACAGAGATGGATTACATAAGGTCCCTCTTTCAGGGAGCTGCCGGCCAATGATGAGAGATAGACATATAAACAGTTAATTCATGATAAAACATTGTAGTAGTATGAGGTGCCTGGGGACACAGGATAAGGAGTGACACAATGGCAATATTCAAAATGAGATTAATATTCTCCCTAGTTATTTGGAATTCAAAGAAAGAAATATTTCCAAAAATGTTTATGTCAGAGGCCGGTTTAATACCCATCAATCCTGTTGCTGCTTTCTAGTCTCATAGGCTAAATTAACCAGACTCATTTTAACTTAGTCTGAGGCCATGTGACAAGGTTCTGGCCAATGTGTCTGGCCAAATTGACATGCCTCCTATAAAACCTCCTGTTTTCTTCTTCATGTTCTTTCTTCTTTTACAAGGACCATGGAAGCTAAATGGACATGATGGTAGCGCCATAAGATGAAAGGAGTTGGGTCCTTGAAATACTGCTAGGAGGAGACATCAGGAAAGTCTTACAGATCCAATTGGACTATCACGTGAGACATAAACTTTCATTGTGTTAAGCCACTATAATTTGAGGGCTGTTTGTTATAACTGCTAGCATCAATTACCCTCACTAATATATTGTCCAATTGCCTTCAACTTGGATATCAGAAACAATCACAGAACTTTATACTTTAGAAAGTGCTCAGTCTATTTAATCTCTTCATTTCACAGAAAAAGAAATAAAGTGACTTGCCTAAGTTCACAGGGCCAGTTTTTGGAAGTACCAGGACTGGAATTCGGTCTTCTAAGTCTCAGTCAGAGGCTGGCTCCACCAGGCCAAACCTGCCTCCGTTAGTCTGCACATATTTTCTAGCACTCTCATATTTCCAGCATATCTTATATATACAACTGCCAGGGAAACAGAAACACATAGATTGAATTTTGTGAAAAATAAAAATTGTCTTTATGAGGCAAGGAACATTGAGATTTAGCTCAAAGATTTAGCTTAATATTTTGATATTAGTATACTTAGGTTGTTTGTAAAGTACTAAATTTAAAACATGCCTTGATTTATTTATCTGGAAAATTTTAGGTTTATCATCAGGACAGTGCCTTATTGTCTTGTTTGGTTTTGTTCCACTATGCCTGGTATTTAAGTTTACCCACTGCAGGAGACAAGATGTTGAAATTCTTTGGTTATAATATATGGGTTCATCAATTTCTGAGAAAAGTAGGCTGCAACCTTGCTGACCTTCGATGTCATCAGATTAGACTCTAAGTTTCTTAGTCCATGGACTAAACCCATGGCACATATACTTTCTAGGGTAAAGTGCGACAAAAGAACGCAGGGTGGTTGAACTGCTGTGGCAGATGCTGTTGCCTGCAAGATCAATAGCCATTTTTCCCGTCTGTCATAGATACCAAATCTTGATGCATTTATGTGGCAACCAGCCTACTCCAGATGATAAATGGTGACAAATGTAAAGCAGATGTGTCAATCTTGGTCTCCTTTACAAACGATTTGTCTATAAATAGTAGTGAGACCAAATTCTGGCCAACGAAATGTAACTAAAAATCTGCCGGAGGCTTCTGGGAAATATTTTCCTCTCTGCTAAAAAAGAGATGCTGAGGAAAGGCCACTGTTGTCTGCCCTTTACTTGCTACATCTGGATTTAGTTGTGTGAGGATGTGATGCTGGGAGCTGCAGCAGCAGTCCAAGGGTGGGAAACAGCCAATGTGAGTCGGGGCATTTTGTTTTTCATATTCCTTTGCAACACTCCCTTCCCACAAGTGCACACCTGTTTGTTTCTCAATTCACTGGAATTGAGGGATTAAGAATTAAGCCCTTTATAGGTTTTCAATCAGTTTGTTGGGTTCCAGTCCCCAACTTTTTCTCTAACAAATTAGCCTAGTCACTATGTTTCCTTCCTTTCCATCTGAGTGGAAAAAGGGTGATACAGATGATATCTTCTTTGAAAATTGAGATGATGAAATTCTACCTGATATTGTTATCGGAGTGACTGTATTAAATTCATTTATTCAACTAATATTCACTGAGTGCCTATTGTAGGCCAGAAATTGTGATAAGCACTGATGGTTACCATCATCAAAGTGAACATGATCTGCCTTCCTGGGACTTATAACCTGGTAAAGAAGAGAGGCAAAAAAAGTAAATTATCTAGTAAATATAGCAAGAATCAGAAACTGTAATCATTTCAATGAGCTCAACGGGATGGGATGATGGAGGGGAACGAGTGGGGCAGAAATACCACTTTACATGAAGTGTCCAGAGAAGACCTCCACGAGGTGGTGAGATTTCATCTGAGAAGGATGTCATGGAGCCTACCAGGTAAAGAACAGGGAGCAAGGGAAGAGATTTTGTAGCAGATGAACAGCAAGAACAGAGGTCTTGAGGTGAGAGGAACTCAGTTATTCTAGGGGAAGCAAGAAGGTCAATGTAGTTGGAATGTAGTGAATTAAAGGGCGAATGGCAGGAGGTGATTGGAGAGAATGGCAGGGACAAGGTCATGTAGGACTTTATAGGCCATAACAAGGAATTTGGATTTGAATCTAATTGCAAAGTGAAGCCTTTGAAGGGTTTTAAGCAGGGGAGTGCCATGATCTTGTAGGATTTTAATATCAAAAATCTGGCTTCTGTGTGAAACAGGTTTGGAGATGTTCAGATGTAGAATGGGGGGATCAGATAGAAGATTACTGTGATGCTATGGGGAAGCAACGGCAGAGGCTTAGAATGGAAGAAGTAATGGTAGAAGCACTGGAAAGAAGTGAATAGATTCAAGACAAATTTAGAAAGTTGAGTCAACAGGATTTGCTGATGGATTGGATGTGGGAGGTAAGGGAAGGGAAGAATTAAATGGTATCTTCCAGGTTTTTGGCTTGAAGAATTGGCTGGATGGTGGGGCTACTTTCTGAGAGGAAAAAACTGGAGAGGGGAAGTTTTGAACTTGTGGTTAAAATCAATAGTCTGGTGTAGATTTTTGTTTAAGATGGTTATGAGCCATTTATATGGAGATGTCAGATTCGTAGTTGAATATATGTCTATATGTAAATCTAAGCTGGTATATCAGTTAGCTATTGCTGTGTAACAAACCACACCAAAAGTCAGCCACTTAAACAATAACTATTTTACTACCTTACCTTATATTCCTTCAGGCTGGCAAATTACCCTGGGTTAATCTGGGAGTCTTATTTGCATTAGGAACCTCCCAGGTTCCCTAACGCATCAGTAGTCAGCTGTGACATGGCTAGGTGGCTTTGCTTCTAGGAGGTAGTTGATTGTCAGATGGTGTAATGATCTCTGTGGTTTTTCATTCATTAGTGGGCTGCCTTGGGCTTTCTCATATGTTAGAGGGAGAGTTCTAAGAGTAAGCAGAGCCTGAAACTCACAAGTGGTACACCATTACTTCCCCAGCATTTTATTGATCAAAGAAAGTTATAAGGCTAGCCCAGATTAGTGATGGGGAAAGAGACTTCACCTCATGATGGGAACTGTTGCAAAGTCACATTGCAAAGAGGTGTGGAGACAGAGAGGCCATTAATTAGGGGCATCAATGCAATTAATTGACTGTCGTACAGGTTATAATTTGAGTCTTCCGCATATAGATATTATTTAAAGCCATGGGAACAATGGAACTCAACTAGAGAAAAAAAAGTTGATGAAGAAGAGTCTTAAGAAAATTCAGCATTTGCCAGTGAGATTTGGGCCAGCAAAAAGACTTAAAAGGTAAAACAGAGATAGAAGTATGTGGAGCATGTATTAAGGTTTGATAAACTGAGTCTGAAGACAGTTCATATTCATTTATTGAGGATGTCCTCAGTTTAGAGCACTTAGCTAGCTCTGTGGTAGAAAAAATGAGGAATAACTATGGTCTCACTGTGGAAACCATGCAGAATGTTTAATATAGCTGGAGGGAGAGCCTCATGCTTACATAAAGTGAATAGCAATGTAATTCAACAATACACGTGTTTCTCAGGAGCTCATCACAGAGAAGCCCTCAGCAAGATAAAAGTCAACCTTTTGGTTAGTTACATGCATGTTTTCAGTTTGCGAAAAATTCATCAAATCATACATTTATTATTTGTGTTATCTTCCATGTGTATGTTATATTACAAAAAAAGGTTTAAAAAGAACACATCAACCTTCTAGGTTATTGATGCTTGAAAGTGATTTAGTTTGATTAAAAATACTAATTGTCTTTTCATAAGAACTTACTTTTGTTATATGAATTTACATATATGTGATATATTCATATATATTTCAGGACCAAACTTTAGAAAAAGATGCTTGAGAATAAACAAAATAAATTCTCTCTCCTTCTAAGCAATTTGATCATGGTGGATTTTTAACTTTTATCTTAATAATTTTGAAAAAATTTATTACTTTTTGTCTTCTACTCCAGCTTAAATGAACCCCTAATATGTAAAAAGAATTTAGTTCTCTGCTTCGGCATGCATTGTACTTTTAACACAAGAGCAAAAGAATATTCAAACAGAGGAGAAATTGCTTTTTGTTATAAATTTATGCTAACGAAAGGTAAGAAGCTTCTTTTGAATAAGACAATTGAAGAAAAAATTGGAACAGTTAGAAAGAAAAGAGGACCTGGCAGGAGTGAAAAAAGGCCAAATCAGATAGGGGCTTGTGTGGAAAACTGGAATGGAGACAAATTGGCTGGGTCTAAAAAGAGAAAATAGCTTTTAGAAAATTGACCATAGAAATAATCATAGCCTCTAAGTTGGCTCAAATGATTTAGGGATGCTGGGGAGGAGGGATGGTAAGACAGCTCACATCCTCAACTTGTATCATGTCCTGTGAAAATCTGAAATAGAAACAGTTCTCCTATAACTAATGCAATTGAAAACTTACTACTAATTATATATCCATGGCCTGTGAGCATGATCAGAGACTGAAATGTCACAGAGTTGGCTGAATCGCAAGGCACGTAGAGATGATGAGATACAAGGACCCTAATTCAGCTGAGAAAACTGAGGCCCAGAGACATTAAATAATTTACTGAAGGCCATGTGAAGAGCTAACAACAAAGTATAGGGGTGTTCTGAGTTAATCACCTCAAAGCCTAAACAGAGAGGCTTGCTACATTTTTGTAGGCAAACCATGCAACAGTGGACTTCATAGAATATGTAGTCAGTGTGGATTTTTTTTTCCTTATTGGGCAAGGCCTGTAACCAGAAGCAGGGTAAATGCCAAAGGAAGTGATTTACAATGGGTACCAATTACTGTAAGAGTGAGTGTGGTAGTTAAAAAAAAATTTACAAATTCTTTGACGCTATTTTCATTAAGGGCTTGGAAGTCCATGTCGCCTTGGTTAGATCTGGAAGATCTAAATAGAAATAGATCTAAATAGAAACCAAAAGTTCTATTGCTCTATTGATGGTTGGAGGCCAAGTGGGCAATTGGATCTGCAAGCCTGTTACTTAGGGGAGAGATCTGAGCTAGATATAGAATTTCACTTATTACATAAAAATGTTTTTCAAACTTTAAAATTATTCTTTTGACACAGCTATACTGGCCTTTCTCCAAACCTGTGAATCTCGATAGCCTCTTGGGCTTCCCATTCCCCTCAGTTCCAGGCTTCCTTGTACAACATTGGGGTCATCTTCCTCCTTCTCTGTTTGGTACCTATGAAGATTTCTTCAACTCTCTCCTTTTGTGAAATAGAGGAAAAGCTAACCAAATATCTGGGCTCTTAACTGCAGCATCAGGTTAAAAAAAAAATCAAGGTCTGTAGTTTAAATGGCTCCACACCATACATTTGTCATTTCATAGCAGCCTCTACCTAGAAGGTCAAGAGAAATACTGGAGACCCGAACTCTGAGGAAAAGGTGATGCCCTTCATCAGATTTTGCCCGTAAAATTCTGTAACCCAACATGGTGGATTACATCCATTTTTCAGTCTATAAAAGCCCAAAGGGATGGCTGCTCTTCTAGATCTAATAACTCCCTGTGGCACTGTGGCGCTGGTTGGTCCCCTGCTCCAAATCCACTCTGTCCTGTTCCCAGAATTACCATTATTTCCCCATTAGGACATTTCTATTCCCTCCAGCTTGTCAGCCTGACCCCATTAAGTCATACCTTTGCAAAGATACACCTGTTTAACTCCTTTCCTCAGAAATCATTTTCTTCATTTCTGCAATCTTTGTAATTGGCCCTTGTCATAGAAAATCAAAATGCTAAAAGGATTTGAAAAGAATGCTTTCCTCCAACATTTGCCACATACCTACGTGTATCGACTGTTGTTCTGGATTCCTGCCTGAGGAATCTAACTGGGAAATGAGCCATCGATAACATATTGAGGTGAGTTCTAGGTGACGGGCAGGAGGAGGGCAGTTAGTCAGTGTCAACGATTTTGTCCCTTTAGAAGTCTAGGGCAATATTATTATCAGAGGGGAAAGCAGCATCTCTCACAAAAGGTTAAGATCACAGATGCAGACTGAGATCACAGACCAATCTGAGTATAGAATCCTCGTCTGAATCTGGACTAGCTGTCTGACCTTGGACGCAGTCATATAATACTTCTGTAAAACTTCCTCCCATCTAGATTGTTGCACTTCTAGCTCATCTTTATCCTTCAAGTCTTAACCCAAAAGCCCCTCCTCTCAGAGGCCTTCTCTACCTGTTCTCTCATCTAAGGAAACCCCCGCGTCTGGCCAATTATTCCCTTATTCATTATTCTACTTATTTCCTTCCTTGTACTCATGATAATTATTTGTAATTCTCTCTTATTTACAATGATTATCTATGTACTTATTTATGATTCCATTGCTACTTTATCCCCAGCTCAGAAAAGGTGCTGAATTAATCAATGAAACGTCTAGGCAAGGCCAAAATCGCCAGTCAGTCTGGTGAGAAAACTCAATCCGATTGATTATTTACTATCCTCTGCCAAGCACTATCCAATAGAAACATAATACAAGCCATTTATGTAATTTTAAATTTTCTGGTCACCACATTAAAGAAGTAAAAAATAAACCGATGAAATTAATCTTATAATGTGTGCTATTTTACCTAGTATATATCCAACATATCATTTCAACACTTAACCAATATAAAAATTATTAATGTAAAAATTATTCATGAGATTAGTTTACATCTCTTTTTTCATAGTGAGTCTCCGAAATCTGGTATTTGTTACTTATAGTACATCTTAATTTGAATGTTAAATTTTCACAGGAAATCCTTCTGTATTTCGATTTTATAAAATTTATAGTTGAAAAAGGAGATTCACATACCCAACTTGTTCCAGGCATCCTTAAACATTTTCCAATACTTGAATAAATTATCAGATTTTAAATGTAAATTTAAATAAATTAAATTGAAATAAAATTAAAAATTCAATTCCTAACTACAGTAGACACATTTTAAGTGTTTAATAGCCACAAGTAGCTAGTGGCTACGATATTGCAGCTCTAGTCATCTTGCCAAACTTTTCTGATCATATTAGCTTGTGGAAATGTATCCTTACAATCAGATTATGTTGTTCCAAAAGGAAGAAGAGAAGGAACTTGTACACATTAAGTGGAGGTATATGCCGGGTGCTTTGGCAACTATTTTCCAAACAACTCTTCCAGCAAGCCTAGGAGGCTAATTTCATTATCCCCATTTTATACATTGGGAAATTGAAAGCTGACAGGGAGAACTTGCTGTAAGCCCATGGCGTCTTTCTCTCTATCTGGTGGTTTTCAAATGAGAAAAGAGTAAGGAAAGGGCACCCATTTCTGGCTTTCTACCCTGTCCTCCTCGTGTCTTTCTACACACTACCTGGAACTTCTGAGAGCACGCTTAGCTTCTTTTGCTCGCACATAGGCAACACAAGGCAGGCTTTCTGCTTCCCGCTGCTGGCAGGGCCTGGAGGAGACTGGTCACAGATGAGGCCCAATGCCCAAGGAATAGAATGAACTTCCTGCCTCCCCCCTTGAAGGGCACTTGGAGATAGTACTGCTCCTTGAAAGTATGGAGAGCACTGCCTCACCTCAGAGCCAAAGCCTCTCCAGAGAATTGCGATCTTTCCCCGCTGTCCTATGGGAAATACGCTTTGGGCTGGGATGGCTTCTGAGGATGTGGAGACCATCTGGACTGCAATCATTTAAAGTCTTTTGCATTCTTTAACTTGGACTGTATGCCTTCTGTCCTCCTTTGGAAAAAACAAATTGCATATTTAAACAAGTTTGAGGTGCCCAGTCACCATCTGTGTTTATGTACTTAGGTTCGGGGGGAAAAAGGATTTTGATGACCTTATAGGTCTGAGATTACTGGTTGCCCTTCAATATTGCTTTTCCTTTCTTCCTTAGTGACAGAACCCTTTAATTTTAGCTGGAACATGTCCCTTCCCTGAGAACAAAGACTACATTTCTCAGCTTTCCTTGCAGCTAGCTGTGGTCACGTGACTACATTTTGGCCAATGCACTGTAAGAGGAAATGTTGCGTGAGGCTGATGGAAAGTTTGCTTAAAGAGTCTCTACTTTCTTCATTACCTTACTTCACCTTGCAAGCTGGACTGCAGAGTTGATGGCTGGAATTTCAGTAGCCATGTTGGACCATGAGGTAGAAGCCATGTGACAAGGATAATGGAGCAACAAGATAAAAGGAGCTCGGGTCCTTGGTATCATGGAGTGCCACACCTGCCCTGGACTATCTAAATCCAGATTCTCCTTATGTGAGGGGGATATAAACTCTTATCTTCCTTGAGTCACTATTACTTTGCATTTTCTATCACATGCATCTGTACCCAAATCAAATCTTAACTAAAACATATGCACTTTCCACGTAGAAGACACCAGGGAAGTGAGACTTCTGCAACTGAAATGGCCCAATTAATAAGACTAAAAATGGACTAAAAATTAAATGGAGATGTGAGGCCTCACTTGGCCTGCTCATTGTTAAGATGTATCTAATCTCTAGGCCCGTCTCTTATATTTATTCAGAATGTAAGATACTTCCATTAGGTCCTTAGGTTAAATATTGGACCAGAGGATCTCCACTATAGTCTCCAGATGTTTTTCATTTTACCATTTTTTTCTACTTTTATTCCTTGATTTTTTTCTTCCCTTTTGTTTTACTCTCATCTACCTTTTTGGGTTCAACATTTATACATTAGATTTTCCAATGTTATTCCTTTTTTTTTTTTTTAAAGATTGGCATCTGAGCTAACATCTGTTGCCAATCTTCTTTTTTCTTCTTCTTCTTCTCAAAGCCCCCAAGTACATAGTTGTATATTCTGGTTGTAGGTCCTTCTGATTGTGCTACATAGGACATCGCCTCAGCATGGCTTGATGAGCAGTAACATGTCCACACCCAGGACCCAAACCGGCAAAACCCTGGGCCTCTGAAGCAGAGTGCATGAACTCAACCACTCAGCCACGGGCCGGTCCCAGCCAATGTTATTCTTCACAGAGATGCAGAGTGGGACTCATTACCACAGGGAGTCTTCTTCCTGTTAGGGAAGGATGGCACAGGAAAAGGAAAAGGCTGGCTTTCTGGACTGTCAGAAAGTGATGACTAGAATGTTGGCCTCATTACTCCAGCCCTGATTAATAATGTAGGAAAGACACAGGCAAAAAGGGCACACATAGGAAAAAGACTGGAAGGAAGTGCTCAAATTGAGATCAATGATTATCCCTGGAGAGTACGGTAGAAGCCACACTATAATTTTTTCACCATACATACTTTTGAATTATTTGATGTTTCTTCCTTAGAATGGGCATTTCTTATTCTATAATTTAAGAAATGGAAATAACAATATTTTCATGTTCAAGGGGCGGTAGTGATTGGTGGAAGGTCACAAAAAACAAGAAATGTTCAGCTGTGCCATTGTCCAAAAGCATTCACAAGCCAAGACCACACTCTAGAAAACCTTAGCTCCTACTAGATCTTCCCTGTGTCTTCTAGGAGCTTCTCTTCACTTGTCAATATGGGGGAGTTGTTGCTGGGTAAACAGTAGCAGGAATTCTGGGCCAGGCTGGGATCACCTGCAGACTGGATCTCCACAGACCTCCACGAAAATACTTATTCCAGGTACTTATGCATGAACTCGATTTTATTTTGTTATCACACTGTGTTCTGAGCTTCCTGAAATACCCGATTCCTCTAATGTCAGGCATATTGCTATTCTCCCTTCTAAGAACCCATCCTCTGTCCAGCTTCATGGTTATTGGTTTGTTATTAGAGACTGATTGCATTAATGGACACAGATTTCCATGTCTCTAGGCCTGGCCATGAGATATGTTTGATTGATGAGCCAGCAGCCATCTTTTTGAAAGAAGAGGCTCAAAAAAGTGCATGTGCAGTTTTGCTTTTTCTCTTGGATCCTTGCACCATCAGGAGAACATGTCTGAGCTAGCCTGCTGGAGGGATGTGAGAGATACATGGAGCAGAGCCAAGTCATCCAGCTGAGGCCAGCCTGGACCAGCCATCTGACAGCCAACCTGGCAGCCGATGGTGGATGCCTGAGCAGGTGCTGCCAAGACTGGTCACGACTGATCCAGAGTTACAGAACTTCCTAGTGGAACCATTAGGCTGATGAGAAATGACAAATGGTGGTTGTTTTTGCCACTATATTTTGGGGTGGTTTGTTGCGTAGCAATAGCTAATTGATTCAGTTGTACACTTCCTTCCTCACCTGCACCCCTCCTACCACCGTACCACAACCAACTCTGCCATTTACCATCTATATGGCTAGATAGTTAGTTTTCTCTGTGTAATGAACAATTTTCTCTGTGTAGCAAATAACCTCAAATCTTTTTGGCTTAAAACAACAACCATTTACTCAAGATTATTCATGAATCTGAGGGTCAGCTATGGGTTCTGCTGATTTGGGTTGAGTTTGCCTGATCTTGGTGGGATCATGCCTTATCACGCATTTGTGGTCAGCTGGAGGGTTAGTTCATGCTAGCTGATTTATTATAGTGACACTGGGATGACTGGGGTCTCTCTCCACATGATTGCTCATCATCTAGCGGGCTGGCCTGAGCTTATTCACATGATAGCCACAGAGTTTCAGGAGTAGGTAAGAGTAGCAAGTCCTAATGTGAAAGCACTTTTCAAGCCTCTGCTTACATCACGTTTGCTTTGTCCCATTGGCTGAAGCAAGTCACGTGGCCAAGTCCAGGGTCAGAGTGGAAAGGCACTACCAAAAGATGGAGACAAGGAAAGGCACGAAAGAATTGGGGCCACTAGTATAATTGATCCTCCATGATGACATCACACAAATCCTTTGATTGCTCTGAGCCTCAATTTCCTCTTTCCCAAAATGGAGATAGTGATACTGGCCTGTTATAGATGGAATTATGTCTCCCAAAAAGATATGTTGAAGTCCTAGTCCCTAGTACCTGTGAATGGGACCTTATTTGGAAATAAGGTCTTTGCAGATGTAATCAAGCTAAGATGAGTTCAGTAGGGTGGGCACTAATTCTATATGACTGGTATGTTTATAATAAGAAGAAAACACCATGTGAAGACACAGACACAGAGGGAGAATGCCAAGTAATGATGGAGGCAGATATTGGCATGAGAGAGCTTTAAGCCCATAAATGCCAAGGATTGACAGCCACCACTAAGAGCTGGGAAAAGGCAAGGAAGAACTCTACCCAGACTCTTAGAGAGCACATGGTCCTGCCAACACCTTGATTTTGGACTTCTAGCCTCCAGAACTGTGAGACAATACATTTCTGCTGTTTTAAGCCACTCAGTTTGTAGTACTTGGTTACAGCAGCCCTAGCAAACTAATATAGAGCCCAACTCCTCTGGCAAAGCTTTTATCGAGGATCAATGAGAAGAGTGACTGCTGATGGATGGACTCTAGCCCTACAAATGGATATGCTGAAATAACTCTATCTCATATTGGGAGGAAGCTCTTCAAGCAGGGATGAGGTCATACAGCTGTTGCAGCATCAGAGCTGCCTCAGATCTCTGACTTTAGAGGCCTTGGGGTTTCCGAGGGAGGAAAAGGCCAGCATCACTTGTTTTCCTGTCAGCCTCCCTCCTGGTTTGTGGTCAGCTCCCCAGGCTCCTGACAGACACCTGCTCCTGCCAATCCCTGCAGGCCTGCAGGGCAGGGATGTTTTCCTTTACTGAAGAAGAAGCCCTGAGCTCTGACTCTTGGCCTTGCTCCCATGTAGCTCTGGCTCCGGGAACATTCCAGGAAGACAGAGGCTAAATTTAATCTCGCTTACCTTGCGATTTCTATACTGTGTCCTCCATTCAGACTCTCTTATGCAGGGAACTTGGTTCTGGGCATTACTAGAGGCAGTAGTGTTTGTTTTTGCAGCCAAACACAGGCAGGGAAAGGTTCCCCCTCCCTGTGGGAAGTCTCGCATTTTCTGAGGCTAGGTGCATGGAAGTTCTCGCAGAATGCACCACCAGATTCTCCCAGAGTGCTCCCTGTTGCCTCCCACCTCCTTAACACTGCCCACTCTGTTTTCTTTGACTAGAGAAGGCTTTCTACCATCTCTACCCATTGAAGTGATTCTTAAACTTTGAAAACTTTAAAGCATGGGTCATCATGGAGAGAGAACAGACCTTGAGACAAAAGACCTGAGTTTGAGATTCATGTTTAGCACTTACTGTGTGTCTTTAAGCAAGTCACTGAACATCTCTGTACCTTAACATTATTATCTAGTAGAGAGAGAAATGTATTCTGCGAATCAGCTAAGATAATGGATCTGAAAGTGCTATGCTATATAAGCATTACTCAATTTGGAAAAAGAAAATTCATTCATTCATTCATCCAACTAATAACTATGAGAAGTCTATTTTGTGCCAGGTCCTCTTCTAGGTGCTGAGGATAAAGTAGTGAGCAATGTAGGTGAGGCCTCTACCCTCATAGATCTTACATTCTAGTGCAGGAAATAGGCAATAAATCAGCAGAAAAATAAATAGGTATAATTGCAAATAAATAGATAATTACAAATTATAATAATTTCTAGGAGAACTATAGAATAACTGGGGAAAGCCATTGGACTGGATGTTAAATGACATGGACAGAGTTGACATCATTTAAGATTTGAATGCTCTAATCCTCTATGCCTGGAGGAAAAAGCAGGAAGGGATAAGTGTGATGGGGATAAACATGTGTTTTGCTATGTCTTTACAATGTATTCTGAATTTCCTCTAAATCTGTTTGTCTTGCTGGCTTGCTACTCTCTACTCATTGGATCACTGGCATTAATATCTTCATGGGGTTGGCAGATGCCCCCTAGACAAATGTTGAATGTCATTGAATTATACAGAGGGCTTTTATAGGTCTAGTGAGACAAAAGTTTAGAATGCTAGCTTTTGTTGACAAAGAAAAAAGAAACTTAAAAATTTTAGATCTTTCCTATACATGTTAAGAGCAACTGGAGTCTGAACACAGGATTTCATAATAAACTAGAGGTAGAGAGAATTTAGTCTACATTTAAAGAGAAGTTGCAATGAAACAGAAAGGAGTAGAAAGTTTCCCACCACTAAAAGGGAGGAGAGAAACTGAAGGACAAGTGGTCAGATAGGAATGTACTGATTCTTTCTGGTAGATATAAAAAAACTTTTGAAATATGGTTTTAGGGCATATTATTGTTGAACATCAAGAATCCATAATTGCCTGTCTCCTTATTGGTAGAACAAAGATTTTTGTTAGGTGTCCATTTTTACTTCACACGGTCGGTGTGATGAGGGAAACTGAACTCACCTCCAGTTAGAGGGGTGGGGCTTAGTCTAAGCAAATTATGATAATCTCAACCCCCTTGATGGCAATTGATTTGGAAACCCGGGCTTTAGCCAAGCAGCAAATGGCACTCATTTGTTAGTTTTGACTTGGCCCAACCAGGCTGAGGGAAAAACCTTTTAATACAAAGTTACAGAGAAGTTTTATCCTTCTCTCTCCCATTAGTGATGGAGGATTCAGGCTCCCAGTACTACTTATAGCCAAATTCTGACCAAGTGGAAAACCAGCTTTGGAATGAGGCCAACAGTGTGGCTCTCAGGGTGAAGAGACAGAAAGAACCCACGTCCCAGCTGATATTGCTGAGGTCTTGAATCAAACAATCCTAATGCTAGACTTCCTGTTTTGTGATTTAATAATTTTATTTCTTGTTTAATCTAGTTTGAGTCAGGCTTTCCATTATTTAGAGCCAAAAGAATCTGAGATAATACAATGGGAGAAATAACTAGACTGCTTTGGAGGAATGCCAGAGTGGGGGGAGTTATTTCTCATTTTAAAGAGCAGATCCTAGGAAAATTTCAAGATATTTAGAAGAGTTCTGTGCCAACAGGGGGAGGTGAAGGCAGACTAGAAATCGACACATGGCATGATGTGATTAATCAACAAGAAAGCTTATGCCACCTGCTTTAGCCTGAGAATACTTTACAAGGCATTCAGAATTTCCTGAATGCTCCGGGAGGTAGGAAACAGAGAGGCATGTAAGACAGTTGAGGCAGCTGCCTTGTGACCCCATCAGGGGACTCCTTGCAGAAAAAGGTGTGGTGACTTTGAAGTAGAGGTTAACAGGTGGGCCACTCAGGCTAAGGGTTAGATGGGAATCATTGCTATGTCCCAGAGAGGAGTATCAGCACCAAGACCCAAAGAGAAGGACAATTCATGAAGGGCAGACCATGAATCACACAAGACCCACCAGCGTTGGATGCAGCAAGGTTAGAGTTTTACCAGGTAAGGTGAGGTATATCTGAATTTGAGGTCACTGGGAATCATCAGAGAACCACATGTAGGTAAAAGCATAAACTTCTACCTATATCCAAACTCCAAATTAGAAGAGAAGATCAGGTTGTGAGACCCACTGAGAAGGAAGAGATACAATCTTGACGGAGCATCTGGAATTAGAAGTGATTGATCATTTACCCAAAGGAAACTGGGTTAATCTGAAAGAGGTTGTGTTGAACTCATTATGGTAGGTTGCATCATTTGCCCTAATTCTTTGCCCGTCCTGTGTCTGTGTCCTTTGTGATGTGACAAGGTAGAGGCTAGGGTACAGTCTATTTCTACACCCCTGGATCTGAGGTTGGCCGCGTGACCTGCTTTAGTGAATACCATGAAGCTGGAGGGATATGTCCCAGTTCTAAGCCTGGGTCTAAAAAGCTCTTGTGTGTTTCCATTTGCTTGTACTATCATGTCTGCCATCATCACGAACACAGCTCAGGCTTAAGAGTTATGAGGAACCCAGCTGAGCCACCCTAGTCATCCCAGCTGAAGTCATCTTAGATAACTGACAGCCAGACATCTTCAGAAGTATTAGTTTTCTATTGTCACTGTAACCAATTATCACAATTTTAGTGCCTTAAAACAATGCAAATTTATTGTTATAGACCTGGAGGTCAGAAGCCTAAAATGGGTGCACAGAGCTGCATTCCTTCTGGAGGCTATTGAGGAGGATCTATTTCCTTACCTTTGCCAGCTTTTAGAGCTGGAAATATTCTTTAACTCATAGATCCTTCCTCTATGTTCAAAGCTAGCAGCATAGCATCTTCTCTCCTGTGTGACCTCCTGCCAACCTCTTATAAGGACACTTGTGATTGTATCAGGTCCGCTCAGATAATCAAAGATAATTTCCCCATCTCAAGATCCAGAACCTAATCACACCTGCAAAGTTCCTTCCGCCACGTAAGGTAATATATTCACCGGTTCTGGGGATTAGGACATGGACATCTTTGGGTACCATTATTCTGCATACCACACCAGATATGTGAGCAAGACAGACCAAGATTAGCAGATACAGATGTGTGACAAATAAATGCTCACTGTTGTGTGGCACAGCAGTTTCAACATAGTTTGTTATGTGGCATTGTTGTGCCAGTCAATAAGTGAGCCATGGAAAAGACTGAGCTACCCTTAGTCAGCCAGTTTAAACTTATACCCTGCCATTAGTTAAAATGAAAACTGTGGTGCAAGATGAGAACAAAATGGTAAAGAAAGTTACTTTCCTTTTATTCTTCCTTCTTTTCCTTTCTCTCTCTCTCTTTCTTTCTTTTTTCCCCCTTTTTCATTTTGAAAAAAAAAAGAGAAAATGTAGAAAAACAAAAACATTGAAAAGAATAAAAAATCACTTCTAATCATACCACTCTGAGATAATTACTATCAATATTTTGGTATGTGTGTATCCAGAATTTTTCAAATATTCAATCCTTGGAAATTTTATTCTGGGACTTCCAATTGCAGGTTGACCTGACCCAGGAAATCTCTCCTTCCATCTCAAACACATAGAAATGCCAGAACAAACATACTGGAAAATAACATGCGTGAGAGAAGATCAGAGTTAGGGCATTCTGAATCTTGCACTGTTTGGAAGAAGGAGAAAGACGCAGATTAACTTGAGATTTCTTCAGTATTCATGTTAAACATTTAAGGGTAACTACTAAAATAGTAGAAATAAAATGTGACATCTAAACCAAAGAGGCTGGAAGGAAATGGATCTAACAAAATTCAGGGACAGGGAGAAGAAGCAAAGAAAAATCTCCCAAATAGAATGCACAAAATAAGATGGCGGGTATAAGTCCAAATACGTCAGTAATAATAATATTACAAATAGATTATATAAAAGGTAGAGACAATCAAATTGGTTTAAAAAATATCCATCTATTGCCTACTTCCAAGGATGCACTTAAAGGAAGAAGACTCAGAAAGGTAGAAAATACATGGAAAAGGCATTTAATATATCAGGCAAATACCAAAAGAATGCTAGCATGGCACATGGTCACTAAAGATATGAACAAAGTCTTTTTTTTTTTTTTTGAGGAAGATTAGCCCTGAGCTAACATCTCCTGCCAATCTTCCTCTTTTTGCTGAGGAAGACTTGCCCTGAGCTAACATCTGTACCCATCTTCCTCTATTTTATGTGGGAGGCCTACCACAGCATGGCTTGCGAAGCGGTGTCATGTCTGCACCCGGGATCCAAACCAGCGGACCCCAGTCCACCAAAGTGGAACATGCGAATTTAACCGATGTGCCACCGGGATGGCCCCAACAAAGTTTTATAGAAACAGCAGCACTGTTTGTAGTAGAGAAAATTCAGAAATAACCTAAAGAGCTGTAGAAAATGGAATGGATAAATAGATCATATATTCACATGATGGAAAACTGTATAGCAGTTACAATGAATGAACCAAGAGCCATAGGAATCAACATAGACAGATTTTTTTAAATGTTGAATGGAAAAAGGAATGGAAAAATTTTACATTCAGGCTGATAAAATTTATCCATATAAAAAAGCCACTCTATATTTCCCATATGTATGTGGTGAAAATATAAAAATCTGGACTGGATGATATATACTAAATTTATAAATCCGTCAGTTTGAGAATGGAAAAGATGGGAAAGAGAAATAGAAAAAATGGGACTTTAGCTTATTTATAATATTCTAGTTATTTTAATTAAAAATTCTGAAGGAGATATAATTAATGTTTGTTTCATCATTATCTCTAATTTTCTATACTTTTAAAAAACATCTCAAAGTGTAGTTCCTTCGAACAGGGTGAGGGCTATTTTCTCCAAGGCCTCTTTTAGTGCCAAAACTCTGATTTTACTGTCACATCTAATATAGGAAAAAAAAAGAAGAAAAAAAGAAATCTATAGTTTTTTGCAACCTGCAGGCAAGTATTAGAGCATTCTTTACTATAGAAAAAAATGGGAAAACCCTAAATGCCTCAAAATAATAAAATTGACACAACTTTGGGGGCAGTATTACATAGCTGTTAAATTCATGTTCTTAAAAAATATGTCATGACATGGTGAAGTGTTCACAATAAACTGTTAAATTAATTGAGCAGAGTGCACACCTATATACACATATATATTTACATATATGCATATCATATTGATCTGCCCTGTGGCTGCTGGTATTACGGGGAATACTAGCTATATTTTCCACAATAAGCATATATTGCCTTCAAATTAAATTTTTTAAATTAAAGTAGGCTAGTTTCATTACAATCATGTAAACTGATAAAAGTTATATAGTTAAAAAAATAAAAGATTGTCTTTTTTTAATACATGACAAGTGTTAACATGCTAGCTCATTAGAAATGTTTCAGATTATAGTGTTATTTAGTTATTTTCTACCTCTCTCTTCCCATCTAAGGGCCCATTAGTTGTGGATTCAGGGCAAAAAAAGATAAACAGGCAGATTAGAACAGTTGACGAACCCAAATGAGGCCTGCACAGTCCATACTGCACCCAAACCCACCACCAGGATAACATGGGTATGGGCCAGTATAGACATTTTTATCTAATAGAGATTTAGATTTTTTCCAAGACCTGGACCTCTTGGTCTCACAGAGCACTTTCTTCCAGATCTCTGGGGGCAGCACTGCAGTTGGCTCAAGGAGTGCCTCCTCCTGGCCAAGAATCTTATTGCTTCCGGCCTTGGAACAGGCTTTTGCCAGGGGTCATCTACTATGGTTTGTATCCCACCCCACTCAAGATTTTGACATTGAAACAAAGAATTTTATTTTCTTTCCCTGGAGTGCTGCATTTTCTTTTTCATGCAAGGGAAACAGCTTGTTGAGTTTGACCATTTCTCTGTAGGCTTGAAAAGCAAACCTGGAATGCTGGGGGCCCAGGAGTGACCGAGGTGGAGGCCTCTGTGAAGCATGGATTTAGGTGACAAACTTATTTCAAACAAAAACCTAAATGAGAATCCGGGACGACAACCTGGCTCCTTCTCAAAGCAAAAATGGCCTCAGAAACCACTGAAAACGTAGATCAAAGAAGAAAGTACGCCCGTCTTCTGGCACACAGGCGGCAACCGCTAAATGGTTTGCTCCATTGTCATACATAACATGATGGATATTAGTAGATAACAAACAGCATAAAAATGTCCTCTTTCTAATAAGCCAGCAGAAAAACAAAGAAAATAAAGCTACATTTGGCACCACAATGTCACTTGGAAATTGGCCTCTGTTTATAAGTAATTGATTGAATCACTGAAAGCGTTTGCTTGTCCCAGGCTATCACTAAGACTAGCTCTTTAAAAACTATTAGTACTTCTTTTCTTCCTTCATGAGCTAAGTTTGCATTATTAATACACAGAGGACTTCCGGGACCAAACCAAGCCGGGTTAATTTGCTGTATTCCTACCGCTGCAGCTTGGGCTAGAAACCAGACTTTGCCCAGGAATAGTGGAAAGGGGCACCTGTTTGGTCTCCTGCTTTTGCCTCCCAGCCAAGGATCTCTGTGGATACCTGCCAGGCTGTTAATTTAATTGGCCTCCTTGGATGGGCCAGCAGCACATGCCCTGGGGCTCTGGCAACGGACCTACTTACCACATATCTTGTTTTGCTGACCACAAGCTTCTTGTTAGAACATGTTTATTTCTTCCTTAAACACTTAAATCATCTTTCTAATGGAAGCCTGCAAATCTTTTATGGAAACACATGGATTAGTTTAGTCTTGCAACATGCTAGACTGCTCAATATAGATAATTGAAGCTTTATCCTTTGACATAGATGTACATGATGGAAATAGCAACCACAAAGCAACCGATCAGAGGCTGTTGAGTGGAGAACAATCTTTCTCTCTCTGGTAGAAACAGACATACAAACACAGTTATGGGATATCAATGGTCAAAGAATACCAGGGTCACAATGGAGTCCAATATAAGTAAAAAGCAGTATTCAAGGAATACAAAATTCGCGAAAGAGTCCAATCTTCAGATAATGCAAAGATGTCACCATCAGCTGCTCTATCATTTGCATATTCAGATAAACAATGGGCAGCAGCTGTGGAATTAATGCCATTGCAAAAACCTACTACCATAAGACCATTTAAAAACTTTCATGAGCTTGAAGAAATTAAATGATATGCTCAGTCTAGCCTTTGGATTATAGATTCCTCACTCCAAAGCTAGACTCAGCCTGATTTATCATTTTCTGATGCAACCCAGGTATGATAGGACTCTCTTGTGGACCAGTCTTTGCCCGAAAGAGAGAGAAATGTTGCTTCTGATGCCCTGAAGACAAATGTAAATCTTTATTATGTTTCCTCAAAGGTGTAGTATAGGGGCTTCTCACAGTGAGTGGCCCAGAAAACATTGGTCATTTCCTCTCCAGGTACCTCTCCCCAAAGTTTTAGTAAGAACCACTGCTAAGTTTTCTCTCTTTCTTTCCACACATCCCTTCCAGCATCATGTGGCTTACCATTTCCTCATTTCAGACTCTCCAATATGCCTGCCCACCATGCTGGACATGGGAACTCCCGGCCCATTACACTTGATAGCACTACTGTTCTTTGGAGAATCATTTCCCTTCCTATTCCTAACTTTAAAGAAAATTCTAGCAAATAAAATCATTTACTATTGTAAAAGGTAGAACTTCCTACCCCTTAAGTGTGGGCTACACTTAGTGACTTTCTTCCAAAGAATACAGTATGGAAACGGAGAAAGAAGCAACTTTACAGTGGAAAAATCTGGCAAACACTACCTTAGCTGGGTGATCAAGGTTAACATCACCAGCAATGTCATATTGATAGTATGTACCCTTGATATGATGTGTTAAAAATGCCACTTTGCCTCTGTGCTCGTCCTCCATAAACCCATTAACCCAAGTCTAACAATGAAAAAAAAAAAAAGGAAAAAAAGCCAAATTGGAAGACATTCTACAAAATACTTGACAGTACACTTCAAAACTGTCAAGGTCATCCAAGAAAAGGATAGTCAGAAAATGCCACAGCCCAGAGAAGCCTAGGAGACATGAAAACAAAATGTAATGTTGTATCCTAATTGGGATCTTGGAACACAAAAAGATCTTTAGGGAAAAACTCATGAAATCAGCATAAAGTATGGAGTTTAGGGATTTTTGCTTTGTTTTTGTTTTTGATTTTTTAAGAAAAGGATGATCGATTTTTTGATCTGGACCATGTATCTAGTGGGGGCACAAACTTTGGTTGTCCTGCCATGGGACATAATGCTTCTTAATTAAATTTGCCCCAGATGAATTTCCAGTTCCCATGTAGCCTAGGCTTGCCAAGAATATTACACTAAAAATACTCAGCAAAGTTATTTGCCAAAAGTAATCAAAATAAAAGGCAGATCGATAAAAATAAATAAAATAAAAGATAGATTGCATATCTGGAAGAATAATAAAAGAGATCCAATTCATAATTCAGCACAGCATTTTAAAAAATTCTTTCTTCGCTCTAGTTTTCATGAAACCTGTAGCTTTTCTGGACTTTCTCATTCTCCAAATTCCTTCCTTTCTATTTCCTACCTCTGCTCTTTCTGAAGCCCCACCACATGTGGCTCTCCTCTCGCATCATTTTCTCAATCCTTTCCTCCTGCTTCTTCCAAACTTTCTCTACCCATTAACCAGACTCAGCTGTCACGAAAGCCTGGGACCTTCCCCAGCAAAGACAGAACTCCCCAGGGGAGAGGAGACAAATCTGAATAGTCAAGGAGAAAATTCTCTTTAGCAAGGGTAGAAAAGGGAACGAAGGTAGGCTGAGAACTCTGTAAGCTAACATGGATTGCTCCCGTCGCAAACATAAACAGTTGTCTTTGATATACAGACCAGCGTTAGGAGAACCACAACAGTGACTGGAGATGAAAAATATGTCCAGAGGAGGAATTGGATGGTCGTGGTTTAGGCCCCAGACACACCACTTAAAGGATAAAGTCCACGCTTTGTGCAGACAGAGTCCATCTCTGCCCTATTTTCTGTTGTGTCCCAGTGCCTAGTCCAGAGAAAGAATTCCAATATATTTGATAAGTGACCTTGAGAATAAGAGTATCTGTTTCTTTAATTGTAAAGTTGCAAATTTAGACAACGTCTGCCTTAGTCACTTCACAGAGATTTTACCAGGAGTCATGCTACCTACATTGAAGGGCAAATAACTAAAAAAAGAGCAGTGTAGCGGACAAAGCATCAGTGTGGACAGAGCATCAGTGTGGAGGCCAGAATAACCCTCCCTAATCAGAGGAGGACTTGGGTGAATTCCTTGGCTGTAGTTGCTTACCTGTCAAGTGGGATAGGCTAGGTCACATCCTCTTGGAGTTCTCATTGGCTCACTGCATTGTGACTTTGTAACTCCTCCTGTCAAGAAGTGCAGTTGTTTCAGCGGCCTGGGGTTCACC